>NC_056734.1:137848574-138523574 GCF_019279795.1 Protopterus annectens
CAAGCCTATGTGATACAAAGGATAGAAAAGGCAATACTGCGAGGTATACCTCTCCACTGGTGTTAGCAACTGCAGGAATTCTTTTTTAAAAGGAACAAAACAGAGAAACTCCACCTCCCCTATAATTTTAGGATTTAATAGCGTATAAACACAAGATCAAAATTTTCAACAGTATGTTGCAAATTCTGGCCTAGACTACTATTAGACCACTATGGGAGTAATTCTGTAAAATATTAAAAAATAAACATTTAAATTAAAATAATTGACTGTTAACTCAAAATGTTGTCCTTACTAAGTGCAGAAAAAGTTCTGGAAATAATATAAATAGTTAAATATGAATACTTAAAGTCAGTTAACATTTATGTATTTCTTGTAAATTATAGTAATTGTATACATAAATGAAAGAGTTGCTACATTTCTCTTAAGCAATAACAATCAACTGTTTTGATCACATTCACAATATTTGTTATATATGCGTGACATCTATGAAGGAAAAGTAATGTTTCTTTGGTTTCAACAGATAAATAAAAGCAAACAAAAAAAAAAGATAAACTCTGCCAAGATGCTGCAGTTAAGAGAAAAAGAAAACAGTATCAGACGCTTTTTCAGACACAATCCATAAAACAGTGTGCCATACCTTATCAAAGGCAGGGTAAAAGATGGAAAATTTGGAGTAACTTTCAAATTGGATGTGTAAAGCAGGAGCATTTTCAGTGTATGGATTGGTTTGCACAGTACCCAGTGGATTCAGCATTTCTTCCAGTTCATCTAAATAAACAGGAAAAAAAAAGTAATTTTGTTGTGTAGCCACACAAGCTATGAAAATCACACTCAAGCCTATGACTACACTTTACATAAAGATATTTTAGTATCAAAGAAATATAAAAAGTTAGTTCTTAGCATAATGTTCCATCTGTGTTGTCCATCTTCATTTTTCATTATCCTGCTGGTCTCTGTTGCGACCATTGGCTGCTCTCCAAGCTTGAGATTCCAGAGTTGAGCTCCGCCCATTTAACCATAAAGCCCCGCTCTCTCACACTACCTTAGATTGAGTTTGCCCATAGCAGAAGGACCAAAAATTTCTTATCCTACATAAAGACAATCATCCAAAACTATGAGAAAAGAAATCAGGAGCTTAACCCGAAAGAAAAGAAGTTCCTTTGAGAGTTCCACCAGATCTCCCAAAGACTGGAAGGGGGAAGGGGTGGAGGAAGGGAGGGATGGTTAATGAAAAATGAAGATGGACAACACAGATGGAATGTTATGGTAAGAGCATAACTTCTTTAGCTGATGTTGTCATCTTCATTAACCTGTGGAACACAGTCCCCAGCTACCGAAAAACCCCAGGTGGCTCTCATGGAAGGATATTCTGGAGTACAGCAGAACCAAACGCACTTCTGCTTCTGGATATAATACCCAACTTATAATACAAAACAAATGTATGAGGATTTGACCAGGTAGCTGCAGCACAAATATCTTCAATCAAAACTCTGGACCAAAAGGCCTGAGAAGTCGTTAATGACCTTGTAGAATGAGCTTTAATAGAACCCTGCAAGAGTATGTTTCTGGCCAAACAGACAAAGGAAATAGAGTCTCTCAACCATCTACACGGACTAATCTTTGTAATGGATTTTCCTTTCTTTCCCTCAATGAAGGATATGAACAACTGCACAGAGTTCCTGAAGGATTTAGTTCTAAGTAGAAATGTATTTGCCTATGTATGTCCAGAAAATGAAGGGTGTACTCTCCTTTGTTCTGATAATTAGGGAAGAAGACAGAAAATACTGATAGACTGATTAATGTTCCCTTCCTTGGATACCTTAGGCAAAAATGATGGGTTTGTATGTAATGTTACCCTGTCTTTGTGAAAAATTAAATACAGGAATTTAGAAGAAAGAGCTCTAAGTTCAGAGACTCTTCACAGAGGTGATGGCCACTACAAAAAGGGTCTTCCAATTCAGAAGAATTTAAGTCAACTGTAGCCACTGGCTCAAATGCAGGATGAATCAACGACTGCAGAACCATAGTTAGATCCCATGGTGGGGTAGAGTCTTTGATAGGTGGGTGAAGCAAAAAGGTGACGCTAAGGAAGGCTTTACAAAGTTTAGATGTTGTTAGGGGGGAAGAATCTAGGCTTAAATTAATGTTGGAAACACCAGTCACAACCAAAGTGACACATAGCTCACAACACCAGTGTGCCACGCAACAACAGCCCCTAAGGCAAGACAATGTACCTAACACTTTAGTCATAGGTGACTCTATAGTCAGGCAAACTGATGTCCCACTCACCAGGCTGAACAAGGAGAAAATTACAGTCAGCTGCCTGTTGGGTGCCAGGATCTGCCACATAATGCATGCACTTAAGTCACTCCACAACAAGTACAAATATGACTCTGTCATTGTCCATGCTGGAGTGAAAGACTTGAGACTTACTTCCCTGGACTACATGAAAAGAGACATGGAAGAGTCTCGGATCATTTGGCCCAGGCAGGTATGACCCTAGCCCTGAGTAGCATCCTGTCTTCGCCCAGAATGATACCACAGTATAAGGACAAAATGATTGACTTCAACAATTGGATAAGCTTCTGGTGTCATTCAAAGGGAATCCAGTATCTGTCTGCCTGGGAAGACATGATCGACAAACCACGATGCTTTGCTAGAGATGGTCTGCACCTGTCACCCCTGGGATTCAGGTTACTGGCTAAAGCTCTTGCCAACCCTATAGTGCCTTTTTTAGGCAAGGTTCAAAGGACAAAACAACCACTGTAACAGATACAAGCATGCAAAATCTGAAGGTTATGCTACTCAATGCTAGAAGTCTAAACCTCAAAATGCACTCTCTCGAGGCACTCCTAAAACTGGAGAACATCGATATCTGTGCAGTAACTGAGACTTGGTTCAAGGATCCAGAGAGCACCCCTGCAATACCAGGCTACAACTTTTACCACACTTTTCGGCCACAAAACCAAGACCGAAACACTAAAGGTGGAGGAGTGTCCATAATCACCAAGGATATTCACACCTGCAGGCTAGATGCCCAACACAATGCATCTGAAATTCTCCAGGTGCAACTAACACTAGGTAAGACTGCAATCCAAATTGTAGCTTGCTACAGATCCCCCACCATGCCCCAAGATTCTCACTACACCTTTCTAAACATACTGGAAAGTATTAAGATCAAAAACTCTAATACTGGGTGATTTCAACTATCCTGCCATTAACTGGGAAAACTACTCAGGTACCAACTCCTTTTCCCAACGGTTCTTGGAATTCATAAATTCCAATGCCCTGGATCAACTAATCCATTGTCCCACCAGGGGCTCCAATATCCTAGACCTGGTCATTACCAACATGGGAGTGGTCACCCCCTCAATGGTCAGTTCTGACCATAAGCAAATCACCCTTGACATCCACATCCCACCCCCACCCCCCAGTAAGGAAACCTTAAAAAACTTCTGCAAAGCCAACGACATGCTACTGAAGTCAGAAGTGACAAACTTCATGACACCCATGCAGATGGGATCTGAAAGTTAAACTGCAGAATCTTACACTAAGGCACTGTACGAGCACATCCACTCGTGCATGAATCGTGCCATCCCAAATAGAACCAAGATGCTCTCCTCCAAAAAAAGGAAGCCAATCTGGTGGTCCCCTGCTATAAAAAAACTATACAACAGAAGGAAGAAACTGTTGCAGAAAAGAGGAAAATCCCAGAATGCAAAAAACTCCCTCACCAGCCTCAGTAAGAAGCTGGCATCCCTCATAAAATCCTCAAAAGCTAGTTACAAAAATAAAATTGCCAAAGATTCCAAAGACAACAACAAGGCATTCCATAGTTATGTCAAGAATCTAAATGGCAATTCTCAGATCTGCTCTGAGCTTCAACAGAATGGCATTAAATATACTGAACCTAATGATATTGCCAATATCCTGGCAGATCGATTTAGTGCCAACTTCACCCCCCTCTCACCCCCTAAAGGACCCATCTCAATACCAAAAGATTGCCAAATTCCGGTAATCACGGCCATACAGGTAGAAACCACACTCTCCAAAGCTAAGAATACAGCATCCATGGGACCACATGACATCCCAGGCTGTGTACTACATGAACTACAAAATGAACTGGCACCTCACCTAAGTGTCATGTTTAATCATAGCCTCACCTCAGGCTTCGTGCCCACTGAGTGGCACACAGTTACAGTTATCCCACTCCACAAGGGGGGATCCACCTTGGATCCCGGGAACTACCATCCCATCAGTCTGATGAGCCTGATCTGCAAGGGCATGGAACGCATTTTCATGGAACTTATAAACAAAGACAATGGCAACCTTCAAACACTGGACCCCACCCAGTTTGTGTTCATAAAGGGCTGATTGTGTCTCCTGAACCTGATTGACTTCTTCAAATCAGTCTCCAGAGCCGTTGACGAGGGTAAGGCAGTCCACACAGCCTATCTGGACCTTGCCAAGGCCTTCGACACCATCCCCCACTCTGGAATCATAGATAAACTTACTAAGCTGGTCATAAATCCCTACATCACTTGATGGGTTGCCAACTGGCTTACTGACAGAACCTAGACTGTAAAAGTAGCCGACTCCAAATCCAGCTCCAGACAAGTCACAAGTGGAGTACCTCAGGGTTCAGTCCTGGGACCACTCTTGTTTGGCATCTACTTCTCTGAAGTACAGGCCAACACTAAGGGACTCTGGCTAACAAAGTTTGCAGATGACTGCAAACAGGGAGCCATTATTGAATCCCCAAATGATGTGGATATTCTACAAAAGGGCTTTACAGAAACAGATGCCTGGTGCCAGAGCCATGGGCTCAAGCTTAATGCCAAGAAATTTATAGATATCCCCTCTGGAAAAAAAACATGTACCCATGAATTACCACATAGGTGGCAGTACACTAAACATTGGAAGTGTGATGAGAGACTTAGGGACACAGGTGGACAGTGGTCTCACTTTCCATAACCACATCACCAAAATTGTCAGGAAATCCTTCTATGTGGCACACCTCATCACTAAGGGCTTTTCATCCAGAAAAAAGGAGGTCATTGCCCCACTGTACTCATATCCCTCATTAGATCCATTATAGAGTATAATGCCCATTTGGTATGTACCTCACAAGACATCTGCAACAGCTGGAAAGGCCACAGAAATACCTCACTAAAAGAATCACAGGCCTAAAGCAGATGCATATGCTGACCATCTAAAAAAATTCCAGCTATACTCTGTGACATATCATCTACTCAGAGGTGATCTCTGCTTAACATACAAGGCCATGTCAAACCCTGAGCTGTTGGACATGCTCCACTTAAAGAAATCCCAATCCCTCAGAGCCACATGCTCCAGGGATCTAATCCTTGTCATCACAATCAACAAAACATGCTGGAGGGATAGGTTCCTGATCCAGTGACTCCCCATACTCTGGAAAAGACTGCCCATACATGTCAAGCAGAGCACCTCTTTGGCCCTCTTCAAAAGGAACCTTGATGACTGGATGGGAGATAGGAAATTCACCCCAGGGATCATGTCAGTCACCCTGCTAGACAGGGATCCAGAGAAGTAAATATTGTGGGAAGAAGTATCCAGGGAATTGTTACAGCTAGGCTTGTATAGGCCCTAGGGCCGATAGCCTTGTACCAATCTATGAACCTACAAGCTGGACCTTAATGGTGGAGGAATTGGTGCCATCAAGAAAAACAGATGCCAAAAAAATCCAAAACTACTGCAATAGGAGCCATACAAGGGTCTACCTGTTTCTGCTGCACCCAAATGGAGAACCTTTTCCATTTACTTTTTATAAATCCTATGGGTCAAAGACCTAAGGGACGAGTCTTTCGACATGGGAAGAAAGCCTGGGATATCTTGCCATCATCATAATTGGAGAAAACCATGTAGTCAGCTTCAAACCCTGAAGGTCTGGGTGGGGATGCCCGGAGAGATAAGAAAAAAGGTCCAAGAATTGGCTCCAACCTCAATTGTGGGCATGTCAAGTGAGATCAAAGAAAGGCGAACCAGATTTGTCAGGGCCAGAAGGGGGCAAATGAAGATTACCTTGCTCTTCAATCTGAGAGCCTTCTGTAAAAACTTGGGAATTAACGGCACAGGAGGGAAGGCATAGAGAAGACCAGGAGGCCAAGCATGGACTACAGCACCTCTGGATGACTGTCTCTAAGGAGGGATCAAGGCAAAATACTTGCTACATTTGTTGTTGCCAGGAGATGCAAACAGATCACATCCAGGTTGACCCCATTTCTTGAAGATCAAATCTGCTGTGGATTGATTTGAAGACCACCCATGAGACATCAGTAACACTATGCTGAGCCTGTCCGGTAATATGTTGGACTCTCCCAAAATGTGCATTGCTATGGGAAAGTGGTCGGACCTGGTTCCCCCTTTCTGTTGATGTACCAATCCACAGACACATTGTCTGTAATGGAATACTCCCTGGAGGTAGAAGGCTGCAAAGATTTTGCGACGCTAGAAGAACTGCCCTCATCTCCAGTATGTTGATATGCATAGGTAGGTCATCTGGGGTATCCATGTGCCTTGAACTGCTTGACCCAGACAATGTCCCCCACCCTATCTGGGAAGTGTCCATGATCACCATGGCATTTGGGGGAGGGAGGATGAATGGCTGTCCTTGAGAAACATCTGTGGAGTGAAGCCACCAAAGCCTAGAATCCTTGCATACTTGGGAGAGTTTGATGGGGAAACAAGGGATTCCTGTGAAGGGTCCATTGGATTATCAATGTCCATTGCAGGATCCACATGAGTAAGCAAGCAGTAGGTAGGAGAGTTACAGTGGCTGCCATAGTACCCAATGCCCTGAGAATCAAACTGACCGGAGGGGTTGGGACAAATAGAATCTGCCTGACCTGAAGTCTTAAATTTGCAATCCTCTCCATAGTTAGAAAGGCCTGGGATATCCTTCTGTCCAGACAAACTCCAATGAAATCTATAACCTGAACTGGTTGCACCTGAGGTTTATGAATACTGATTGCGATTCCTAGGAGTGGAGCAAGATGTAAAAGATAGTCCCTGGCCTGTTAGATACTTGGTTGAAGCTGTCAGAAGCCAGTTATCCAGATAAGGAAAAATATGGAAACCTTGGAGAAGGAGGTATGCTACCACCACTAACAAACATTTGGTGAACACTCTGACAGATGTGGTGAGGCCAAACAGGTGTGATCTGAATTGGTAGTGACTGGATCCCAGTGTGAAATACAGATATTGGCTGGAGTGGCTGTTCAACTTTCTGTAGTAATATGTGCCCTTCAGGTCTACAGAGCACATCCAATCGTTCATCCACAGAAGAGGCAAGATGGACTGAATCATGACCATCCCAAACTTCGTTGGCTTCACAGACTTATTCAGGATGGTCAAGTCCAGACTAGGCCACAAGTCCCCTGTTTTTTTGGGCTCTAAAAAGAATCTGAAGTAAACATCTGATCCGACTTGATCGGGGGGGGGGGGGGGGCACGTTTTGCATGACTCTTTTTGTCTAGTACTTTTTCGATTTCTAAGGCTGCATCCTCCCTCTGACTGGGTGGAACATCGGGGAGGCAATTTTTTTGTTTTGGAATTTCTAAAAAGGGAATATAGTATCTTCTAGATATGATCTGAGCACCCAGTGACCATTTATGATGTCCTCCCAAGGCTGCTAGGTGCAGAGAGAAGCACACCTGACTGCATCCAGAGGAAGTCAGGCAGCAACCATTCAGGAGTACTGGAAGGGTTGTTCCGAAAAAGTTTCCCATGACCCTTGGTTTTGCAGACCCTCTCAGCAGCATGACCATTGCCTTCTAGTCTGGTTATTCCTCCCGTGACTCTGATGGAAAAAAATCTCCCTGTACATCTTGAAAAGGACCTTGCGACTTGCAAAACGTCTTTTTACTCCCACACTGGTTCCTGGAAAAGGACCTTTGTGGGGTAGAAAAACAGATCCTGACTGCAGACAGGGTCATTCTGGCCTTTTTGCTGTGTCAAGAACTGTAGGCCCAAACAAAGTGGAGCCATCAAAGTGCACTGATAAAGGGACTGTTCGAAAGGTTCTGCAAAGTCACACAGCCTCATCCAGGCATGGCATATTATGGCAATGCCGGAACCGGCCACCTTTCAGATACCCTCTGCAGCATGGGATATCAGACTCATGGACGCATTAGCCAGTGACTGAAAGGTTAGCCAGTCTAGTCCAGTTTCTTCAGCACACATGGACCCAGGGGACGAGCTAGAAAGTTCCTTCACCAGATCCCTTTGTAGCCTCATGAAATGCGATAAGTAGTTTAATGCCCTCAAGGTAAATGTGGAAGAGGCATAAACCCTTTTCCCAAATCTGTCCAATGCTCGTGATTCTCTGTTGAGAGGGTGGACAGAAAAGCTCACTTGTGTGAGCTGCTCCTTGGTGGCTGCCGCGATAACCATAGCATGTACCGGGATACCCTTGGTCCAAAAGGTCTTGTCCAAAGGGGCAATCAAAATCTTGTCCACCTGCATTGGGATCAGCTCTACAGTAATCCAGCTCCTTCCATGCCCTAGTCAACACTAGCTCGATTAGTGGGTCAGCAGGGGGAGACACCTAGGTAGTAGATGAGCGGGACTCAAAAGCCTCCCAACAGAACTGATTCCTCTGGGGAAGGGTTTTGGGTAGACCAGCCATCTCTCTGGTGTAGGATTTCTAGACTTTTTCAGGTGGTGACCTGGGGGTCTCATCTCCTTCCTTGAAATCAATGTCACTGGTGAGGGATTCCTCAAAGGAATCCATATGCTCCTCTTACACAACCTTTTCTGGAGGACCTCATCAGTTGAATGCGACTCAGAGGTGTCAGAAGATTTTCAGGGATCCATAGAAGGGAGGTTGTGGAGGCTTTCCAGGCCTGGCTGTCCACATGGAAGACTTGAGGTCTCAAGCACCAGACCAGAATGGGGAGCGGGGGCTTCCAAGGAGATAAGCGCAGAGGCTATGCCAGGGTGGGAGAGAACACTCTTCACAACTTCAAAAGCCAAAGGACTCTGACACTCCAAAATTGTCCTCTCAGGGCCGAAGCCACCAAAGCAGACACCTCCCAGGGGCCTGAGCCTCCTGCTCCAAAGGGGGAGTTGCAACCAAGCTGTCAAAAGATGGCTAAAAACTTTGAAGTTGACATCCACCCCCCCCCCCCCGAAGTCAACCTCGAACCTGCAGTCGACACACTAGGAACTGATGCTGTCCGGGCCGAGCGTGTTTTGGAAACAGTCGGAGGTGACAAAGGGATCTCATTTGGCTCTGAAACTCCATCACCAGAGACCAATGGAAGCAAGAACTCCGACACTGAAAGACAGGTCAGAGAAAGAGATACTGGTTGGAACAGGGAAATCCTCACGGATCCAAATGTGGATGGAGTGGACACAAGCCCCATCTGGATCTGGGCCTTGAGGAATTGCCTCATCAATCTGCCCACATCCTTGAAGGTAATGCTTCAGGAAGACCTGGAGGAAATGTAGGAGGGAGTTTCACGGAGATCTCGTGAGTGAATGGGAGGGAGACCTCCTAGACAGTCTTGTCAGTGTTGAGCTGGGAGCCAAAACAAAAACTGGAAGTGCCACAGACATCACAGTAGGCCCCCAAAGCCACAGAAGATGATCAGGTCTGGAGGGGAGGAGATAGGAACTGAGGACCCTGGATCAGCTCAGAGACTCTCTGAACCTTCCTGGATAGCTCCAAAGAGGGCATTGTGGGCGAGTGTTTCCTGCTCTCCCCGGCCTCCCTGGACTTTTTGGAGGGGGGGGGGGTTTGAGCCCTTGAAGTAGAAGGAACACCCAAAGAGGAGGAAAGAAGGCAGAAACCCTTAAGAATAAGTTTGCTCTTCCTATTCATTAAAGCCCCAGGGTGGAACCCTTTGCACACCTCACAGTGGGCATCCAGGTGTGCAGGCCCTAGGCAGTACACACACTCCCTGTGGGGATTAGACAGTGGGATCTTGTGCCCACTGGAAGTGCATTTCTTGAAACCAAGGGTTTCTGATCAGTGATAAGGAAGAGAAAGAGGAGTCATCAGACAAAGAAAGGACTTTTTTTTTTTTTTTTTAATTAGAAAGTAGGATAAGAAAGCTATGGGGGGGATCCAAAGACAAAAGAGAAACTACTTAAAGGTAAGGAAGACAGAAGAGAAAGGCAGAAGAAGAAAATAGTACACAACTTATTCTACATATTGAAGAAACATATGGAGGAGCTCAGAGCCCAGGAACCTCACTGCTGAACAAACGAGTGGCAAATAAGATCTGAGGTAGTGTGGGGGAGCTGGGCATTTTGGGTAGAATGGAGGAGCTCAACTCTGGAATCTCAAGCTTGGAGAGCAGTCAGTCAGTCAGTTCCAAGGGTCAGAATGGAGACCCACAGTTTAATGAAAATGAAGATGAAGATGTCAACATCAGATCTGCAATTTATAAGACCAATACATTACTACTTACCAGGTAATGTGGACCACCCATGCAGTATTAAAGTTCCAGTCTTCAGTTGTCCTTTAAAGTCAAATACCATGGTGTTCACCCAGGCTATAGGGTACTGCTGAAAGAGAAAAAGAGCAAGCCCAACTCAGAAATTGAAACACTGCAGCAAGCAAAAGACTTAATTTTTTTTTTAATTTACTTATTGCATACCAAGTTATTTCCCACTGTGCCTTTTGTGGTATTTATGCTGAAGAGGGGTACCTTTCCTAAAGCATAAGCCATCGCAGTCATTATGGCTACTTGTATCCAAAAAGCTCTGTTATGCACATTTCCATTTTCTACCCCATGTTTTGACTTTGTAAACTGCTTTTTGAACTAAACTGTGTAGCATATCTTTGCATTTGTAAGTATGTGTATGTTTTATGTCATATCATTTAACTGTAAATATGTTTTGTTCATTTCTTACATGATCCTATTCACCTGTGCTATCCCGGCAAATGGTCCACTGAGGTTAATGCACTTACCCAGGTAAACAAATATAAATACATAAATAAAATAAACTTGAGTAAGGCAGCAGTGATATTCTCCTTTTTTTATAAAGTGCTGTAGGATCTTAACAGCCACCTGAGCTACAAGCACCTCATATACGGAGACTCAGTTTCCATGTTTCTTTCATAGGATATTGTAGAGGGTGAGGGACAAAGCAGTGCTGATGCAGTGTCATGCAGACATGTCATATGAAGGCAGTAGTTTTCATCTCCTTCCTCATCAACAACACAAAAAGGTTAGATAACTCAGGAAAAAAATATCTCCTCATTCACAGAGAGTACAAAGCAACAAACATTCTTCCCCTATGAATGCAATTTACAGTTGTTTTTGCTGCATAATAAGCACTACCTGCAAGCTGACTCTTCAGTACCAGAGTCTGCTCTGAAATCTAGGTCACTGGAACTAAAGACATACATCCAACTGATATGATGACATCATTTGTCTCTATGCTGCAAATTCACATTGAAGGTCAGACAAAAAGGTTCATATGTCACAAAATGTAGCTTGTGCCATAAAGAAAGCCAAATTCAACTTAGCATGTGCTGTGCATGTGTGTGTGTGAGGAGGGGTGGATGAGGTGGCACTCTTACCTTAATTATCACCTATTATTTCAGATACCGTATGCCATAAAACCAGTGAAATCCACTATCAGTCAGCTGAAAAGTGCAGTTGCGCAAGTCCTACTTACCTGTAACAGTAGAGGTACGAAATTCTCACTGCCTCAGTGGTATTTTGGGTTATCGGCCAATTTAACCCTGTACTGGCCAGTTTTCAAAAGCTGATTCTCCTCCCTCTCACTTTCTATGGCAGCTGATTGGCTGAGCATAAATTGAGAGGGAAGCCTACACCTGTTACAGGGAGTTGAGTGTTCAGGCTTTTTTACTTCCACAAAGAGGGAGATGGAAGTACCTGAAGCCAAAGTCATCTAGCAAGAGTAAATTCGTAGACATCACAATGCCATATAAAAAAAAAAATCCAACAACTGTACCAAAGGTTGAAATCCACCCCATCTATGAGCAACCTGGTGGATGGCTGGTGGGTGCTGCCACTAAGGCAGTGAAGAATTCGAACATCTACTTTTACAGGTAAGGAGGACTTTGTTAACAGTACAACGTTCATCATTCCCACTGCCTCAGTGGCATTTTGGGTAGCTTTCCAAAGTCTACCCTTCCTGGGAGGTGGAAGATTGCCTGGAAAAGATTTATCATGATGGGAATAACAGAAAACAATAACAGAGGATGACCATCATGTAACAGTTTTCTTGAAGACGGATTAACCCTCCTTAGCCCATGCATAGGAGATAAACAGCTGTTCAGCATTCCTAAAGGGCTTTATTCTATCAAGGTAGTACCCTAGCTATCTTTGCGCATCCAAGATATGCAGAATCTTTTCTCCTGTTTTTGGATCAGGATAGAACACTGGGAGATTGAGGACTTCATTCAAAATAAATTCAGAAACAACTTTAGACATGAATGAAGGATTAGTGAGCAATACAATCATGTCCTTGTGAAAAAAAAAACAGACAGGGTTGGCCCACCATGAGAGTTTTCAGTTCAGGGACTTGCCTTGCAGTTGTCGTAGCAATGAGTAAACAGTCTTCCAAGCTATGGACCATACATCAGCCTGAGAGGCACTTAAAAAAAAAAAATGGAAGGTCAATTTTCAAATAAAGTTGAGATCCCAGGGAGGTGGAATTTGCTTTTGAGGAGGTCTCGTGCAATACTACTTCCATAAATAGTTTGCCCACAAAGAAAGACAAAAGAGGGAGATCCATGGCCAGACAAGCTAAAATGGCTGCAAGATGAACTTTGATAGAATTATATGACAAACCATCTCTAAAAAGCATTTCAATACCAGAGAGGTTGAAACTCTTTCAGGACCTCTATTACTGGCTAGGTTCCACCTAGAAAACCTCTTCCACTTGTAAATGTAAGATTTTCTAGTTGCATGTTTTCTTGCCTCCTTAATACCTGCTGCACATGGTCATTTAGCAAGTACCTAAAATGTATCAAAATAGAATCATCCAGGCTGCCAGTTGCAATTGCTCTAAGCTGGAGTGTACCATTTGTCCCTGAGGCTGTATGAGCAGATCCAGCCTGTGAAGAAGATGGTGGTGATTGTCCTTTGCCAATTAAATTAAAAGGGAGAACCAACTTTGCCTTGGCAAAAAAGGGGTTATCACAATGACCTTGCACAATTCTCTCTCTCAATCTTTAGGAGCACCTTCAGAATCAATGGAAATGCACACAGGAATATTGCTGACCATGTGAATGATGAGCATCTTTGCAATGTTTTGAGAAGAATTTTTTCAGTCGTCTGTTCTGAATGGAGGCAAACAGATTGACTTGAGGTGTTACCTACAAGTCCTGGAAGACTTCTACATGGGGCTTCCACTCATGAGGGTCAGTCCAGGACCTGCTTAGTCTGTCTGCCACTGCATTTTGCTATGACAGAATGTACAAAGCCCGAAGAGAAAGGGAATGCTGTAGAGCCAGCTCCCAGGCCATCACTACCAACTGGCAATGAGGGTACGACCTTGTACCCCCCCCCCACTTGTTCAGGCACAACATCAATGTAGCATTGTCTGTGACCACTTGAAGAGGAACCAGAGTCCATAAGCAGTCAATAAATTTTAATACATGAATTACTGCCAATATCTTTTTATGTTTATGTGCTTTGGTGTGTCCCAAGGATGTCATAAGCCTTATGCTTGAATTCCTATAGACCCTGTTCTCCAACCAACATCTGGGCTGGCTGGACTGTGGTCTGAAGTGAGAAAGGGAGTCCTGGATTCAGACACAATTGATTCCTCCATCACTGCTGCTCCTGTTTCACAAATCCCAGTACCAGTACCTGGAAATCAAAGGGATGAAGGTACTGGATACAACAATTTAAGTGCCACTGATTTTCTTTCTCAAGTGTAGTCTGGCTAGTGGTATCATTAGGATCACTGATGCCATGAGGCCTAGAATTTTGAAGAGCTCTCCTACTGAGGCCACATCTAGAAGAGAAAAATCCAAGAAAATGCCTTGATAAGTCAGAACCTTGTCTTCTGGCAGGAAGGCCATTCTTTTTATGGTGTCTATCCACCACTCCAGAAATCAATTCACTGAGAAGGTGCGAGGAAGAAACATTGAAGGGTGTCTATCCAACACTACAGAAATCAATTCATTGAGAAGGTGCGAGGAAGAAACATTGAAGGGTGTCTATCCAACACTCCAGAAATCAATTCATTGAGATGGTGCGAGGAAGAAACATTGAAGGTTTAATTCTGAAGCCCAGGAGGGATTGAGCCTTACTTAAGGACTCCTAGCAGTAAGCAAGTCATCTAAATAAGGAAAAATGGGACCACCCTGGGTTCTGTAACAGGCAACCACTGGGGTCACACTCTTTGTAAATACTCACACTGCAGTGGATAGCTCAAAGGATAATGCAGAAAACTGGTGATGGAAGACAGACCTAGCAAATATCAAAACTGTCCTGAAATTGGGAGCAACAGGAATATGATAAGGAAGGTTGATATTTAGTCACCATGAAACAGTGGTCTGGAAGCAGCAATAGGACCAACAGTAAGATGAGCATTTTGAATTTTGGAGCGGTTACAAAGATGCTTAAAAAGGACAAATCTAAGACGGCTGTCAAAAGGAGTACTCCATTGGTACTAAACTGATTCTGGAGTAAAATCCTTAGTCTTTGAGTATCACAGAGACTGGTTCAAAGACTTGTGTTTCTACCATATGATGGATGAAGAAACTGATCTCTCTGGCGTAGTGGGTCTGGGGCAATTCTCCTGAAAGTGGGAGTGTTTTCTGTCCATTGTCAAGTGTATTCTTTCCGAATTACTCTCAGAACCAGTTTGTCTGACACTATTTTCTGCCAGGTTGCAGGAATGACAGAAAGCCTGGGACAAGGAGGAAAAGAAAAAAGAAAGGAAGGGTCTGCGAAGTTGTTCTCTGCGACTTATAATAGTCATTCCTTTGCAGAAGTTTGATCCTTTTTTGGAAAGTAACCCCTCTTGTTTGGTTTCAAAGAATTATCCTCTTGCTATTTCCTTTTGGATCCCTGACATTTGTTTAGCTGGGGATTTTGTTTGTTCTGCACCTTGAAGGAAACTCCTTATTTGGGGAGAACTTGGGTACATAAAACACCCCAGATAGAGGGCACAGACATCAATGCAGAATGTATAGGTACATTCAAAATTTTGGCTTTTAACCACAGATGTTCTGATTATGTAACCAAGTATACCATCTTTATACAACAGAAGAAGAAACAACATTTATTGACACACTAGCTGCATATTCAAAAGTACACCTCTCAAAGCAGGTTTTGAAACCTGAGTCAAATTAGAAATAATTTTATTCATACACAACTTTTGCTCTGCAAGTAAGGATCCAGCAAAATCATCCAAACTGTATGCACACTGTAAAATACATTTCCACATATAGCCTTGATAATATTCTAAATGCTAGATTACTAGAAAGGGACATCTCTTTGCCCTGAAGAGCTAACCATTGTCCCTCTTTATAAGGGGGCAATGGATTCCTTTGTTTATTTGATTTTACTTGCATAGGTTTTCTGCAACAGAGCACTGATCTACATCGACCTTTCTTAAACTCAGCCTGGGAGCAAGATCTAGTTAAGTGACTTGCTCAAATTCACACTGTTAGGCAATGGCAGCTGAGGGAATCAAACCTTGCTCCACTGGACCACAGGAAACAGCTCAATTATCCTTTAACCCAACTGCCTGATACAGAGTTTAGATTAAGCCCATTCATTTTTATTTTAACAGGTGGCTGGAGAAAACACAGTTGGGTCAGCAGTCAAATGATGTGAGGCCTGTTATATCAGAGGAGATCTTAAATTTCTATTAGCCTTTTTAGGGACTGCTGGAGTAGATACTGGTGTCTTTCAGGAAGATTTCTAAATATATTCTAAGGCTGGTAAGGCAGTGGGGGGGGGGGGGTCGTCGTCCAAGAATTAAGCATCTCATCCTTTACAGGGATATAAATTCTGCCCAGTACTGAGGTAGTCTGAATACTCCCAATCAATAACAATCACTAAATCTAGCAGTCATCTGAGGAAAAGTGAATACTTATTTGTACTTAAGTGCAGGTTCACCTTATGAAGAACTTGAGTGACTGGACTTTGTCAGCTAGGAAATCACTACTGTCCACATCAGATCCCCTCACCATTCTCTAAACCAACGAAAAGGCCTCTAGCTAAATGAGCACTACAGCTATGTATGAAACACAACCACCAGAATTGTCGGCAGAACACTCTTAGCCAAGGAAACCACACCAGCCTTATAAACAGCTATAATCTGATTATCAGCTGTATGCTAAAGCTTTTGTTTTTTCTTGTAAACTATACTTCTAGATAAAATATCTAGGGACAGTGTCTTATGCCTTGCAAGTGGTCTTGTACCTCAGACTACTCCTGCACTTAAAGGGTTTGGTTCTGCCATACCTGTGGCAGGTACCGGAACCACCTCAGAGGGTGTGTCTAACCCCATTCCATAGTGGCCCGAAAAGCTACGCTAGAGGTACACGGGGCAAAAGGTAAGTGGTTTACAGGCTGAGCAGTGGCCCTGACAGATTTGATGGGGGTGGGTACTAGAGTTAGCATCCATGAAGTCAAGAATAACTGGCAGTAATGGATAATGTATCGCAATAAGCACTTAAAGTTTCTGTGAATAACTATGTCCCCACACACCTAAGATTGCCCAAACTGTGCTACTGTCACAAAAAAACAGTTTGAAATGTGTTCACACATTCTTTTACAATTGACAGAAGTTAAAGAATTTGCAGTATACAAAGTTCAAACCAAAGCAACCAATGTGGCAAACCAGTGTTAAAAGTCAAGAACACAGTTTAACTATACTAAGCTTCCATAAAATAAAATAAAAATGTTCAGATTAACTCAGAGACCACAATTTCACAAAAGATTAAACACTTTCATCTTAAAAGAAAGACTTCATCAGAATACAGAGAAAAAGAAAAATACAGTTTAAATGTATTAGCCAGAGTAGCATGCATTACAGCAACCAATCACTATTCACAAAATTTTATGTCTATTCTGCAAAGCACTTGCAATTGAAAGATTTTCATTTAGACTGAGGCTTTTATCAGAACTAAGCTTTACTTGCCAATATAATTCCCTCAATAAGATGATTCTTCCAGTAACTTGCCCCATCATCTTAAACAACACTTTCAGCAATAAAGAGGAGGAATTTTGTTGACATTTTCACAATTGAAGCTATGCTTGGCTAAAGCTTTCTTTGTTTCTTTAGAGCACAGTAATGTTAGAAAATAGGCTGTCTTAACTTGTTATTCATTTTAGCAGTATAATACTCACTGCAAGATAAGAAAGTAGCAACATAAACAACTGCTGCGGTATTACAAATAATGTCCGTCACAGGTAAGAATAAATCATTGCCTCCTATAATTACAAACTTACCAGTATTGATAACCTTGCACCGTTTACATGCATAACAATTGAACATTACAGGGTTATGGCATTTATGTCTGAAACTGGCAGCCTTTTCCAAACCACTTTTCAAGGTGTATCTCTTCTTAAACAAAAGCTGTGACCCATTTCCACTGCCTGTTTTTCTGTTAAATTATCAATGTTTCTAAACAACTACCAATATTTGGTAGTAATATTTTGTATTTCAGTACTGCCCATGGAAAACTTAAAGACATATCTACTGAAGTCATTCCCTTCCAATTAATCTTGATTCGTGCACCCGAAGTATGGAAAGGTTTATGCAATAGGGAAAATCTATCCACTCTCATCTGCACATAAATTCTTTATAGTTTTACTTTGCAATAAAATAATGTTCATTAGAACTATATTTACTTGTCTGAGAGTAAAATCTCCACAATCCATTCAAATAACTTCATGGTAAAATTGCGATCTGATGTTAAAAACATGCAGTACAGTCATAAACATAGCAAACAATATGTAAATGCTGAAAAAGTCCAAGTTTTGCAATATTTTCCTGTCAACAGAGGAAATTAAAGTAGAGAAACAAGAGTAAACACAGGTGTCTAGTGTCTAACAGTGTGTACAAGGACACCGCACTTCTGAGAGAAATACTTAACAAGGATTTGTCAAACTTGGAAGCCAAATAAATACTACAAATTCCCACAGGAATCACTGCAAACACTGGCAGAAACAAATTATCAAATAAATGTATATTTATCATCTTCTTTCAGCTGTTCCCGTTAGGGGTCACCACAGTGGATCATCTGTTTCCATTTCTTCCTGTCCTCTGCATCTTGCTCTGTCACACCAACCACCTTCATGTCCTCTCGCACCACATCCATAAAACTCATCTTAGGCCTTCCTCTTTTCCTGTTACCTGGTAGCTTCATCTTTAGCATCTTTTTCCAAATATACTCAGCATCCCTCCTCACCATACGTCCAAACCAATGTAATCTTGCCTCTCTGGCTTTGTCTCCTAACCTTCCAACCTGGGCTGGCCCTCTAATATACTTATTCCTAATCCTGTCCACCCTCATCACACCCAGTGCAAATCTTAACATCTTTAACTCTGCCACATCCAGCTCAAACTCCTGCCTTTTTGTTAATGCCACTGTTTCCAACCCATATAACATAGCTGGTCTCACTACCCTCTTGTAGACCTTCCCTTTCACTCTTACTGGTACTCGTCTGTCCCAAATCACTCCTGACACTCTTCTCCCCCCACTCCATCCTACCTGTACTCTCTGCTTCACCTCTCTTCCACACTCACCATTACTCTGAACTACTGATCCCAAGTATTTAAACTCATCCACCTTCGCCACCTCTACTCCTTGCATCCTCACCATTCCTCTATCCTCCCTCTCATTCACAAACATATATTCTGTCTTAGTCCTGCTGACCTTCATTCCTCTTCTCTCAAGAGCATATCTCCATCTCTCCAGGGTCTTCTCCACCTGTTCCCTACTCTCACTACAGATCACAATGTCATCTGCAAACATCATAGTCCATGGGGACTCCTGTCTGATCTCGTCTGTCAACCTGTTCATCACCATTGCAAATAAGAAATGGCTCAGAGCTGATCCTTGATGTAATCCCACCTCCACCTTAAACACATCCCTCACCCCCACAGCAGACCTCACTGCTGTCACACTACCCTCGTACATATCCTGTACCACTCTGACACTCCCAACTTCCTCATACAATACCACAACTCCTCTCTAGGCACCCTGTCATATGCTTTCTCTAAGTCTACAAAAACATAATACAACTTCTTCTGACGTTCTCCATCAACACTCTCAGAGCAAACATTGCATCTGTAGTGCTCTTTCCCAGCATGAAACCATACTGTTGATCACTAATCATCACGTCCCTTCTTAATCTAGCTTCCACTACCTCTTTCCCATAACTTCATGCTGTAACTGATCAATTTAATCCCTCTGTAGTTACTACAGCTCTGCACATCACCCTTATTCTTAAAAATCGGTACCAAAACACTTCTCCATTCCTCAGGCATCCTCTCACTTTCCAAGATTTTACTAAACAATCTGGTTAAAAAAACAACTGCCATTTCACCTAAACACCTCCATGCTTCCACAGGTATGTCATCTGGACCAACAGCCTTTCCATTCTTCATCCTCTTCATAGCTATCCTTACTTCCTCCTTGCTAATCCATTGTACTTCATGATTCACTATCCCCACATCATCCAACCTTCTCTCCCTCTCGTTCTCTTCATTCATCAACCCCTCAAGGTATTCTTTCCATCTCCTCAACAAACACTCCTCGCTTGTGAGTATGTTTCTCTCATTATCCTTTATCACCCTTTACCTGCTGCACATCTTTACTAGCTCGGTCCCTCTGTCTAGCCAATCCGTACAGGTCCTTTTCTCCCTCAGTGTCCAACCTTTCATACAACTCTTCATATGCCTTATCCTTAGCCTTCGCCACCTCTCTCTTTGCCATGCACCTCATCTCCTTATACTCTTGTCTACTTTCTTCATCTCTCTGACAATCCCACTTCTTTGCCAACCTCTTTCTCTGTATACACTCCTGTACTTCCTCATTCCACCATGTCTCCTTGTCATCCTTCCTCTGTCCAGATGTCATACCAAACACCTTTCTAGCCATCTCCCTTACTAGCTCTGCTGTAGTTACCCAGCTATATGGTAACTCTTTACTGCCACCCAGTGCCTGTCTTAACTCATCCCTGAACTCCACCTCACAATTACCCTTTTTCAATTTCCACCATTTGATCCTTGGTGCTGCCCCCACACTCCTCCTCCTCTTCTTGAGCACCAACGTCATCCTACAAACCACCATCCTATGCTGCCTAACTACACTTTCCCCAGTCACCACTTTACAGTCTCCAATCTCCTTCAAACTGGCCCTCCTACATAAGATATAATCCACCTGTGAGCATCTTCCTCCACTCTTGTATGTCACCCTATGCTCCTCCCTCTTGTTAAAATACGTATTCACCACAGCCATGTCCATCCTTTTCGCAAAATCCACTACCATCTGACCTTCTGCATTCCTTTGTTTAACACCATATCTACCCATCACTTCATCATCCCCTCTGTTCCCTTCACCAAACATGCCCATTGAAATCTGCTCCAATCACCACTCTCTAACCCTGGGGTACAGTCATCATCACTTCATCCAACTCACTCCAAAATGTTTCTTTCTCATCCATCGCACACCCAACTTGTGGAGCATATGCACTAACATTCATCATTACACCATCAATTTCCAGCTTCATAAACATCACTCTATGCAACACTCTTTTCACCTCAAAAACACTCTTAGCATACTGTTCCCTTCAGGATAACTCCTACGCCATTTCTCCTCCCATCCACACCATGATAAAACAATTTGAACCCACCTCCAATACACCTAGCCTTACTCCCCTTCCATCTGGTCTCTTGCACACACAATATACCAACCTTCCTTCTGTCCATCATATTGGCCAGCTCTCTCCCTATACCGGTCATACTGTCAACATTCAAAGTTCAAATGAAGGCAAAACTAGAAAGATAACAAATTGAGAGGAAGGGGTCTCTGAATGGTGCTTATCTGAGCATTAAGATGGAAAAAAATCAACTCTTGATCCTGTGAAGAATTTAGAGGACTTTCTTCTCTGACAGAAAATGACTGAACACTCACTGCCTATGACAGCTGTAGGCTTCCCTCTCAGGATATGCTTAGTTAATCAGCTGTCACAGGAAGAGAGCGAGGGGAGTCTGAGCTTTTGAAAGCTGATCAGTACTGGGTTACCTTGGCAGATAACCCAAAATGCCACTCAGACAACTGAGACAGAAGCAATAATGAAGCTCTG
This sequence comes from Protopterus annectens, assembly GCF_019279795.1. Classification (NCBI taxonomy): domain Eukaryota; kingdom Metazoa; phylum Chordata; order Ceratodontiformes; family Protopteridae; genus Protopterus; species Protopterus annectens. The sequence continues at coordinate 137,869,877 of NC_056734.1, forward strand.
GTGCTATTAGTGCGGGCAAAAAAATATGCAGTGAGTTATGCTCAGTACATTTAATACCACAAATTACAAAGTTGAGTACTTTGGCAGATTCCTCCCCAAGTGAAAATACCATCAAGGATGCTAGTCAAGTCTAAGCAGGAGTTAGAAAGAACAACTCTGTATGCACTTGCACCATTACATGTCTGACTGCAGGGATCACTGTAGTGTAGATGACTTATCCATAGAAAACAATCAGAGGCTGCACACATACCCTTCAGGACTGATTTCATAAGCTCACCAGTGTGGCTGAACCCATTTCTTTCCAGGATGTCAGTACAATATACGTTAAAAAACATCTAGTAATGTGCCCCGTTCCAGTCTTTATTACTGACAAAGTATTTTATAGTGTGTCCTGTTTAATAGGAACCTTTTGCCTCCACTTGGTCTGTAGATTTCTCCTGTGCTTTAGGGAACCCTTGTTCTTCAGCCTTGGGAGAAACTTCATCTTAACTACTTTAAGGGGTAGCCCCAAGCTTCTGTCTGTTCAAGTAATGACTAAACATCAAATAAAATTGCAGAGAGAGAGAGATAAAAAGCTGCTCCTCTTCCTCTTATTTCTTGAACTATCTGAAGTGTTGGTCTCAGTTCCATACAGAGCAGCCATAAGCCAGCTGTTCTCTACCTCTGCAATTTTGTCTCTAAAATGTCTGGGAAGAAGGGTAAAGCTTGCACTACAGCAGTGATCCCTGTGTACAAACATCTAGTGTTATAAGTTATGCTAACATTGCTTATTTTCATCATAGGGATCACAGCTGCAGCAGAATCCTTATGCACAGGAGTAGTATACAAAAGTTATCTACTCCAGAAAGAAAGGCACCCTAGCGCAACCTGCAAGACTGCAACTGCAAACCCTGCTCATCTCAGACTGGACGTCCAGCTTATAACATTTTGAAAAATTGCCTGAGGATTTCTAGATGCCTACTTCACTAATAATCTGAGCAGCATCATTCCTTAAAAATGTTGCTGCTGCATTGGAAGAACAGATTCTGACCTGGCTTCCCGTTGTTTTCTCACTGCTTTTACAAAAGAAGGTGATACAGTTTGCCAGCCAGTTGAATAAAGTTTGCTTAGAGACAGGTCTGCTCTGTTACTTGGCATGCAGGATTGGTTGGACCATCTTACTGCCTTAATTATGGCCAAGTAATACCAAAGTGTCTGTAAAAACTAGAAAAGGCAGCAAACTCAGACCAGGAAGGAACCAGACCACAATTCAAATAAGCTTTCTTTACTTTAATAAAACACCACAAACTTCAGCAGAATGAATACAAAAAATTGAAACCACCCTTAAAATACTTGTCATGTGCAAAAAATCATCCAATGACAAAATAATTTAAATAAATTATTTAAATTAACACTATATCATGAAAATTTTTAAATATATTACCAAATTTAAATATATATATATATATATATATATATATTTAAAGTTGGTAATATATTTTAAAATTTTCATGATATAGTGTTAATTTAAATAATATATATATAAATCAATAGTAAACAATTAATATTGACATAATGATGAAACAATACTTTGTCTTGTAAAGCTCATTACATAAACAACTGCATTACAGCCTTTGCAACTGCAGAAAACATTTGATACTGATAGCTTCATTAACTCCTGGAGGGTAGTCTGCTCTTAAAGCTATCTGCCATTTAGTTTCCCTACATTTTAATAAGGCCTTAAAATTACCCTCCAAAGGACCACAAACTACCTTATCCAAAACAAAACAAAAGTACATTTCTTGAAGCTATTACATATTAAAACATGTGTCCTCGTTTCTTATTAACAATAATAATATTAATATATAATATATTATTATATTATGTAACAATACAAATAATAATAATAAACAAGGACAGGAACAATGCACTAGCACGTTTTAATGTGTAATAGCTTCAAGAAATGTACTTTTTACTTCAGTTGTAATAGCTGTTAGAATCATGACTGCATGGGGGGCTGCTAGAATGAATCTGGCCTGGTCTTTTCTTGCTTTCAACAGGTCCTTTGATATCAGAAGAAATACAGAAAAGGCATACAGGAAACCTTCATCCATGGAACAGAGAAGGTTCCCACACTGCCTTGCAGAGGTATCTGGTATACATCATCTTGACCAGATGCCAGCGTTCTAAGGCAAGAGAGTCTAGGAATGGGACACCTGTTTCTGTGTTAAGAGTGAGAAAGTCCTCTGGGAATGGTTTCTGTTCATAATTGCTTAGCATGTTCTGCTCAACTTGCATGCAACACTGCTGAACTCTGATAGAAGAACTGAAATATGGAGTTAGGGGCTCACCTCCAGCCATGTCTCCCAAGTCATCATAAATGTTATGCATAGGTAAGAGTGGGTAGTTATCTGCTTGTTTATGTACCACATCACTGTTGTGTTATCAGTTACCACTTTAAGGATACCTGGATGCGACAGTCCTGGAGGCCTTAAGAGATGGAATGAAAGCCACCATTTCATTTATGTTGGTGTTCTGATGCTTCTCTTCACCACAGAGGTAGCTCAGTATCCCTTGCACCTTAAGGCCAAGAATGTAAGATCCCCACATCAGTTCCAAGACATCTGTATTGAGAATGGGGTGCTGTTAGAAGTCACAAAAGGGTAAACCTAGTTGTTTAACATTTTCTGGGGCCACCAGTTTATTTCCCACTGTAGGGCAGGAAGCAGATGCAATACTTGACTGAATGGATGGCATTGTTGCTCCCAAAGGTTTATCATGGTGCGGATAGGAGGAGAAATGGCATAGGGGTTATCCTGAAGGAACAGTATGCTAAGAGTGTTTTGGAGGTGAAAAGAGTGTCAGATAGAGTGATGTTTATGAAGTTGGAAATTGATGGTGTAATGGTGAATGTTGTTAGTGCACATGCTCCACAAGTTTGGTGTGCGATGGATGAGAAAGAAAAATTTTGGAGCGAGTTGGATGAAGTGGTGATGACTGTACCAAAGGGTGAGAGACTGGTGTCTGGAACAGATTTCAATGGGCATGTTGGTGAAGGGATGAGGAAGTCATGGGTAGGTATGGTGTTAAGCAAAGGAATGCAGAAGGTCAGATGGTAATGGATTTTGCAAAAAGGATGGACATGGCTTTGATGAATATGTACTTTAACAAGAGGGAGGAGCACAGGGTGACATACAAGAGTGGAGGAAGATGCACACAGGTGGATTATATCTTATGTAGAAGGGCCAGTCTGAATGAGATTGGAGACTGTAAAGTGGTGGCAGGGGAAAGTGTAGTTAGGCAGCATAGGATGATGGTTTTTAGGATGACATTGGTGATCAAGAAGAGGAGGAGGAGTGTGAGGGCAGCACCAAGGATCAAATGGTGGAAATTGAAAAAGGGTAATTGTGAGGTGGAGTTCAGGGAAGAGTTAAGACAGGCACTGGGTGGCAGGGAAGAGTTACCAAATAGCTGGATAACTACAGCAGAGCTAGTAAGGGAGACGGCTAGAAAGGTGCTTGGTGTGACATCTGGAAAGAGGAAGGAGGACAAGGAGACCTGGTGGTGGAATGAGGAAGTACAGGAGAGTATACAGAGAAAGAGGGTGGCGAAGAAGAAGTGGGATTGTCAGAGAGATGAAGAAAGTAGACAACAGTATAAGGAGATGAGGTGCATGGCAAAGAGAGAGGTGGCAAAGGCTAAGGATAAGGCGTATGAAGAGTTGTATGAAAGGTTGGACACTAAGGAGGAAGAAAAGGACCTGTACCGATTGGCTTGACAGAGGGACCGAGCTAGTAAAGATGTGCAGCAGGAAAGGGTGATAAAGGATAATGAGGGAAATGTACTCACAAGCGAGGAGAGTGTGTTGAGTAGATGGAAAGAGTACTTTGAGGGGAAAAAGTTCCTCACCAAAAGGATAAAGGGACTCCAAAATCTGTCATATGCTGCCAGATTGAAGAAACTCCAGCTCTATTCAGTCGCATACCGTCTGCTCAGAGGTGACATGTGCCTGACATACAAGGCCATGTCCAACCCGGAATTAATGGACATGCTCCACCTCAAAAAATCCAAATCCACCAAAACCACTAGAGCAAGCGACTTAAACCTTAGCACAGATATAAATAGGACGTGCTGGAGGGATAGATTTATCACTCAGACTCCATATGCTGTGGAATAAAATCCCGGTCCATGTGAGGCAGAGCACCTCGCTGGCTCTGTTCAAGAGAAATCTTGACCTGTGGATGGGAGATCGTAGGTTTACCCGGGGAATCATCTCTGTGTCACTGCTGGACAGAGGCACAACAAACTAATGGGCACAGTATTTTTTCATATAAGGGGTGGCGTAAGCCACAAAACTTTGGGCTAGGCTTATAAATGCCTTAGGGCAGATAGCCTAGTATAAACCTATGAACCTATGATGAATGAAGAGAATGAGAGGGAGAGAAGGTTGGATGATGTGCGGATAGTGAATCATGAAGTGCAGTGGATTAGCAAGGAGGAAGTAAGGATAGCTGTGAAGAGGTTGTGGAAAGGCTGTTGGTCCAGATGACATACCTGTGGAAGCATGGAGGTATTTAGGTGAAATGGCAGTGGAGTTTTTAACCAGATTGTTTAATGAAATATTGGAAAGTGAGAGGATGCCTGAGGAATGGAGAAAAAGTATTTTAGTACCGATTTTTAAGAATAAGGGTGATGTGCAGAGCTGTAGTAACTACAGAGGGATTAAATTGATCAGTCACAGCATGAAGTTATGGGAAAGAGTAGTGGAAGCTAGGTTAAGAAGGGAGGTGATGATTAGTGATCAGCAGTATGGTTTCATGCCAGGAAAGAGCACTACAGATACGATGTTTGCTCTGACAGTGTTGATGGAGAAGTACAGAGAAGGTCAGAAGGAGTTGCATTGTGTCTTTTTAGACTTAGAGAAAGCATGTGACAGGGTGCCTAGAGAGGAGTTGTGGTATTGTATGAGGAAGTCGGGAGTGTCACAGAAGTATGTAAGAGTGGTACAGGATATGTACGAGGGTAGTGTGACAGCGGTGAGATCTGCAGTGGGAGTTACGGATACATTTAAGGTGAAGGTGGGATTACATCAAGGATCAGCTCTGAGCCCTTTCTTATTTGCAATGGGGATGGACAGGTTGACAGATGAGATCAGACAGGAGTCCCCGTGGACTATGATGTTTGCAGATGACATTGTGATCTGTAGTGAGAGTAGGGATCAGGTGGAGACGACCCTGGAGAGATGGAAATATAATCTAGAGAGAAGAGGAATGAAGGTCAGCAGGACTAAGACAGAATATATGTGTGTGAATGAGAGGGAGGATAGAGGAATGGTGAGGATGTATGGAGTAGAGGCGGCGAAGGTGGATGAGTTTAAATACTTGAGATCAACAGTTCAGAGTAATGGTGGGTGTGGAAGAGAGGTGAAGGAGAGTACAAGCAGGATGGAGTGGGTGGAGAGGAGTGTCAGGAGTGATTTGTGACAGATGAGTACCAGTAAGAGTGAAAGGGAAGGTCTACAAAATGGTAGTGTAAGACCAGCTTTGTTATATGGGTTGGAGACAGTGGCATTGACAAAAAGGCAGGAGTCAGAGCTTGACGTGACAGAGTTGAAGATGTTAAGATTTGCACTGGGTGTAACGAGGATGGACAGGATTAAGAATAAGTATATTAGAGGGTCAGCCCAGGTTGGAAGGTTTGGAGACAAAGCCAGAGAGGCAGGATTACGTTAGTTTGGACATTTGCTGAGGAAGGATGCAGAGTATATTGGGAAAAGATGCTAAGGATGAAGCTGCCAGGTAACAGAAAAAGAGTAAGGCCTAAGATAAGGTTTATGGATGTGGTGAGAGAGGACATGCAGGTGGATGGTGTGACAGAGCAAGATGCAGAGGACATGAAGAAATGGAAACAGTTGATCCACTATAGTGACCCCTATTGGAAGCAGACAAAAGAAGACATTACATAGATTGTATCTAAATGTCTAAAGAATTAAGATGCAATTGCCCTGTAGTGACATAATACAAAGAAAAAAAAAAACGGTATTGCTGTGATGATGTTAAATTACAAATATAAAACATTTAATAGGTAAACAGTTCATGTGCAATACTTATAAGACATGGCTGAGGGGCGGTTAAAGTATAGATGTAAAAGAATAAATAAAACTGAGGTAAGGTATGAGAAACATTAGTCAATAGGTAGACTGTAGTTAAAGTTAAGACAGGCATTGCACAGTTGAATGGTCAATGATAACGGGGTTAAGAATACGGAGTACTTACTGACATAGAACCTGGTTATACGTGATTGGTGAAGAGTATTTGAAGGAGACTGATAAAGTGAGAAGGGCAGAAAGAAAAAGAAATTTAAAGAGGGGATTAAGGTAGGAAGGAAACTGAGGAGGACTGTTAAATAGATGTGCTGCGTGGGAATGGACTGAGGTTCTAAAGAAATAAGGGGTATGAACTGATAAGGGAAGATGGAGTTAGCCAGTTGAGGGGCATGTGCACGACCATGTGTCATTTAGGTGCTGTTTTAGTAAAGGCTCAAAAGCGGAAAGTCTTGTGGTCTGATTTAGGTCTGGAGAGACAACTGCTGTGTTGGCCATAGGATTCTTGTAGAGGTATTTGTAAATGCCTGGCACTCTATAAAACTTCTTCTGGGTTCTGGAGTCAGATTCCAAAGACTGAATGCACCCCAAAGGTATGACAAACTGGTTTCTTCAAAGTCCAAGAGTTATAAATATCATTTATGTGACATCTTTAAAGCACCACTTAAAATGTTCCTTCTTTAGAATGAGCATTTCTTCAAAGGATATGTCCACAGTATCATCATGTTTTGTAACCCTGTGGTGAGGAGATCTGACTATAGTAAGCTAATTCTTTCTCAATCAACTCAGAACTGGTCGAATTTGGGGGAAGAGGACTCCTTTCTCTTGCTTGTCTGCTTTGTCTGTTTGCAAGTTGTTGCAAAGTGTTGGGGCGGTGCAAATCAGTGGATCCCAATCTCTAATGCAATACTGGCTTTTAAAATCTGGTGCTACATTTGTGTTTAAACCTGAGCACTGTCATGCTCCATGTGTGGTCTACATTGTAGTAAGCAGGTTGCTACAGTTTAAGGAAGAAAAAAAATGTCTTTTTTTTTAAACTAAAACCTGAACCCTGTAGTGCTCTTTGCAGGCAGGATATAAACTGTAGCGAACAATTTGCTACAGTTTATAAGGAGTTTTAAAACTTGAGCACCATATCTCTCCCTGCCTGGAGTGCTATGGCACTCACGTTTTAGTGAATAAAAAAATAAATAAATAAAACATAAAAAAATACTTCTCATTAACTGTAGTAAACTGTTGCTACACTTTAAACTAGACATGGAGTGCAACAACACTCGGGTTTGATTGCAAATGCAGAAGGGTCAGGGCAGAGAAGCAGGACCTGAAAGGCTGGGTGGGGTAGGGGGGCATGTTGTGTGCCTTACCACCAGTTTTCTTCACTTGAGTTTGGGTGGGCTGTGTAATAAGTCAATTGAGTTTTTTTTTTTTTTTTTTGCTCTGCAATTGTAGAGCTGAGGGTGTGGACGCTGGTTGAACTAGCTATGCTTCTGAAAGAAGTATTTAAATTATGCTTAGGCCACAAGGATCAACAAACAAAAAGCAAAGTCACTGATAAATTTAAAAGGGCTCTGACTGCTACTTTAAGACACGTGTTTCAAATCGATCTTAAGGATGCTGAAAATTTTACTGCAGTGGTAGAGAGAATTGTCATGCAATAAAGCTAAGTTTAAAACTGAAAATTAACAGCATAAACGTGCTGCTAAGCACCTTAATTGTTAGATTATGGTATAAACAGGAATTCAGGCATAGATAAACTCTGCTTTAAATGTGGGAAAAGAGGTCACATAGCTATACTTTGTATTACTGTTAGCAACACTGCCATGCTCACTTCTAGTGAAAACTGTAACCAGTAAAAAGCATGCCACTAATGACGATGAGCTCACAAAATACAATGACCTGTCAGAAACATGGAGTCTGAAGGTAGGCAACTGCAGGGATTACAAATTTAGGCAGTAAAGTTACACTTATAAAGGTTACTAAAAAAATAGTTGCAGTAGTCTGCATTTATGTAGTCAAGAAACAACATCCCATTAGACAAGAAGAAATACCAACTCAATTTGTAAAGGTAGTTCATCCTGTTACAGTTCATAATTTAATAAAATATATAACAGAAAAATATTTCCCCATTTTAAAGATTTGTGAAGACAGTGGGGAAAATGCAATTACTTTAACAGACCACCTTATCAGTGAAGGTAGGGGAACCAGCAAGTAAACAAGCCTCCAAAATACATCTCTGCCTAACCTTGAAGGGGGGATGACAGCAACGAGTAGACACATTCAAAAACATATAAAAATTCAGCAAACATCAAAAAATTGTATAAGAAAGCGTTAACAGTACAAAATTCTGCCTAAGGATAAGGAGAAAAGAAGACCCTACCCCAACTAAAGAGCTATGTCAGCATACATGTATTTAAGAGCAGTCGGGAAGAGAAGAACCAATAGAAGGTAGGGGAGTTAGAGTAAAATATTACAGCTTATGATGTTACGAAGGAAAGAGAATAAATGACATTGCAGTCAAAAAGTATCGAAGAGCAAAATGATGAGCAGAAATGAAGACAAGGATCAGTCACTGAAAAGGTGCATTCCGAGGTATGAAGAAAACGCACAACCTGAGCAGAATCCTAAATGCTCTGTCAAGCTAAAACAGAGTCCCACAAACTGGGAACTGTTAGCAGCAGGTGAGTACTGAGGAATAGATGCTTAACAGTAAGCAAGATTATACTTTTGTAGCTACGATTAGGAAGCAGTATCTGGCCATTGTTCTAAACCCATTTCTGTCAGTGTAAGATAATTGTCAGTTAAGGGAAAGCTCCAAGCATTAAGTAGCTCTAAGTAAGAAAAAAGGGAAACAACAGATAAATCTTTGACAGAGTCAGATAATCTTAAAGAAAAAAATGAAGGATGGCATTCACACACTGAGGCAGAGGATGAACACTAAAGACGAGACAAACAGGTTAGGAGAGTATATACTGATAGAGTAGACAACCTTGAACAGAGACCTACTTGTATTTCTGTTGGGATAAAATAAAAGACCCTTAAACAGAAGAAGAGTTCTGTGAAGCAGTTTTATAAAGAAAATGAGCAAGAAAGAAATGAATAAGAGAATACAACCAACACTACTGACTATTGCTGTGTGTTATACAAGTTACAGCTCCTAGTGCTTTGTGTTAGTAGGGGAGAAGGAAGTACCTTGCACCTAATGACAGACTGACACTGAAGAAACTCCAAAGTTGGATGACTTTAAGGCATGCCAGATAAACATTAAAAACACACATTAGGAATTTGACACTTTCAGGTGAACACAGGAAAATATACAGTTTTTTAAAAGAAGATTATGAACAAAATATTCCAATTTCTTACCCATACATTGAGTTACAAAATGCTAAACTGTACAATGTAATTAAGGATAGACAGGATAGCACTGTCCCAACTACAAGTGTCCAAAACATCCAGAAATCTGTAGATAAGGCTAGCACAGTCAAGTAATAGGAAGACACAAGAACAGGTAAGATGAAAGCATGAATACAAGGAAGGTTTTACTGACCAAGAATAGTGAAATGTGTTGAGAACTTCTGTGCTGGATGTCGACTGCCAGAAGACTGCTTCTCATCCAGGCTTTAAAGATTCTTTAATTTCCATGCCTATCACAGATGTGCAATTTGAAGTAACCATCTGAAATGTTGGGGCCTGCTAGATCAAGTCCCGAAATATGGAGAATGAATGTCCAAAAGATCGGGCGTGTATATACTAAGTCCAGATACTATTTCTTAGAATATTCCCTTTTCTCCAATGTATGGCTTTCTCCGAGTTGGAATATATATGTTGGGGGGGGGTGTAGTGGGCTTGCCTCCCACATGGAGTGGGTGCAAGAGGTGCTTGCCCACCCCCTTCACAAAGTTTAAAAGAGAAAACAACTTTTGAAATTCATTCTTCTCTCAGGATTTCTGTTTTTTTTTTTCTGGTGTTTCAGCATTTGGCATTCTGAGTGTCAACATTTCAATATGGAGCAGTAATTTCAACATATTGTTGTGGACATAGTTGAGCTACTGGTAAAATCAAACAATAATTTTTTAATACATTTTGGTTATTTTTGGACTATGCTACTAAATACTCTGAGGCTACTCCCTATGCAAGCATACTGCTAAATCTACAGCCAGAGTTAGCCTTACTGTTCTAACATAGTAGAGATATCAAGGAAATACTCACTGACCAGAGGATACCATTTATGTCCAGAATAATGCAACAACTGTACAAAGAAACAACACTGCAACACAAAGGATAAATGCGGAAATGCCCACAATAACACAAGCATGAGTAAAAGTAATGAAAAGTCAGAGCAGTCCACAAACCAGGCAGGAGATGTACAAATACAAGAATAAAAATTACGTAATTTATTCACAATGGTAAGCGCTTTCACATATAGCTTCGTCAGATCAAGCTTTCACATATAGCTTTGTCAGACCATGCATTCACATATAGCTTCGTCAGACCATGCTTTCACATATAGCTTCGTCAGATGGTCAGAATTTTGGATATGGGTGACAAGATGGATACATGATGGAAATTGGATGGATCAAAAGAGATGCCTCTTTTGTGGATGGGGTGATGTGAGATTGTTTCCATATGGTAGGTACTTTTGATTCAGATAAAGACTTATTTATAAGGATACTGATTTGGGTAGGTAACTGAGTTAGCAGCCAGTGTGAAGTAGTATGGGGGAGACTGTCAGCTGAAGTAGAGCAGGGTTTTAGTTTTTGTAGCAGTTTCTTAATGGTGTCAGTGGGTATGGGCTGAAATGAGAATGGAGTTTGTATGACATTTTGTTGAGTAGAGGGGTTAGTAATGACAGGGTTAGAAATAGTTGATGGCCTGGGGTCAGTATCTGAACAGGCTGAAGGGTAGGGAGATCCAGCATTAGGGGTGTTAGTAGGTCTGAAATTGATTTTATGAAGTGCTTGTTAAAGTTTTTAGCTATTTGTGATGGAGGGGTTATCTGATGATAGGATGTGCTCTCCATTTCTTCCAGGAATAAGTAGAGAAGACATGGAGTGCCAAAATTTACTGGTGTTGATTTTATGCTGGAGTTGAAGCTGGGAATAGTATGACTTCTTATCTCTGTTGATTAGTTTTGTCATGTTGTTATGTAGCATTTTGAAATTAACATGATTTTGTTCATTTTTGTTTTGTTTCCAGGTTGACCAGGCTAGGTCCCTTTACTTCATCAGGTGTTTACATTCCTTAGAGAGCCACGGTGCTGAGCTCTTTTGGATTATTTTCATATGAATGGGGGCTAGTGTATTAAGTATGTGAGGGAAGGTGTTATTAAAGTATAGTACAGCATCATTAAGGGGTAGTTGTTTAAGGGGTGTGCAGTCTATTTCCTGTAGAGATTGTTGAATTTATGCTGACAAAAATTAGTTGAGTTCCTAACTGATTTTATAGTGTCTACTCTTAGTTGTTGGGAGTTTGTTCTAAGGGAGTAAGCTGGTAGATGATCACTCAGGGAATTAGACATTGTACCAGAAGATGGGTAACTGGCAGGGTGGGATACTAGAATCCAGTCTATGGTGGATTGGTAGGTAAGATCTTTGCTGTATCTTGTTGGAGCATTGATGAGTTGAGAAAAAACATACAGATTTATGCTATTTGTGGGGGAGTCGGAAGCTATGGTTTGCCAATCTATAGTTACGTCTCCTAAGATTACTGCTTCAAGGTTTATTGTTTGGGATGTCCAGGATAAAATATTTTCCAACACTGGTATATTGTTACCTGGGAGGATATATATTACTATTATGTAAATTCTTTTTGATATGAGGTTCAAAAAGGAGATTAGTACATCAGCATTGGAAAAGATGGGTATATTACCAGTGTAGGGTGTGATGTTGACTGTAGAGGGATACAGAAATGCTATCCCTCCCCCTTTTTTTAGATCGATCTCTTCTGGTTATTGCAAAGTTTGGAGGCATTATTTCTGAGTCTTTTACATTGGGGTGTAGCCATGTTTCAGTAAGGGATAGTATGCCAGGTTTATTGTGATCAATTCAGACATGCAGTGGGGCTGTTTTATTGCAAACACTTCTAAGGTTAAGTGTAAGTATGTTTAAATCTTTAGGGTTACTCTTGTGGTTAGAATTAGAGGGTGGGTAAGGGTTAGGGTGTATGTCTCCACATTTGAGTAGATAGGTAATGAGGAATGCATACCATGGAAAGTGTTTTTTTATTCCTAGGTGAGGGTACTGGTGTCAAGTGTGGTTTTATAGGAGGTAAGGAGGCCAGTTTGTGGCTTGAATAACATGGGAAATTCACACTGATTAAAGTTATTAAGGAGGATCATAAAAACTAGGATCACTTGAAATACAACAGGCCTCAAAAGATTTTATTTTTTTAAACAAGAAACATCTTTATTAAATTATCATGTATGACAATAGGCAATCTTACATTTACATTAATGAAAATAAACCATAGCAACACAATCTCTGCTGCAAACATTATACATTACAAACTGTGTTGACACAACTGTAGCTGCAAACATTATACATCACTTTTAATATATCCAGTCATTGTCAGTCAGCCATTGCATAAGCTCATTCAAATCATGCCTTCTTTTAAACCTTGTTCCTCATCTGCATGTATTGATCCTACATTTTCCATTTTTTCCTGTGCAATTTGCTCCTACCCTTTACTAAAGATCTCATATCCAGTTGTTTTATCTACTCTACTTCTAGTGAAATTGGTTTAGATTTTGATTTCCATTTGCCAGTATTGCTTTTTTGGCAGCCATCATAATTAGACTCAGTAAGGCCTTACTATACCTAGGCAATTGCAATTCTGTATCGTACCTCAAAAAAATGATTTCCCTAATTATTCCAATTTCCTCATCCAGCATCTCCAACAGTCTGTAAGGAATCTTTAAAATCGGCCAACCTACTACACTCCCAGAAAATATGTTCCCAGTTACCTCTTTCTTCCCCATCAAACCTTCAACATTTGCTATCTACCTGACAAAAATTCTTTGGAGTCCGCTTGGAGAATAAGCATACCTATGTAAACACTTCCAGGCAAAGATCCTAAATCTTCTGGATTTTGTTGCATATTTGGGAGACATAAATGTACCCCCCCTTGTTTCTTTGTGAACGGCTTATCCAATCTCTTCCCAATCCTTCCTAACCTCTTTTGACTGACTCTTAGAGTTATGCAATACTTTATATACTCTACTAATTATTCCTTTCTTAACAGCAACTTCTGTTCTAGACTCTACTAAAAATTCTACCAGTGCTGATCTTTCATTTAGGACCACCCTATTTATTTCTCTTTGCCTATACTATAACATCAATCCTTGAAATACAAGGCAATCTCTAACTTGCAGTCCAAATAAGTTCTTGGAGTCTTCCCATTCTATTACCCTTCCCTCTCTAGTCATTTGCTTCCAATACCTTGGTCCTTTGCCAGTTTTCTACAATATATTACTGCCTTCTCTTGCCTATTGTCTGTATCCCTAATTGCAGTTATCCCTATTGGCAGAATCTCCTTTCTCCATTCCTATGTTGGCTTAGTTCTTAGAAGACCTTGTACTATTTTAAGAATATAATATTCTGTATGACTATTGTAGCCATGGTGGTGCAGCGGTAGCATTGTCGCCTCACAGCAAGAGGTTCTCCTGTTCGAGTCTTGGCTGGAGCATCTTGTGTGTGGAGTCTGCATGTCCTCCCCGCAGTGCAGTGGCGTTCGAAAGACATGCATGAATGGGCGTGCCTTCCTTGAAGGTTAGGCGTCGGGCTGGCACATTGGCACTGTAAAAATCTACTGCCAATCATTAGTGGACCAGAGTTCCACTGTGGGACCCCTAACCGGGAAAAGCCGAAAGAAGAAGAATATTCTGTATGACTTTTGCTGTTCTCCTTAAAGGTCTGCATCCAAAATCCCAGCATCTCCCTATTACTTGAACTTCCCATGTTTCATCATCATCACCTCTTTCCACTTTGAATGATAGTTTTTTGCTTGTGCTCTGTATAGGAGCTTCAACTGTGTTGCTCTGAAATACCCCTTCAACTCAGGTAATCCCAATTTGCCCTGTTCTATTGGAAGAATAAGCTTATCCCACTTGACTCTTGCCGTCTTCCCCTCCTAGATAAAATCCTTTAGCGCTTTATTAACTGCTATCCATAACTTCTTCTATGATAAATAAAAACATGCCTGACCTGTGTATAGGAATAAAGGGACTAAAAACATTTTAACTGCTTGTATCTTATTATCCATATCCATATAACAGAGCTTCCATTTTCTCACTTTTTGTACTGTCTTTTGTTTAGTCTTTTCCCACTTATCTTTAGCTGCCATACCAGTATCATTTTGGATCCATACTCAAATAATTAATTTTATCATGTCCTCATAAGTATAGATATTGCTGAACCAATTCATACGTGGGTACATAATTTACTGCTATTGCTTTTGTTTTAACTTCATTAATTTAGAATCCCAAAAAGGTTTGAAACTGTGTCCACAGCACTGGAATGTCCCTTTCTGGTTTTGATAGATATAAAATAATGTAATCTGCAAATGCAGCCAGCTTTTCTTGACTACCATACCAATTATATTCTGGAATGTCTGAGTCCCTTATTTTCTTTGCCAATGGTTGGAAATATAATGCAAATAAAGGGCAGAGAGGATACCCCTTCCTAATTCCTCTTCTCAAGCAGAGATTATCAGAGGAGACCCCACCCACTAATTTTCACCTTTAATCCTACACATATCATCCTAATCAACCTTATAATTTTATCAGGGAATGCAAATGTTTCCATTGCTCTGCTCATAAAATCCCAGCTTACTCTGTCAAATGCTTTCTCTGATCAAGACCCATCAACAGCAGTGGTATTTTCTTACATTCTGCTTCCCTCTGGATCAACATTGTTTTGTTAATGTCAAATGTTTGCCACTCCTCCACAAAACCACACTGATCCAGATCTATCAATTTTGGCATCACTTTTGCTATTCTTTTAGCCATTACAGACAAACACTTTCTAATCATGATTTCATATTGAAATGGGCTTGTATGAAGCTGGATCTGATGGATCTTTACCCTCTTTAGGTATTACAGCTACTACAGCTTTCTTCCAAGATGTTGGTACTTTTCTTCATCTTATTATACTTTTAAACAAAACCTTGCAGATCTTTATCAGTTTTTTCCTTCCTAGCTTCCAGACTTACACAGGAATACCATATATTCCTGGGGACCTTTCCTGTAGATTGGTTATACATCACCCTTTTTATCTCATCTCCTCCTATCCTGTTAGTCATTGAGCCTCCTCTGCCTCTAACCTTGGCATATTTAATTCTTCTATAAACATTTCCATTTGTACCTTTTCCTGATTTCCATATTTCTCCGCTTTATACAGACTCTCATAGCATTTCCAAAACATTTCTAATGATTCTAAAGAATCCTTGATCTTCCTTGTTATACCCTCCCTAAACTTGGTGACAGCCCTTTCTACTTTGTTGCCCGAGTCGTTGTGCTAAACATATTTGTGCTCTAGAGTTTTTGAAAAACAGTTGCATAACAGCAATCTTTCTGAACTCATGCACATTATCAAGATAATCCCTTATTTTCTGTTCAGCATTCTGCAGTTGCTGCTCTTGTTCTGTGAGATCCCCCATATTTTGCAATACTTTAAAATTTGTCAGTAGCTCTAAATAATTCTCGTTACTTCTTAACCATATTTCCCTTTCATTTCCACTTAATGTTATCCCACTCACTAGCTATATTTTTAGAAGTTTTTATCTTCTCTAATAGCTCCTGAATAATTTCCACTACCCACTCCTTAAATTCCTCTCTAACAGACAGGTGGGAAAGTGCCAATGTCTCATTTTATTTCACTATCATGTGCTTTTATTTTAGTTATTATTGGTGCATGATCTGAAATAATCATGGGTGCGTATCAAGACCTTCAATTAAATGCACATTCTCCTGAGAAATGTAAACTCTGTCTAGCCTAATCCAGGTTTTGTATCTTGGGGAATAATCTGTAAATTCACTCTGAACTCCTAGTACTTAATTCACATCTTCCATGCCAAATAGTTTTATAAAAGTTTTTAAAAATCTACCCTCCTTTGTTATATTTTCCTTTTTCCCCCCAACACATCTTCACTGCTGCAAATCAAATTGCAGTCCTCACCTAGAAGTAATATTCCTTGCTGAAAGCTGCTTATTTTTCCCAGAATTTTCTTAAGCTTCATTACAACAGTTTATGTTGGAATATAAATACCTGTCATTATAATCCTCCTCCCGTCCTAGGAGCCCCTTAGTACTACAAATCTATCATTACTGTCTTTTTTTGCCCTCTTTTCTTACTAATGGAGCTCCTCTTACAATTAATATAAGTGCACCTCTTTTCCTTTGCCTCAGGTATTCCTCTCAATAACCATCCTGAAAACCTTTCTTTATCAAATTCACATGCTCAGATCTTTCCAACTGCTTCTCCTGTAACATAGTTATTTGCACTATACATTTTTTAATATAGTTCACTACTACTACTTTTCTGTATTTATCTGAGAGATCATTAGGATAAACCATTTTTTTTCATCTTACCTTTAAGCAGCTATTGCAAGACCACCAGTTATTGGAGAGCCCACATTCTTCCTCTCGATAGTCATAGGTTCATAGGTGTGTACTAAGTTAAAGGCCCTAGGTCCTTTACAAGCCTAGCCATAGGATTACCGTAGCATAGTATCACCCAACCTTAGTTACCAGTGCCTGTGTCGAGTAGAGCCACTGGAGTTATTCCCGGGGTGAATTTTCTGTTTCCCATCCACTCAAGATTTCTCTTGAAGAGGGCCAGTGAGATGCTCTGCTTGATATGTATGGGAAGCCTATTCCATAGCATGGGCAGTCTCTGGGTTATGAACTTGTCCTTCTAGCATGTTATGTTAATTGTGGTAATGAGGTTGCGATCTCTGGAGCATGTGGTGTGGAGGGATTGGGATTTCTTTAGATGTAGCATTTTTAACAGAGCTGGGTCAGACATGGCTTTGTAAGTCAAGCAGAGATCACCTCTAAGTAGGTGATATGAGACAAATAATTGATTTTTTTTTTGAGTCTGTCAATATAGGACAAGTGTTTAAGGCCTAGGATCTCCTTTGTGGGGTACTTATGTGGCCTCTCTAGCTGTTGCAGGTGGCTAGTGAGGTACATGCCAAATAGGGCATTGTACTCAATGACTGGCCTAATGAGGGAAGAGTAGAGGGAGTCAATTACCTCTTTCTTCCTGAATGCAAAACCCTTAGTAATGAGATGTGCCACAAAGAATGACTTTCTGACCATGGTGGCAATATGGTGATCAAAAGAGAGGTTGCTGTTAATCTGTGTTCCCAGATCTCTTATAAAGCCTTGTGTGTTCAGTGGGCTACCATCAATGTGGTAATTCATAGGAACCAGGTTTTTCCCATAGGGGATAACGACACATTTTTTGGCATTGAGCTTAAGGCCATGGTTCTGACACCAGTCGTCGGTCTCAGTGAAGCCATTCTGTATGATGCCAACATCACTTGAGGAGTTAATAATAGCTCCCAACTTGCAATCCTCCGCAAACTTTGTCCTCCAGAGTCTCTTCATGTTGGCCTGGACTTCAGCGAAGTAAATACCAAACAGGAGAGGACTCAGGACCGAACCCTGTGGGACTCCACTCGTGACTAGTAGGCAGTCTGACTTGGAGTCAGCTACTTTCACAATGTGGGTTCTGTGAGCCAGTTTGCAACCTACCTAGTGATATAGGGGTTGAAGCCTAGCTTAGTGAGTTTTTCTATTATTCCTGAGTGGGGAATGGTATCAAAAGCCTTGGCTAGATCAAAGTAGGTTGTATGAACCAACATTGCCTTCATCCACAGATCTGGTGACTGACTCAAAGAAGTCGACCAAGTTGAGCAGGCATGATTTACCCTTCACAAAACCAAACTGTGTGGGATCCAGAGTTTGGAGATTCACTATATCCTTGTTTATTAGGTCCATGATGATGCATTCCATAGCTTTGCATATCAGGCTTGACAGGCTAATGGGGCAATAATAGTTCCTTATCATCCATCCAAAGTCATCTAGGGATTAGTGCTTCTGTTTTCTCCTGGTGAGAGGAGTCCAGTTACATTATTTCCTGGAGACTGCTGATCACCAGAAAGATTAATAACTGCTTTATAGGTAACAGCTGGGAATCTGTACTTATATTCTGATCCTGATGAGAGTAGGAGCAGAGTGCATTGATTCCTGACTCTTTCTGGTCGGAGAGTGAGTGTCTGTGCTTAACATACCTGATTGGTCTGATTGCTATTTGAGGAATCTACCAGTAAACAGCTACAAGCCTGCAAATCCTTGCATCATCTGGGACAAGACTGTGGATCACCAAACAGGCCGTGGCCTGGTTCTCTTCTTGGGATTGGTGCTAACATTT
Organism: Protopterus annectens; assembly: GCF_019279795.1. Lineage (NCBI taxonomy): Eukaryota > Metazoa > Chordata > Ceratodontiformes > Protopteridae > Protopterus > Protopterus annectens. The sequence continues at coordinate 137,888,390 of NC_056734.1, forward strand.
TGCTTCTGGTGAGAGAAAAAGCAAAGGAGTATTGTATCCCAACAGAGTGAAGCTGTACTGAGACGAGCATTAGTAGTAGCCAGGCAGTAGTCAATCATGTGACTCCCCCCTTTTCATCACTCTTGACAAGCTAATTCTTTATTTTTAGTAAGTACTGCTTGATTTCTTTCTAACTTCAGAATATCTTCCTAAATACTTCATTCTTAAATTTTCAGGGTCTGCGTATTAGTTTCTCCTTAAGTGCTTGGCAGTGCTCTGTACATACCTGCCTCGAGTGACAGTTTTCCTGTAAAAGGACTATGTAAAGAAACAGCTCCGGGCATGTCTAAAGGTCAGTTCCCTGTGCTTTCTCCTATTAACCTGGAGAACTTGGACATTCTGAGGTAGTGTAGCAACTGCCTCATGTACACAGACAACACTCTCCTCTTACCTCCCAACACTCAGACTTGTGAGAGATGCACTTATATATCCCAAATTGGAAGCCATGCACTCTCAAGCCATGACCAGAATAGCTGATCAGGAGGAATAGGTCAACACCTGCACCAGACCACAAGCAATACATAGCCCTGCAGAACACCCACCATCACAGCTCTCACATAAAAACACAAACCGCACACCCACCTTCACGGAGGCTCTCAATAGAAATCTACCTAAACAGCAGAGATCTCCAAGGCAGAAATGCACTCAACCACCACAACACAGCACAAACTACAAGACACACAGCTCACCTACACAGTGTGCCCCTCAACCTAAGGCAAAACAGCTTGCCCAATACACTAATCAGAGGTGACTCAATAGTGAATCCCACTGATGTCCCACTCACTAGGTTGAATAAGGAGAAGGTAACAGTCAGCTTGTCTATCAAGTGCCAGAATCCAACACACACTCAGGTCACTCCACAGCAAGTACAAGTATGACTCTGTCACTGTCCATGTAGGTGTGAATGACCTGAGATGCACCTCCATGGACTACATGAAAAGAGACATGGAGGAGCTCTCAGATTATGTGGCCCAGCAAGGTATAACCCTAGACCTGAGCAGTATCCTACCGTTGCCCAGAATGATACCGCAGTACAAGCAGAAAAATGACTGAATTTAATAATTGGCTAAGTTTCTAGTGTCATTCTAAGGGGATCCAATATCTGTCTGCTTGGCATGACATGAATGACAGACCTCAGTGCTTTGCCAGAGATGGCCTGCATGTGTCTCCCCTGGGTTTCCAGATACTGGCTAAGGCTCTTGCCACCCCTATAGTGCCTTTTTAGGTGAGGTTCCAAAGACCAAATTACCACCATAACAGCTATAAATAAATGCACTCTGAGGGTCATGCTGTTCAACACTAGAAGTCTAAATCTCAAGATGCACTTGCTCGAAGCACTCCTCAAAATGGAGAACATCGACATTTGTGCTATAACAGAGACCTGGTTTAAAAGCAGCAGAAAGCACTACTGTGCTACCAGGCTATAACTCATTCCACACCTTTCGGCCCCAGAACATGGACCAAAGCTCCAAAGGCGTTGGTGTCTCCATATTCATAAATGATACGCACACCTCCAGACTAGTAGCCCAGCATAACACATCTGTGATTCTTCAGGTACAACTAACATTGGGTAAGATGGTGATTCAGGTCATAGCCTGCTATAGGTCCCCAAGCATGTCCCAAGACTCTCACTCCTTGATCATAAGCACCCTGGAAACTATTAGGGTCCAACCCAACAATCTCATACTAGGTGACTTCAACTACCCCTCCATCAACTTGGAAATCTACTCATACACCAATACATTGGCCCAACGTTTCCTGGAATTCATCAATTCAAATGCCTTGGACCAGCTCATTCTTACCCCCAACTAGAGGAAGCAACATCCATGACCGGGTTATTATTAACATGGAGGTATGTATTCTATGAGAAGGCGAAGGCCGAGGTACCAGAATTAGAGACATTCAAACATTGTGTGCTGCTTGTGTTGTGTTCTAGTATTTCAGTTATTACTAACATGGGCAATGGCTGCTCTACACCAATAGTCAATTCCTCCTTGGTTAGATATGACCACAAACTAAACACCATGGACATCCACATTTCAACCACACCATCCGCGAAGGTAACCACCATGAAAAACTTCTCCAAAGCTGACTTTTGACTCCTAAAAACAGAGGTGGCTAACATCACGGCACCCATGTCAATGGAAAATAGATGCATCACTGCCAAATCATACACCAATGCACTGTACGAACATGTATATAAATGCATGGAACTAGCCATACCCAACAGAACCAAGACTCGCTCCTCCAAAAAAAGGAAGCCAATCTGGTGGTCTCCTGCTATTAATAAATTCTACAATAGAAGGAAGAAACTGCTGCAGAAAAAGGTGAATTTTCAAGACTGGAAAAACTCAATTATTAGCCTCAACAAAAAGTTGAGATCAAAACCTCTAAAGCCAGCTATGAAGGCAGAATAGTGGCAGACACTAAAAACAACCACAATGCCTTCTATAGTTATATCAAGAATCTCATGGCAATACCCAGGTTTGCTCTGAGTTACTGCACAACGGTACCTCCTATAATGAGCCAACAGATATTGTCAACATACTGGCTGACAGATTCAGTACCAACTTTACCCCCCCCCCCCCAAGGACCAATCATGATACTGGAGGAATGTCAGGCACCCAGCATTACTGCAGCAGAGGTTAAAGCTGCATTTGTCCAAGGCCAGGAATACAGCTTCCATGGGACCTGACAATATCCCTGGATGTGTTCTACATGAACTACAAGGTGAACTGGCACCGCATCTGTGTGCCCTGTTCAATCACAGCCTCACCTCAGGCCTTGTCCCTACTGAATGGCACACTACTATAGTTATCCCTCTCCATAAAGGGGGGAGCGACTACAGACCCTGGGAATTATCGCCCCATAACCCTGAGTCTGATATGTAAGGCTACGGAGTGCGCATCATCATGGACCTAACTAACAAGGATATAGGGAATCTCCAAACTCTCTATCCCATTCAGTTTGGTTTTATGAAAGGTAGATCATGCCTGCTCAACCTGGTTGACTTCTTTGAGTCAGTCATCAAAGATGTGGATGAGGGCAAGGCAGTTCCATACAGCCTATCTCAATCTGGCCAAGGACATTGATACCATTCCCCACTCAGGAATTATTGATAAACTCACCAAACTAGGCATCAACCCCTATATCACTAGGTGGGTTGATAACTGGCTCACAGATAGAACCCACAGTGTGAAAGTAGTGGACTCCAAGTCAGACTGCCAACCAGTCATGAGTGGAGTCCCACAGGGATCGGTCCTGAGTCCTCTCCTGTTTGGCATCTACTTCTTAGAAGTCCAGGCCAACATGGAGGGACTCTGGCTGACCAAGTTCACAGACGACTGCAAGCTGGGAGCCATTATTAACTCCCCAAGTGATGTAGACATCCTACAGAAAGGCCTCACTGAGACCAATGACTGGTGTCGAAACCATGACCTTAAGCTTAATGCCAAAAAAATGCGTCATCATCCCCTGGGAAAAACTCAGTTCCCACTAATTGCCACATCGATCAGAGTCCACTGAAGGCATTATAAGAGATCTGGGGACACAGGTCGACAGCAACCTCTCCTTTGACCACCACATTGCCACTGTAGTCAGAAAGTCCTTCTATGTGGCACATCTGATTACCAGGGGTTTTGCATCCAGGTAGAAAGAGGTCATCATCTCTCTCTACTCTTCCCTCATTAGGCCAATTATAGAGTATAATGCCCCATTTGACATGTACCTCATTGGACACATGCAACAGCTGGAAAGGCCACAAAAGTACCTCATGAAGAGGATCCTAGGCCTTAAACACATGTCCTACATGGACAGACTCAAAAAACTCCAGCTATGCTCTGTCTCATATCGTCTACCAAGAGGCAATCTCTGCTTGACTTACAAAGCCATGTCTGACCCAGCTCTGTTACAAATGCTACATCTAAAGAAATCTCAATCCCTCCACACCACACATTCCACAGACCTCAGCCTCATTGCCACAATCAAGAGAACATGCTGGAGGGACAGGTTCATAACCCAGAGACTGTCCATGCTTTGGAATAGATTTCCCATACATGTCAAGCAAAGGACATCACTGGCCCTCTTCACGAGAAATCTTGATGAGTGGATGGGAAATAGAAAGTTCACCCCGGGGATCACTCCAGTGAATCTACTTGATAGAGGCACTGGGAACTAACATCAAGCAGCAAGATGCCATGGCACTTTTATTGGCTAGGCTTGTAAAGGCTCCAGGCCCATTAGCCTAGTAAGCACCTAAGAACCTATTAACATTTAAACACATTATAAGAATCATATTTTTGAGGGATTATTCCTGCCTTTTATGTATGACAGCTTTTTTGTTGAATGCATAGTTCTAGCTTTTGTGTTACATGCATGCACTGTTTGGCAGGTTAGTCTTTTATACAATTGCTTTTTGTCATCTCCATTTAAGCCTTTTTGTTTTATTAAACACCCTCAAACAAAAATACACACACACCTCCAATAACCCCTAAAACCTATTAACTTAACACACAACTATGCATATCTTCAAATATTGAAGTATTACCCTCCCAAAAGGAATAAAAGTTCCAAACTGACAGCCAAATACACAGTCTTGAGCTGAACAGAAAGAAAGATTATCCGTGTTAAGATGCATGGTAGAGCCTGTGATTCTACCTAGTGCTGTGTGTTTTTGCCTTATCTTTATAGTCTCTCAGTTGGGAAAGCATTTGAATGCTTTCAGAAAACATTTTCTTCAAGCCATCTATATCAGATTGTCTGCTAGTGTCATTAGAACCAGATACAAAATTGTTTACTAGAAAAAAGCCTTAGAATATTCTATTCTTTTACATTTACTCATTTTCTGTTAAAACTTATTATATAACATAACAGCCTAAACCCAGTCATATCCCATGCAAGAATGACAAAAAGCACACCCTTTTTCTTTTGCCATGCTCTTTTAAACCAATCTTTTTATTTTTTTAATTGCACTGTCTACAGTTCTTAAAATTAAACAAGGAGAAAGAGAGAAAGGAGAAAGAAACAAAAAGAAAAAAACAGGAGCACCTATTTAAATTAGTACCCCCATTACACTTAAAAATAACTGATAAAAATTACTTTATAATATGCAAAGAAAATCTTGCACCACTTTAATACTATTAAGAAAAAAATGTTTTATATACAGTTAACTTTCTCCCTCCTCTTCCCCTCTCCTGAGCATTTTTCTGAACATTAATGATATGGAGTAGGGCATATGCTTTAGACTGCTCTACAAGTTTAACAAAGTCCAATATTTCCAGATGTTCTTTTTCCGTTCTCTTTCACAAATATAATTATTGCTTTGTAATCCCACATTTGTCAATTTCCAAGTTACTGATATTAATCTCCAAATGTTAATGACATGAAGTAGGGTATATGCTTTAGAGTCCCCTCCAAGTTTAACAAAACCCAAGAAAGTCGAATACTTCCAAATGTTCTTGTTCTAGTCCTATTCATCTCCATCTCCAAAACATCATCTCTGCTTCAAATCTCCAGTGCACTCTTGGTTCTTCTAGTTAACTCCTGTGCTTTTTTCCCTCTCTCAAGCATTTTCCATTGAAACACTGTGAAAGATTTCACTGGGACAGTCTCTCTCTGGTCTTTATTACCAGAACAACAAGCAAAATCTCCATCTGTTTCACATTCACTTTTTGTTGAACAAAATGTTGTACTTCTTCCTTAGCAAGTACTTCATCAAGAAATGTGTTTGTTCCTCCAGGGAAAAATATTTTGAAGATAGCTGGGTACAGCAGTTTGAATATCAAGCATACTCCTCGACATTCCCTAAATAATGGAATAAATGTATTCCTCTTCTGCCTGGTGTACAATGAGTAGTCTTCTCCACAAACACTCTGCTGTCTTCCACTTTTAGTACTTTGTACTTCTGCCACAGTTTTGTCAGAATCAACTCCTCCTGCTGGTAAGATTGCATTTTTACATTAAAGGTCTAGGTTTTTCTCATAGCCAGGTTTGGAGCATACACATGATGCACCCTTTCAATTAGTTCCTGTGTGGAATAGCAGTTTAGTTGCTTATTTGTAATTTCATGAAATTAATACAGTCTGTTCCTTCCAACTTCTCAGGTACAGCAGAAAATATCAGGTTTTCCCTACATGCTCTGTCCTCTAATTCTATTATTTTTGAAACACCTCCTCTTGTGCAGTCTCATATTCAGCCAGACTTTTTTTTCATTTCAGCCTCTGAGTTTTGGAATTTTATCACCTGATCTGAGTATCTGTTTAAAGCTTCTTCTATTTTTTCCAGACTTTTATTGTTTGAGTTAATATACTCCATCAGTGTTTAATTTATTTTAGTCAGGTCTGTATGCAATTGCTTTATACTTTCCTCAAGGTTACTGGAAGTCATGTATGGAGCTTGCACTTCTTTTTGCTGAACAGCTACAGTACTTTCCCCAGTCAGTATTTTCCAATGCCTTTTATAGCTGATTTTCCTTTAGGTCCTGTGGATTTCTTTCTTCCTGGAATCCAGACAGTGCACTTATACTAGCCAGTTACTGAAATTTCCTCATAACTCCAAGTCCACACTCTGCTACATTTCTGTTTTCACACTGGGAGAGCTGGAATTAAGCTGCTACACAATGTGCAACCATCTTGGAAGTCAGGCCTTAAAAGATTTTAGTCCCTTTTAGGCACTCTTTGGAACTGTTAGATGTTGCCAACAAAACTCGGAAAAGAGAAACATTTGCATTGGCAGAGAACACTATATCAACTTGCAAGATAGCCTGAAAGGGATGGTGCCCATAATACGAGATCAAATAGAAAGAAGACTAGAGGTTAGTTTTGTCACCACCTCAGAAAACAAGTCTTGGTTTAATGGCAAGTTCCATTTGAAACTGTGAATACAATAAATGCTATAAACTACTGGGTTAAACAGAGTGGTAAGAGATGGACAGCATTTATATATATTATGTTAACCTTCTGAAACTATGGAAAGAAATACACTTGAGTTAGCTCAATGGCAGAAGCTGGTGGAACTCATGCAGAAAAAAATTAACCTCTGTATCTTTAGTGAAGGTAGATGAGGTCTATGTTCAGTCATCGAATGAAAAAATACATCAAACCTCTTTTCATCAAACTTCAAACATGGAATGTTAACTTCAGCGAATGTTCAATCACTGAATATTTTACCCAGGAAAAAGAGACAGTGGACCAAGATTCATATCGAAACACACCACAGTATGTCAAAGCCACCCAGATGGGGGGCTGCGCCTCACACCCTTCTACTTTATTTATATATATATATATATATATATATATATATATATATATATATATATATACATTTATGCATATGCACATATACACACACACACACATATATATATATATATATATGGGTCTACCTGACAACGCCGAAAGCTGATAACACCGATGATGAGAAGACCGACACCAGAAGATCGAAAACCGGGATGACTGACGGATGAAAACCCCAACGCTGAGAACACCGACATGTGAAAAGGCTGTGTAAGTATGTGGTAGTGACGGACGTTAGGGTTAGGGTGCGAGTAAAGTAAGTGTGCAAAATTGACGGACTCCAGGGATAGGGATGGGTTAAGTGAGTTAGGGTTAGGGCGCGGGTCAGGTGAGTGTGCGATAGTGACAGTCTTACGGGTTAGGGGTGGGTTAAGTGAGTTAGGGTTAGGGCGCAGGTTAGGTGAGTGTGCGATAGTGACAGACCTTAGGGTTAGGGTTAAGGTTGTAGATAGTTGTGTATGTCAGGTTAGTGTGGGTTTGTAAGGATTGTGGTGTGCTAGTGTTGTGTGTGTGCTTTTTGGACAGGGGATTTGTTTTGTTTGTTGATTGTCGGGCATGTGCGGTTTCGTGTTTGTGAACTTTCGGTTATGTGGTGTTGGTGATTTCGTTGTCGGTGTTGTGGTGCGTCGGTGTTGTCAGGTAGATCCATATATATATATATATATATATATATATATATATATATATATATATATATATATATATATATCAACACCGAGATCGCACTACAATGAGGAAAAAGGGAAATCTCCTAATGCTGGCCAGCCAACTTTATTCCCTGGGTAAATTATTCAATGATTGAATGTTCGTTGAAGTTAACGTTCGATGTTTAAGTTCGATGAAGAGAAATTCAACATATTTCTCATTTGATGACTGAACACAGACTACGGTAGATGACACACTATCTACAAGAAAAATAGGTAGTTTCTTTCAAACTTATTAAACCGTAGTACTAGTGACACTTCCAAGTGCTTCTACAGATTACTCTAGTGATGCCTCTAGGCAGTAACATTGCTTGTTCATATTTAAATTAATTTAAAAATGATGCTGCATACAAAAATATCACTTGCATGACGGGCAACGCAACTGTATTGATACTGGTCATCTTTGTAGTGCAGCTAGAGAGACATTACACGTTTTTCTTATACGTTTTTCATATACTATTTGTATCATCAAGGTTTTCATATTTTCTAAACATTTCCACAACCAAATGCAAAGACAGAACTGCTTTGCTTCATGTGAAAGTTCACAGCAGGATGCAAAAAAGCAGTTGTTAAGATATTAAGTTAACAAAACATTACAAAAATAGTATTAAATTTGTTACTGTGACACATTAAATCCATTTTATGCTATAGCATTCAATGAATGTTACCAGTGTAAAAATTAGTTTATGAGGAAATGTTTCTAGAGACATTTGCTTGAACCTTGGGGATATGACTTGATTTCAAAAGGCTCCAACAGCTGCCACTGGAAGTTAGAGTACCAACTTGCAGAATTCCACTAGATGAATGAAACAAGAAAGCATTTTCATAACTACCTGTTGTAACAAACCTGAGTGAACATCTTACTGAGACTATTACAGGAGAAAAGATTAACTTGAAACCTTACAGAATACCAAAGTCATGCAGAAAGTACAAAAATATGAGGGGATAGGAGTTAAAAAGTGAGTTCAAAAGCCACATAACATTAGCCCCAAAATCTGATGCAACGATCAGGTTCTGTAGTGGTTTTAAAAAACTAAACACATTTGAAAATTTGACTGCTACCCAATGTCTGGGGTTGATAAACTAATAGAAAGGTTGGGGAAAGCAAGATTCTTGAACTCATTAGATATGACAAAGGGATAATAGCAAATTTCTCTAAAAATTGAAGCTACAGGAAAAGACAACCTTTTAAACCCCAGTGGGCTCATTTAATCATACTGTCCTTCCTTTTTGTCTACACAGAGACGTTACGCCCTGAAAACAATTACTGAACTGAATCCTAACCCCCCCATGTCAAATATGCTGCAAAGTCAAAATGCACTCTGAGGACTGGGGCCCCCATCTAGCTAATGTACAGGCTTGTTCAGACACACTGAGATAAGCAAGGCTGGCAATCAATAAATAGGCATTACAGAAATATTTAGGATATGTAACAGGAAGGGGAATTAACAGGCATGTGAAGAAAAGCTAGAAGCAGTGAGCAATTCACCTATTCAAGGTGCTAAGGAGCAACTAAGGGCCATTCTTTGGGTTACTTGGGTATTACTGAAACTTTGTACGCTATTTTGCATCAAAACTGTTCCTTCTTAGAGATCAGGCAAAGCTGAAGCTACCCCCAAAGGAAAAGACACATTGGAAGTAAATAATGCTTTTAAACAATTTACATTACATTCAGAATCTATTTTGGCATCTCCAAAATTCAGTAAACCCTTGTTAGTTTAAACTAATACATCAGACATAGGCCTAGAAACAGTGCTTCAACAGAACTTTGGGGGGGGGGGGGCTATATGTTTTTCAAATGTAAGTTGGGCAGAGCAAGAAAAAGAAGTTATGTACTCACCATAATGTCCCATGTTTGTTGTCCATCTCGCCATTCATTCTTACTTGGATGGGTTCGGAGCCGATCCTCGGCTCCGACTCAGCCAAACACACAGCTGGAAGTCTCAAACTTGGCTTGTGGCAAGGTAGGTATCCCATGGTGCAGTGGTGCAACTCTCGAGATCTTGTTTGCTGCTAACATAACTAATGAATAACATATAGGTATGACCCCATCTCAAGGAGAAACAAGTCAAAGGAGCTCATGTATAAGAGGAAAGATCACCACCAGGTCCTCTAGGAGTCCTAGGACGGGGAAAGGAGGGAGGGGTCATAAGAACGAATGGTGAGATGGACAACAAAAACATGGAATGTTATGGTGAGTACATAACTTCTTTATGTTGTTGTCCTATCTCACAGTCATTCTTACTTGGATGGGGCAGCATCCCTAGCACCTTTTTCCTGAGTGGCTCACAAGAGTACACCTTTGAGCACAGTGGAACCAAAGGAGGCCCTGTCCCTGGAGGCCAAATCCACTTTGTAATGAGTATTAAATGTATGAGGATTAGTCTATGTAGCTGCAGTACAAATACTGTCCATAGACATTCTGGCCTGAAAAGCAGAGGATGTACTGGTTGAGTGACCTCTAATTCTGAATGGTAACCTTTTTATTATTGGAGTTGTAGATAAAGGTGATACAACTTGAAAGCCAATATGAAAGGGTGACTTTAGACACTGGCATACCCTTTTTTGCCTCAGAGAAGGAGATGAATAACTCATCAGATTTCCTGAAATCTTTAGTTCTATGCAAATATAATCTGATCTGTCTATGCACATCCAGTTGGTGGAGTTTATACTCTGCCTTATTGCTATGAAGGGGAAAAACACTGGAAGCTCAATGGATTGATCAATATTGGATTGAGAGCAAACCTTAGGTATAAAGGACGGATTAGTTCATAGTGATACCCTATCCTTATGAAAGATCAGATATGGAGGTCTGATTGAATGTGCTTGCAACTCAAACTCTTCTGGCAAATGTTACAGCTACTAGAAAGATGGTCTTCCAGGAAAGAAATCTCAGGTCACAAGATGAAGGCTCTAACAGTGGCAATGTTAGTTGAGATGGGACAAAAGTTAAATCCCAAGGAGAAAGCGGTTCTTTAAAAGGAGGTCTCAATAACGGAGTGCCTTTTAAAAAACCTGTGTGACACTAGGTTAGGAGAATGGTCACCAATGTGGAAATTTAAAACTGCAGCCAGCTGAACTCGAATAATTGCTGAAGCCGAGCCTTGCTGGAAGAGTCCTGCAACAAATTCTAAAATGGACGGAAATGGCTCAGAAAAAGGGTCAATGTTTCTAGTTTGCACCCAGTGAGAACATCTTTTCCACTTGCTAGTATATAGTTTTCTAGTAGAAACATTATGAGAGGACATCAATATGTGTTTGACTGCTGGAATGAAGTTTTGAAGCCTGACTAAATTGGGAAGTGGTGCAGCCATGCTGTCAAGTTGAGGGTGTGGACAGAAGGAAGAAGTGTTCCTGACATATGTGTCAGAAGGTCCGGAACTGGGTCCAAAACTCACGGCTTATCCTGTCTATGAGGCCAGAAGAAGGTGAACCAAATCTGCCAAGGCCAATATGGGGCAATGAGAATCAGCCTGCTTCCCAAGGATTTTGCTTTCTGGATGACTTTGGGTAGGAGGGGAAATGGGAGAAAGGCATAGAGAAGTCACGAGGACCAATCGTGGACAAATGCATCTCTTGGTGTGTCCCCCCCACTCCCGGAGAGGGAATTAGGGCAAAGTAGCTGTTGCAGTTGGCATTCATGGGAGTGGCAAAAAGATTGCAGCAAGGCTGGCCCCACTTCCCGAAAATCTCTTCCTCTATGTTCTGGTTCAGAGACCACTCATGAGGCATTAATATTGCCCTGCTGAGCTTGTCCGCAATCACGTTGGATTTCCCCAAGATGTACATTGCTACTAGAAAGTATTAGGAAGAAATTGCCCATTGCCCAACTCTCAGAGCCTCTCGACAAAGTGGGTATGATCTGGTTCTTCCTTGTTTATGTACCATACCACCGACATATTGTCTGACTGTACTGCAATCGTCCCTAATGATAGAGAGTCATGGAGTGCTTGCAACACCAGAAGCACTGCACTCATCTCCAGAACACCGATATGTGAGTGGGCCTCGTGGTCTTGCCATATACCTTGGACTGTCCTTCCTAGATAGTGCCCCCCCCAACCCTATTTGGGAAGCGTCTGTGGTCACTGTAGCAAAAGGTTGTCGTTGAATAAAGGGTCTCCCAATAGTCACATGGTTGGACTGAGTCCACCACTGTAGATCCTTCTTGCATGACTCAGTTATTCTGATCAGATGGGACATAGGAAGTTCTTGAAGTGACCATTGGGAGAAGAGCCATTGGAGGATCTTCATATGCACCCTAGTGAGAGGAACTGGAGTCATGGTTGAAGCTATTGTCGCTAGAAGTTTCAGAACTCCCTTTGCCTTTACATTATCCTTTGGAAGAAGGTGAAATATTTGCTATCTGAGGACTGAAATTCTGTCAGTTGGAAGATGTGCCATCATAGAAACAGTGTCTAGGTTTGTGCCTATGAAGGTAATATGTTGACAGGGCAACAAGGCAGATTTTTTGTAAATTGACTGTTATGCCTAGCTGAGCACAGATTTCCAATGTCACATCACTGGCTTGTTGGAGTAGATGTTTGCTGGTGGCAGTTAGGAGCCAGTCATCCAGATATGGAAACACTTGGAATCCAAGATGTCTCGAGCAGTTACTTCTGCCATACATTTGGTAAACACTCTGTGGGCTGTAGTGTGTCCAAAGGGCAGAGCTTGGAACTGATAATGACTGGCTCCCAGCCAGAAGCGTAAGTGACTCCTTGATGCTCTGCCCATTTTTATGTGGTAGTACGCATCTTGGAGGTCTTTTGAGCAAATCCAATCATCCTTCCCTAAGAAGGGAAATATTGACTGCAGTGTCACTATTCGGAACTTTGACTTTTTGACAGATTCATTCAACTTGCTGAGACCCAGTGTGGGTCTCCAGTCCCCTGTTCTTTTTGGCACCAAAAAGAATTTTGAGTAAGTTCCGAATCCTGTTTGGTCTGCAGGGACTTTTTGGATTACTTTTGTCCAGCAACTTTTGGATTTCTATAGTTGCTTGCTCCCTTAGATTGGGTGGAATATCTGGGATTGTTCTGATCTGTGGGACACGATGGCAAAATGGAATGGAATATCCTCTGGCTATTATGCTTTATACCCCACTTATCTTTTGTAATACTTTGCCAGTCTTCTGGGTACAAAGATAAATGTCCCCCGACTGACTCCAGAGTAGAGCAGGTGGGCCTCCATTCAGGAGCACTGATAGGGATGTCCGCAAAAGGAATCATGGTCACCCTGGTTTTGCGAACCCCCCTGCCTCTAGCACAACGTCTACCATTGTTGCCACCCCCTCTGCCCCTGGGGAAGGAGTCACCTCGTGCATCTTGGAAATCTCCCTGGGATCTTTTGAACAACTGAAAAACGTACTCTAATTGCAGAGAGTTTTCCCTTCCTGCTTGCATCTGGTGAGTGTGTCTTTAACTTTGGGTCCAAAAAGTGAGGAAACATCAAAAGGGGTGTTAGTAATGGTAGACTTAAAAGGTTCCACAAAATTACACAAGCGCATCCAAGAGTGTCTCTTCAAGGAAACTCCTGAACCCGCTGCCCTACACGCACCATCCACTGCATAAAATATCAGTCTCATGGAGGAGTTGACAATAGAATTTAAGGTGGACAGGTGGGAGGAGAATTTCTCAGTCACCCCCACAGCCAATGAACCTTGTAGAGTATTTTCTAGCTCTTTCACGAGATCTCTTTGCAGCCTTGTGAAGTGTGTGAGGTAGTTCAGTGATCGGAGTGTAAAAGTCGCTGATGGAAAGACACGCTTCTTGTATCTGTCCATCTTTCGAGAATCTTTGTTTGGAGGATGAACAGATGAAGACGGTCTCAGAAAGTTCCTTCTTGGTGGCTGCTGCCACCACCATTGCATCTATAGGCACACCTTTTTTAAGAAAATATTTTTCAGTGGGGGCTGACAAAAACTTGTTTGTCCTTCGAGGGACTGGTTCTATAGTGTCAGGTGACTCCCACACCTTTCGACTAAGTCCATCAGCTCGTCAAAAGGCAGACACCCCCAGGAGGCTGAAGGTAGAGATTCAAAGGCCTTCAGGTACACCAACTCCTCATCAGAAGGATTGATGGTTTTCCAGCCACCTCTCTGCTTTAGGATCTCCAGGATATCTGCAAATGAGATATATTCAGAGGACGACCATGTGGACCCTTCTGACTCCTCGAGGTCAGTGTCTGAGGTGATGGACTCATCAGGGGAGTCAATATGCTTCCTCTTGCATGTCCACTTTCAAGGGGGCTCCTCAGAAGGGCATTCTGGGAAGGCCTCTGAAGAGAGGGGGTCACCCAATGGGGGTTCTTGAGGCTCTGAATCTCTGCTGTCCTGTGGATGGGGTGGTGCAGAGACAGTAGCCGGTGCCTTGTGGGGATGAATGCCAGTACCCCTGTGTATAGCTGTAGAGGGGGACAACACACTCATCAGCTTGAAAGCAGAACCCACTGGTTCCGAGGATATCTTCTGCTCCGAGGAGACAGAGGACACCCCCAGCCCCAGAGAGACTGGCTCCGAGGCTGATGTAGGAGCCGAGCTTACCCAAGCCAATGCACCGAGGGGTAGGCTCGGAACCAAAGAAGTTCAGGTCCGAGTGTCCCTCCTGAGGCTGACCAGAGAACCTCAGCTCCCATACACCCCGGATGGCACAGAGTGTCAGAGCAGATATCGGTTTCGTAATCTCCGAAGGGGGTCTTGGAACTGACAGGTCTACAGCAAGTGGTACTAGACACTCCAGCTCTGAAGATCCAGCTTGGCGCGGAAGAACAGTGGATATAACAGTCTTAGAAGGCTCCAGAACCTGTTGGGTCAGACCCAAGAACAATTTAGCTAGCACTGGCGACTTCAAGAGTCTGCGCACCACCCACTCCACGTCATCATCAGATAGGCTCCTAGTGGACCTGGAGGACAGAGATGGTGAACGAGATTTCTCCAAAATGGGAGATCTCAAGGTAGGGGAGACCGGTGGAATATCAATAAACTGGCTCCGAGGCACTTTATCTTTCGGCTTTGAAGACCTTTGGGGCTGAAGAACCAGGTTTGCCAATAATTACCTCCATCAGTTCTGAAGCCTGTGGAGGTAGATGGCTTTGAAATTTTAGGCAATTTTTCAGGGGGCTCGTACTGAGCTGAAGAGACAGGAGATGGCCTTTTAGTTGGTTTGTCCCTCTTAGAAGAAGAGGATGAAGAAGAAGCAGCACTCTCAACAGCTTCCTCACAGTTTGGTTTCAAGAGCCCCTTGACAATTAATTAGATTTTCCTCTCCAGCAACACACGTGCACTAAAGGAGTGGCAGAAAGTGCAATTCTCCTGGAGATGGATAGCTCTTAAACAATAGACACAAATGACATGTCTGTCTGTAATAGACATTTTCTGGGTAGATCTGTGACATTCTTTAAAGCCCAAAGGCTTATGTTCTTTCTCCCTAGTGTCTTTAGACATGTTTGGAAGAAACAGGTCCTATAAAAATTGCAAACGGCAAATAAACTCACACCACTTCTAGATATATAAAAACATGCTAATTTAACAAACAGCACATCTAAGAAATATAATTAGAACTACTTTTGCTCTGACTAAAAATGAGCACTAAGACCTCTAATTTAAATGGATCTAGACAGGTATAGTAGGAGATAGAATAGTCTAACACTAACATTACTAGCCCTCTAGCTAAAATGGGCAATTAGCTCTCCAATTTAAATGAGCTAATGAACTAACCAGCTAACTAAGAGACTAGAAAAACAAACAGACCACACTACAGGTATTTTAATAAAGCACCAATACAGTAAATAACTACAGGCTACAAGTACAGGCCAAGCAAAAGCACACAACAGCGGAAAAAGAAAATAAACTAAGCTACACACTAACGCTAAAGTTTCACAGCACACAGTAAACTACCTAATGTATAAATCCTAACTAGTTTAAGCTAATAAAAAGCAAAAGACAAAAAACTTAGCTACGACCAAGAAGAGCACATCCAACCTCGTAAAGTGGCAAATGAGATCTGGGGAGTTGGACCACTGCATCATGGGATACCTACCTTGCCACGAGCCAAGTTTGAGACTTCCAGCTGTGTATTCGGCCGAGTCGGAGCCGAGGATCGGCTCCGAACCCATCCAAGTAAGAATGAAGGCGAGACAGGACAACATAACATCCAGGTATTCCACTATCAAACAGGAATGGCTTGCAATCAATTGGGATCTCCTTCGTGGGGATTACATATTTCTCACAGGCCATGCTACCCTAATGGCTGTGTAAGTAACAGGATGGGAATACTAAACTTTGTAAACAAGTGTAAAGCAAGCACCCATCTAAGTTTAATGTAAACTACCAGTCACGCTCGATCCACCTCGATATATGTGGCCTGTCATGGGGTGGATTTCCAGCCAAAGTGAGGGGTCAGTTGTAACAGTGTGTGTCAACATTTTTGTAAACTGAAGTAACATGAAGGGGCTGTTGCTAATGGGCAATTACTCAAAGCAGTAAGGAAAAGGAGGGCTATGACCTTGTTAGTCAGGGAGGTTGGTCTCTCAATGTAGGGACAATAGTTCTGGGGAGTTTTCTGCAGCAAAGTAAAAGGCATTCCAGAATAACATGAACAAGCCTAGGTATCTTTCACTCAGAACACAAAGAAAGAAAGAAGGTAGCTTAATGTAAATTTGTACTGTGCTAGAAACTGGAATGAGAAGCTTTCATTTTTCACTGTGTGGGAATAATAGAAAACAAGAAGCTATGTACTCACCATAACGTTTGATGTATGTAGTCCATCTTGCCTCACATTCTAACCCGTGGGTTTGGAGCCGAATATCGGCTCCGACTCGACCGATTTTACTAGCTCAAAGTCTCTCATTGGCTGGGCTAAGAGGGTATCCCATGGTGCACTGCTCCATATCCCAAGATCTAGTTTGCTGCGAAAAACATTTGTACTCCATACACACATCACATCCATATAAACAATAAACTAATCAAATGGACTCTGTAGGTGACAACCTAACCTTCAAATCCTCCAGGCAGAGGGAAGGTGGGGGGGTAAGTAAGAATGTGAGGCGAGATGGACTACATACATCGAACGTTATGGTGTGTACATAACTTCTTGATGTTATGTAGTCCTATCTTGCCTACATTCTTACCTGTGGGACAGCGTCCCTAGCACCTACATCCTGGGTGGCTCATAGGAAAATACTCCTGAGAACAGTGGAGCCAAAGGAAGACCTGCCCCTGGAGACCAAGTCCAATTTGTAATGAGAAACAAAGGTGTAAGGAGAAGCCCAAGTAGCTGCAGCACATATATCATCCATTGACAATCTAGCTTGCTAGGCTGTGGATGTAGAAACAGCCCGAGTAGAATGTGCCTTGACTGGAAATGGCAAATTTTTACCTCCTGCCTGATAGATGAAAGAGATACAACTGGCTATCCATCTAGACAGCGTGACCTTGGATACCAGAGAACCCATTTGGTTTTCCGAAAAGGAGACAAAGAGTTGGTCAGATTTCCGGATATCTTTTGTCCGGTGTAGATAGAAGCTCCAATTGGTGAAATCTAAACTTTGCCTTGTTAGAAAAGTGGGGGAAGAAAACAGGCAATTCAATGGACTGATTCATGTTAGACATGGAAGCCACTTTAGGAAGGAACGAGGGGTTTGGTCTGAGAGAGACCTTATCTTTATGGAAGATTAAATATGGGGGTTTGATGGAGAGAGCTTGAATTTCCGAAACCCGCCTCGCTGAAGTGACTGCTGTTAAGAATGCTGTTTTCCATGTCAAGAATTTCAATTTGCAGGTAGCTGCAGGCTCAAATGGTGGTAAAGTAAGGGCTTGTAGAACAAAATTGAGATCCCAGGGCATGTCAGGTTCAGACACTGGGGGACGAAGCAACAGGGTACCTTTAAGGAATGCTTTGCATAGTCTGTGTGCCATGAGACTAGGTTCATTTGCTACATGGAAATTAGATATCGCCGCCAGCTGAACTTTGATGGTGGCTGATGCGGACCCCTGATAGAACAGCATAGACAAGAACTCCAGAACTGAATCTATTGGAGCTTTGTAAGGATCAATGCCTCTAGTATGTGCCAGATAGAGAACCGTTTCCATTTGCTAGAATAAATCTTTCTAGTGGATGGCTTATGAGAGGACGATAATATATGGACCACTTCCGGTGAAAAATTATGACGTCTGACTAGCGATGGAAGTGGAGTAGCCAGGCTGTCAACCGTAGGGTCATCAGAGAGGGGTGGAACTGTCCCGACATGTGTGTCAGTAAATCTGGTGGAGGGTCCAGAATCCAAGGAGTGTCGACAATGTATGGTTGAAGAAAGGGGAACCAGACTTGACAAGGCCAGTGTGGGGCAATCAGAATCATTCTGCTTCCCAAGGATTGCGCTTTCTGAATCACCCTTGACAGTAGGGGAAATGGAGGGAAAGCATAAAGCAGACCGGAGGGCCAATCATGAACCAGTGTGTCCCTGGGTGATTCCCCCTGTGGGGGGATCAGTGTGAAGTAGTTGCTGCATTTCGCATTGAGAGGGTTGGCAAAAAGGTCGCAGCAAGGCTGACCCCATCTGCTGAAGATTCGCTCTGCTACCAGCAATTCAGGGACCACTCGTAAGGCTTAAGGATCGCTCTGCTTAGCCTGTCCGCTATTACGTTGGACCTCCCCGGAATGTGCATTGCCACCAGAAACCATTGGGAAGCAATTGCCCAATGCCACACTCGCATAGCCTCTCTGCACAGAGGGTAAGATCGGGTTCCCCCTTGCTTGTTGAGATACCACACTACTGACATGTTGTCTAAGTGTATCGCAATAGTCCCCAGAGGAAGTACTTTCTGAAGTGCCTGCAACACAAAAAGCACTGCTCTCATCACCAGGATGTTTATATTCAAATGTATCTCGTGTTCCTGTCACGTGCCTTGGACTGTCCTGATGAGATAATGCCCCCCCACCCCATCTGGGAGGCGTCCGTGGTCACCGTGGCAATGGAGACGGGAGGAACGAAGGGCTTTCCCCCATTCAAATTGTTGGTGCACAGCCACCAACAGAGGTCCTGCTTGCACCTGTCCGTGAGTAAGATGGGATGAGATAGTGGGAGTCTTCGGAGAGACAACTGGACAAAGAGGAGCCATTGAAGAAGTCTCATGTGTAATCTCGCTAGAGGGACCATCATGATAGTTGCTGCCATGGTCCCTAGGAGTTGGAGAACCAGTCTTGCCTTTGCTTGTCTCAGGGGCATCAGCATGTGTATTTGTTGTAATACTGTGATCCTTTCTTGTGGTAAGAATGCTCGCATTCGAATAGTGTCTAAATCTGCTCCTATAAAGGTGACACGCTGTGAGGGCAATAAGGCAGATTTTCGTGACACGCTGTGAGGGCAATAAGGCAGATTTTTCCCAGTTTATTGTTATGCCCAACCGGTGACATAGACTGATGGTAGCATCCCTCGTCTGAACTAGCTGATGCCTGGTGGAGGCGGTAAGGAGCCAGTCGTCCAGGTACGGAACCACCTGGAATCCCTGACATCTCAAGTGAGCTGTCACCACTGCCATACATTTGGTGAACACCCTGGGGGCTGTGGTGAGACCAAAGGGCAGGGCTCGAAAGTGGAAGTGACTGGCTCCCAGCCAGAAGCGTAGGCGACTCCTGGATGCTCTGTCCATTTTGACATGGTAGTAAGCATCCTTGAGATCAATGGAGCACATTCATAACTCCTCTAGCAACAATGGGAGAATCGATTGTAGTGTGACCATATGGAACTTGGACTTGTGTACATAATTGTTGAGTTGACTGAGATCTAGTATGGGTCTCAGGTCCCCTGTTCTTTTTGGCACCAAAAAGAATCTTGAGTAAGTCCCTAATCCGATTTGGTCTGAGGGGACACGTTGGATGGCTCCTTTTTCTGGCAGCTGCGAGACCTCTGAGGCTGCTTGATCCCTTTGACTGGGTGGAACGTCTGGGATTTTTCTAATTGGCGGGGGTACTGAAGACAATGGAATGAGGTAACCTCCAGAAATTATCCATAATACCCATCGGTCCTGGGTAATGCTTTCCCAGACTTCCAGGTATAAGAAAATTCGACCCCCGACTGGCTCCGGATAAGCGCAATCAGACACACCCTCAGGAATGAGAGTATGGAGCGCCATGGAAGGAGTCGCAGTCTCCCGAACTGCGGGGGTCCCCCTCTGCCTCTGGGGTGACATCTCCCTGAATAACCCCCCCCTCCCCTGCCTCTGGAGGGGAGTTTACCTTGTGCGGCAGGAAAGATCCTCTGTGATTTCTTGAACCACATCCCCGCTGGGCCTTGGGATAAGGCCTAGAAGGAAGGGAAAAATGGACCCCCATGGCAGACAGGGTCTTTCCCTCTTGCTCGCACCTGGTGAGGGTGTCTTTCACTTTGGTCCCAAACAAGGAGGAACCGTCAAATGGGGCATCAGTGAAGGAAGACTTGAAGGCCTCCGCAGAGTGACACAGGTGCAGCCAGGCTTGCCTTTTAAGGGCGAACCCTGAGCTTGCTGCCCTACTCGCTCCCTCGGCTGCATACAAAATGAGCCGCATGGACAAGTTAGCAATGGAGTTGAGGGTAGAGACCTGGGCATTAACTGTCTGAGCCACCGCCTAAGGTATGTTACCCACAAGAGTATCTCCCAACTCTTTGTGGAGATCTCTCTCTGGAGCCAAGTGAAGTGAGATAGATAATTCAGCGACTGTAGTGTGAAGGTTGCTGAAGACAGGGTATGCTTCCCGTACCGATCCATGGTCCTAGACTCCTTGTTAGGAGGATGGACGGATGAAGAAGACTCTGCAACTTCCTTTTGGGTGGCTGCCGCCACCACCATGGCATCTACAGGGACTCTTTTTGACAGAAACTCTTTGCCCTGGGGGGTGGAAAGGAATTTGTTGGGATGCCTGGGCACGGGCTCCACAGAATCGGGGTTTTCCCACACTCTTCGACAAATGAGGTCAAGAAGTTCGTCAAAGGGTGGAGACACCCAGGAGGTGGAGGGTTGAGTGCCAAAAGCCTTAAGGAATATTGACTCCTCCTCGGAAGGAGCTTTGGAAGGCCAATCACCTCTTTGTTTCAGTATCTCCAGGATATCAGAGAAGGAAACATCATCAGAGGAAGACTTGGGGGACCCTTCCGATTCCTCGAGGTCAGTATCAGAGGTGAGAGACTCATCCTGGGAGTCTATGTGCTTCCTCTTGCACAATTTCTTTCGAGGAGGCTCCTCAGGCACGGACTCTGGGAGACCCTCAGAAAGTTGGGGACCGCTCGTGGGGGTGTCCTTAGGGCCTGGCACTCTACTGGCCATTGATAGGTGAGTGTCAGAAGCTCTCACTGGGGTGCTGGGGGACAGAATGACCGACCCGGGTGATGTAGCCGATGATCTGGCCAGCGCACTCTGCATGGCCTCGAAGGCCGGTCCCCCCCCCCCCCCGAGTCCGAGGACCGACCGGCTTCTGAGCCCATGACCGGAACCGGGGTCCCCCGAGCCGATGCACCGAGTGGGAAACTCGGAACCGACTGATGTCCCAAGTACCCCCCTCGGGCCCGACCGAAGAGACCCGAGTCCTGAACCCTGTGGATGGAACCGACATGGTCGGAGCCGAGGTCGGCACAGATAGACCCAGATGAGGTATCGGAGCCGGCGCAGGAACATCACACTGAACGACAAGGATGTGCTTGGAGGAGGAATCATCAAAACGGTCATAGGAACTGGCTCCGGAACAGTGTGGGTCGGAGCCGAGAACAATTTTGCCAACACCGGCGACTGCAGGAGCCTCTGCACCACCCTATCAACATCCAAATCAGAAAGTATGGAGGATTTGGAGGAGAGAGATGGAGATTGGGATCTCTTGTCAGGAGAACCATGCATCACACTGGGCGATCGACTCCAAATGGGTTCAAGAATAACAGGAGCCGACGCTGATTCAGTTAACACTGATACCACCTGCGGCCCTGAGGACAGTGAAGCCAAGGAGGTAAAATCCAATACAGTAATTTTCTCTGGAGGCTCCAAAGGGGCAGATGGAGATGGAGACCTTTTCTTAGCCTTGGAAGCTTTGGATTTTGACTGAGGACTGGGAGCAGAGTCTATAGCTTCCTCAAAGGATGGTTTTAGAAGTCCCTTTAATATTAATTTATTTTTCCTCTCCTGGAGCACCCTAGGACTGAACGCATGGCAAAAGCTACACGACTCCTGTAAATGGATGGCTCCAAGGCAGTAAACACACACAGAGTGCCCATCTGTGATGGACATCTTGTATCCACACTTGGAACATCTTTTAAAGCCAGAAGGTTTATGCTCCTTCTGATCCTTAGACATATTATAAGTAGCGCCAAGTAAAACCACCTAGACACGAAATACAAAAAGGACGGTAACAACACCCAAATCAGAAACACCAGAAAACTCTACTATACACACTCTAAGAACCTCTAACTTAAATGGGTCTTCTAGGGAACACAGAGACAAACACAATCACCCTAAAAGTTTATCTAACAACAGAAGGGAGGACTAGATCCTCTAACTAAAACGGGCCTAATCCGCTGGAACAGTTAAGGATACCAAAAACACAACTATCACACTCAAACACAGCAACAGCAACAAGAAATAGCTATCAAAATAGCTTTTGGGTATGAAATATCGAATTTCTATAAGAGAAATAGCAAAAAAGAAAGTACTTAGCCACAGCAAAGCGAGACCACGTCCGAGCTACACAAGCGGCAAACGAGATCTGGGGATATGGAGCAGTGCACCATGGGATACCCTCTTAGCCCAGCCAATGAGAGACTTTGAGCTAGTAAAATTGGCTGAGCCGGAGCAGATATTCAGCTCTGAACCCCCTGGTAAGAATGTAGGCAAGATAGAACTACATAACATTATCCTTTACATAGTTTCTGTTGCTTCACATGCACATACAAGAAGAGCATTCACTAGTATTTGTTAATTTGGTTCAATAAACCTTCATTAGTTTCTGCTGCATTGTTCTATATTATATATATATATATATATATATATATATATATATATATATATATATATATAATACATTTCTTATCATATACCATGATATTCTACATACTTATTAAAGCATCAAAATTATTCTAAGGGTTTCCTATTAAACATGAATTTCTTATACCCAAAAATGGTAATTATGATGGAAACTGTGACACTGACATGAGTATTAGTCTCCTTGTCCTTCTCACAGAATGCAGTTTGGGTGTCTAAGATAAGACACCATCTAGACATTATAAATTACATTTCTTCCTCAATTTACTTGCAGTGATAGTTTGACAGTGCAGTTATTCTTTGGTTTCTTGGATATTCTATGAAAATGTTTACATTTCTTTGCAACTGGATTAATCTGATCAACTCTTGCTGTAAGCTCTTGTAAAAAGCCTTAGTCCATTTTAATTTCCTTCAATACAACAGAAGTGAACAAGCAGGGCTTTATGTGTACTCCTCAACAAAACTCTAGGCCCTTCTTCCCACTCCCCAAACTACAGCAGGTGTGAAAGTGGTGGACTCTGTTCAATCACTGGGGACTACCAGCTGATACTTTGAATAGCTAACTGCCTGTAATTTTTCATACTGACTTTAATTTTGTAGTTATATGGACAACACTAACACATTTCTGGCCAAATATGTGAGTATTTACCACTTTACTTATGAAGCAATGCAATACAATTAATCCTACTTCCATTCTAAAAACTAACTCCTCTTTGGAAGAGGAGTTTCAATTTAGCTTGTTACAGCACTTTACTAATCACTGAAGTTCCAAGCAGCATTTCTCAGCAAGCTGGTTTGGTGGAGCAGTAAATAGGTTTCACTGGTGCATCCATAAAGAATCACCTAAATGAAACACCAAGCTTGGGGGGAGAAGGCAGCAAGTGACAACTCCGCAGTTGGTATAAAAAAGTTATCAAAAAATTACTGAGCAGAGAATCATTTCAGTGACTGTTTTATGCGTTAAATATATTAAAGTAAAAAAAGTTGGTTAGCTGTAAGAAATGGAGGATTTACAGAGTAACAGGAGTAGAAAAGCTTGATAAAAGCAAGTTATGGATATGCTGTAATCTTGGGGTGGGAGGTGGGTTGTAAAGTGCACTGATTATATGCAGAAATTAAGATGATTTTCAGTTTTACAAGGGTGAATGTCTAGATTAATGGTCTTGGTTTAAGCTATAAACAACCTTTTTTATAAGCAAGTAGGCTTTAAAAATAAGACAGCATGATAAAAGACATGTAAAATGCTAAGTTTCATACATCTACAAAGATGTAGATAGCTACTACTTAAATGACTGTACTACTAGATAAGTTTGTAAAAGTTTGTCAAAAAGAAAACGTACAAAGCAGACCACGGCAAATCTTTTTATAAAATTGTAAACATTTAATATCTCCACTGCTTAAAAACATGAATTAGTTCAACAGTACAACGATAAGCAGCTTTGCAAAATCTATTTGCCTCTTCAGATCATAATTCCAAAAAAGGCATCATAGTTTAAATAATACATTCCACCACCTCCCTAATCAGTAGAAACCAATCAGTACAAATGCATTCATAGTTTCTAGGAATCATCAAATAAGAACATTCTAAATAAAATAATAACCTAAGGGTTTAGGTCTTAATGACCATGTTTCTGTGCAACCTGTTTTGAAAGCACAATCATTTAAGAAATTAATTTTCTATATGTATTTTTATATATTATTTGTATTCCTAATATTTTTATAATAGTATATGTTTTTATATACTTTATTTTGATATTAGACGTGTGTATTATTATAGTTAGTTAGAATATTATTTTAGTTAAAATGTTCTTATTTGATGTTGCCTAGTAACTATAAATGCATTTGTACTGATTGATTTCTACTAATTAGGGAGGTGGTGGAATGTACTATTTAAACTATGATGCATTTTTTGGAATTATGATCTGAAGAAGCAAACAGATTTTGCGAAAGTGCTTATCGTTGTACTGTCTGAAAAAGCCACCGGGATGGTGGTAAAAGCGCTTAACATGTAATAAACGTAATAAAAATTTACAGCTGTACGTTACACGACCATTATTTTGTTTTTGCTGTATTTAAATAAGTTTGTTCATTATGCAACTTGATCTAAAGAAGTTCCACAAAGGGAATGAAAGCGCTTACCAGTTGGACTTTTACGTAGTAAAGTCATTTTGTGTTTTTAGCCATTCGTTTTTTATTATTCATGATTATAAAATGTTTATGTCTATTAATGGCTAAAAGAGTGGAAAGGTGTTGCCAAAATTAATAAATATGGATTGATGTGGTTTTATGGAGGGGAGGGAAACCTCTAACAACATTAACAGAACAATGATGATCCAGCGGGAAACAGAATGCAAAGGTACCCCTGTTATTGGTGGGTCTTGATGCAGAGAAAGCATTTGACAGAGTATGCTGGAATAGGGCAATGGAAGTATTTGTATTTCTTGATAAAATAATAAGGTTAATTAGGAGGATATATGAGGGATCGGAGGCAAACTTTCAAGTGTGTGTGGGGGTTCCTCTCTAAGTTGCGTCTGAACAAAGGAACCAGGCCAGGGTGTCTTTTTCCCCCTTAGTTATTTGCTTTATATTTAGAGTTAGTGGCAAAGAAAATAAGGAATGCCGATATTGAATTTGTGGTCATCTGAAGTGCTCAGTGTACAACTAAGTACATCTTCTTTACATGTTTAACAAGCAGTTTGAGCCAGTTACCAAAGCAGAGAAAAACAATTTTGCTGTTGTTTTTTTGTGGATCTGCAAAGACTGCCAGACAAATTAGCTATTGTTCTGGTACTGTATCTATAAGTCCTGTGAGACAACAAAAGAAGTTTAAAATGGAAAACTGGTTCAAGCTTTCAGATTTCAAATGTTTGCTCCTGCAAATGAAATCCTTTTGCAAGACTAACAATGTACTACTCAATGCCAGTTTAAGCATCTTGTTCAACACTAAATTACAGGTTCCCTAGTTCTTAATGTTTGACAACAAGCATTCTTTTAATACATCACTTTATGATACACTGAAATATGCCACATTTTTACATGACCTGTCTACAGATCTATATGTATTTTTTTTATTGGATGGTAATGCTGGCCTTTATATCAGAACAGCTCCTGGCTATCGGCACTGATTTAACTACTTACATCAACACCGACAAGTATTATACACATGTATGTTTAGGTGTACGTTTGTAAGTATGATCTGTTATACTTTATGTATTGCACTGTATCTGTATTTGAGGTAGTGTACTTGTAGTTACTTGCCTGTGCTATAAGTACTGATACCACATGGGCTTTGCACTACCAGTTATGAGTATTATATTATTATTAATACTATTATTATTAAACCTTTCTCCCCAGACTTCCACTGAGAAAATGAACTTTGCCAGTCAGACACTCCCAGTTAATGAAAGCAAGAAACAAATAAAATAAATATGTATCTTTGCATATATCCATGGGTGTTTATCAAAACACATGCTATTTACAGGACACAAGACAACACTAAATCTGCAATTTTAAATTATCAGAGCTCTACAAGGCATCTATAAAGAATTGAAAAATATTCACAGTAGTACCAGCGATGGCAATAAAATGTGTATAATACTGTGGCAGATGCATACCACTTTTCCAGCTTTCCTAATGGTTTGGCCTTTGGGGGGGACTTGCGTCTTTGTGGACTTCTGTTTCTTCATTTTATCCATTACAGTATATACAGCAAAACATAGCCGAGTCATTCTTGGTAGATCTCCGACAATGATCTCAAACTCCAGTGCTTCATTCCAAGTATGCTCTAATTTTCCTGAAACTTCCATGCTTTCAACAGATTTACACAAAAGCTCAGTCCCATGGAAAAGGCCAGCCTTTACCAGAACCTGTGGAAAAAATAACTTTTTCAGTGAATTATTGAAGTATTCTAACATTCAGTTATTTGTATTCATTTTGCACGTACCATGCTCGGTATTACAAACAAAAGTAAACAGCAGAAACAGTGCTGCATTATTCTTTATCTACTTGCTTTACCCAGTGTAAGCTGTTTGACTAGTACAATGCAACCAAATATATTAACAGCACAGACAGGGAAAAATAAAAATTGATCTAATGGGAAAACTGCACTTAAGGATGGTTATCATCAACACAAGATGCACATGCAAACTAGCATGCAGTCATATCACATACAACAACTATGAAGTGCAACACACACTAGAGGATCTTATTACTTTTTCAAAGTCCAAAACTTCTTAAACTAATGATATTAATCAACGAGGTTGCATGGATGCCTCCATACCACATTTAGACTGAAAGCATCCCATTTAGGAGTGGATAAGAAGAGAGATTGCAAAATCCTTCCCTACTGATAACAGGTGTTTTATTTCTCTGAGCCTTCACTTTCTGCCATCCCCATCAGGACAAATAGTACTATTTTTTGTAATCCTTCTCAAACAAAATACACAGACTCTCTCTTACTCATCTTTCTCCATGTACTATCCCTACGATGGCTAAAGAAGTACTATTTTTTAATCATTCTCAAAAGAATTGCACAGACAGGTCAGAATGTCACTGGCTGGCAGGGAGTTTTGCATAGTGCACTGAAATTATTTTAATCATTGTATCTTTGGGGCTTTACTGTGTTGTAAGTATTGAACTCGAACAACATTTTAAGCAAAAGAAAAACTTACTAACAGATAGCTGCCTGAAATCATAATCAATGGAATGTTGAGGGTTTAACAACTATCCAAGAAGAATCAACTTCAATGTTAGTTATAATTATTGGGGGATGTAGGCTATCTCCTACATGGAGGGTGTTTGCTTCCCATGTGAAAAACATTTGCTCATTTTCAACATTCACGAAATGCCATTTCATCTTTTTTTTTTCTTCAGCAAATGTATTGACTGGCCATTTCTGTAATTATGTGCATTTTTGAGAAACACAGTTTTGTGCAATCAAATCAGACCCCCCTCTATAGTCAACTGAAAAGCTCTGGTGGAAAAAAATCATATTCAAATTGGACTGATCAATGCTGAATATTTCTTTTTTTACTTGTTAACTATGTTTTTCAAACTAGGCCAAAGGCTGCTCTTCAGGGGAGATGTGATGTGATATCCATACTAACTAGGGAAACATGGCAATGGCACACAGGAATACTCTCTTTAGTAAGTGCTGTTGGATCTTTACATCCACCAACTCAGGCAGATGGGATAACAGTTTAACATCTGAAGCAAAGGACAGCACACACTGAAGTGAAGCACCACCCCCCCCCTTCCTCATTATGTTGTCCTGCAGTTTCAGTACTGGAAAATAATCCAACTACTCAGTGTGCGACTTGAACCCACAGCCTTTTGATTTTCCAGCGCCAAAGGGAAGTATTTTGCCTCTTCTGCTACTGAAACTGTAGGAAAGTGACTTATTTACATATGTAATATATTCCCTTAGCAATTAGTTGCAATATATACAAAGATTTTAGGACTGCTGTCACGTGTATTTATTTATTTACATTTTTAATGGAGATAGTCTGACTGAACAAAGCCCATTTTTAGTGGAGGCATGGGGAAATCTGGGTGAAGAATTCAATTGTGATAGGACATGAGTCATAGTTAAGTAAGAGGAGAGATCAGAGATGCTGAGAATTAACTTTACAGACACAGTAAGATAGGGAGGCAGAAAAGAAGTCAGACATTATTTATTTGTCTTTTTTGACCTGGAAAGTACGACTGGGCAGAGCCTCGGGAGGAAAAGCTCCACCACAGTTCATTTGTATATTAACAAATGAATTTCAGACAGTTCTCAGAAAAATAACAGTTACATTTCCCATGAAACAACAAACTATTACAAGACAAGTATACACAGTACGGTATTTCCATCAACAATTATAAAAGTCTATACAGTTGTTCCAGCTGTAAAATCTTGCAGAAGTAAATGGATTGATACTGCAGAAGGGAAATAATATTGTAAAGAAGTTTAACGTCCTTACATTTCAATAAAGAAACGTTTTGCAAGGAGTTCAGGATAAGTACTGAATTTAGTTATAAAACTATGCAGGAAGGGAGACTGTAGTATTGTATAAGTTTGTAAAGAGTTTAAGAGAGATATAACGCAGCAAGTTATAAAATGATGTATGAGGAGATGGAAGATACTAGTATTGTATAGAATACTGATAATAGCATATGACTGAGAGATCATGGTATAAGATTGGTTCTATTTAGGCTGCCTGCTCCAAAAAGATGCATCTAGAAGGTTTATAACTTAGGTATACAGGAGACGCCTGAGAGGGATAGAGTGGTGGATAGGGCAGTTAGAAAAAGAGCAAGATGAGAAGTGTTGTTTAAGGAGGGTGAAAAGGGATGTATTCATTCCAGTTATTAGGGGTGTAATGATTCAAGTAGAGGAGGGCAAAAAGTTAGTGATATGTTTGTGCTTTCACTAGAGGTCTCATCCTGGTGATGAACATAAGCATGACCAGACTGGGTAAGGTATTGTCTGAGCTGGATTTTATAGCTTGGGAGTTTGTATATTATTTTTACTTGTGTGGAGATGGTGTTCCAGAGCCTGGAAATGTAACGAGGATAGCAAGTCCCCAGGTGAATTACTTGCTTTAGTAGTGCTTAGTAGAAATTTATCACCAGAACAGAGGTCCCTTGTAGGGTAAAGGATAATATGTTTTTTAATGCAAGGCATTGTTCAGGAAAATGCAACTGTCTGTATGCCATAACTAGCGGAGAGAATGTTATGAAATTGTTGAGCGCTAACAAGTTTATCTGCTATAAGGCTTGGCAGTGGTGAGCTCAGTGTGCAGTGTTGGTAGCAAATTTAGCTACTTTGTTGTAACAGGAGGCTAGTTTGGATTTTAGTGTAAAGCTTTGGTCTGTAAAGATAGGTGAGGCATACAACAGGGTTGGATGCAAATAGGATGAGGCTAAGATTTTTCTTGCTGGGTCTGTAAGCTACTGTTTTTGCCCTGTAAAGAGATCCACATTTCCTGTGTTTTTTTTTAATTGTTTGAAGAATATGTTGACCAAACTTAGTATTGTCATCTATTAAAATGTCCAGTAATTTAGTCTGTAGTACTACCTAAATTTTAGTATGTTTTGCAGATGCACTCATGAAATAATGTTTTTGATGGAGATAATTTTTGGGGTGAAGAACATCAATTTTGTTTTACTGGGATTAAGGAGTAGGTTTAAATTTTTCAGCTAGGTTGGGCTGTACATACTAAAGTCAAATAACCTGCATATTGTACTATATTTGCTCAGTGTATGGCTGCCTGAAACTTATTTATGAAAACATTATAAAGAAGGGGTGCTAGTATACAGCCCCAAGGGACACCTATGGTAACTGGAAGGGAGGAACAGGAAATCCTGTTGCCATTTGACCGCTTGTTGCCTTCCAGATAGATAACTAAGGAGTCATTTAAGGGACTATTGAGAGAGACCTACAGAAGAGTTCAGCGAGTAAATGTTGGTGTGATGTAGTGTTGAAAGCTTTGGATAAGTCTAGCAACACAGTTTACACTAGGTAATGACTGTTCCTATGCTGGTTTATAGTGCTGAAGTGAAGTGGTTGTGCTGTGGTGGAGCGTAAAACCATGCTGTGCTTCAGAGAGCAGGTTATTTGAGTTTAACTGATATAGCAGCTGGGCATGAATTATTTTTTTTTCTTTAGTATTTTTGATGGGGAGACAGGACTGAAATGGGCCTGTAGTTATTAAACTCTGTACATGAGCCACTTTTGTGTAAAGGTATAATAATGGATTTTTTGCAAAGGGATGGAACATATTTTTCAGATATAGATCTACTTATCAGTATACAGAGACTGGAAAAGCAAGTGCATCTGCAGCCATTTTTAAGTAGCCTGAGGGGAGTTGGTCATCTGCTAGGGTGGTTTGTTTTAGCTTATGTAGGTGTTTTTTTTTAATGGTGGAGGTAGGTGCTGGGCTAAAGACAAATAGATGAAGACATTTAGCAGAGGCTGCTGGTACTGAGAAGGGAGTGGAAGTATTAATGTTTGTAAAGGACAATATAGTCTGCATAAAATAGCTGTTAAACTGTGTGAGAGTTCAATCAGTATTATTGTTTGGATGTAGGGGTGGGGGTGTTAATTTGGCCTGGATGTAAACATTTATTTACTTATGGATGTTCAGAAGAGTTTTGGTTTGTTTTGATGTTTGTTTTTGAGGATATGATATGTCTTCTTGTCATACTTTATTTGGTATTTTGCCCTGCTCCTTAGTTGCCTGAAAGGCTGAAATGCATTCTGTGTTCTACTTTTGAGCTACTCCTTCCAAGCTTAGTCACTCTGTAGCATTAATTTCTTAGTTTCTTTTGTTAGACATGGTGCAGGATTGGATTTGACTCTTAGTACACAATAAGAGCAAGGTTCTTGAGAATTGTTAAGAACATCTCATTGAAGTGCGAGACAACAAAGTCTAAGGGCATTGATTTTTAGTATTTTCCAGTTATATGCACTAAAGGATTTGGTAATTATCCTGAAACCAGGTGGGGGTAATTTCACTGTCATGTCTTTTTTTTTTAGCTACGTTTCTGTAGCTATGATTACATCTTGGGAGCATGTCACACTGCAAGCATGTATGTCATAGGTTTTATTGCATATACTTCTAAGGCTGATATTTAGAAAGATAAGGTTAGAATTGAGGGATAAGAGAGGAAAAGAGAATTGTTCATTAAATACTGTGCTGTTATAGTTGGAGTTTTTGCTGTCATATGAAGCCAGAGTTTGGTTGAATGTCTCCACTGATTTTTTGGGTGGAAATCTTATGAAGGAAAGTATGTGTCCAAATGCATTTGTGCTTTAGTTTTATTGGATTTTGTATGGTAACATACTTAGATTGGTAACGGTTGTTGTAGTGAATATATCTTTGTACGACTAAATTACATTTATTTGAGAGGTATGATAGTTGGTAAACAGTGCTAATACAGTGAGGAGGCACACTAATAGGGTTTGAGTCAGAGAAAGTTTTTATAATATGCAAGTTACATTTTACAGAATATATTGGTATATACTGTAAAATATTACTGGTATTGGGCAAGAGTAGTTATAGTTACAGCTGTATAACTTGTAAAAGGACAAGCTGGGTAGCAGCATGTGTCGGGGATGCTAATTTTAGGGCTACTGCAATTGAATGCTGTTCTATTTGTTTTGATGCAGAGATAGGTTGGAAGAAATATGGCGGTGGAGTTGGGATATTTTAAATGTAGAGCAGGAGGGGGTGGGTGGGAAATGGGGGTAGAGTTGAGGAGTGGCATGAGCTTGAGAGTAGCAAGGGTGAATGGAGTGGGTCCCCACTACTGAATCAGCAAAGTAACACAATCAGTAAGCTTTAGCTATAGGAAAAAGGTAGGAAGTTTTCCAGAGATAGTTGACTGTATGAGTTGAAGAGTATAAAATAGAAGTTGAGGGGGAGAAAATTACAATTACAACAGGGAACAGCAGACAAGACCAGGAAGAGTAAGCAGAGATTTACATGTGCGTTTAAGAATTTACAGAGCTACAAGAAACTGCAGTAAAGAAGATGAGGAAGGAGTAGTCTGAAAAAGAAAGCAAAGCAATTAGTAAAGAAACGGTAAAGAAAAGTGAGATTATTATATACAGAAAAGATCAAAGTTATGTACAAGAACAGAGACAGATGGACTTCAGGTGTTTTTTTCCAACCTGCTGATGACAGTTTTTTGGTTAACTTTATTTCTGAGGTCCAGAGATATGGATTTCCATACCTTGGTTACAAAGACAATATAAAAGGGAGTCTCCATACTGATTGTTAGATTGGTTATTTGAAGGAGGTTTTGAGTTTGTGAGTGCAGATCAGGTGTGCATCGAGTGACTAGTGGTGGTCATTTGTTTAGTGTATAATAGATTGTGTGTGTGGTTTTGAGTTGATTCAGTATTAGATGTTTAAGCAACTCTAAACAAATTAAATTTCTGAGGGCTGTGCAGTGGCCAGTTATGCTTGGTATAATTTGGTAAAATTAAACAATCAGAAACGTACCTATTGTATTCCCTGCATTGTCCCTTCAAAAATCTTGGCAGTTAAAAAATACAGAAAACAGCAGCAGGGATTCTCTCTTCACTATTGCTTCTCCTGCACTGTACTGATGTACTGTGCAAGTGTGGGAACTAAAGTCCCATATGCATGTTCAGTACATCAGTAAACAAGGAAAAATACAGAGGAGCACTACAGTGCCATTATACAAAGACATTATTTAAGAAAGGTAAGCAATTTAAAAACAATGACCAAGCTGTGCTCTGTTGTGTTGTCTTTGTTAGTCGTTGCTTTGATTTGTAGAGCATTTTTAGCTTGGCTAGCTACAGCTTCCTAATATATGACTTTTTTCCCTATAGTAAGCAGACCACTGATGGGGATGGCTGGATGATTCTGTGAAACTAACCTTACATTTTCCATACTTTGAGTCTCAGCCTCTTGTACATGGGGAATGTTAGCATTCCCTGTTGTCAATTAAGTATGCAGTTACTTCCTTTGAGAGTTTTACTAGATCATCTGTTTTGCAGGAGTTTTACTGAAGCATATTTCCTACTTGCCTTATGACAGTTTACAGGAGTTTTTGACTTTCAGAAAATTACAACATACTTTTGCTACAATTTACACTGCGAGTTGTATATGTGTCTACATTAGTGGCATCTGCACAACTTGGATGTTGGAAGCTCAAAGAAAATAATCTCCACATGACTTAAAAACTTACCAGCCTATTCACCTTCACTGACAGCAAAGTATGGTTTCCAACTACAGAATTCTATCTGTGCTTGATGGAAATGAGCCCTATAAAAGCTGGAAAATCGGGTCTATATTAGAACATCGAAGTTTTAAAACTTCGAATGTTATAATATCGAACCCTTTAGAGCGAAAGCTGACAATATTGAAGCCTCGGAACATCAAAAGTTTACCTACAGTAAGATTTTGGTGGTCCATTCCATGGCTTTGCTATTTGCAGCACTGTGGTGCGATGGTTATGGACCAGGTTTAGGGAAGTGAGCGAACAGAAGTTATGGATTGGGTTCAGGTAAGTGTGGTGCGATGGGTACTGACCGGGTTAAGGTAAGTGAGTGAATGGACTGGGTTAGGTGAGCGTGCGGTAGTTAGGGACTTTAGGGTTAGGGCGCGGGTGAAGTGAGTGTGCGGTAGTGACAGACTTTAGGGTTAGGGACAGGTTAAGTGCATTACGGTTAGGGCGCAGGTCAGGTAAATGTACAATTGTGTGGACTTGAGGGTTAGGGTGGGGTAGGTGAGTTATGATTAGGGAGTGGGTAAGGGGAGTGTGCGATAGTTAGGGACCTTAGGGTTAGAGTCGGGTTAAGGTAAGTGGGTAGCTAGTGGTGTATGTCTGGTTTAGTGTAGGGCTTCATGAAGTGTATGTGTGTGGATTATTTATTCTGGT
Source organism: Protopterus annectens (assembly GCF_019279795.1). Classification (NCBI taxonomy): domain Eukaryota; kingdom Metazoa; phylum Chordata; order Ceratodontiformes; family Protopteridae; genus Protopterus; species Protopterus annectens. Next base: position 137,922,817 of record NC_056734.1, read on the forward strand.
GTGCTTGAGTTGTGTGTATGTTTGTCGGAACAGCAAATTATTTCCCTGGGAAAAAAATCACTATTCTGACTGTTCAGTTTTCTGGTGTTTCGATTGAATGGGTTTGATATTATAACATTCAAAGTTTTTAGACTTCGATGTTATAATATAGACCCAGAAAATCAGGTTAGTAGTTGGACACTGGTTATTTAGCTGAAAAAATTAATGCATGCCTTTCAGTTATGATGGCCCTTACTGGAGGACCAACAGATATTGCTACTAACATTTCAGAAGAGGATTTGAACACAGGTGAAGGTATGGCCACTTTAATAACTACACTTTATGTTACTGTCAAATGCGTAAGCATAATATGGCACCCTAGATGCAGTGCTTGCTTTAAGCTCTAAAGTGCATACCTGGAGAAAAGGCATCAGGTGCTGCAGTAAGTACTAACCATCAGTACACAGCATATTTCATAGACCTGAAATGAAGTAGCAAATTGGGCAGACAAAAGAACTCTGTTCCACTACTGTGTACGAGTCCACTAAATAATATGGCAGGAAAACTAAATGGACTGCATATGTTAGAGCACTGGCACCTGGTCTAAAGACTGTCCACACAGAGTTTAACAAGTAAAATAACCATGAAAAGTGAAATATCAACACATATAAAATAATGCAATATAAATATGTACCCAGTAGACTTGTTTTCAAAGCAATGCCTTTTATGGTAGAATCTTTCGGGTCAGTTTTGACAGATATTGAAGCAATTTCATTGATTGTGGAAAAAATGGTTAGGCAACCAAATGAGCAAAAGACGCAAATTGTCAACATCTTTTCTACCTCACTGTGGCATCTAATAGCAATTCTTTCCAGTCTGGAGATGGAAAGGTAGTGTGCTCCACCAAAAGCTTGATAATACCAACAAAAATAGAATACGTTGAGTGTGTTATTGAAACAGTAGTTCCAGCTTAAGATACCTCTGTTGATCAGCAAGACCACCTTAAAAAGGATAAAAAAATGGCAAAGTTTGATGTTTAAACAACCAGTAATCATCTCAAATGCACTACCTCTGGACATGTGCCAACACCCTAGAAAAAAAGACTTTAAGGAGCATCTTTGTGAGACTGAGGACCTCACTGTTTCATAAAATATGACTAAAGAGGAGAAGCAGAACATTTTAAAAAACTGCATCGCCAGTTTGGACAACCGTCTGTGGAAAAACTGCAGAAACTGCTTTGTAGAATCACAGATACATTTCTGTCTTGAAACTGAAAGCTGACTAGAAGGTCTGTCTGAAGTACAGCAGATCAAAGTCTAAGCTCCTTGCTGTCATGTTGTTTGCCTCTCAATACCACGAGATAGTTGCTATGGATGTGCATCAACTGACACCTGGTATTTTTATGTTCCTGATTAACTTACATGCTTCAGTATCATATGCACTATGTACACACAGTAACTGTAAAGAAATGCATTCATTACAGTTTTATGACAGTTTGCAGCAGTTGCTTACTTTCTGATAATGTTGTACTTTAAACTGGTAATGCCAATGATCTATTTTCTTTTGGATTACTTGGAAATCAGAACAGCTGTCTGGTAGTCCAAACATACTGTACAAAAACTAGTATTTGGTTTAGCAGCACAGAATGCGTGAGCTTTTTAAAATGCTACCTTGGACTGACTAAGCTTTGCTACCGCAGTGTGTTCATGACTGATGCTGGCAAGAAAATACATCTCATCTCCCACACTGACTTGCTCATTTACGTCACAAAATGGGTGTGGAGGGAGGCATAGTGGATGGAGAAATTAATGAATTAGAGCAGAGTTAGTGATGACACAACAGGTGTGGCTTGGCTTCAGTTTATGCCATGGCAAAAAGCTGTAACCTTACTTTAGACTTTGAACTTTATATATACTTCAGTGCTGTTTGTGCAGCTTGGATGTCCATGCCTGTTATTCAACCTTTTTAAATGGGCCAATAATGTGCTGTAGATTATCAGAGATGCATGCTCCTCCCAACACATTTGGATTAAGTGACAGAAAGTTCAGATCTTCAACAGAACTTAACATAGTCTTAGAGCTTTGAATAAAGGATTATAGCCTCAGGAACATGCATTATATTCATGGGGTTACCTGTCGACAAGGTGTCATTTTATCTGACCTGACTTCAAGAAGAGCTAGACATTCCCCAGAGAAGAAATGGTTTCCTAAACACATCAAGGATGTCAGTAGGAAACATGTCTATAAAGAGAAGGCAGCGCACTGAAACAGAAGGTACTGTTTCCTAACATCAAAAGGCTTTTCCAGTTTGATTTTTCTGGTTCAGTTCTCAACTGAGGTGCGCATGTCCTTCTCTGTGTTCATGTGGGTTTTCTCTAAGTACTCTGGTTTCCTCTCACATTCCAAAGACATGCAACAGGTGGATTGGACACTCTAAATTGGATGTAAGTGTGAATGTGCATGCGTATGTGTGGTATGGAAGAAGAACTGAAGCAGGACTAGCCAACCCAGTGGTGTAAACACTGGCTCCAGATGATTGCCACTGTCAACCCCATGAGTAAAAATGGAAAAAACAGATTATGAATGGATGGGGTCTGCATCATTTTCTATGCCAGCTACCTAAACAAACCAATTCAAAAACGCCTAGGGACCATAACAAAGTCTATAACCCTCACCAAAATCAGAGATGTTAGCATCCACAGTGCAGCCTAACTATTATATCCAACATGTGATGCAACCAACTTCCTGAATCCAAACACAAAATAAGTGTATCCTAACAGCAGGAAAATATATGCATATCCCTACCAGAAGTCACGAAGAGAGAAAAAGGAAAGTAACCCATATCTTTTTCAGTTGTATTTGAGAGTAGAGAATTATCAACAATAATGTGCCTGAAACTCTAACTCGGCTATGGAGAAAAGCATCTGCTGCAGTGATTGCATTACTTAAACTCTATAATTTCTTATACACCAGTACTATGTTTATTGTAAGGACTACAACAAAGACAGAAAATGGTCCTGGTCCTTGACATGAGAGACTTACAGCACGCCTTCACAAACTGAAGAGGTAAATCCAACCCTACTCCTATACTGCACTATATGTTCCTTTTTTTTTTTTTTTAGTTAGGAGAAGGTGTGAAGAGATGTAAAAGTGGTTGCCTGATGAATGTGCTTCAGCTGATATAGTTTTAAAGAAAACTTCTGAAGTAGCAGCTGTTCTGATGGAGAGAGCTCTGATTTGTTTTTCCAAAAATTTCCCTTAGTAATCCTAACATGATGATGTAAGGTCTGGGCTTCTCAAAAGTTTTAAATTATCATTTCTGTAACACTATTAGTTCAATAATCGATCATAAAAAAACTCTCTTGTAAAATTTGTGGTATACCAAAAAAGATCCCCTCTGTATGAGAGAGAGTTCTGAAATAAACGTGTCTTCAGTGTATATAGATGCATCCTAAGGGGAAATAAATCTAAAGTGTGGCAAATGATTTTCCCCTACAACTGACCCTGACAACCTATTTTGTGAATGGTCTCTTTTTATTTTGCCTAGGATATTACACCTGAGGTGGATAGTTATGAGGTCTGAGTGTCAATAAATTTCTGCCAAGCTACCATAAATCCTTTGTAGACTATTTGAAGTCAAAAATAGAAAGGACCGAGGTGGGAAATGGTATGGTCAAGGGTCCAGAAACTAAAAAAAGCCTTAAAATATGGGAATACCTCATTAGCAATAAACTAAGCCATTAAAACAGTATAGAAGACTGGAAACAGTTAAAAAGGAGGTTTCTGTGAACACTGAACTCCCTCCAATTTATACCAAAGTACTGGCATCCAGCTGCATCACAGGTGGAATGTTGGCAAAGGCTCCAAGCAGCAACTTTAGTGTCTGTCCCCAAAGGATTTACCCAGAGGTGGGGGCACTGCTTGAAAAGATGTCTGGACTCAGAAGAATGATGAAGCTATCTATACCTCACTGGGGCAGCATATTTTGAGCTATGTGGTACAAAAAGGATCTAAACAGCGACACTGTTTCTCGCCTTTTGTTCTCGTGTGTATGTATATGTATGTATATATATATATATATATATATATATATATATATATATATATATATATATTTATATATTTTTTTTTTTTTTTATACACATACATCATTCCTCTGACTTCTAGGGAAATAATCTACTTAATCTTCTCATGGGGTAATTACTTTACCCCCTTCATAATGTCCATTTAATCAGTTTCATATTCAAATTATTTATTCCTTCGTCCATGCTTCTTTTCTTATGTCACTCTTTCACTCTGTCTCCATCTGTTATATCCATCAATTTTTAAACAAGTTAGCATGTTAAGCAAGGCAACCTTTTCTTCCATTCCCTCAGCTGCAGGGTTTCCAAGAAAGCAGTGATGTCATCTTTCCAACATATCCTGGGACCTCCCAATGGCCTGTGCCTAGTACACCTCCCAAAGGAGATAGCAGGGTGGCATGGTCACTAGGTGCTCAAACCACTTTCTCTGAAAAGGCAGTCATTGTTTGGTCTGAAATACACTTACTGTGGAGAGGTTAAATGGGAGGAGATAAGGATGGTAAGGGAATGGTATCTGGCTCACTCCTTAAAACCAGCTTCTCACCTTCTAGGGGAAATAAATGGATTGATAAGACTCCCTGGGTGGGATCAAATGAGGTGTTAGGCTCTAATGCAGTATGGTGATGCCTGGCTCTCACCCCTGCAAGGAACAAATGAGACACAGGAAGAAGAGCCATTGGGCAAGTCCCTAAGGGGCTAATAAAAAAGGCTCCCTACTGGAATGTCTGCACTCAAAATGCCAAGTGCCAAGACACAGGAAAACAAAGAGCAAAGTGCAGGGGAAGACTGAATATTGCAGCTCACTCTTCTCCTTTGCACTTCGTTTTTGCAGGAGAGAAATCCCCCCTGTATCCTCCCTTGATATTGAGAGGTAAGCCCCCAACACCTCCCAAACGTACAAATGCCGACTGTAAGATTGCTATACCTCAGAGAAAAGGGAATATTCTGAGAAACAGCTATCTGGGACTTAGTTCATTTAAGTCAGTTTTTTCAGCCATTCAGTCTCCGTGTTTCAGGACTCACTCTAGTGGGTCCTGACATTTCAAATAGTTACCAAAAAAAGTAAATGATGCTACTTTCCCCAGAAGAATCTCTTCTCTCACTGACCATATTTAAACCTCCCTTATCTACATAACCGGGAAAAGCCGAAAGACGCAACATCTACATAAGTAAGCTTTTAATTATTCTTGGTTCTTCATGCATACTACATCTGGAAATGATCTTGTACACTGCTTTTCATGGAAAATGGATTTGAATGTTTTTTGAAAGATTTAATTGTCTGACTATAACAACATGTTTCAAAGCAAAATACCTGTCTGTGTCTAATGCTCTTGCTTTGGCTTGGTTCTACTGGAAATCTTTGCAAGCTTCTATACTCCCTTAGCTTCTCAAATCACAAACCATCCAGGATGCCTTATAATAGAGATGAGTGCAAATGTCCTCTCTGAATACTTAAAATGTATTGGTTGGCAATGATTATTCACTTGCTTAAAGACAAATTCAGCCAGGTTCAACACTTGACTGAATGAAAACTGCCAAACTCTGGATGTAGCATAAAATGTTTAAACAGTTGTGCAGTTCTGGCATTGAAGTTTAGCTCAGCCAAATGCTAACTTTGACCATACTGTGAAGCCTGGCTAATCTGAGTCATTTCTGACTGATCCATTCCAATACAGAGATACATGCACAGTTGGGCATCACTCTGTCTAACTTCACATCTCCAATATGTAGGCTTTTTCTTTTCACTACTGCTTTGCAATAAAATACACAAACTACATAACTATTACACTAACGAGTTTAATCTGATCATCACATGCAGACAGTACAGAATAGTTCAAGGTTTAAATACTTTCAAAGTGTGTTTGGGCCTCCAAATGGAAGCTTGTCTCAAGGTGAGAAATCTTGAACATGCAGACACCATAAAATTCAAGATTCATTTCAAAGTATTAACAAGTGGAATAGGACTGTCATAGGACACAGCAAAATTTATGTCAAAGAATTCCTCAGCATTTTGGAGCTGTAATACAGCAATCAACGAGATGAAACTTGCACACACTTTAGTAAACACTGAAAATATACACCCGCAAAAGGAACCTACCTTGACATTTTCATCAGCATTCAGTGCTGTTCCCCTGACCAGTGTGATTTTAAAAGGAGAGTTAAAATCCCAGGCACTTTTTGTTATTTGCTGTAACAAAAATAAATAAATAAATAAATTATGATTATGACACATCATGGAAGTCAATATTTGTAGGCATGCTGCTTTTAAAGTATCACTTTTTTGAGCAAAAGAGACATTTAGGTGCAGTGGTTAAATTATGTGGTCATCTGGTTCTGTGAAACGTGATGGGGAGGGAGTACTATTAAAACGGACTAATGCCTGAAATAATTTATCAACACAGACAGAAATGACAGCAAGTCAAGGCAAATATCAGTATCACTAATACAAACAGAAGCTACTCCTGATGACATCATTTTATACCTTAGAACATATCATAAACTGGCTTTACAAATCCTTCCTTAAGCTTGTACTCACAGCAAAATACTTGAGAGTAATCCTACTCAAAGGAACTAACCACATATTATCAGATCAATTAACAATATAAAGTCCTTTACAAAGCAGCTAAAACAACACATGAAGGCAAACAAATGCACACATTTTACTAAACCAGAATAACATTCAACTTAACATACAAACTATAAACCACTTTATGTTTCTTCTAACCATTGTGTATTACAAAAAATGTAGTTACATTATCTAAACCTTTGTCACAAGTGATGCTTCTTTAGTTTATGATACTTTTAAATTCCTTTTTATTTCTGTGACATAAAAAGTTTACTACTCTTAGTGAAAGTATGCCTTAACCAAAATCTATTAACTAAAGGTTTTTGTTTATAATTCTCTCATTATTATTAACTGTTTATTTTGCCCTTGTGGCCTGGACCACAAACGAAAAGGGTTACTGGACTAGATTACCAACAAGGTAACAAATGGCCAGTCAATAAATAAATAAATACATACATACCCCCCTAAAAGCAGCCAAGCCTGCTACAACCTAAAAAATACTGTCCTTAACAATAACAACCATTTAAGCAGTAGTAACCCTTAGGTGTGTGGGTGCAGAAATCACGTGCACTCAAAGGATATTCTTCTTTCTTGACTGGCACAGGATTGTAATGCAACCTGAGTTACTTCTTTTCCCCACTCTGATACATCTATCTATAACCCCTTTTTCCCATTTTTGCACATGGGGGTCAGAGTGTCACTTCAACGGTGACAATCGACAACCAATGTTCACACTGCTGGGTGGCTAGCCCTGCAGCAGTAGTTCATCCACACCACACACTTGCAAGTACCCTCACACCTATGGCCAATTTAGTGTGTCCAATCCACTTACTGCACGTCTTTGGAATGTGGAAGGAAAATGCAGCACATGGAGGAAACCCGCTGAAAATCTATTACTATAGCTCGTTGACAAATTCCATCAAATTCACACTGTTCAGACACTCACTATAACAAACAATGCTCAACCCCTCCCAAAAGAAGGGCTTATCAGTACATGTGCATTCATAGCATAGCAATGCTTTGCTAATGTAGGAAACATTTAATTTGCAGTTGTACACCCCCACACACACACACAAACAATTTCAATAATTTTTCTGGCTTAGTCTCAGTATCAGAGTATTTTTATCTTTCTCCAGCATTACGTTTCTTGTTAATTTTACAGCTGGCATCTGAACACTGTACAGTGCAGTGCAGAATGCTGGAGCTTTGTCAACTGAAGTACTGGCAAAACAGGTTAACCCACTGAACGTGAATTACAAAAAAGGGGCAGGGGCAGTCTCTGTAAATCAATTTTAGCCTATACTGTAGGAGTATGGAAGGAATATGCATACCTCTCAACTGTCCAGATTTTTGCCGAATGCCCAGATTTTTGGATTGTTCCTGATAATTTGTGGTTTTCTGACAAATCAATGGTACGATTTGAGGATTGCCGTAATTAAATAATGGCATACATTTGAGTTTCAGACTTCAAATCCTTCGGAAAATGTATGTTAAAACAAACCCTGTTACTCTAGCATCTTTCTAAGCTTATAAGAGCAATATTTAATATATGCCCCTATTTTTAGGCCTTTGTCCCCCATTTTGTCGGGCTTTGTCCAGATTTCTTGAACTAAGAGATTGAGAGGTATGAGAATTTGCCAGACTAATATGCTACATTTAACTGTCAGACAAGTGATACATAACACTGCTGTATGCATAATTCATCTCCAATTGGGTTGGAAGGGTGGCCTAATGGTTGAGGTGTTTGCCTTACAAACACAAGGTGCAGGGTTCGAGTCTCACAAGGGATAATTGTCTAGGCTTAAAATGGCTCACAAGGGCAGTTAGCCTACTATGAATCTATGAATCAGGGGTACACCTCTGCATTCAACTCTACCCTCAAGGAAACCACACTTAAGAAAGGAGAGGGTGGGGAGTACATTTGTTCACTGCAGATCTTGTAACCTACACTGAGCTGCTGCTCTCACCATCCTGTAAATTAGATAGAACAAAAGGCTTTTAGATGATAGAGGTGACCCACACAATGCTACTCTTCCACATTTCAGAGCTCAGTTGATCAGAAAGGTACCAGGATACCGCAGAAGAAATTCTTCACAGACATATATAATATAATGTTATATAAAATTGACATGGACATTCTTTTATCATAACCTTTTGATGTTCATCGTTGCCTTAATTTTATGATCACTTTAAAGGTAGTATACTGATATTTGTGTCTCCTCCTTGATTATGTTCGACTCAAAAAAACACCAGTAATTATTTATTATTTTACACTGTATCCTTGACTTCATAATGTCACTAAGCATTTTCCCCATTGGGGACTTTCCAAGCTTGTGTAAATCTTACTAAATATTATACTTAAAGGAAAACTCCACCATCTCCTACAGTTTAACTCAATCCTTAGGTTTTTTTTCTCCCTACAATATGGTTCCAATACTGTGTAGGTACTGAAAACCTGATTGTACTTTTTACAACTTGTACTTCCTTGCATTGGAATAAAAGGAAGGGAAAGCCCAGCTACTTTTTGTTAAAGCTTAAATTCCTCTGGAAAGTATATGAGAAGTTGTCTCCACCTGCGTGACATCATAGACAGTTAAATCTGTAATTTACAAAGTCAGGTACTGTTGTCAATCACAGATGGGCAATTCAGCCTGCTAGTGTCAGGAACACAGCTGCTGATACAAAAAAAAGACAGAAAGCTGTGGAACTGTTTTCCACTGTCTTTATTGCAGACAGAAGAACATAATACTCCCCTTTCATAGAAAAATAAAACAGTTAGATCAGTGAGGAATCTAAAGGCAGTTGCCACCTCTTCTGGCAAATTTACATAAGCAGCAACACAGTATTGAAATAATACACTTTAAATGTTGGTTATTTATAATGGTTTATATGTTAATATAACTTAAATGTAGTATCCAGGATTTCTGTGACATTCAGGGAAAACTCAGAAAATATTTTTTCTTGTAAAGTATCAACACATTTACCATTTTCAAGTCCCCCACAAAAAAGACAGAACTGCTGAAAGAGAGACAAGCGGCAACATTATCCACTAGATTCACTGATAATGTTCATAAAAAGGCCTTCTATACTTTGTGACATCCTCCCAGAGGGCAATGCATATCCAGTACACACAGATTCATGCTAAGAGATTCCCACTGACCTTAAGTCAATCCTTACATTGTTAGAGTTAAACGAGCATTTTGTAGTCCACAAAGGAAATGTGACCATTGATGGCAACTACAGTCTTCTTCTTTCGGCTTTTTCACGTTTAGGGATAACCACAGCGGATCATCTGTCCGCTCATGATTGGCAGTGGAGTTTTACGGTATCGAGTTGCCAGCCCGGCACCCAACCTTCCACAGAAGACACACACACTCACACCTAGGGCCAGTCTAGAGTGTCCAATCCATGTCTTTGGGATGTGGGAGGAAACCCATGCTAATGTTTTTAATGCAAGTAAATTCAGCTGTATGATGGCAACTACAGTATACAGCTGAATTTACTTGCATTAAAAACATTATGAAAAGGAAATCAGAAGTACTTAACTGCATTTAAATGCACACAAACAAAAAGTCAGTCAAGCATGTGCATTTAAACACAGCTCTGCATCCCACATATAGTATTCTACATGCTACATACATTTCTATTCACACACATATATATCTGTGTATGTTTAAGTATAGGCATACATATACAGTTACACAAAATTTCCATTTTGATTTGATTTTCTTTAAAGGAGATGAAATACACACACAGGCGTTTAACAATCTAATTCTCGGTTATACATGCACACGCTTTTGTATACACATGTACTTTGTGTGTACCACACAACTGTATATACATACACACATATATATATATATATATATAATCTACACACAAGTGTGTGTGTGTGTGTGTGTGTGTGTGTGTGCAATATGAGTGCATACAATTTATTTATAATAAACTTAACAGTATAGTTAAGCATTATTAATGTATACATTCTAGTAAATGTTGCTTAATGTTTTATTTATTCACTGTCACACATTGGCTATGTATTGCACATGCAGTCTTTGTTAATGTTGTGTCAGCATTTTTTTCCTTTATATTGCTAAGTGCATTTATTACCTGTTATTATATTTGCCAATGTAGCCAGAGTTGTGGCTAAAAAGTATCCTGGGACCATTTCACTTTCCTGGTTACCAAAGTATAAATAAATATGAAAAAGAAAAAAGGGGGTGGGTGAACATGACAGAAATAATTTAGGAACTAGTAAAGCGCATTTTAATTCTGCATCATTCATGAGAGAGAAAAAATGTCTCACTGAAGACATTGGGAAGTAGCAGACAGACTTAGTTTGGACTCCTACTACTTGTCACCTGTAAATGTACAGCAAGGATCATTTACTGTAGTGAGAGTTTTCACACCTCAACATGAGAGTGTGGAGGAAGGTCTGTCATTTCTTTTATAACTACAAAAGAATCCCAAGAATCCCTCTGGAAAAGTCTATTTACCTACTTTCTTTTGTTGAAAGTAGCTAACACCATTTACTGCATAGAACAAATAGAACAAGCACTGACAGACACATAAATGAGGCTCAGTCAAGGAAACACAGAAGTAGTTCTATTACAGAAGGTGTGTTTAGATAACAGTGCTTGACAGTCTTGCCATTCTATCTTAATGGCATGAGAAAACAATACCACTTCCTTATGTCTAGCATGCCTCATACAAATAAGACTTGGAATGTATTCTGGGAAGAAGGAATGAAAGCAAGAAGACAAGATCACATTACCAAGTTAGGCCCCATCAGCTTCCATTTTGAGGGAAATGCATTAAAATTGTAAAAGAAGTACTTGGAGTGATTTTGAGGAGTTAAAACAGCTCAGAAAACAAAGATGCAATGAAAAAAAAACAGTTTTTAGTTCTAGGGTGGAAAATTCATTTAAGGAAAACTATTATTTGTTATCAGTGGACTAAGATCAGTTCATTTCTACAACTATGAGTTTGTCTCAAACAGAAAAAAAAGTTGAGTTAAGTTGAGGACAAAAGTTGTTCAGAACCAATGTATGTGCAACACATGAAGGTCTAAAATCACCTTAGACAATGCTGTGAATCTTGAAATATTCGGGATAAGAAATGGTGCATTTTTGCAAGAGAAAAAAAGAAATACAAAACTGATTCTCACCTAACTTCTAAGAACTTACAGAGATGTGCTGTCTTTGAAAAACTCCCTATCTTTCCATGCAATTTTAAAACATGTTATGAAAAGCATCCTTGTTCTTCCACTACACAGCTGTACAGTTACTTCTTTAAGATACACTACTATTATCTGTGAGGACAGATTCTGAAGTGATTTATAAGTGATCCACATTTTCTGACTTTGCGCAACAGCTTAGTGAGTTCCACTCTTCAGTTAAAGGGTTGTATCTAACATGCCTGGTTCTTTAAAATATTCTGTTTTTACAGAGATATGTTTATAAACTACTGTAAAGCATCACTGCTATCAAATTATAAACCCGACTTGAGGCCAGTTTTGAGCTGCAATTCAAATAGAAGAGTTTAATGATATACCCTTTTGTCTTACAGCTACTGCAGAGATATCAACATGTACCATGCAATAGTCACTCAGTGAAACTGAAGCAAAGATCAGAGCTCAGCTGTCATCAAGGAGCAATTACAGTCAGCAAAATAGAGTGCTACAGTTACTGTTGTGAAACACACAATTAAACATTGCTTAGTAATTACAACTGAGGATTTGTCTCAAATGTGAAATGCGAAGCTCTTTTCAGTACTAGATATAAAACATGGACTCTATTAGAAAAAAGAAGGAAAGCATTAAGATTCTAAAGTGGTACAGATTCCTTAAACTTATTTTAGGTATTTTTTCTGCATCACAAGTAATTCAAAGTACTGTTGCACAAGGAATGGAAAGCTTGAAAGGTGCTGGTAAACAAATTATTACTGCATTTGACCTCACACTAATACAGGAGGACATGACATGAGATTGATACAGTTGCTAAGTAGATTAAAGCATCATACATTCAAACAGAGCACAAAAAGTATAAAATAAGGGGGACAAGTATGACATACATTCATCAGAGAGTAAAATCAGAGGGACTAATTCCTGATATAGACAAAAGTCTAAGCAGTTGTGCAAATGCTGAAGCGAGAACATAAACAAGTATTACAATTTTTTTTTAACAATGATATAGTAGCTTGTCAAGTTTGCATCTTATATATCTGAAAGGACTATGCCTCTATGAAATTTCTTAGAGCAAAATGTAACCTATGTAGCTGGGACTACAACTATAAACAAGAAAAAAGTTTTGAATGGTCAAGATTGCTAGTTAAAGAAATGGGTGCTATGACATAAAAAAGCAGCTGCATTGCAAGTACATGCCAGTCAAATAGTGTCGGAGCTTTGATCCTACAAAATGCAGACCAGTTGTCGATGGGTCAAGAGCATTTATAACACAATGATTAGGCTCATAAAGAAATAACTTTTAGAGAACTTTTAGCAATGAATAATTATGGTAAAGATTAGGAAGAAACATACCATAAACATTTGTAAAGCATCTTCTGAGAAAAAAAAAGCACGTTGGACAAGCTAACTGTGATACTGCAGACAATGTCACAACCTACAGTGATATAGCAATAATGAGAAATACAGACCAAGTAAGGTATCACATTTAGCATATATGTGGATAATAGTATATTTGCCAAACAGCAGCAGCAGTACTGTTAGAAAAACTGAAGATTCTTTGGGTAACATTGCAGATGAAAAGGTAATACAATTCCGGAAACACACACACACACACATATATATATATATATATATATATATATATATATATAAGATAATTCAGTCTTATTTTTCTTTTAAGAAAGAAATAAGTTGCCCCAAGGACTAACATTCAAAACTGACAAATAACAGTTCCACAGGAGCATAGAAAGATGTTAGAAAGGATGCATGAATCACTTCTAAGATGCACATGTGCAAGCCAGGGACATTTGAAGAACAGCCAAGACAGACTGGAGACAAGGGACTAGGCTTGGCTCTTTTCGCTCTCAGAGTGTAATAAGGGCCATGCCATTGCAAACAATGAAAAGTAGAGATGTGATTTAGTTTTCACAAATGCAACACAAAATATGATTATAACGGGGACGTTTACAAATACGCGCACAATGGCAGCCAAACACCTTTCATTAGCTGGAGTGTCAACTTCAGTTTTCCACACTTGGACAGACTTTCAAGGCTGCAATGCTGACTTGTCGCACAACTAAAGAAACAAAAGACTGAACAGATTGTAGCAGGTAGCTTGTTACTTCTCACTATAGATCGAGTGGAGCGTACTGTAGATTAGATGTGTCACAGATTTTTGTCTTGTGCAAGCACGTCACTACTTTTCCCATCACTGAATCATGCACAGCTCTGAAGCTTGTGTCGCCACAGTACGGATTACCACCTCTCAATGTGGGAAAAATGTGGAACACGTATTAACACCTTACTGACAAGTTTAACTAGGAAGATCACAGCAAACTTTAAATGTGCTGCTTTATATTTGCAGAATTTCCTTTGATGAATTGGCTTGATTCAGTTTGTTTCTTGTGGATATTTGTAAAAAAAAATGTTCTTAACAGCGAATCTCTGACAGACTGTTTCAGTGTGGAACAATGTGGAATACGGACTCGCAAGACTCAATGAGAATGTCCCTCATAATCAAGCACTGTTAAGAGGTATGCAATCACAATCAATTTCCAGTTAGATATGTCTACAAACTCCAAACTGTGTTACTAGACATACAGAAAATAAATACAGATACTAACTAAATAGCATGCTTGTTCTCCTCATTGTGACTGTACAGGCCACATAACTCTAGGAAATTATTCTGTCTTTCAGACTTTTACCCTTTACAACTGCTGTGACTATTTTTGAGGGCCCAGTATTCAATAGCAGTCAGTTCTGAAGTGTAACTTGCATTACATTGTGATTCATTTATTTGAATAATATGAATATCAAAGTTGAAGCAAAAGCCAAGTATTTTTTTCTGCTAATTTTTTTTAATTAAAAGGGAAACCTCCATTCTTTACTTTCAAAGCCCCTTTCACAAAGCTGGCATTCTACAATAAAATTAATCACAAAGTGGAGACACCAGGATATTAAATTGGGAGGAGGGGTGGAGAGTACAAGTAGGCTCTGAAATCACTGGCTTTTAGTAGGAGTAAAACAAGGTTCCACTCAAAGTTAGCAGCCACCAGCTGCAGTGCACACAAGACACTTTTTTTTTTTTTTTTTTTTTTTGCAGGATAGCAAAAATGACAAAAAAGGAAGTCAGCTGTGCACGTATACATACACATATATATTGTGTGTGTGTGTGTATATATATATATATATATATATATATATATATATATATATATATATATATATATATATATATATGTTTATATAATGGGGAATATACTTTTGTGTGTGTGTCTCTCTCTCTCTCCCTCTCTCTTCCCCCACAAAAACATGACTGATTGTCCTGTCTTCTGATTGGCTGCAAGCACTATTGCTCTATCACCCATTGAGACAAGATGTCAACAACACCCTAGCCCTGTAAGAATGGGTGAAATCAGTTGCTTAAAAATGTCACAGCTAATTTTCACTGGAAAATTAACCTTGGCAGTGCTTTTATTACAACTCAAACTTGGCTTGAGTTGACTCTGGCTCACCCGCACAAAAGTACAAAAAAGGGCTAAAAGATGCAACTTACTAAGCTTGAAATCTAACTCGGCTAGAAAATGTAATTGCAGAAATGAATGATAAATAATTCACATCATAATTATCAAAGGAAAGAAAACACAGCACATCTAGACAAAAACTTCCATAGAGTAAAAATTAAGACAGGTTTGTTTTAGTTCAAGAAAGTTAAGTACCTCATATGTATGAATTTTTATTACAAGTATGAAGTGGGGGGGCTGTGCCCCTCCCCTCACTTAAATATTCCAACTCCAAGATTGCACTAAAGTGAGAAAAGGGCAAAGATAGGCAGTGGTGGCCAAGTGGTTAGTTTCCCGGAGATGAAATTCGCAGTTCCGAGTTTTCATTCTTTTGAAGGTACGATGTTGTGCGAGGTGCCGTTATGGGAATTCGATGTACTAAAGGGGGATCCAAACAAGTACAGACACAAAGAAAGCGAAGGGAGGGGGTATCACTCAGCTCGCTGAGAACATTTCTCATTTCACTTTACAGCTAACTCTAATGCTGGTTTCCTGAAGCTTCCATGATCTCTCAGGTCTCCCTGGGAATACATGCTGGCTTAGAAAGAACCAATAGCTAACAGGCTGCCATTCTGCTAAAGCAAGAGTCACCCCCCCCCCCAGCAGTAAGATGAACAGTCTCTGGAAAGACCACATTCAATGGGACGAAATCCAGGCTACTCTAGGCCACAACACAGGGATGAGAATTCTAGCCTGTATGCATTGAAATGCAATGGAATAAAGAAGCAAGAAAAGAAGGTCAAGGCAGGGAAACACACGAATGTGCTGCTGTTGGGCCTATGTCATCACATCTAGCATATTACTGAAGACAACGAAACCATAGAGGATAAAATAACAGAATGCTATACAGAGGGTACTGCCAATATGTGAAAACTGCAGGGACGTCCTGTGATGTTCACAATGCTGATGTACCCAATAAAGAGGCTAGTAGCATTAGGGCTTAAAGTGTGAACATGCAAAACTTCACATAACTGATGTGAAGAAATAAGCCACTTTAAACCAGAATCAGACATACCATCCACTTACCTAATTGCTTAAAGATAAGGAGCAACTATGAATGGATACATCTCCTTGGCAGAACAGTTTCTACTACCAGATTTACTGCAAGTGACCGGCACTGTATCAGCAGTCCCTGCATGACTGAATGTAAGGCCTGGGCAGCTGTAGTACATGGTTTCATTCTTTAATGGCACAAAACATCTATCCAGGTGAAAGCTCTCCAAGTTTGGGAAAACTAGAGTACCACCACAGTGTTAATAAGGCCATGGTAGAAGCACTAGTTGTGAATAGGTCCTCTCATAGGTCTTAAGTGCGAGGAGAGTTGACCAAAAGTGATCTGACACTCAGAAGGTTGTTTTTACTCTTTGGCCGTCTTCTTTTTCCTTAGATAAGTGAGGAGATTTCCTAATAGGTGTGATAATTGCATTCCATACAAAAGTACAGTTGTGTAAAATCTTACCATAACAGTAGCTGTCCTTCTCTTCACTGTTGCAATATTTCACATAGAAGGGTTCTCCTGCCCAGGGCAGCTCAACACTTGGCCAATATGAAAAAGTCTAAAGATTTTGTATGCACCTTACATCATATCTATGCTCCCGACACAGAACGTAGAGTATAAAAGGGACATACGGACACAACTACCCAGAACTGAATTGCCCCAGAAGAGAACAGTCTCCACAGGACAGGAGTCCATGTACATCCAGAAGGAAAAAATGCAGAACAAACAAGAGGGGGTTGGAGGTAGGGAGTGAAAACTGCAACACTTTAGAAGATGCCTACTGTTCTGGTAATATTTTCATGAGTGTACTATGTCCTTCTACTGCTGCAGTATTCCACTAAAAAGGAAAGTAAAAAACTCAAGAAACAGAATGGGAGTTGGGAGAACAGCCCTCAACAAACACATACAAAATGGATTCATCACAAGAAACAGAATGGGAGTTGGGAGAACAGCCCTCAACAAACACATACAAAATGGATTCATCACAAGAAACAGAATGGGAGTTGACAGGATGAGAACAGCCCTCAACAAACACATACAAAATGGATTCAGCAAAACCTGCTCTGGCCCTTGAGACCATATCCAACTTATAATACTTAGTAAAGGTATGGACAGAACAGCAAGTAGCAGCGTCAAGGATGAATATGGTGTCCCAAACCCCTTGAAGAAAGTACCAGAAGAGGCAACAGCTCCAGTGGAATGAGCTCTAACAGAAGTACACAGAGATTTGACATGAAAAGAATAACAAAAGGAAATGGCCTTAGATATCCAGGAAGAGATGCTTTGCTAAGAAACAGCCAAACCCAATGATCTGGGATGAAATGAAACAAGAAGCTTATAACACTTATGAATAGTCTTGGTTGCATTTAATCAGTACCTGAGCTGTCTGTGCAAATCTAATGTATGCAGAACCCTCTCACTAGAAGACTGAGGAAAAGTGAAAAAGGAAGGAAGTTGTACAGACTGATTCAAGGACAACTTATTTACTACTGTGGGCATAAAAGAAGTAGTAGTATGAAGGGACACCCTGTCCCTGTGAAAAACTAAAAAAGAAGGAATGGCCATAAGAGCCTGAAGCTCAGAAACCCTCAGAGCAGAAGTAAGAGCTAGCAATAAAACAGTCTTCCAGGTACAATGTTGCAAAGAAGCAGAATGTGCAGGCTCAAAAGGAGCCCGAGTCAGTTTTTACAAAACAAAATTAAGATCCCAAAGAGGGACCCCCACTGAAAAAGGGTCCTGGTTATGAGCATGGCACCACACCGAGAATCTTTTCCATTTGGACATATAATATTTTCTGGTTGAGGGTTTCCTTGCCTCCTGTAAATCCTTGATTACATCCCCAGAAAAGAGGTTCATGAAAGGAATCAAAAACCTATCACCCAGAGTGTCAGTTGCAGAGTAAATAAGTCAGGATGGAAGAGACCCCTTATTCTGTGAGAGGAGATCCAACTGATGAGGAAACTTGTGATGATTGCCCCTGGCCAGATGCATTAAAAGGGGAAACCAGTGCTGTCTTGGCCAAAAGGGAGTCATTGGCAAGATTTCTGGGGACTCCAGCTTAATCTTCTGTAGGACTCTTGGAAGAGGAGGGCAAGCATAAACCAACATCTCCTTCCAAGGAAAAAAAAGGCATCTGTCTTCCACTCCAGATGGCATGGCATTCTGGAACAGAAGAGAGGGAGCTGCCCATTCAGAGCAGAGACAAAAAGATCTACCTGAGGAATACCCCCACTGATGTACAAGTGCCAGAAACAAATATCTGTGAAGCATCCACTAGTGAGCCTGTGTTTTGAACCTGCTCAGAGAGTCTGTCACTAGATTGTGCTTGGAAGGAATGTACACTGCCTGAAGAGTTAACTGGCAACTGAGAGACACTCCCCAAGCCTGAAGAGCTATCCTGCAGAGTAAATAGGATTTTGCCCCCCCCCCCTGCTTTTTGACATACCAAATCATTGTATCAGAGTTCTCATCTCTTTGATGGTGATAAGGTCTGACTTCTGACGGGGAGGCCAGAGGCCTTGAACTTAAAGGTGACCAAGAGAAGCTCCCAACCCTAAGTCAGAGGCATCAGTGAATGGCTCTTGAGAAGGGACTGGAGGCTTGAAAGGGCCAGCCTGGTTTGAGAGCAAACTGTTGAATCCACCACTTGAATGATTCCTTCTTGAGACAGGGAAGGAAAAGTGCACTGAAGTCCAGATGGTGACAATGCTGCAGCCAAACTGACTTGAGGTACCAGTGAAGCTTCTGCATCTGTAGTCTGGCAACAGAAAGCACTGGAATAGAAGACATCATGTATCACAGGGCATGAAGAAACTCCCTGGCTAGTATAGCAGTCAGAAGAAGAAGAGACTGAAAGGAGGTTATCCACGACAATACCTTTGTAGGCAGAAGCGAGGCCAACATTGACACTGTCTAAATCCTGCATCCCAGATACACATAATCCTGAGAGGGAGTCAGGATAGACTTTTGGACATTTAAACCCCAGACTTTGAAAAAGAGAGATACTGAACTGCAGATCCTGTAACAAATGACTGGGAGAAGGCACCTTAAGCAATAGGTCGGCTAGTAAGACAAAATCTGATTGCCTTGGAGCCTGCAGAAGGCAATCACAGGAGCTAGGCATTTTGTGAATACCCTTGGTGCAGTAGAGAGGCCAAAGTGCAAAGCAGAGAACCGACTATGAGAGGAAGACACAAAGAAACAAAAACTTCCTGAAGAGAGGGTGACTAGGAATATGAAGCTAACCATGAAGCTAACCATCAGAAAACCATAGGGGGATAAAAGCGAAAAGTGTTTGAAGAGTAAGTATCCAAAAAGAAGGGACCTTGAGAAAGGTGTTAAACTGGGAGAGATCCAAAAATAGGTCTCCAAGTGCCTCCCTTTTGAGGAACCAAGAACATCCTGAAATAAAATCCCATTCCAACTTGTAAAGGGGACACGGGTTGAATGGATCCTTTATTCACCAGGGACCACAGAACCTCCAAGAAGGTAAAAAACAAACAAACAAAAAAAAACAATGGGGCACTAACCTGGGGTTGCTAAATATTCAGTACAACAGCAAGGCATTCAGACCATCTGGAAAAAAATGGCATCTGAACTGGCAGCAAAGAAGTTCTGGGTAGTTGCATCTGTACGTCCCTTTTATGCCTTATATTTTGTGCAGGGAGCACAGATGAGAGTAAGGCAAAAAAAAAGATCTTTAGCCTTTTGCATACTGGCCAAGCATTGGGCTGCCCTTGGCAGGAGATCCCTTCTATGTGGAATACTACCAACAGTGATACAGAAGGACATCAACCTGATCTATCTTTTTAGATCATTAAGTGAGGAGATTCTGTAGTAGGTGTAACATCTGCTTTCCACATACACCCAATGCATCTTTTTAGATCCATAATGGTTTCCTGG
Source organism: Protopterus annectens (assembly GCF_019279795.1). Taxonomy (NCBI): domain Eukaryota; kingdom Metazoa; phylum Chordata; order Ceratodontiformes; family Protopteridae; genus Protopterus; species Protopterus annectens. Next base: position 137,943,088 of record NC_056734.1, read on the forward strand.
GAGACCTTGGAAAAAAAAGAACCTCATCCCTAAATGTAGCATAAAGAATAGTGTAAGAGCAGCTTTCAATGGAATGTGGTCAGCTACTGCCATGGAAACTGGGTCTAGTGCCTCAATCCAGGCAACTATATTGGAAATGGTTTACACCATTTGCTTTGATCATCATCCTGGATACCACAATGTTAAGTGCTTTCTCCAGAGTGATGGGCTCCTCTAACTCATGAATTGCTTTAATAGGTAACATTATTTAAGAGAAGCAAGGGGTCAAGATATTAAGAGTCTAAAGATATGAGCATTTATGGCACAGGCTGAGGTTACAGAAAATTGTATACTATTAGAGACAGCAGCTTAGTTCAATACTAAAGGCAAGCACTTGGAAACCTAATAATGGTTTACCATGCGAGTAAAGGTTAATACTTTTATCACTATCTGGGATAAAGATGACCAAGGAACATTAGAGCTGAGTCGGGAAGGAGGTATAAAGAAAGTCCAAATCACTAACTTTGCTCACTGAAAAATGTACAGGCACTATAGAATAGGTTCCAGATCACAGTAAATAAGACAAACAACATGGGCTCGCTTAAGAGACAAATGTATGCATCACGGATAGAAAATGTAAAGTTTCTGGGCATAGGCAGTCAGGTGAAGTCTATTCTTCTGCCTGTAGAGGTATATCTGTGTATGTATGCTTACTGGAATACTAGAATCACAAAGCAGAATCTTAAGACTATTTTCAAGCCCAGTAATGGCTTCAAACATTAACACTAGCATACAAATATTCTTTTCCCTCAATTACGTTAAAATTACAAAAGGGTGGCCCAATCATGTCATGATATGTCAAAAGCTTTTGACACAGTTTCCCACCAGACACTTCTCAACTAACTAGTCTGCCTAAATCTAAGTCCACCCTGTTATGGTTTCTTAACTATCAGACCGCCAACAAGCAAACAAATGGAATAATGAACCATCACCCCTGCTAACTGTCTCAGTCTGCATACCCAGAGAGTCGATAGAATATACTACCTCAAACAATAATTAATTGCATCAATGCAACTAAATTTAAACATCTACTTAAGGAACATCTCATCAATAACTGGAGGTGCTCTTGCATAAACACAGGCTGAATATACTCTCTCCCATGTATCTCTACCAGGTCATACTATCTTAATTTGATCTCTCTTCCAGGTTTCTGTCCCCTCCCTCTAGTTATTAGCATGAATTGACACCAAAAGCTCTGCCGCCCCCCTCTTCTCACTTTCTTACATATCTTGCTCTTTACCAGTGTTGAGTCTAAGCACTGATATTTTTTCTCCTTACATTTGGTAATACTCAACAAGGAATATGTTTACTTCCTATATGAAATCACTGTGTGTATTAGATAAATTACTTCAGCTCTATTGTCTAAATCATGCCATTGTCTTATACAGACTAGAAACCTATATGGTGTAACTTTTTCTCTGCCTATGTTAAAATACTGTAGTTACTTGGAGTGTTACTGTTTTAGATATGATTATGTTACTGTTATATACAGTTATTTGTAAACTTCTTTTTGCAGCTTTTCTCCCTGGGCCTCTGTTGAAAATGGGTCCTTGGCCGCAACAGATCTTCCCGGTAAACAAATCTAAAATTAAATAAATTAAAAATGATCTAAAATAAATGCTTATACTTACTGATGCTGATCGTTTTTTGGGTGGAAGAGGCAAGGGTACATTAGATATCTTCCTGTTGGTGGCAACTTCAATGGCACTTTTTTCCTGCTCAAACATTTTCTTTATGTTCGTGTGATCTACTAGTGTCAGCCGAGGAAGTGTTCTACTCATAACACACCGTCTTATGTACTGAAACAAAAGAAAGCAAGCAATTATTTCAGATTTATAAGTAATATACACAATAAAAAGCTCATGTTTTCTTGAAGATAAGTATGCAAAGGGCTGAAGAAAAAGTTTAAATTTTGCAACTAAACTGAGGTTGCATTCATAACATCTACGCATAGTCAATCAAGACTGAACTTTCAGCATTCACTTCTATGTCAAAATCAATGACAAAAGAGAAGTGACTTCTACAGATGATGTTTGAAGAGTACTTTACATTTTGTGACAGGCATTAAATTGGCTGTTTTTTTGGCAACTTCTGAAAGTTGTGGATCTCTTGATACATTCTCAAAACCACACGGTACTTAAAGCCGAAGTAAGCACATCTTCTCTTAACTATGCGTACTGAAATTATGTAAAAGTTGAACATCATTGCCAGGCTGAACAAGGGGAAGGTCACGGTGAGCTGCCTGTCAGGCGCTAGGATCCACCACATAACACAAGCACTCAGGTCACTCCAAGGCAAGTACAAATATGACTCAGTCATTGTCCATGCTGGTGTGAATGACCTGAGACGTACCTCCCTGGACTACATGAAAAGAGACATAGAAGAGCTCTCTGAGCATGTAGCTCAGGCTGGTATGACCCTGACCTTGAGTAGCATCTTACCCTCACCAAGAATGATGCCACAATATGAAGACAAGATGATCAATTTCAACAATTGCCTTAAGTATTGGTGTCATTCAAAGGGGATCCAATGCCTGTCAGCCTGGGATGACATGCTCGACAAGCCACGATGCTTCGCTAGGGACGGCTTGCACCTGTCACCCCTGGGCTTTTGGATATTGGCAAAGGCTTACCCATAGTGCCTTTTTTAGGCAAGGCTCAAAGACAAACCCACCTCCATAGGTATCACAAGGGATAAGAAACTAAGAGTAATGCTACTCAATGCCAGAAGTCTAAACCTCAAGATGCATTCACTCGAAACTCTCCTTAGCATGGAGAACATCGATATCTGTACAGTAACAGAAACCTGGTTCAAGGCTCGAGAGCACCCCAGCACTACCAGGTTATACCTCATGCCAAAACTTGGACCGAACCACAAAAGGGGGAGTATCAATATTAGATCAAGATACCCACACCTCCAGGTTGGTGGCACAAGCATCAGAGACTATCCATGTGCAACTAACAGTGGGTAAAACTGCCTTCCAGTCTATAGCCTGCTACAGACCACCCTCCCAAACCCAGGAACCCCACTTGGCCTTCCTGAGAACACTGGAAAATATGAAGGTCTCTCCAAACACCATTATATTGGGCGACTTCAACTACCCAAACATAGACTGGGAGCATTACTCTAGCTCCAACACCTGGCCCAAAGGTTCCTAGAATTTATAAACTCAAATGCTATGGAACAACTTGTTACCACTCCCACAAGAGAGGAAAACATACTGGACCTGATCATCACCAACATGGGGATTCTATGCTCCAGACCAGAAGTGTATCCCTCTTTGGTAAGATCAGACCATAAACTAATCTCACTCGATAGTCACTGAAAACCACAGTGAAAACTTCTCTAAACAAATTTCTCCTCAAAACTGAGGTGGAATCCTTCTTCTATGAACACCTTCAGGAATGCATGGATCATGCAATCCAAAATAAAACCAAGACCCAATCCTCCAAAGGCAGACGTCCTGTCTGGTGGACCCCAGCCATAAACAAACTATACAACAGAAGGAGGAAGCTACTACATGACAGAGCAAAATCCCAAAAGGAAGGCATCTCTGATCAGTATTAGCAAAACTATGGGCACTCATAAAATCGTCTAAGGCCAGCTTCGAGAAAATTGCACAGGACACTAAGGATAATAACAAGGCTTTTAGTTTAGGAACCTGGGTGGGAATTCCCAGATATGCTCAGAAATAGTCCAAATGACAAAACATACACAACACACAGACATTGCCAACATCCTAGCTGACAGGTTCAGCGCAAACTTCTCCCCAAAGGGCAAATATCTATCCCAGAGAGTGCTGCCCCCAGACATCTCAGATGCTCAGGTAAGAGCTGCTAGCCTCCAAAGCAAAAACACAGCATCAATGGGACCAGACGGTGTCCCAGGCTGCATCCTACATGAACTCCAAGAAGAGCTAAACCCAAACATAAAACTACTGTTCAATCTCAGCCTTACTACAGGATATGTACCCAAAGAGTGAGCAAGAGTGGTCCCTCTCCACAAAGGTGGTGCCTCAGGATCCTGGAAACCATCGCCCATAAGCCTGACTAGCTTGGTCTGCAAAGCTATGGAAAGGATCATGGACCTCATAAATAAAGATATTGGGGACCTACAGACACTGGATCCTACCCAGTTGTTAAGGGCAGATCCTGCCTCCTAAACCTGGTTGATTTCTTTGAAACAGTCACCAAGGCCATTGGGAAGGTGGTCCACACAGCCTACCTGGACCTTGCAAAGCCTTTGATACAATAGAAGCTCACCAGCTTAAATATAAACCCTATGTCACTAGATGGGTTGCAAACTGGCTCAAGGACAGAACCCACATGGTTAGAATTGCTAGAGCCATGTCAGACTCCAAACCAGTTACAAGTGGCGTCCCACAAGGCTCAGTCCTGGGACCTCTCATTCGGTATATATTTCTCGGAGGTACAGGCCAACACGAAGGACTGTGACCAAGTTAGACTGCAAACTGGGTGCCATAAAGCATCCTCCAAAAGGGCCTCATAGAAACAGACAACTGGTGCCAGAGCCATGGCCTCAAGCTTAGTCATCAATTACCACATAGGTGGTAATCCATTAAGTACAGAAGAAGTAATTAGGGACCTGGGGACCCAAGTTGATAGCAATCTCTCATTTGACAACCACGGAAAAACATTTTATATAGCCCACCTAATCATGAAGGGATTCACATCTAGATCAGGGAGGTCATTTTACTCATCCCTCATCAGGCATAATGGAGTACAATGCTTTTGGGATGTACCTTACAACTGCCAAAAGTACCTCACCAAGAGGATCAAAGGGCTCAAACAGATGCCATATACTGCCCGGTTAAAGAAACTCCAGCTCTACTCAGTGGCATACCGCCTGCTCAGAGGCAATCTGTGCCTGATGTATTAAGTCATGTCCAACCCGGAATTAATGGACATGCTGCACCTCAGAAAATCCAAATCCCATCGAGACTTGAACCTCAGCACTGAAATAAATAGGACATGCTGGAGGGACAGATTCATAACCCAGAGGCTCCCTTCACTCTGGAATAAAATCCCAGTCCAGGTTAGGCAGAGTCCCTTATTGACTCTCTCCAAGAGGAATCTTGATGAGTGGATGGGAGATCGGTATCACTTCCGTGTCACTGTTAGACAGAGGCACAGTATACTAACCTTGAAAAAGGGCATAGCAAAATTAATTTAAAATGGGTGGCGAAAGCCAAACACACTCTGGCTAGGCTTATAAATGCCCTAGGGCAGATAGCCTAGTATGAACCTATGAACCTATATTGATGTGTTGCTTAAATGTGTACATTTTACTACAGATTTTACAAGGCATGCCTACCTCTGATGTCTTTCCTTTTGTTAATTTTCATTACATCATTATGGAGGACAGAAGATTTGTTCTTCTACCTATGCCTGTATACATAAAACATTCAGACAAACTTTTAAAGTGAAAAGTATCACTATTAATTGATAGATATTATACAAAAATAAAGCTGTCTTCCCTCATGACAACAATGTGATATTGCTAGAAAAAGTATGTGCTACAAAGCCCGCAAAGTATGCAGAAAGAAACATGTAGCAAACAATTGTGACCAGCCTAGGAAAATTTGTTCACATAACAGCAAATATATGCTGCAGGCTTAGAAAATATTGGTAACAAATGGCTATTATAACAGTGACTTGCTGAAATAGCAGGAGAAGATAGATACATGCAAAGACTCAATTGTCAGAGCTTATCTAACAAAGAGAAATGGCTGACAGTGCAAAAAGAGAAACGGCTATAATGTCACAAGACTTCACCCTGGTCTTTTCATAAACTGATAAGGAAACAGAAAAAGTACAGTTGTGTACACTTACCATAAATGTAGATGTTTGAGTGTATTCACTGTTGCAGTCATTACATTTGGGTAATCCTGCTGGCAGGTTGCCCTCAGTCAGCCTGAATTCCAAGTCCTGGGTCCTGGGTCCTGCGTTGGCCGCTGTCACCCCTTCTCTGACATCAGGTCATCAGGGGTATAAAAGATGCGGCTGACACCATTTTCTTTAGCTTTTCTTGCCCCAGATGTCAGGTGCCCCCTAAAAGAGTAGCCAAAATTTATATACATACATAAATACATGCACCAATATAAACTTTACTTTCCTCTACAAGCAAATACACCACATAGGTTGTATAAATCAAAGAAGGAAAGATAGGTTCCATCAAAAGAAAGGGGGATTGCGGGTGGGTAACCTGGACTGCAACAGTGAATACACTTGAACATCTACATTTATGGTAAGTGTACACAACTGTACTATGTTCTTCGGGTTTCACTGTTGCAGTCATTACATTTGGGTAGAGTCCCAAAGCTATGGTTGGGAGGCGGGAGATAAACAGCGTTAGGAGCGGCTATGAGGCCCTGTAGAACTGCAGTGGCAAAGCCTGCCCTAGATTCAGAGTAGAGTGGCAGATGATAGTGCTTCATAAAGGAGGTGTGCACTGAACTCCAAGTAGCAGCCTCTAAAATGTCCTTGGTTGGTACTCCCCTGAGAAAAGCTGCCAAAGTGGCTACTGCTCTGGTTGAATGTGGCCTAATGCCCATGGGCATGGCTTGCCATAGTGTAAGTAGCAGAAACATATGCAGTGGCCTATCCACTTTGAAATAGTCTGCTTTGAGATAGCCTTTCCTTGTGATCCTGCAGCATATGCCACTAGTAATTGCTCTGTCTTTCTGAAAAATTTGGTTTTGTCCAAGTAGAATCTAAGTTGTCTGTGTACGTCCAAAGAATGCAGAATTCTCTGTCCCTTGTTCTGTGGATTTGGATAAAAAGTAGGCAGATGAATAGTTTGGTTAAGAGCCACACTGGACACCACCTTTGGCATAAATGTTGGGTTTGTCCTCAGAGAGACCCTGTCTGGATAAAAAATGATAAAAGGTTCCACACAGCCATGAGGGCCTGTAGCTCTGAAACTCGTCTTGCAGAAGTTATTGCTAGGAGCAGAGCTGTTTTCCAAGATAAAAACTTTACATCAGCAGTAGCAGCTGGCTCAAAAGGAGGCAGGGTGAGCTTTTCTAAGACACAGTTGAGGTCCCATGCAGGCACTAGTAATCTCCATGGAGGTCTTAAATTTTTGGCTTCTCTGAGGTACTGCTTTAATATGGGATGAGAAAAGATTGGTGGCTCTGTGTTGTAATGAGCTGAAATGGCAGAGGCATGAATTTTAATAGATGAAAATGATAGGCATTTGTCCAGCATCTCAGTTAAGTATTGCAAAATCTGAGGAATGTTTGGCACAGCTGTATCAGCTCCTTGTGCCTTGCTCCAAGCACAGAATCTCTTCCATTTTCCAGCATAAGATTTTCTAGTACTAGGCCTTCTGACTTCCAAAATGACATCCATCACAGCTTTACTGAGAGGTGTGTTTTGTATGACTACATTATCCATCATGCTGCCAGGTTTAAAGTCCTGAGTTGGTTGTGCAGGATCTGATTGTTTTGCTGGGAAAGTAGATGAGGTATTTGAGGTAAGGTCCAAGCTGGGCATTGAGATAAGTTCCTTAGTACTGGATGCCAGTCTGGGGCAATCAGTATCATCTGTGGCTTCTCCTGTCTGACCTTTAGGAGCACCTTGGGGAGGAGAGGCAGTGGGGGAAAGGCATATACTGATAGATTTTTCCAGCTGAAAGAAAGGGCGTCCACTCTCCATGCTTGTCTGTGATAAATCGTTGTGCAGAATCTTTTTGGTTGGCAGTTGTGAGGGGAGGCAAATAGATCTATGTCCGGGCATCCCCATTTCCTTGTTATCATGCTGAAGACTTGTGGATCCAACTGTCACTTGTGGAGATCAATGAGGTTTCTGCTTAGTTCGTCTGCCAGAGTATTTTTCCTTCCTGGCAGGAATTGCGCCTGCAAATGTACTTGGTAAGTCAATGCTGTGTCCCACAAAGTCATGGTTAGTCTGCAAAGGGGGTAAGAATGTGTGCCCCCCTGCTTGTTTATATACCACATGACCATGGTGTTGTCTGTCTTTACCAGTAGTTGTCCCGGATGAAGTAGGTCCTTGAAGGTTGTCAGGGCATTTTGAACAGCTAGCATCTCTTTTTGATTGATATGTAGATGCATTTGGTTTGAGGTCTATGTGCCCTGAATGCATCTTCCTGCCATGTGGGTCCCCCAGGCATAATCTGATGCATCCGTTGTTACTGTCTGCCTGGCTGGGGGTAATGTGAATGGCTGTCCCTTGTTTTGGTGACAAGCCTCTGCCCACCATCGAAACTCCTGTTGCAGGCGGGGAATGAGAGTAATCACAGTTTCCAGGCTGTGGCAATGTTGATTCCAAACACTGTTTCGGTACCATTGAAGTTTCCTCATATGCAGTCTTGCATATGGAATTAGTAGGATGCAGGATGCCATGAAGCCCAAAGCCTGCAAAATTTTTCTTGCAGATAACTTGGCCTGTGTTGCCAACCTTTTGAAATAGGTAGTCAGTTGCCTTTGTCTGGCGTGAGATAAACCATCTGGGAAGTTGTATTTAAGCTTGCACCCAGGAATATTATCTCTTGAGAGGGTACTAGTTTTGATTTCTTTTTGTTGACTGTGACTGTGTACCCTAGGCATGTTAGGAGTCTTTTCACAAATGCCAGATGCTGTAAAAGAATGTCCTTGTTCTCTGCTTGAATTAGTCATCCAAGTAAGGATATATTTGTATTTCTCTTTGTCTGCAGAATGCAGTTACTGGTGCCAGGCACTTTGTAAAGACCCTGGGCGCAGTATATAAGCCAAAGAGCAGTGCAGAGAATTGGTAATGCATTGAGCCAGCCCTGAATCTGAGGTATCTTCTGCATATTTGTCTGATTGGGACATGCAGGTATGCCTCTTTTGGGTCTAAAGTCACAAGCCAAGTGTTCTTGCCCAGCATGGGCAGAAGCTGCTGCAAAGTTAACATCTTGAATTTTGGTATATCCAGGAATGTGTTCAGAATAGATAGGTACAGTATCAGCCTCCAGGCTTTGTCCTTTCTCGGTACCAAGAACAGTCGAGTAAAATCCTTGTCCCTGCTCTTGCTCTGGTACTTGTTGAATGGCCCCATGTCCATGAGGGATGAGACTTGTTTTTGTGCCTCTGCCCATTGATTTTTTGGCAGATTTGGCCAGCCATCTGCCTTTGGCAGGGTATGGAAATGGAACTTGTAGCCTTGTGACACGATATTTAGAACCCACTTGTCCTGGGTTATGATGTGCCAGTTTTGAGAAAAAAGTGCTAATTTTCCCCCCAAGGGTGCTGCCAGTAGATAAGTACTAGGTGCAGGAGGGGGGAAGTCATTGGGACTGTTTCCTGTATGGCTGTGATTTATCTTCTCCAACTTTTTAGGTAGAAGCACCCCATTGCTTTGACCTGTATGATCCTTGTGCCTGGTTTCTGCCTCTCGGGCGTCTGGATCTGCCCCCTTGAGGTCTGTCTGACACAGGAAAGGACCAATTATTTGTTGGCCAGTGTCTACTAAACCTAGGCGGCTGTACTTGTAAAAAAATCTTTAACAGTTTGCATAGATTTTGCTTTGTCCTCCATTTTCTTTAACACCTCTTCTGCTTTAACACCAGGGTATCATGCTGTAATGGTGCATCTAATAATTTAACTTTGACATGATCTGGCAGATTTTTTTCATTTAACCAAGCATGCCTCCTAATTACAGAACCCATAACTGCGGCCCAGAAGGAGGCCTCCAAAGAATCAAAACCACATTGCAAAGTATGCTTTCCAACTTGTTCAGCTGCATGCAATAAATCCTGCATTTCTTTGTTTTCTGCACATTCAGAGTTTAATAACATTTTCTGTTTAAGCAATGTCATGACATGTTGCTGATATTTGAGCATGTGAAATTGACCGTTTAAGGCCCTTATAGTCAAGGTAGCAGATGTGTAAACCTTTTTTCCCCATCTATCCAGTGCCCTAGAATCTCTGTCAGGGGTGGTAGGATTTTTTGCAGCTGAAGCCTTAATCCCTTTGGGACCCTGTGAAATAGTTTCTGGGTCTGCAGAAGGGTTTTTGAAAAGGAATTTATGAAAGTCAGGAACCCTGTAATATCTGTCAGGCTTAACAGGAGCTGGAGGTAAGGAGTCAGGGGTCAGACTAGACACAGAGAACACATCATCTACAGTGTCTAAAACAGGTGGAATGGCTAGAGGCCTGTGTTGAAGAAGTAAACGAAAGTCCCTGAGCCTCTTTTTAGATTCTGAAAAATCTTGGCTCTCCCAGTGGAAATGCTCCCTCATGGTATGCAAGGTTTCGCCAAAAGAATATTCCTCAGGAGGAGAAGCTGAAGGAATAGATTCTTCAGCATCAGAATCCTCATAGGGGGGAAGTGAATATTCCTGATCAGAAGAGGAATCAGAAGAAATAGAAACCTGATCTGAAGATTCATAATCTGTCTCTTGCCTAGGCCTCTTATCAGGAGGGGGGGTGGGAGCCCCTGATCAAGGTAATCAAGTCTTCAGCCATTTTGAGCATTTGTTTTTTGGGCATGGAGGCCTGTCCATGTGGCTCTTGAATTGTTTTCTTTGTCTTTAAAGGTGCTTTAGTCTTTGCCTTTGAAGCTGTAGTCGGTTTAATGTATAAATGTTTAGGTCTGAATACACCCTCAGAAGCCGGTGCCTGCTCAGTGGCTCCAGACCCATCTGAGGGAATAGCGTCCGAGGCTTTAATATCTTGAGTTTCAAGCGGCATGGCCAATTCTACGTGGGAGTCAGTAGTGGCCTGTGACTCTAAAGTAGCGGGTGTCAGGGGCTGCGAAAGCACCTCACTGAGAACTGGCGAACCAGCGAATGGCTTAGGAGAAACTTCGTCATCGGTTTTGGGCCTCGGTTGTCTTTCTTTTTCTTTACGTTTTTTGTAAACTCCGGTAGTTGGATGGCTATCCGATGACATTTTATAATTAAATATGCACCCAAAATAGTTTAATGCAAAGTTGTACCAAAGCTTAACAGTGCGTTGGTTAAATCTAGCGCAAAACCGACAAACTGAAATGTCGTGGTCAGGGCCTAGGCAAGGAATACAGTAAGAGTGAAAGTCCTTATGAGGTATTTGCTTTCCACAAGAAATACAATTATTAACTTTTTCTGACATTGGTCTGGAGCAAGAAAAAAGTTTCCCCAATGGGGTAGTTAGCTTTAATGAAGACTTCGGATCTGAAACTCGAACACGAAAATCTCAGGAGTCAGCCGACCGGCACTTGCGAACTGCTTCTGCTTCAGGCACCGCGCGGCAAGAAAGACTAAAGAAAATGGCGTCGGCCGCATCTTTTATACCCCTGATGACTGGACGTCAGGGAATGGGTGACAGCGGATGATGCAGGACCCAGGACTTTGGAATTCAGGCCGACTGAGGGCAACCTGCCAGCAGGATTACCCAAATGTAATGACTGCAGCAGGGAAACACGAAGAACATCTGGTGAGGCCCACAACATTCTTAACTGGTGTGGTCCACAGTAAAGTCACAGATGTGCCAAGAATGCTTCAGGAGTATTTATCAGAAAAAAACATCTGTAAATATAGCGATCCTCGGCTCCAACTTGGCCAACTGCAAAAGCTCAAGGTCTTCAACTAGATTGAGGCCAACTCTCTATCCCATGATGCACCCTGATCTTCCCTCAGCTCTTGTTTGCTGCCTGACTACTTAGTAGTATAAATATGCCACTCAGAGAGTTGGATAAGAGACAAAGCACCCTATATGGACCTCAAGTAGACTGGATGGGGGTTGGAGGGTGGGACATAAGAATGAAGGCGAGATGAACAACTCACATGGAACATTATGGTGAGTACATAATTTCTTTATGTGAAGTTGTTCTATCTCAACGTTCATTCTTTACTGATGGGTAGCATCGCAAGCACCATCTTTCTCAGGTGGCTCACAGGAGAATATTCCTCAGAACTGTGGAACCAAAGGAGGTCCTGTCCCTGGAGGGCTTGTCTACTTTTCAATGAATGATAAAGATATGAGGTGTTGACCAGGTAGCTGCTGCACAAATAGAATCTAATGGTAACCTTGCAGAAAAAGCTAATGAGAATGAAATAGCTCTAGTAGAATGGGCCTTTACTTTTTGTTGCAAGGGGGCATTTTGTGAATTATAAATGATAGCCATCTTGACAAGGTTACTTTTGTCACTGGGGCACCCTTCTTTGACTCTGTAAAGGAAACAAAATGTTGATCCGTTGACCTGAATTGTTTAATTCTGTCTAGGTAAAATTGGAGGTGTCTATGAACATCAAGTTTGTGCAGCATATGCTCCATCCTATTTGTGTATTGGGGAAAGAAAACTGGCAACTCAATAGATTGGTTAAGATTTGTCTCTGAACAAAATTTTGGTAAGAAAGATGGATTAGTTCTGATCGAAACTCTGTCATTATGGAAGATCAGATAAGGAGGTTTGATGGTTAAGGCTTGCAGTTCAGAAATCCTCCGAGCAGAAGTAATAGCTATTAGAAAAATAGTCTTCTATGAAAGGAGTTTCAAATAACAGGATGAGGCTGGTTTGAAAGGGGGTAATATGATTCTGGAGAGAACAAAATTTAAATTTCATGGCATGACTGGAGCTCTGATTGGTGGCCTCAAATGAATGGCACCTTTAAGAAAGGCTTTAGCAAGTTGATGTGACATGACATTGGAGCCTTGGAAACCAAGAGGAAAGTTTGATATCTGACAGCTGCTAAGTGAACTCTAATGGTAGCTGCAGCTGCTCCTTTGTTGAAAAGTTCAGTTAGATATAGATGGGATCGGTGCTAGATAAAGATCAACAGCATTCTGAGAGGCCCATAAAGAAAATCTCTTCCATTTGCTAAGATATAACTTTCTGGTAGATGATTTATGAAACGATGTTATAATATGTTGGGCCCATGACATGTTGTAAATCCTGGCTATTGTGGGAATTAGAGCAGCCAAGCTGTCAGTTTGAGGAAATGAAGGGAAGGATGAAGAGCCCCTGATGAATGGGTCAACAGATCTGGAACTGGGTCCAGGATCCAGGGTTCTTCCAAAAGATGAGGCTGGAGGAAGGGAAACCAAATTTGCAGAGGCCAGTAAGGGCCTATTAGTATCATGGTCCTTCCCAGGAGTTTTGCTTTCTGTAATACCTTGGGAATGAGAGGGAAGGAGGGAAATGCAAAAAGGAGACCCAGAGGCCAATTGTGCACCAGTGCATCCCTTGGGGCTTCCCCCAGCTGGGGAATTAGGGCAAAGTAGCTGCTGCATTTCGTGTTTATTGGGGTTGCAAAAAGATTGCAGCAAGGCTGGCCCCACATGTGGAAAATCCTTTCTGCTACTTGTTGCTTTAGGGACCACTTGTAAGGCAGTAAGATTGCCCTGCTCAGCTTGTCTGCTATCACATTTGATTTCCCTGGGATGTGCATTGCTATCAGAAAGAGGTAGGAAGAGATTGCCCACTACCATACTCTCACAGCCTCTCGACACAGGGGGTAAGATATGGTTCCTCCTTGTTTGTTGATGTACCAGACTACTGATATATTGTCTGTCTGAATTGCAATTGTTCCCAGAGGTAGAGAGTCTTGAAAGGACTGCAGTGCTAGAAGTACTGCTCTCATCTCCAGGACATTTATATGCAGATGAGCCTCGTGTTTCTTCCATGTGCCTTGGGCTGTTCTTCCCTGAAAATGCTCCCCCACCCAATCAAGGAAACGTCCATGGTCACCATGGCTATGGAATTGGATAGAACGAATGGACATTCCCGAGATACATATTGAGACGTCAGCCACCATTGAAGGTCGTTCTTGCACGTTTTCATTATGACAATTTGGTGTGACATTGGAAGTTCTTGAAAGGACCATTGAGAGAATAGGGGCCATTGTAGAATTTGCATATGCATTAGAGTAAGGGGAATGGCAACGATTGCTACCACCATCGATCCTAGCAATTTGAGTACCATTGAGACTGGGGCTTTTTTTCTCGGAAGCAGGCCTGATACTTGTTCTCGTAAGACAGAAATTCTTTCTGGAGTCAGACAATGTCATTGAGACTGCGTTTAGCTTTGCTCCTATGAAGATGGTCTGTTGCAATGGCGATAAGGCAGATTTTTCTGAGTTGATGGTAATCCCCAATTGACTGCATCAGTCTAAGGTTGTGTCCCTTGCATGAAGAAGTTGATACTTGGTGGTGGCAGTGAGGAGCCAGACATCTATACATCTAGAAAATACTGCTGCAAGCCTAAGTAAACACTTTGTGTAGTTGAATGAGTGTATGTGAAAGAGACCAACTTGAATGTAGTCTATGTAGCAACGTGTACCTTGTGTACTGCGTTCTACATAGGAAAAACTGAACGCCTAAAAGATAGAGTTTACGAACACACATATGCAATTGCTAATGCAAAAATGGAAAATGCACTAGCAAAACATACAAGTACAAATATAGGACACAAGTTTAAATTTACAGCGATTGACCAAGTTGTAACTGATATTAGAGGGGGACCTTACAATTTGCTATTGGAAGAACATGAATTGACCTGGCAATGGATAACTAATGCCTTTACAAAACCAGGAATGAACGAACACTGTAATATTTCATGCTTGTTAAAATTGAAAAGCTTAGTTAGATAACTTTTATGTATAATACTCTCATGATATATATATCTTGATAAATAACTTAGTTGCCACTGCCTTTAGTTTACCTAGCCACCACTTTAGTTCACTCACGGTACTTATATATATATATACTTTCTCTAGAAAAAAGGAACCTTTTTAATAAGAACCTTTTAATAACATGTTTTCAAACCCATCAATCTACCTGCCACAATATAAAATATCAATGTATCCATTTGTGGCAATATTGGTCATATACAGTTTCCTATATGTGACAGTGTATATGAGGTTATATAGCTAACACTTATTAGCACACTCACGAGCACTGGAAAACATTCAAGTTGGTCTCTTTCACATACACTCATTCAACTACACAAAGTGTTTATTTAGGCTTGCAGCAGTATTTTTTAGCGTACCATACATATTTTATCGTACTACATTTACTTGTTTAAATATGTATTTGCTTCTTAAAGTTAATTATTTTGGCAAAGTGCACTGATACGTGTATTACTTTAATTTTATAATTGATTTTAACAAGGAAATGACGTTTTATTATAAATGATGCACTTTGGCTTTTATTTGTGTCTGAAGAAGTTGCTCTAATAAGAGCGACGAAAAGCGCTTTACACTACTTCCATTAAAGTTTTGTTCCTCGGAGTTTGCTGTTGGTGTCTGCTTTGGAGTTCCTGTATTCAGCAGTTTGTTGACTTGCCGAAGTTAGTCTTGCGAAGTATGCACCCTGAAGATATATAGAGCACATCCAATTGATTTTCCCCAGAAAGGGAAGTACTGACTGAAGCGTGACCATCCAGAACTTCATCTTTTTTCACTGACTTGTTTAGTCTGCTTAGGTCCAGAATAGGTCTCCAGTCCCCTGTTTTCTTTCGAACTAAAAAGAACCTTGAGTAAGTTCTGGATCCTCTTCGGTCTGCTGGGACTGGCTGGATGACTCTCTTGCCCAGCAACCTTTGGACCTCTAAGGCTGCTTGGTCCCTGTGACTGGGTGGAATGTCTGGGATTTTCTTTACTAGAGGGGGTGGCGTGGCAAAGGGAATAGAGTATCCTCCAAATATTTTGCTTTGTAACCAGCTGTCTTTTGTCATTTTTAGCCAGGTGTCTAGGTACAAAGATAGGCATCCCCTGACTGCCACCAGAGATGAACAGTCAGGCCTCCTTCTCAGGAGCGCTGATAGTGCTTGCCAAAGAACTGGTCTCTGTTGCTCTGGTTCTGCAGACCCCCCCCACCCCCCACTGCATGGGTGACATCTTCCATTATTACCCCCTCCTCTGCCTCTAGAGGGGCTGCCATCATGAGTGTTCTATAAAGATCCTTGAGACTTATGGAACCATATCTTTCCACCTCCCCTCCCTTTGGGATAAGGTCTCTTGGGGGTAGAAAAATGTACTCCGACGGCAGACAAGGTCATTCCTTTTCATTCCTGATAAGAGTTTCATTTACCTTAGGTCCAAAAAGGGATGAACTGTCAAAGGGGGTGTTAGTAAAGGAAGACTTAAAGGGTTTTACAAAGGAACATAAGCACATCCAGGAATGTCTCCTGAGAGCGATTCCTGTGCCCGCTGCCCTGCTCGTACTATCAGCTGCATAAGAGAACAGACACATGGAAGAGTTCGCTATCGAATTAAGAGTGGAGAGCTGGGAAGTTACCTTGTCCGAGACTCCTGCAGTTACTGAACCCTGTAGGGTGTCTCCTAGCTCGTTCAGGAGATCCCTTTGTAACCTTGTAAAATGTGTGAGGTAGTTCAGTGATCGAAGAACAAGGCCACTGAACTAAACATACGCTTCCCGTATCTGTCCATAATCCTAGATTCCCTATTAGGAGGATGAACAGATGAAGTCTCTGATAATTCCTTCTTGGTGGCTGCTGCTACTTCCATAGCATCAACAGGTACTCCTTTGGTAAGGTAAAGTCTGTCTTGGGGGCTAGTTATAAATTTGTTAGGCCTCTTGGGGACATGCTCTGTGGCATCTGGGGACTCCCACGCCCTTCGAGTAATTCCAGCAACTCATCAAAGGGTGGAGACACCCAAGAGGTGGAGGGTTGAGTCCCAAAAGCCTTCAGAAGTGCCTCATCATCAGAAGGGTTAAGGGATTTCCAGCCACCCCTCTGTTTAAGAATCTCTAAGATATCTGCAAAGGAGATATCTTCTGAGGGAAACCGTGGGGACCCCTCTGATTCATCCAAGTCAGTATCCAAAGTGACTCACTCCTGTGGGGAGACCAAATGCTTCCTCTTGCAGAGTCTCTTCCTAGGCACTTCTTCAGCCAGGACTTCTGGAGAGGTCTCGGAGGAACATGGCTCACCCAATGGAGCTTCCTGAGGCTCAGGATCTCTACGCTTCAATGGAGCATGTGATGAAGAGGCAGACACTGGTGCTTTCAAAGAGGGAGCTGCTCAAACTGATAGAGTGGTTGTTGGGGTGGACAAAGCCCTCCTCATAGCCTCGAAAGCCCCTCGGTCCTGATGAAAAGAATCCCTCAGGACCGAAGATCTGATGGAAATCATATGTGCCGGTACAGAGGGCTCCAAGCCAGAGGTCGGGGCTGAACTCACTCGAGCCGAAGCCACGAGAGGTAAAGTCGGCACCAACAAGTCGGTCCTACTATCCTCCCTGGACCTCACTGCTGAGTGTCGGCCCAGAGATTCCTCGGTCGGCGCGGAAGGTATCAGGGCAGTCAGGACTGATAAACATAAAGAAGGTGTCAGACCCGAAGGATCCACAATCATCAGTTCCACACTCTCCAGCTCTGAAACATCCATGCAAGTTGGAGGTGGAACAGAAAGTGTAGGAGGAACTAAGATTGGCTCCGAAACCCCCTGGGTTGGTGCCGATAAAATTTTTTCTAGCGGCGGTATCTGTAGCAGCTTCTTCACCACGCGGTCCACATCCAAACAAGACAGTCTACTTGAGGCCCATGAGGAATGAGACGAAGCCATGAATTGCAGTATAGGGGACTTTAATGTAGGAGATACCGGCTCCTAACCATAACGACAGTCAGTTCCAAAGGCTGTGGAACTGATGCTGATGCCTTACTAGAAGCTGACTTCGATGTAGATGGGATTTTTGTCAGTTCTGTTTTTTCTGAGTGTTTGTCTGACTTATACAACGATTCTTGAAAGGAGGATTTAAGCAGACCTTTATCCATTAACTTTCTCTTTCATTCGTGCAACACTCTGAGCTGAAGGAGTGGCATATAGAACAGCTTTCTTGCAGGTGAACCTCACCCAAGCAGTAAACACATTCAATATGTCCATCAGTTATGGACATCTTTTGCCCACATCTGGGGCATTTTTTTGAAACCAGACTTGGCTTTTTCTTTCTCTTGCTGAGACATGTTTAACAACCCAACAGCAGCAATAAAGATTCACACAGCATATTATCCAAGCATTGTAAAACGAAAGGCTTTAGAAATTAAGTTCACACTGAAAACATTTACCCGCCCTGTATAAAAAAAAGGGTTACAATTTCACTCACACACACACAGTATATTAACACTGATAATCAAGCAGAAAAAGGCCTAAAAACACGGCCACTAACTTTACTATGATAGAAGTAATAAGGTAACTATATGCCCTATAAAAAGGAAGGGCTAAACAACACAATCCGATCTAATAGAGGAAACAAAACTCTATGCCCTGTGAAAAAAAGTGTTATAAACTATCAAACACACTTTACTGTGGCAGAAATAATAAGGTAATTATACGACCTATAAAAAAAAGGGCTAAACAACCCACTCTTATCTAAGGAAATTAAGAGAAAAAAGGGTCTAAAAACATAACCACAAATTTCTCTGTAATTAAGCTAGCTTAATAGAGATAGGGAGAAGAGAAGGCCTAACAAAAACAGGCCTTAAAGACTAACAATATAATCTAAATATGATCTAAACATTGAAAGATCTAACTACAAATAGAAAGTACACACTCTAACTACTAAATAAACTGGCTAAATGACTAATTTTAGCTAATATAACAGCTATAATTACTAAAGAAGAAAAGGTATTCACTGGCCAGAGCTGGTGAATGTCCAATCAAGTTGCAGTGGCAAACGAGATCTGAGGAAAGATCAGGGTGCATCATGGGATAGGGTGTTGGCCTTGAGCTGGTTGAAGACCTTGAGCTTTTGCAGTTGGCGGAGTCGGAGCAGAGGATCAGCTCCGAACTCATCAGAAAAGAATGAACTGCGAGATAGAACTTCACATCAACTGTTTAACTGGACACTTGACCATGAACTGAGAGACATTTGAGGAAGTGCAATGAATCTGTTAGTAATCCATGTTATAAAGAAAATATTACTACCTCGACAGTAGTGCTTGGTCAGTTGTATTAATAAATATTACATTAAGTATGAATATAGTTGTACAGTGTTATATAGTCTGCTATTTCGCAGTGGTGAGCCAGCCTAGATTGGAATCTTAATAATTTTCATCATATTCGTACAAGCTCATTACGACAAACACTTGGTTATTCTACTGGCGCCAACATCAATAATAGTATTGACTGGCTCAGCTGTATCAAGTTTTGGTGAAGCTGAGATTTCGTCTTCAGATCTGAACCAAGACGTTTCACCATCAGTTTTGACAGAGAGGGAATTTCAAGGATTTGGTCACCAGCCTGCTCACCTTTTAGCCATTTCTGGAACATGGTAAGCATCTTTTTGAAACAACATAGATGCCATTAAGAACTTAAGCGTAAAATACCCACATACTGTGGCAACAGAATTAAAACAAACACCAGATAAAGTTTGGACATTACTACACCAATGGTATGAACAAGCCAGCAGCAATGTTAAAAGTGACAAAGTATTGTTTGGTACTAGTAAAAGTGACAAAGTTTATCTTTGCAAATGAATAGTGTTATGATCAATATTTGCAAAGGTCTAGAACACTTGTTGAATGTATAAACTGTGGAGATAAATATATTAGACTCTGTGTAACGTTATAAAAATGTGTTGCAAAAGATAACAGGGCAGGTTAGACATGGTATGTGAAATAGAAGGTCATTTTGTAATGCCAATCTCCCCCTTTTATAGGGAATTTCAGTTACTCACGGATAAAAACAAAAGTTTACAGAGTTCTCACGGATAAAAACAAAAGTTTACAGAGTTTGGAGAGATGGCAGAAATGTTTAAGATTTACTGTCAGCAGTGGGATGACATTACTAACAATAAGGAACTTCCAGACAAAGAGCAGGAAGACAATTTATAAAGATGAATGAAAAACAAATGGAATGGTTAAAAAAGCATGGTGTAGAAGTCAGGAAACATGCAGGAGATGTTAATGCAATTTTGAAAAGAACTGAAGCAGCAATACATGGTGCCACTGAGGCTCAACTGAGTAGGGGAGATGAAACAGAAATACTCAGGCAAGAGTTAGTCCAAAAAGGACATGATCTGCTAGAGGCATTAGCCAGGGAGGCAGAATTACACATAAAAGCATGGCATTTACAGAAATAATTACAAGACTGCAAAACTTTATAGGCAGAATTACAAAAACAGTAATAGGAGCTTAATGCTTCAGATATTATAAAAGCTGAGGATGTGCAGGTAGTGACAGGCATGTCAGCTGATTTGTACCAGCAATTTATACCAGCAATCTCATTTGTTGCAGATGATACCTCAGTGAAATGATAAAGAGGCATTTTTTTTACATTATGTTAACATTTGAAGATTGGTCGTCATACACAGCTGGCAATATATAGAATGATTCTTTAAAACAATGTTTTTTTTTTTCAGTATTTATTACAAACTGTTACAAGGCTTTCATTGTTGCTAACTGTAATCTTGACTCAAACAAACAGAATGGCAGCTGTGCTCCTGGCATCTTCGCAGGGACAAACTCTGACAACTAAGTTGTTAGTATATTTTAACTTTACAGTTTCCGACAGAATGTTAGAACAGGCAGAACCTTTTAATTTGCCTTTTCAAATTGTTCATAACATAGATGACAGGCAAATGGAAAAGATTAATACATGCAATTTTGGAGCAAGTAAAGGGAGTTCCGGGTGACACTAAATACATCTATGAAGAAACTACTGACACATTAGAGCAATGTATTCACAAGTTGATGAGAAGAAGGGTCATATGTAATGACAGAGACATTTTCAAACATCACATTTTCTCCCTCAGCACTGATGATGATGGTTTTCAAATCACAGTTGCAGTAGGATGAGGAAGAGGTAGATGGGGGGATGAAAGAAGGAACAGACTGAGAGCTCATCAGCCCCTCTGGTACAGGGAAGCCCTGATGGAAAAAAAAAAAAAAAGGTGACGTACTTTCTGTAAGAAACTTGGACATGTAAAGTAAGTATGTCCACATTATAAGAGATGGAAAAACAAACAGAGAAGGGAATATATGCTAAGTAACCAGAGAATAATGAATCTGGACAGAGGAAAACAAAAGCAACATTTACAGGACGATGGTACAATACTGAGAATCAAACATTTTTCAATAAGACAAGGGGAAATTATAAAAACCAACACAATAATAAAGGAAATGTATACACAGCAGAATACAGGGAAAATCCTCCTTATAATCCAGACCGCAAGAAAAGACAGGCTTTGGCTAAGGAATTACAACTTACTGCATATTTAACAGATGAGGATGATGCCTATCAGGAGCAAGAATACAATATTTGTGTCATTAGAGAACTTCCTAAAAATATAGGGGATGATGAAGCTTCACAATAAGGGTGTACCTCCCTGCCCAAATAGTTTATTTACCCTTTTTTTAAGCAAGGGAATGATGGTTGGCCTTTGACCAATGTTTGGGTGGAGGGGATGCCTTGGAAAAATGTCCGAATAGACACAGGAGCATCAGTCTCTGTTACAGACGGTTAAGGAAGGATCCAAGAAAAAAAAATTAAGTTAAAGTTTTCTAACAGTAGTGTATGTATTATGTATTGCAGTAGACAGTGAACCTGTACAAATTAGATTTGATCAGAATGGGGATCCTGCAACAGGAACATTTTTTATGCATCTCAGTTGTGGGACTACCATAACTGGGATGGATATAATGAACAAGTTGGGAATAGTAATAGATTTCTCTAACTACAGTTTTGGAAGACAAAAGATGAAAACTAAGTGGGCAGTGACCGTAAGTGTAAGACAGTACAAGCTAACTTCAAAGAGAGTAAAGGAAACAGGGCAGGTCCCCTGACAGATTAACAGAAGGATATATGGGACACCATAAAACAGGGATTTTAGACCCTATGGGCAAAATCAAAAACAGATTGTGGAAAATTAAAAGTGCCAGTCATGGTAGGAAGCTCAAAGGACTTTATTCCTCCTTTCCAAAAGCAGTATCCAATTCTGGCTGAAGTGGCAGCTGACATGAAAAAAGCATTTTAGAAAGGGAACAGACAGGCATAATCCAAAACGGACATAGCAGCTTGGAAAAAACAGAGTCAATGGTTTACTGTGATAGGCCTGGCAAATGGACTTTTGCAGTACCACTTCAAAAAAAGGACTGGCCATGGTTTGCCTTTACCTTTGAAGATCAGCAATATGTTATGAATAGATTATCACAGGGTTTTCAAAATAGCCTTGTCATTTTCCATCAGATAGTGGGGACAGTCTTATAGGACGTGAGCAAGGACGACAGGGTTATACATTATACTGACGACATTTTGATCCAGTCAAAGACAGAAGAACTACACATACAACAGTTAAAAGTTTAAAGCAAACAAAGACAAAATCCAGTTCATGTTGCAAGAAGTAAAATTTCTAGGTACTATTATCAGACCAACAAGGACGACTCCCTGTAAAGAAAGGATGCAAGGAATTCTGGAGCTGTCAAAACCTTTGACAATTCCAGACTTACAAAAATTCCTGGGAATTATGAACTACACCAGGGAATTTACAGAGGATTATGCAGAGGCTGCAGCTCCCCTCTATAAAATGATCTCAGAACAAAAAGATGACGTGACTCTAAAGTGGAGTAGCACTGAAGAAGAGGCACTAAAGATGATAAAACATAAGTTAGATCAGGCAACAGAATTAATAGCTCCCACCAATAAACTACCTTTTATTTTACAAGTAGCAGCTGGAAGAGAAAGACTTTCAGTAGTGCTATTGCAATCATGGCCTCATGGGATATCTCCAGGAATGGAGAGACAGTTGAGACCAATCACCTTTTTCAGTCAAAAAATGACTCCAGTGGAAAAAGGCCATCATCTCTGCATTAATCAACTTTTGACCATTTATTGGGGAATAAAACAGACAGATTACTTAATGTTTTCAGGGGTCATTGTACAAACTCCGCATCAGACAAACTGTTAACCAACAGTGAGATGAACAAAATCATTCTCTACCTCCTCCCCGTCTTCTAATACCCCATCACTCACCCCCATAATCTCTACATCAACACCCTACTCCCAATCCACCAATTCCTCTACCCCCTCTTCCACACAAATTCTATCCTCACCCATACCACCCCAAAATTCAACACCGTCCGACTGCACTCTCTTCACTTTAAATCCCATTCCTACTACTACTATTAAGAAACTCCTCCAGAAATTGAAACCATGTACCAATGCTCCTGATAATATCCCTTCTTACTTTCTTAACATTGCTGCCGAAAGTCTGGCCTACCCAATTAGCATCCTAATTAACCGCTCCCTACTAGAAGGCACAGTTCCCCAAATTTGGAAAAGTACAGTTTTGTACCTACCATAAATGTAGATGTTCGAAGATCCACATTGCTGCAGTCCTAACACTTGGGTAGTCCGCTGTCCCAGTCAGCCCGAATACCAAAGTATATGGCTGACGTCGGTCAAGGCGCATTAGTCTGACGTCAGGACGTCAGGGTACAAATGCGCATGACCGACGTCATATCCTCAGTCTTTTCTTGCCCCAGATGTCAGAAGACCCTAAAAAGATAAGGCTAAAACCAAAAAACACCACACACTCCTGCACCAAATATATATACAAATTTACAAGAGTATAACCTCACCCACACAACCACCCCTAAACACAGAGGGGAAGGAGAGGAGGTAATTGGACTGCAGCAATGTGGATCTTCGAACATCTACATTTATGGTAGGTACAAAACTGTACTATGTTCTTCATACCACATTGCTGCAGTCCTAACACTTGGGTAGAATCCCAAAGCAGAGGTAAGGGAGGCTGGCAAATCATAAGGAAGCAGGAGCTGACAACATGCCCTGCAAAATAGCCGTGGCAAAACCAGCCCTAGATTTAGAGTAGAGAGGAAGGTGGTAATGCTTAGAGAAAGTATGCACTGAACTCCAAAGTAGCTGCCTCCAAAATATCCTTAGTTGCCACCCCCCTTAGAAATGCTGTAGAAGTGGCAGTAGCCCTAGTGGAATGAGGCCTAATCCCAGCTGGAATCTCCTTGCCATGATGGGAATAACAAAATGCAATGCAAAACCCAATCCACTTAGAAATAGTTTGTTTTGACACAGGCTTGCCCTGAGAACTCAAAGCAAAAGAAACAAACAACTGCTGAGACTGCCTAAAATCCTTAGTCCTGCTTAAATAATAACGCAACTGCCTGTGTACATCTAAAGTGTGCAAAATCTTTTCCCCCTTATTTTGGGGATCTGCATAAAAGGTAGGCAAATGAATAGTTTGGTTTAAAGCCACACTAGAAACCACTTTAGGCATAAAGGAAGGATTAGTACGTAAAGATACCCTATCCTTATGAAAAATCAGGAAAGGCTCAACCGCCATAAGGGCCTGCAATTCAGACACCCTTCTTGCAGATGTAATGGCTAACAAAAAGCAGTCTTCCATGACAAATATTTCAATTCAGCAGTAGCTGCAGGCTCAAAAGGTTGTAGAGTGAGTTTCTCCAACACAAAATTGAGGTCCCAAGCAGGAGTAGGAGCTCTACGTGGGGTCTTATATTCTTTGCCCTCTAAGAAATTGCTTGAACAAAGGATGAGAAAACAATGGTGGGTCACAATCATAGTGAGCTGAAATTGCTGCAGCATGAATCTTAATGGAAGAGAAAGACAAACCTTTGTCCAATAACTCAGTAAGATATTGAAGAGCCACACTCAAATTCGGCTCAGAAACATCCAAATCCTTTGCTGCACACCAAAATAAAAATCTCTTCCATTTTCCTGCGTACACTTTCCTTGTACTAGGTCTTCTGGCTTCCATAATCACATTCAAAACTTGTTGAGGAAGCTGAGACCTGCTATGGTTCAAAACAGAATATGCCAAGCTGTTAGATGAAGAGAGTGAAGCTTGACATTGAGCAGATTCTGAGACAATAGGTGTGGAATCAAAGGTAAGGGCCATGGAGGCTTCCTTACCAGACTCCTCAGCAATGGGTACCAGTGCTGCCGAGGCCAATCCGGAGCTATTAAAATCATCCTTGGCTTGTCTTGTCTGACCTTTAGAAGTACCTTTGGGAGGAGAGGCAGAGGTGGAAATGCATACACATGAAGATTTTTCCAACTGAAAGAAAGAGCATCCACTTTCCAGGCTGTATGATGAAACCTTTTCGTGCAAAACTTTGGCAGCTGGTGGTTTAGTGGAGAAGCGAACAGATCTATGTCTGGAGTTCCCCATGACACTGTCAATGTCTGAAATACATGAAGATCCAGTTTCCACTCGTGGGGATCCATGATTTGCCTGCTTAACACATCTGCTAAGGAGTTCTGTGCTCCTGGCAGAAACCTTGCTTGAAGATTTAGCTGCAAGCTGCAGTCTCCCACAAAATCATTGCTTGCCTGCATAGAGGATAAGAATGTGTTCCCCCTTGTTTGTTGATGTACCACATGACAGTTGTGTTGTCTGTTAGAAGCAACACCTGCCCTGGAAGAAGTAAATCCTTGAAAGCCAGTAATGCAAACTGGACTGCTAACATCTCCTTCATGTTGATATGTAGATGCTGCAGTCTGGCAGGCCACTTGTCTTGTATCCACTTTCCATTCAGATGAGCTCCCCAAGCTGTGTCTGAGGCATCTGTCGTTAGAATCTGACTCGCCTCTGGCGGGTCACAGAGAGTCCCTTGTTTAGGTGACATTCCTGAGCCCACCACAAAAATTCCTTTTGAATGCAAGGTAGTATTTGAATGACAGTGTCCAAATCCTGGCAGTGCTGTGTCCATACATTTTGAGATACCATTGTAGCTTCCTCATATGCAGTTTGGCATTGGGAAGTACCAGAATACAAGATGCCATGAACCCTAAGGCTTGAAGGACTGTCCTTGCAGTCAGCCCGGACTGATGAGATAGTTGATGGAAGTAAAGAGAAAGATTCTTTTGTTTGTCCGGGGTTAAAAAGGCCATCTGGGTTGCTGTATTCAGTCTCACACCCAGAAAGCACATGTCTTGAGAGGGTACTAGACTGGACTTTATTTTGTTCACAGAATACCCTAGGCATCTTAGCACTGCTATCACATATTCCAAATGCTGAAGAAGCACGTCCTTCCTTGAGCCAGAATCAGGCAATCGTCCAAATAAGGATAGATTTGTATTCCTTTTAGCCTGAAGAAAGCTATCACTGGAGCCAGAACCTTTGTGAACACTCTGGGCGCAGTAGATAAGCCAAAGGGCAATGCAGAGAACTGATAATGAGAATTCCCAGCTCGAAACCGCAGATACTTCCTGCAAATTAGTCTGATAGGAACATGAAGGTAAGCTTCCTTGAGATCCAAAGTTACCATCCAGTGATCTTTGCCCAGCAGAGGTAAAAGCTGTTGTAACGTCAACATTTTGAACTTGGGAATGTCCAGATAAGTGTTGAGGATAGACAGATCCAAAATCGGTCTCCACGTGTTCCCCTTTTTGGTACTAGGAACAGGCGAGAATAAAATCCTAGGCCCCTTTCTGGCACAGGAACTGGCTGAATGGCCCCTATTTGGAGCAACAGAGAAATTTGCTTGTGAGCCTCTTTCCTTTGTTGAGGAGGAATGTCTGGCATGCCTTTGAAAGGAGGCAAGGTATGGAAATAAAACCTGTAACCGTGGTGAATGATATCCAATACCCATCTGTCTTGGGTAATTAAACTCCAGTTTTCTTTGAAAAGTGCCAACCTTCCTCCCAAAGGTGCTGCCAGCGAGAAGATTCTGGCAGCTGAAAAGGCAGGTCATTGTGTCTGTTTACGAAAGGACTGACCCCTGCCCTCACCAGAAGACTGAGCAGGTGAACTCCTGTTCTAGGCCTAAAAGAACCTTGAGCTCTGCCTCTACCACGTCTAGACCTACCCCTAGACTGGGAATCATAAGCAGGATATGTCCACCCCTTGGTAGGCCAATTTCTACTAAACTTGGAGGCTGAACCTGCAAAAATCTTTAACAGTCTGCATAGACTTAGCCTTGTCTTCCATTTTCTTTAGAACTGCTTCCACAGGCGAACCAAACAACACATCAGATTGTAAAGGAGCATCTAAAATCCTTGTTTTCACATGCTCAGCTAAATTCTGATCCCTCAACCAGGCGTGCCTGCGAAGAACCGAACCAGTGGCAGCCACCCTCGAAGAGGCCTGCACAGCATCAAAACCACATTGCAAAGAATGCTTACCCACCTGTTCAGAAACATGAACTAAATCCTGCAACTCTTTACACTCAATACCTTCCGCCAAAGCATCTACCTTAGACTTTAATTGTGAAAGGAGATAATTTTGGTATTTCAACATGTGAAACTGGCAATTCAAAGCTCTCATGGCCAAAGTGGAAGAAGTATACACTTTCTTTCCCCATCTATCCAAAGCCCTAGCCTCTTTATCTGGAGGAACAGGATTTTTAACAACAGAAGCCTTAACACCCTTAGGCCCCTGAGAAACAGTTTCTGGGTCTGCCCTAGGACTCTTAAAAAGATACTTATGAGCTTCAGGCACCCTATAATATCTATCCGGTTTAACTGGAGCAGGAGGCAAAGAGTCAGGGTTCAGAGAAGCCTCTGCAAAAACATCCCCTACCACATCTAGAACAGGAGGTATAGCTAAAGGCCTATGCTGGGGTAGAAACAAACATTCCCTAAGCCTTTTCCTGGAATCAGAGAAATCCTGACCTTCCCATTTAAAATGCTCCCTCATGGAATGAAGAGTCTCTGAAAATGAAAAATCCTCAGGAGGAGAAGCAGAAGGAGTAGAATCATCTACATCAGAATCAGAGTAAGGGAATACTCCTGCAAGTCTTCAGCCGAAGACTCAGAAGCATCCGAACACTGCTCAAAACTCCCAAGCTCAGGTTCCACCCTAGGCCTCTTATCAGGAGGGGGCATAGAACCTCTAATCATTGTAATCAAATCTTCTGCCATCTTAAGCATATGCTTCTTAGGTACAGACCCTGAAGAACTAGGGGTAACTCCTGAAACAAAACCTGGCCTGCCCCTGGGAGAAGCCTTGGAAACAGCAGGGAGGGCCTAACCACCTTAGGAAGGGAGGGAAGAACAGCTACCTGAGAAGCCCCTTCCGCCTGGCCTACCTCCTGAGAGGTCACATCTTGCAGTAATAAAGTCTCTCCCTGGGATTCCAACGAAATTTCAGGCTGAACCCCGGGCTCCACCGAGCCCTCTAAAGAACCGGCGTCCGGGACGGACGGTTCTTCCAGCCTAGGCTTTGCTGTTTTGTCCTTGCGCTTTTTGGAAGCGGGCGCGGAGCATCCGACAGCATTTTATAATTACACCGCTTCCCAAAACTAACCTGGCACAATCTAATCTTCTCTTTATAGTGCGTTTGTTAAATCTAGCACAAGAGCGACAGCCAACAACGTCGTGCTCAGGCCCTAGGCAAGGTATACACAAGGTATGGTAATCCCTATGAGGTATCTGTTTCCCACAAGAAATACAGTTATTCACTTTTTCTGACATCCGGTAAAATACTGAGGCAAGAAAAACCAAAATAATCCCCAACGGGGTACTTAGCCAATTTGGATTCGGTCTGAAACTCCGACTTCGGAAAATCTCAGAACGCCAACCTGCACTTGCAAAACTGCTTCTGCATCGGACCATGCGGCAAAAAAGACTGAGGATATGACGTCGGTCATGCGCATTTGTACCCTGACGTCCTGACGTCAGACTAATGCGCCTTGACCGACGTCAGCCATATACTTTGGTATTCGGGCCGACTGGGACAGCGGACTACCCAAGTGTTAGGACTGCAGCAATGTGGTATGAAGAACATCAAGCCTTTATTATACCATTACACAAAGGTGGTAACAATAACATCATTACCAATTTTCGACCCATAGCCATCCTGTCCCCCATTTCAAAAATCCTTGAAAAATGTGTGCAAATCCAACTCCTTCCTCATCTCCTAGACAACACAACCTTATAACCCCCACGCAGCATGGCTTCAGACCTAATCATAGCACCATGACTGCCCTTCTCTCTTTCCTTGAAATAGTAAATAAAGCCCGAGACTCTGGACAAATTGTTTCCACCTTACTCCTTGATCTTTCCAAAGCCTTCGATACTATCTCTCACAGCCTGCTCTTAACTAAACTCTCCAAACTCTAACTATCCTCCTCCTCTCTGAACTGGTTCTCTAGCTATCTATCCAACAGAAATCAAGCTGTAAAATGGAAAAAAGCAACTTCCTCTTTCCTAAGCACCCCTACCGGAGTTCCACAAGGCTCCATATTGGGCCCTCTTCTCTTCAATATCTTTATTAATGACTTCCACAAATCTATCCCTTTCTCTAGCATTATCCAATATGCAGATGATTCTACTATCATCTGCTCTGCCTCTTCTATCTCCACCCTACAAAACTTACTCAAGACGCCTTCTCTTCCACAGAGCAATGGATGCTAAGCAATCATCTAGCTCTCAATGCCACCAAGACCAAATTATTGTTATTTACTCCCTCCAAACTCCCTCCCCCCAACATGAACTCACTCTTAGTTACCAGTCAAAATAACTCTCCTCTTGAAATAGTGTCAGAGACCATACTTCTTGGGGTCCACATTGACAACCAACTAAAATTTAATTCCCACCTACAAAAGAACATCAAAAAAACACATCAAAAACTTGGCATGCTATATCGACAAAATGCCTACCTCACACCCACCACTAAAATCACTCTAGCTACTTCCTTCCTCATTCCCTCCCTCCTCTATGGTGCCCCACTACTTACTAATCTTCAGTGCTCATTAAAAAAACAGCTCACCTCTTGCTACAACAAAATTGCTAGATTCGCTACCACTCATAAGTCTTCCACTCACCACTGTCTCTCCCTCCATAAACTAAAATGGTTAGAACTTCCCAACTATCTTGCTTATACTCAACTAACTCTAGCCCACAAGCTTATTCTAAACCCTCCAACTGTCCCTCCTCTCCTCTGCCTTTAAAATGCACCATCCAAATAGAGTACTAAGGTCTAATAATCAAAATCTACTAGAGGTCCACAAACCGACTCATCCCCCAGGCAAAAACCTCCTTTCCTTCAGCCTTGCTCGCCTCTGGTACTCCCTACCACCAAACATCCGCACTACCTCTAACCACTCTACCTTCAAGAAGTCACTTTTCTTACACCTATCATCTCAATGGGAATGGTCTTGTACCCACCCCACATAACCAACTCTACCTTTGCCCTGTACTAACATTCTACTCTATTCATCTACTATGTTTATTCATTAAAATGCAATTATGTTTTGCTTTTATTCCTTCGTTAGCCTGTACCAAGATTGTCACTGTCAAATGTTAAGTACATTTATGTTTTGCTTATGTTCTTTTATAGTATGTACCTACATATTTACTGTCAAATGTTAATGTACATTTATTTTCTTTTTTGGAGCTTTTCTCCTGGGGACTCCATTGAAAACGGGTTCTTCAATGGCCCAATGGACTATCCTGGTAAACCAACTGCAATAAAATAAAAATAAAATAAAAATAAATAAGTGAGGGGGGTAGCCAGACTTTTTTTTTCAAAATGGCTGGCTACATTCAATACAAAAGATGTACACACAGAGACAGGGGACAAGTATTGCCTATCCCATTTTACTGGATGTGAAAGAAAGCCACATGACTGCTTGGCAGATCTGGAAAAGCTAGATAAGTCACCATAAAAAGCAGATCATGACCACCACATTCTGACTGCGTATGCGGATGGTGGCAGATTCTGGGGAGACTGGAAATATTACACTGGAGTTGCAAGAGTGACAATGAAAAAGGGAGACAAACCAATTCTAGTCAAAATACCAGGATACATGTCAGCACAGTGGGCAGAACTGGAAGTTGTCAAATATGTTTTGCAGCATTTCTTTCCAGTAAACATTTACAGCAACAGTGCCTGTGTGGTAAATTCATTAAGACATATATGGCAACATCAGCATGGTGAGGGTTTGTTGACAGTGCAGGAAAACCTTTAAAGCTTGCTCCCATCTTACAGGACATATGGAGACAGATCCAAAAGTATCAGATGCAGAGACAATTCAGTATTTTAAAACTGAGAACCCACCAAATGACAAATAAAGAAGATGCAGGAGGAAATGCTTTAGCTGATGCCAAAGCAAAGGAAGCTGCTGAAAAGGGAGAGCCTTTATACACTGAAGAAACTGAATGGGGAACTCCAGTTCTCCAAAGTATGGTCTCTAGAGGAGGGGGAACAAATGGTTGTAGATTTGGAAAAGTTCCAAAAGGTTAAGGGAATACTAGAAGAACTGGAACAATGTGAGAGATCAATAGGGTACACAGGCACTTTTACATTTTTCGTACACAAAAAGGGCTACTGTTACCATACATTCTATATCAACTAGCAAAACAGCTACTGAGATTTAACCACCAAATTTTGGGACATATAGGGATGAAAAAGTTATGGCCAGTAATATTGTAATCCAAGTCTAAAAAAATATGCAAAGTAGTGCAGGATGAATGTCTGATATGTCTTCAGACAAACGCAAAATGTAAAAAGCCACAGTTGCACAGGGTACCCATGGCAGGTGGGCCATGGTATGCTATACAAATTGACTATCCAGGGCCACTGCCTCTGGCAAAAGATGGCTATCGTTATTTGCTGGTAGCAGCAGATGTATTTTCAAAATGGGCGGAAGCAATTCTGACCAAATGAATGAGCCAAAATAGCAGGAGATGCACTTTAGAAAAACATTTTTGTCCCTGGGGGGTGGAGCAAGGGTGATAGAATCAGACAACAGATCACAGTTTGTCAGTAAAATGATTAAAGAATTATGTGACATGTTAGGAATTGAACAAGGATTCCATGTACCATACCATCCACAATCAAATGGCACAGTGGAAAGAATGAACAGGGCAGGCTAAAAAAGATCTGCATTGAAAAAGGAAAGGATCGGTTAAAACATTTACCTAACATTCTGATGGGAATCAGATCAATACCCCGTAGTAAAAATGGGCATACCCTGTTTGAAGTGATGACAGGCAGGAAAATGGCCCTACAGTTCCCTTTTGATCCGGAGAGAGAGGTCACTGTTGGGAGGCAGAAAAACATCAACTATGGATGAACGACCTGCAAGAAATATGCCAAGGCATAGCTAGAGAGCAAGCATTCCATTTATGGAAACAGGTTCCAATACTGTCAGAAAAGAAAACATTCAAATTGGAAGTAAAGTTATAGTAAAAAAATTCAGTAAAACTGGTCCATGGGACAGTAACTGGCAAGGACCTTTTGAAGTAAAGGAAATAATCGTGCCTTTGGGTCCTAAAAGTAAAAAAAATGTAAAAAAGCCTAAGAAAACTGTACTAGTTCATAAGGATCAATGCAAAGTAATAAAACAGAGAAAGCAGAGAATGGCAGGTAAATGAGTTCTTAGCTGTTTTTCGGATGTGGAACACGGGGTAGATAGAGAACAAAAAGTGAGAAGAAATGTTTAAAAACCTGAGTTTTCTGTTTTTGATATTGATCATATATATCCAAACAAGTGATGGATTTCCGGTGAGTAAAACAGATGTCAGTATAATTGGACACCGGACTTTTAATGTTTTTATAACAATACAAAAATGGTATGCAGCTTCTTTTAATAAGAAATTGTTGGGTATGTGCAAGAATATTTATGGCAGGTGATAAGACCGGGTTCACTGTAGAACTATTACTAGAAAGTGAGACAATCCAAATTTTAAAAGAACTAAACCATGTAAAGTAGTTAAGGAATAGGTAGCTCCTAAGCTACAGATAGAGGAAAGCAACAATGGTAGCATGTGTACAAGTCAGACAGGGCTAGTCCCTGTAGGAAATAGCAGATGTAACATTACATTGGTGAAACAATGCAGGACTTGGAATATTACGGCACGGAAATTATGGGTAGAAAAGTTAAAAAAAATGCAACAAAAACAGGCAACTATACATTGGGAAATGAAATTCTAAACAGAATAGCAAGCAACACAGATTGGTTTACGTGTAATGAAGTTTGACATGATGACAGAGAAATGATGCATTACATTTAAAGTAGTAGGAGAGGTACAGGAAGATAAACCTTGCAGGGCATTTTGCAATCATCACTGATAAGACAAAGAACCCTTAAACACACTATATGAAGGTGATTATGACATATGTGGGAGAAATGCATACAAGTGGCTACCACAGAACTGCAAACGAACATGTTATGTAGGGTATGTATTACTATTAATAAGGAACACTGAGGTATTACCAAAAGGGCTAGTAAGAAATTATCAGAAGAAGCCAAGTCAAAATTTAGATTTCGAAGGATTAGATCTAGGGGATGGAATGATATCAGGGGCAGGCATTTTCCCTTGGTATGGAGAACCTAAAGCAACATGGGAATTAAGAAAAGTAACTAAGCTGCTAGAAAATCTGGCAATGTGAACAGTTGCTTTGCAGAAATGAATTGCACTTGATTTTGCGCTTGTATCATAATGGAATATGTGCCCTGGTAGAAAGCTGAATGCAAAAATATATTTCAGGGAAGTCAGAATCCATCCAGGAATATTTAAATAGAATAGCCGAAGTATCTGTAAAATCAAGAAAGACCTGGAACAGTGACTGGAGTGATTGATTAAATGGATCATTTTCTGGATGGTGGGGAACCATCATCATACCATTAATAGCATTTACACCAATTATTTTTCTGCTTATGATAACATGTATGCACAATAAAATCTGTAGCAATAAAACTATTAATCAGGTTTCAATTGTAAATAATGTAACTAGTGATGAAAACTGCATAAACAATGAAGAAATGCTTTTGTTGTAAGAAATGCTTTGAATGTTTTTGTTGTACAAATTCAGATTTTTGATATTTAAATAAAAAGGTGGAATTGATAGATATTATATAAAAAATAAGGTTGTCTTCCCTCATAACAACACTGTGATATTGTTAGAAACAGCATGTGCTACAAAGCCTGCAAAGTATCCAGAAAGAAACATGTAGCAAATTAAGTGTGACCAGCCCAGGAAAATGTGTTCGCATGACAGCAAAGAAAATATTGATAATAGATGGCTATGATAATACAGGCTTGCTGAAATAGCAGGAGATGATAGATACATGCAAAGACTCAATTGTCAGAGCTTATCTAACAAAGAGAAATGGTTGGCAGTGCAAAAAGAGAAATGGCTATCATGTTACAAGACCTCACCCTGATCTTCTCAGAAACTGATAAGGAAACTGGCGAGGCCCACAACATTTTCAACTGGTGTGGTCCACAGTTAAGCCACAGATATGCCAAGAATGTTTCAGATGGATCAGAAGAAATCGTCAATAAACAGACTGTATAAATACAACTGTTTAACTGGACACTTGGTCATGAACTAAAAGACATTTGAGGAAGTGCAGTGAATCTGTCAGTAATCCATGTTATAAATAAAATATTAATATCTCGACAGTAGTGTTTTGTCGGTTGTATTAATAAATATTATGTTAAGTATGAATACAGTTGTACAGTGTTAGATTCTGTTGTATGCTATTTTAACATTAATCAGTTTGAAATTTGAATGCACAGGAACCACACTGATAAGCACTTTGATGAGATAATTTATAAAACTGCCCCTGATCTAGGGTTTTTGCACTCCATTCTTGCAGAGGTGTAGCCAGAAAGCTATATTTTATACTCGGGGCCAATGCTATTGCCCCCACTACAAACCTATCACATAAAACCCCTCAAAATACCTAATAAACATAACATTTCAGCTTCTGGTGCTTATAAGCATAAAGTGGCTATTTTTAAGATATGCATTCAGATTACATAAGCATGTTTTGTACTACTCTATTCTGTAAACGTTACTTTAGACATTTCTAAACATTTTATGCTCTTTAGGTAACAGAATTTCCAAGAGATGCTAAAAAAAATACTAATTTAAGCACACTAGGTATGCCTGACTACTCCTTCGCATTTGTGATGTTAGAGTGAGAGTTATGGAAATATTTATTAGGAAAGTAATAGTCACACTCAAATTTCTGACAAGGCATAATGAGTAAAACAATCCAGCATCATAGAGAATGACACAAAAAGAGAAGTAGCAGATGTTCCAAG
Organism: Protopterus annectens; assembly: GCF_019279795.1. Taxonomy (NCBI): domain Eukaryota; kingdom Metazoa; phylum Chordata; order Ceratodontiformes; family Protopteridae; genus Protopterus; species Protopterus annectens. The sequence continues at coordinate 137,978,073 of NC_056734.1, forward strand.
ATGGCTGTACATTCAAAGTAATAGCTTAATTCTAGCTCTCCCAGTGTGAAAACAGAAACTTAGCAGAGAAAGTCGGTGGACGTAAATTTCTGGGTAAATTTCAGTAACTGGCTAGTAAGTGCACTGCCTGGATGCCAGGAAAAATGAAATACAGAGCACTTGAAGGAAAATCAGTTATAAAAAGTGACAAAGAAGCACTGGCTGGGAAAAGTACTGCATTGGTTCAGCAAAAAGCAGTGCACACTCCAAACATGCCTTCCAGTAACCTATAAGAAAGTATAAGGCAAGTGTACACAGACCTGATTAAAATAAATAAAACACTGATGGTGTATATCAGCTCAAACAATAAAAGGCTGGAAAAAAATTGAAGAATCTTCAAACAAATATTCAGACAAGGTGATAAAACTGCAAAACTCAGAGATTGAAATGAAGAAAAGGCTGGCCGAATGTGAGACTGCACAAAAAGTGAGGTTTCAAAAAATAGAATTAGAGGAGAGAGCACATAGGGAAAACCTGAGATTTTCTGCTGTACCAGAGAAACTGGAAGGGACAGACTGCATTTATTATATGAAAGCACAAACAACTGGACTGGTATTCCACAAGAGGAATTGTTAGTTGAAAGGCCACATCATGTGTATGTTCCAAACCTGGATAACAGAAAGCAACCTGGACCTTTAATAGGAAAGATACAATCTTAACAGCAGGAGGAGTAAATTCTGACAAAACTGTGGCAGAAGGACAAACTACTAAAGTGGGACACAGCAGTGTGTTTGTGGAGAAAACTACTCATTGTACAGCAGGCAGAAGAGGAGTAAATTTATTCCATTATTGAGGGAATGTCAAGAAGCAGGCATATGATTAAAACTGCTGTATCCAGCTATCTTCAAAATATTTTTTTCCTGGAGAAACAAACTAATATTTTGATGAAGTACATGCTAAGGAAGAAATAAAGTTTGTCCAACAAAAAGTGAGCTATGAAATAGGGGATTCTGCTGCTTATTATTCTGGTAAGAAAGACCAGAGAGAGACTGTCCCAGTGAAACCTTTAACAGTTTTTCAACGGAAAATGCTTGAGACAAGGAAATAAGCACAAGGGTTGACCAGAAGAATCATGAGTACATTGGAAATGAAGCAAAGACAGGATATGGGAGATGGAGGTGAACAGGAATAAAACCAATAGCTTGGAAACTGACAAATGTGGGATTACAGAGCAATAATTAAATTTAAGAAACATGACAGAACAAAAAAAATCTGAAAATATTGGACTTTTTGGACTTTGTTAAACTTGTAGGGAACTCTAAAGTAAATGCCTTACACTTCATGTCATTTATGTTTGGCAAAATTCTCAGGAGAGGGGAAGAGGAGGGAGAATATTAACTGCAAGTAAAACTATATTTTTTCTTAATGTTACTATTTTAATAGTACTTTATTTTCTTTGCATGCTATAAAGTAAAGTGTTCTCAGTTATTTTTAAGTGTAATTGGGATACTAATGTAAATAGGTGCTACTTTTTTTCTTTCGCCCTTCTCTCTTTCTTCTTCAGTTTTAAGAAATGTAGGCACTGCAATGTATAAAAGAAAAAAAATGTGGTTCAAAGAGCATGAGAAAAGAAAAATGAATGTGTTTTTTTCCTCATTCTTGCATAGGGAAGGGAATGGGTTAAGGCCCTTAGCTTAATCTAGTAAGATGTTTTAAGAAAAAGTAAGCAAATGAAAAAGAACATTGAATATTATAAGGGGGTCTACATTAAAGGACTGAAAGTTTAAAATCGCGAACACTCTAAAGAGCGAAAATGCCAGACCTAGAAGTGCTTTTTTTGAGATTGCAGTACAGAGAAGATTGGAATATTTGCCCTTTGCTCACTGTAGTGTGATCTCGGAGTTGGAATATATATTTAGTGGGCACAGCCCCCCACAATAAAGATTTAGAGGTCCGGCATTTTCACTCTTTTAGAGTGTTCACGATTTTAAACTTTTGGTCTTAAGGCTTTTCTTGTAAACAAAGGTATGCGCTTGGCAGCTTTGTGTCTGGTTCTTGTGTTTTTAGGAGCCAATCTGATAAAGTGAAATGGCTTGGAGAAAATATTTCTGAAAGCATTAAAGTGTTTTCCCAGTTGAGAGAGCTACAAAGATAAGACAAAGCCAGATAGCACTTAGTAGAAGCACACGCTGTACCATGTGTATTAGCATGGATAACCTTTCTCTTAGGTTATCTCAAATGTGTGTGTGGCTTTCAGTTTGGAACATTTAATCCTACTAGGAGGGTAAAACTTCAATATTTTAATATGTGCTCAGTTTTGCATGTTATTATTAAGTTAACAGATTTTTTGGGGGTATTGGGGTGTGTTTTTTTTGTTTGTTTGATAAAACAAAAAGTTTTGTAAGATGTGGCACAGCCTCAAATAGAGATGACAAGAAACAAATGCATAAAAGATTAACCTGCTAAACAGCATTTGCATGTAACACAAAAGCTGGAACTAGTCATTTAACAAAAAATCTGTTATATATAAAAGGTGAGAATAACAAGTTTTCAAGACAATGATGCTTTCTGCAATGCCTTTAAATGTCAATGGTCTCACAGATAAATACAAAAAGGAGAGTAGAGAACTATATTAAAATTGTAGCATGCAAATAGCTATGCTACATGAAGACATACTTGGAAAGAACTGAACATGTGAATTTGAAAAAGAAAGGTTTTCAGGATGGTTATTCAGTGGAATATGTGGGGCAAAGGAAAAGAGGAGTACTTATATTAATTGCAAGAGGAGTTCAAATAGTGATAGTACAGGGTAAAAAGATAATAATAGTAGATTTGTAGTACTAAATGGCTACTGGCAAGGGAGGAGGATTACGCTGGCATGTATTTATATTCCACCATAAACTGCTATAATGGAACTTAAGAAATTTTTTGGGAGAAATCATCAGCTTTCAGCAAGGAATATTACTTTTAGGTGGGGACTGGAATTTGATCTGCAAGAGTGAAGATCTGTCTGGGGGCCCAGGAGGGAAATATAACAAAAGGAGGGCAGATGTTTGGAGAAATTTATGAAAATATTTGGCAATGAAGATGTGAATTCAGCATTAGGAGTCTGGAGTGAATTTACATATTCCCCAATATACAAAAAACTGGTGGAGGCTAGACAGAATTAACATTTCACAGGAGCATGTGCATTTTATTGAAGGTCTTGATATGCACCCGATAATTATTTTGGATCATGTGCCAATAATAACTAAAATAAAAACACTAGGTAATGAAAAAAATGATACATTGGTGCTTTCTCACCTATCTGTTGAAAAGAGAGGAATTTAAGGAATTGTTAGTGGAAATTATTCAGGAACCATTACAAAAGATATAATTTTATTCTGAAACTATAGCTAGGGAGTGGGATAAAATTAAAATGGAGTTTAAAAATAGGGTGGAAATAAAAGAAAGGGAGATATGGTTAAGAAGTAACAAGAATTATTTAAAGGGACTGACAGATGTTTAAGTATTGCAAAACGGGCAATCTCACAGAATAAGAGGAGGAGCAACTGTAGAATGCTAAACATTAAATAAGGATTTACATCAATAATATGCATGAGTTTAGAAAGACTGCTGTTAAGCAACTGTTTTCTGATAACTCTAGAGCACAAAACCTTTTAGCACAAGAACTCAGGCAACATAAAGTAGAAAGGGCTGTTGCCAAACTTAGGAAGCCTGTAACAAAGACCACATGAGATCCTGTAGAAGTATTAGAAATATTTCAGAAATTGTATGAAATCTATATAAAGCAGAGAAATATGGAAATCATGAAAAGGTACAAATGAAAATGTTTGTGGAAGAATTAAATATGCAAAGATTAGAGGTACATAAGGCTGAATTAATAACAGCTAGGATAGGAGGACATAAAATAAAAGTGGTGATATATAACCAATCTACAGGAAAGTTTGAAGGAATAGATGGCATTCCTGTGGAAGTATGGAAGCTAGGAGGGAAAAAATGAAAAAGATTAGGAAGGTTTTGTATAACAATATTTTTAAGAGAAGTACCAACATCCAAGAAGAAAGTGGTGGTAAGCTGCAACACCTAAAGAGTGTCAAGATCCATCAATCCAGCTTCATACAGGCCCATTTCAATACTAAAGCATGATTATAAAGTATTTTGTCTATAATAACTAAAAGAATGGCAAAAAGGGATGACAAAATTGACAGATATGGAGCAATGTGGTTTTGTGGAGGGTAGGCAAATGTATGACAACATTAACAGAACACTGATGATCCAGAGGGTAGCAGAATGCAAGGAAAATACCACTGTTGTTGGTGGGTCTTGATGCAGAGAAAGCATTTGAAAGCATAAGCAGGGCAATGGAAGCAGTTGCATTCCCTGATCAAAGTATAAGTTTGATTAGAAGGATACAAGAGGGATCGGAGGTGAAAATTAAACTGGGTGGGGTCCTCGCTGAAGGAACCACGCAGGGGTGTCCTCTCTTCCCTTTTTTTATTTGCTTTATATTTAGAACCAGTGGCAAAGAAAATAAGGGATTCAGAAATCCAAGGATATAATTGGTATGTTAGTCAAGAAAACCTGTCTCTATTTGTAGATGATATTATTTATACCTGATAAAACCAGAAAGAGACATTACAATGTTGTGGAAGATTTTGAGACAGTTTCATATCTTTTCATTATACAAAAACAATAAGGCTACAACAAATGCAATAGCGGTAAATTAGGTACCCACACACAAGTTGGTTCAGAAATAGTGATATGGGACATAATAAAATGAAGCATTAGGAGTATGTGTTAAAAATGGTTCCACTGTGGCAGCTAAGGATATGTGGGAAGAGACTAAACAAAAGATAACATCAAAATTGAGAAAATGGAAGCTCTGTTATATACATATTGGTAGTAAGATACAAGCAGTTAAAATGTTTTTAGTCTATCTAGTCTTGGACACAGGTCAGGCATATTTTTATCAACCAGGAGAGAAGCTGTGGATAGCAATTAATAAAGAGCTGAACAATTTTATTTGGGAGGGCAAGATTGCAAGACACAAGTAGGATAAGCTAATTCTTCCAACAGAACAAGGTGCATTGGGATTACCCGATTTGAAGGAGTATTTCAGACCAACACAGTTAAGGCTCCTATACATAACACAAGCAGAAAATTATAATTAAAAGTGGAAAGGGATGATGATGAAACAGGGGGGAAGCTCAAGAAACAAGGAGAGACTGGGATTTTGGAAACAGACCTTTAAGAACAATAATCATGCAGAATATTGTATTCTTAAAGTAGCAGAACATATTTTAAGAACCAAGCCAACATGGGAATGGAGAAAGGAGATTCTTCCGATAAGGATTACTGCAATTAGGGATACAGAGCATACAGAAGAGGGGGCTGTAATTTGTTGGAGAAAATTGGCAAAGGAACCAAGGTATTAGGGGCAAATAACTAGAGAGGGAAAGGAAACAGAATGGGAAGACATCAATAATTTGTTTGGACTGCAGGTCAGAGATTGCCTTCCCTATCAAGGATTGATAGAGTATAGGCAAAGAGAAAGAAATGGGGAGGGTCCTAAACAAAAGACGATCGCTGGTAGAGTTTTTAGTAGAATCTAAAACAGAAGCTGCTTTAAAAAAGGAATAATTTGCAGAACATATAAAGTATTGCACGATGACTATAAGAATCAATCAAAAGAGGTTAGAAGGGCTTGGGAAAAGAGACTGGATAAGCAATTCACAAAGAAACAATGGGGGAGGATATATGTACATCACCCATATATGCAACAAAGTACTGAAGATTTAGGATATCTGCTTGGAAGTGTTGACGTACGTATTTTTATACCCCAAGAAGACGCCAAAGAATTTTTCAACAGGTAGACAGCAAATGTTGGAGGTGTGATGGGGAAGAAAGAGGCAACTGGGAACATACTTTCTGGGAGTGTAATGAGCTGTCAGACTTTAAAGATTCCCTGCAGACTGCTCCGTCAGAGATTCTGGGTGAGCAAATTGGTGTAACTAAGGAAATTATTTTTTGAGCTATGATACAGAATTGGAATTGCCTAGACATAGCAAACAAAGCCTTGCTGAGTCTAATTATGATGGCTGCCAAAAGTGCAATTACTAAACAATGGAAATCAGTGTCTAAATCAACTTTACTAGACATAGCAAATATAGCAACAGAAATAAAATAATTGGAAATGGGATCTTTAGAAAAGAGTAGGTGCAAATTACAGAGGAGAAAATGGGAATTGCAGGAACAATGCAAAGAAGGAACAAGGTTTCAAAGATGTCAGGACCTGAATGAGCTATGTAATCTTTGAGTGACAATGACTGGATAGATTATAAGTGATGTATAATGTTTGCAACTGCAGCTCTTTCAATGTGGTTTGTAATGTATGTCTGCAACTGGAATTGTGTTGATATGGTTCGTTTTCATTTATATAAAAAAGAAAATACGTACTTACCATAACGTTCCATGTGAGTTGTTCATCTCGCCTTCATTCTTACAGATGGGTTCAGAGCCGATCCTTGGCTCCGAGTTGGCTTACTACAAAGCTTGAGATCTTCAGATAGCTCAAGGCCAAGTCCTTATCCCATGATGCACCTAGAGTTACCTCAGATCTTGTTTGCTGCATATGATACTACCATATGTCATTCTACAGAAGGGTTGAGCAACCAGGAAGAATCCAGTAGCTCGGTCTTCGAAAAGCTCAGGAGGGGGTAAGGAGGGTGGGAAGTAAGAATGGAAGTAAGAATGAAGGTGAGACGAACAACTCACATGGAACGTTATGGTAAGTACATAACTCCTTTATGTGAAGTTGTTCTATCTCGCCATTCATTCTTACAGATGGATAGCGTCCCAAGCATCATCTATCTCGGGTGGCTCACTGGAGTATATTTTCCAGGACAGTAGACCCAAAGGATGCTCTGTCCCTGGAGGCCCTGTCAACTTTGTAATGAGTGATAAAGGTATGAGGTCTTGACCAAGTAGCTGCTGCACAAATGTTATCAATAGTAAGTCTGGCAGAAAATGCAGAGGATGTAGACACTGCTCTGGTGGAGTGAGTCTTAATTTTATGTTGTAAGGGCATACTAGCAGCTAAATAAGCAAATGTGACACAATCAGATAACCACTTTGAAAAAGTTGTTTTAGCCACTGGCATACCTTTTCTGGAGTCTGAGAAAGAAATGAAAAGCTGTTCAGATTTTCTAAAATCGTTTGTTCTTAATAAAATCTGAGCTGTCTATGAACATCAAGTTTGTGCAGCATATATTCTAAATTGTTGGAGTGGTTAGGGAAGAAAACTAGCAAATCAATAAATTAAGATTAGTTTCAGTGCAAACTTTAGGCAAAAAAGAGGGATTAGTTCGAAGTGAGACTGTCAGCATGGAAAATCAAATAAGGAGGCTTGATAGACCAGGCTTGAAGCTCTGACACACTGTGGGCAGAAGTGATAGCCATGAAAAAGATAGTCTTCCATGACAAATATTTGAGGTCACATGAGGATGCTGGTTCAAATGGGGGGGAAGAATAATGCAAGAGAGCATAACATTTAGATTCCATGGGGTATAGGGAGATTTCACAGGTGGTCCGAGATGAAAGGTCCCTTTTGAGAAAGGTTTTGGATAATTTGTGTGACATAATGTTCAATCCTACAAATCTAAGGTGAAAATTAGAAATGGCAGCAAGTTGAACACAAACTGTTGCTGCTGCAGCTGCTTTGTTAAAAATCATAGTCAAGAACTCTAAAATGGAGGCCATAGGGGCTTGATAGGGATCAATGTTATTTTGAGAGGCCCATAAAGAAAATTTTTTTCCATTTGCTAAGGTACAGCTTCCTCATAGAGGATTTATGAGAGGATAAGAGAATTTGCTTCATCTCATTAGAAAGGTTATGGAACCTGACTATGTTGGGAATTGGAGCGGCCAAGCTGTCAGCTTTAGGGACTGATGAGAGGGATGAAGTTCCCCCTACGAGTGTGTCAGAAGATCTGGAACTGGGTACAGAATCCTAGGGTCCTCTAAAAGATGAAGCCAAAGGAAGGGCAACCAAATCTGATGAAGCCAATGAGGGGCTATTAGAATGATGGTCTTTCCCAGGGCTTTTGCTTTCTGTAGTACCTTGGGTATCAACAGGATTGGTGGAAATGCAAAGAGAAGACCCGGAGGCCAATCATGAACGAGTGCGTCCCTTGGGGCTTCTTCCAAAGGGGGAATCAGAGCAAAGTAGCTTCTGCATTTTGTATTCATGTGATTGCCAAAAAGGTGGCAGCAAGGCTGGTACCACCTGCGGAATATCCTGTCCGCTATATCTTTCTTGAGGGACCACTCGTGGGGCAACAAAATTGCTCTGCTCAGCTTGTCTGCTATCACATTGGATTTCTCTGGGATGTGCACTGCTAACAGAAAGCCCTGGATGGATACAACCCACTGTCATACTCTTAGGGCCTCGCAATAAAGGAGATGGGACCTGGTTCCTCCTTGTTTGTTCAGGTACCAGACCACTGACATGTTGTCTGTCTGAATCGCAATTGTAGCCAGAGGAAGAGTGTCCTGGAAGTACTGCAATGCTGAAAGTACTGCTCTCATCTCTAGGACATTGATATGCAGGTGTGTCTATTGATCGGTCCATGTGCCTTGGGATGTTCTTCCCTGAAAATGTCCCCCCACCCTATCAGGGAAGTGTCTGTGGTCACTGTGGCCACTGATGGGGATAGAACAAAGGGATGACCTATCGTGACATGAAGAGGGGTCAACCACCACTGAAAATCCTTTTTGCAAGAGTTTGTGATCATTATAAGGTAAGACATGGGGAGCTCTTGGTAAGACCATTGAGTGAATAACAGCCATTGCAGAATCTGCATGTGACCCAGCGGTATGGCCATCAATGCAGCTGCCATCATGCCTAACAATTTTAGTACTTCTGATGCTGGAGCCTTGTTTTTGGATATCAGATTGCGGACCTGCTGATGGGAGTAGTAATACTCTTTCTACTGGAAGTCCCAGTGTGGTGGTGGTGTCCAATTCTGCTCCGATAAAAATGGTATGTTGCAATGGCGACAAGGGAGATTTTTCTGAAGTTTCTTGTAATGCCCATCTGGCTGCAGAGTAACAGAGTGGTGTCCCTGGCTTGAATGAGTTGATGCCTGGTGTTGGCAGTGAAGAGCCAATCGTCTAGGTACGGAAAAGTACAGTTGTGTACACTTACCATAAATGTAGATGTTTGAGTGTATTCACTGTTGCAGTCATTACATTTGGGTTATCTGCTTGCAGGTAGCCCTCAGTCGGCCTGATTAACAAAGTCTTGGGTCCTGCATCAGTTGCTGTCCCTTCTTCCATGACGTCAGGTCGTCAGGGGTATAAAACATGCAGCCGATACCATTACATCAGTTTTTCTTGCCCCAGGTGCCCCCCCAAAGGGAAGCAATTAAATATAAAAGTACAAAGATATACCTCCAACAACAAAGCAAATACACCAAAAAGGCTTTTAAGCACATTAAAGGAAAGTAGAGGTATAGCCAAAAGAGGTTAGGGGGCTGGAGGGAGGGTAACCAGGACTGCAACAGTGAATAAACTCAAACATCTACATTTATGGTAAGTGTACACAACTGTACTATGTTCTTCGTGTTTCACTGTTGCAGTCATTACATTTGGGTAGAATCCCAAAGCTATGGATAGGAGGATGGAACTAAACAGCATTAGGAGCAGCTATAAGGACCTGCAGGACTGCAGTGGCAAAGCCTGCCCTAGATTTAGAGAAGAGAGGTAATTGATAATGCTTTGTGAACGTATGAACAGAGCTCCAAGTAGCAGCTTCTAGAATGTCTTTGGTTGGGACCCCTCTGAGAAAAGCTGCTGAAGTAGAAGCAGCCCTGGTGGAATGGGATCTGATTCCCTTCGGCACAGGTATACCATGGTGCAAATAGCAGAAAGGAATGCAGTGGCTTATCCATTTAGAAATAGTCTGCTTTGATATAGCCTACCCCTCTGATCCTGCAGCAAATGCTACCAGTAGTTGCTCAGACTTTCTTAGAGATTTTGTTCTGTTTAAGTAGAATCTTAGTTGTCTGTGTACATCCAGTGAATGCAGATTCCGCTCCCCCTTGTTCTGCGGATTTGGAAAAAATGTTGGCAGGTGAATGGTCTGGTTAAGAGCCACACTGGATACCACCTTAGGCATAAAGGAAGGGTTGGTCCCTGAGGGCCACCCTGTCTGGGTAAAATATAATGAAAGGCTCCATTGCCATGAGAGCCTGTAGTTCTGAAACCCTTCTAGCTAAGGTGGCTGACAAAAGAAAAGCTGTCTTCCAAGATAGAAATTTTATATCCGCAGTAGCTGCTGGTTCAAAATTGATTTATTTATTTATTTTACATTTATTAACCGCGGGTGTCTGACTGAGCCGAAAATGCCCTTTTTCAGCAGAGGCCCAGGGAGAAAAGCTCCACAAAGAAAAATTACAGACACATTTAGTTATTTAGATATGATCAGTATACACACAAATTACAAGAGACATGTTTTTACAGTTGTATGCGGCACATAAACAGTTACAGTGGAAAGAACAAACAAAAAATATTAATTTTAAAAATAAAGGTAATTAATAGATTTGTGGTATACAGCTGAAATTTGGAACATAGGTAGAATACATACATAGTACACAGGTACAGTACATACATTATAGATTAGCCAGCGTTTGAGAGGAAGATTGAAAACTATTATCAAGTGCTCTAGATTTAGTATGCATCTGTTATCCGCTTTCACTAGCCTGCGGAGCAATCATGGCACTGCCAACTTTGCTTGACATGTTGACTGATGAGGTCTTTAAAGGAGGCTTTGGATGATGTGTTTTGAATGCTAGTAGGGACAGAGTTTCATTTTTTAGCCACTGAACTACTATATAGTGCATCTCCAAAGCTATTGTAGCTGTTGGTGACTTCTAGTAGTAGTTTGCTTGATGATCTAAGAGGCCTTTTGGCTGAGTGATGTTGTACTAGGTTTCTGAGGGCAGGACACTTATTGGGGAGGTAATAGATAGAAGGACAGAGGCAGAGCTGATTGTAGGTTAGGAGGTTGGGCAGTTCAAGCCAGTGCAGCTGTCTCAAAGCAGTATAGTGATGAGTTCTATATGAGCAATTTGCAGCAAAGCGGCAATTCTGTTACAGCAGGCTTCCATTTTGCTTAGTTCAGTTTTGTTGAGATTAGTCAGAATGGGAGATGCATAGAATAGGGTGGATAGAAGTTGGGAGCGAGCAAGGGCTGATCTTGTGTTGTTGGTAAGAAATGGTTTGATACGGTAGAGTGACCCCAGTTTGGCATGTACGTTTTTAATAGTTAAGTTGAGATGACTATCAAATTTTAGGTGGGAGTGTATGGTTATTTCCAATAGCTTAGCCTGTGCCACTGGAGCAATTGGAGTAGCATTTGTGGAGTAGATAGTGAATTGACTGTTAGTGTTTTTCTTAGAACTGGTTATAATCATAAGCTGAGTTTTCTTTGGACTGAGGATAAGATGGGCTTTGGTAAGGTAGTTTTCAATGTCAGAGAATGCTAGTTGAGTTGTTTGCAGGAGGGTGGGAATGTTTTGTGCAGCACAGATTAAGGTAGTGTCATCTGCATACTGAATTATAGATGCATGCTGTGTGGAGGTATGGAGGTAATTTGTGAAGACTGTGAATAGTAGTGGTCCTAAGATAGAACCCTGTGGGGCTCCTATAGCTATGGGCAGCTGAGGAGAGAGAAATTTTCCCATTTCACAGCTTGGTACCTGTCAGTTAAGTAGCTTTGGAATCAGAGTGGAATTTGATAGATGATATTAGTTTAGTTTGTTTAGCAGGATTTGGTGTGAGACTGTGTCAAATGCTTTGGACATATCCAAAAAAAGAGTTGACACTTGTAGGCCTTCATTTTTGAGACTGTTTACTGTGTCTGTGAAGCAGAGGAGGGCTGTAGTGGTACTATGGGCAGGTCTGAAACCATGCTGAGTAGGTGACAGGATGTTGCTGTCTAGGAGATAGTTTAGCATCTAGGTATGGATGCATTTTTCTAGGATTTTGGCCAGGGGGGAAGAGTAAAGCAATGGGTCTGTAGTTAAGTTCAGTGGAGGTCTCGCCTTTGTGTATGGGTATAACATAGGATATTTTCCAGAGTTTGGGCACATAGTTTTCAACAACTGATCTGTTTATGAGAGTGGAGACTGGGATAGCAATAGCATCTGCTGTGAGTTTCAAGAAATAGCTGGGGAGTAGGTCGGCTGCTGTTGATGAGGTTTTTAGTCTGGAGAGCATGCTTTGGATTGAAGTGGTGGAAACTGTTTTGAAGGTAAAGCTTGTATTAGTGTTGTTTGTGTTGGGGGGGATGGATAGTGAGGAAGGAACAGTCCTGTGATACTAAGGATAGAACTGAGTTCACAAAGTGGGAGTTAAATTGTGTTTCGATGGGAACTTTAGTGTCAGGGGTGGTTGGTTTGGGGGTAGCCTTTTAGGTGGATTTTAGTAGCTGGTTTACATTTTTCCAAAATTTTTGCGGGTTGTGTTGGTATTTAGTTTGTAATGTTGTGTAGTAGGATTTTTTTTTGTCCAGCCTAATGTATTTTTTTGCACGGTTGCGCAGTTCTTGGTACTTAGTTAGGCTTTGTGTTTCTTTGTTTTTTTGATAGTAAAGCCAGGCAGTGTCTCTGGACTTGAGGACTTGTTTGGTTTCTTTACTGAGCCAGGGGTTTGTAGAGGTTCTAACCTTGATTTTGCGCAATGCAGCGACAGTGTCTAGGTGTAGAAATATTTTGTTGAAATATGCTACAGCCTGGTCAAGTGGGAGGGTTTTTAGGGGGTCCAGTCACAGTTACAGAGTAAAGGAAGTAATTTTTTTGTGTTTCTAATGGATATATAGTTAATGGTTTTGCACATGCTTGTTCTACTACGTATAAAGTATATTATGTTGTGGTCACTTAAGGTGTCTGGGAGACTGCCTGTGTGAGGGTACAATGTGGGGGTGTTAGTTAGGACCCAGTCAAGGATGGATTCCCTTTTAGATTTTTTATCACATCTAGTTGGAATTTGGACTAGCTGCTGGTAGCCATGGAGATTTATTAGATTACATGGTTGTTCTGATATACAGGTGAACCAATCTAGGTTGAAGTCCCCCAGAATACGGGTTTCTTGTGAGTATGTGGAAGAACACCAGGATAAGAAGTCTTCAAAGCTAGCAGGTGTATTACCAGGTGGAATATAGATCACAGTTGCGGTGATAACCTTTTTAGGGTGAAGTTGAAGTTGTGAGATAAGTATGTCCCAATTATTGGGGGAGGGGTAGGAGTTTGGTAATTGACGGAGAGTTAAGTTGGACTTGTACAGTAAGGCAGTTCCACCCCCTTTACGAAGTGGTCTGTCTTGTCTAATGATATTGTAGCCGGTAGGAGAGCTTCTGAGTTAGCTATGTTTTTATTTAGCCAGGTTTCTGTTAAAGCAATTATGTCTGGGGAGCAGTGTGCTATTGTGGCCTGGAGTTCAGGTATTTTATTTTTGATACATCTAATATTAATATTTAACATTTAACATTAAAAGATGGTTGGTTTTGCTGTTGTTGATTTGCCCAGGGATGAAGAAAGTGGGGGTGTTATGTTCTGACATTTGTGTTGGAGCAGTTTGTGTTGGACAGGATGGATTTGGGCCTGGGTTGGGGTGGATATCCCCACTTATGGTGAGCCTGGAGTTAAAATGGTTATACAGATGTTGGAGTTTGGTGAGGAGTGTGAGAAAGTATTGTGTTTTTTTGGAGTAGGAATGAGAGCATATGTGTTTAGTTCTGAATTGGTCTGTTATGTAGTTCTTGAATAACTGTGGGCAGATATTATTATAATGTGTGGTGTCTGTATACGAGAGTGCATAATGTAGTGTTGTGCTACTAAGTTTAGGGATATTGCTAGAGTGATAACTTGAGGTGTTGTAAAGAATTTTTAGAAGACAGACTAGACTTAGTTGTGTGATAGTCATGGTTATAAAGTTTAAGTTGTTTCTAGGTGGGGGTCTGAATTGGAATTATAGGGTTGCACTACATGTGGATGGGGAAGTAGTGTGGGTGATGAGAGTGATTGGAGCATTTTGTGTGGAGCAAGTTGGTGTGGTATAATGTGATATGACTTGATGAGCTGTGATTGGTGGAGGTTATGTGAGGGTGAGCTGAGGGTGTGGCTGTGATTACTATAAATCTAGAGGTAGTGGGGGTGGGAGGGAATAGGGGGCAAGTCAGGGGAGCGGAGAAAGTCCTAGCGTTAGCGAGGGCGAACGGAGCAGGGCAGAGCCAACCAAGACAAGATAAAGTAAGTATTACTTTACAAATCTGAACACTTTACACAAATTCCTGAGGTCTAATGGCTTACCAGCATAATTGCTGAAGAGCACTTGTGTCCTGGTGGGAGACTAGAAATTTAAAAATGGCTCCATGCTCAGCAGGATTCTAATATAGACTTTGTATTGGGGGAGGGAGATAGCACAAGGGGTATAAACCAGGTGGAATGCAAAGAAACCAGTGAGGCAGTCAGTGGAAATCAGTGAAGGCCTCAGAGGGGGGGTAAGTAATAATTCAAACACCTGCAAAGTGAAGGAGAGAAGAGACAGCAAAGTTTATTAAGGTTGGGAGTGTGTCTTCACATTGACTTGCTGTTTAGTAACCAGTTTGTGCACAGATTAGAGTAGGGAGATACATTAGCAATGAAGGGGGAATGTATAGAGATGCAAATAAACAGGTGGGCCTCCAAGTGATAGAAAGTAAGGCACAAAGCACTGAGTGGGCTGCTTGATGGTTAATTTAGTCACAGGGATGTGAAATACATGTATACTGAAGGCAGGGTGAGATTTTCCAGCACAACATTGAGGTCCCATGCAGAAGTTGGTGCTCTCCTGGGAGGCCTTAAATTTGTGGCCTCTCTGAGATACTGTTTTAGCAGTGGATGAGAAAAGAGGGGAGGCTCTGTGTTGTAATGATCCGAGATGGCAGAGGCATGGATTTTTATTGAAGAAAAAGATAGGCCCTTGTCAAGCATCTCAGTTAAGTATTGCAAAATCTGAGAAATATTGGGCTTTGCTTTGTCTATTCCTTGTGCTTGGTTCCAAGCACAGAATCTCTTCCATTTATCAGCATAAGATTTCCTAGTACTAGGCCTTCTGGCTTCCAAAATGACATCCATCACAGGTTTACTGAGAGGAGTGGTTTGAATAATTAGTTGATTAGCCATGCTGCAAGATTCAGAGTTTGGAGCTGAGTTTGCAGAATTTGATAGTTCTGCTGTGACAGTAGATGAGGTGTTTGAGGCAAGTACCATGGAGGATGGTGTGACATATTCCTTAGAAGCGGGTACCAGTTTTGGTGAGGCCAGTCCAGAGCAATTAGAATCATTTTTTGTTTTTTCCTGTCTGACTTTTAGTAAGACCTTGGAGAGTAGTGGCAGAGGGAGAAAGGCATAGACTGATAGGTTTTTCCAGCTGAAGGATAGAGCATCCACTTTCAATGCTTTTTTGTGATGAGTTCTTGTGCAGAATTTGTCCAACTGATAGTTTTGGGGAGAGGCAAACAGATCCATGTCTGGGCTTCCCCATTTCTGTGTTAACGTGCTGAAGATTTGTGGATCCAGTTTCCATTCGTGCGGGTCCATAAGATTTCTGCTTAGGTCGTCTGCCAGAATATTTTGCTTCCCTGGCAGGAATTGAGCTTGAAGATGTATTTGGCAAGTCAAGGCTGTGTTCCACAAGGCCATGGCTAGTCTGCAAAGGGGGTAGGAATGGGTACCCCCCCCTGCTTGTTTATGTACCACATAACTGTGGTGTTGTCCGTCTTTATCAGTAGTTGTCCTGGATGAAGTAAGTCCTTCAGGGCTGTCAGAGCATTCTGAACAGCTAGCATTTCTTTCTCGTTGATATGCAGATGCATTTGGTTTGGGCTCCATTTGCCCTGAATGCATCTCCCTGCCAGGTGGGCCCCCCAAGCCTAGTCTAATGCATCTGTAGTTAGGGTTTGGGTGGCAGGGGGTAGAGTGAATGACAGTCCCTTGTTTTGGTGACATGTCTCTGTCCACCAAAGAAACTCCTGCTGTAGGCAGGGAATGAGAGGAATCATTGTTTCCAGGCTGTGACAATGCTGACTCCATAAACTTTTTAGGTGCCATTGAAGTTTCCTCATATGCAGTCTCGCATATGGAATTAATAGAATGCATGATGCCATGAACCCCAAAGCCTGCAGAATTCATCTTGCAGATAACTGGGTTTTGTTGCCATTTGTTTGAAGTATGTTGTCAGTTGTATTTGTTTGTCTGGTGTGAGGTAAGCCGTGTGGGCAGTTGTATTCAAGCTTGCACCCAGGAATGTAATTATTTGAGAGGGTACCAGTTGTGATTTCTTTTCATTTATGGTGTACCCTAGGCATGCTAGAAGCCTTTTTACAAATGCCAGATGTTGAATAAGAGTGTCCTTGTCCTCTGCCTGAATGAGACAATCGTCCAGATAAGGATAAATTTGAATGTTTCTTTGTCTGCAGAATGCAATTACTGGTGCCAGGCACTTTGTAAAGACCCTGGGCGCAGTAGATAAGCCAAAGGGCAGTGCAGAGAATTGGTAATGCAAAAAATCTGCTTTGAAGTGGAGGTATCTTCTGCAAGATTCCCTTATTGGGATATGCAGGTATGCCTCTTTTAAGTCTAGAGTTACTAACCAAGCATTCTTGCCTAGCATAGGCAGTAGCTGTTGTAAAGTCAACATTTTGAATTTTGGAATGTCCAGGAACGTGTTCAGAATCGATAAGTCCAGTATTGGATGCCATGAATTGTCTTTTCTGGGTACCAAGAAAAGTCTTGAAAAAAATCCTTGTCCTTTTTCCCTTTCTGGTACCGGTTGAATAGCCCCCATATCCATGAGGGACATGACTTGTTTCTGGGCCTCTGCCCACTGGTTTTGTGGCAGATCTGGCCATCCGTTTGTAATTGGCAAAGTATGGAAATTAAATCTGTACCCCTGGGATACTATGTTTAATACCCACTTGTCCTTGGTAATTAACTGCCAATTTTCAGCATGAAGTGCTAGTTTCCCCCCCAAGGGGGCTGCCAAAAGATAATTGCTTGGAGATGGTAGAGGAAAGTCATTGAAACGGCTTACTGTAGGGTTGTGCTTTGTTACCTCCGGATTTGGAGGTGGAGGCACCCCATTGCTTTGACCTGTAAGATCCCTGTGATTGATATCTGGAGCCTTTTGAGCACCTGGGTTTGCCCTGAGTGGCTCTGTTGGACACAGGAAAAGACCAATTTTTAGTAGGCCAGTGCCTACTGAACCTGGGTGGCTGCACTTGCAAGAAATCTTTTACAGTTTGCACAGATTTAGCTTTCTCTTCCATTTTCTTTAAAACCTCCTCTGCCTTATTACCAAACAGAGTATCATGCTGCAAAGGGGCATCCAACAATTTAGCTTTAACATGATCAAGCAGATTTTTCTCCTTGAGCCAGGCATGCTTTCTTACCACAGATCCAGTAATGGCAGCCCTACAAGAGGCCTCCAAGGAATCAAAACCACATTGCAAAGTATGCTTTCCAACCTGTTCTGTTGAATGTAATAAATCCTGTAACTCTTTATTTTCAACACAATCAGAAATCAACATCATTTTCTGTTTCAATAAGCCCATAACATGCTGTTGATATTTAAGCATATGAAACTGGCAGTTTAAAGCCCTGATTGCCAAGGTTGCAGACGTATAAACCTTCTTACTCCATCTATCCAGCGCCCTGGAATCTCTATCAGAAGGGGTATGATTTTTGGCTGTAGAAGCCTTAACACCCTTGGGACCCGGAGAAATAGTCTCAGGATCAGCAGCAGGATTTTTGAAAAGAAATTTGTGAGTCAGGAACTCTGTAATATCTGTCTGGCTTACTAGGAGCTGGAGGCAGGGAATCAGGTGCCGTGCTTGATTCCGAGAACACATCATCAACAATGTCTAAAACAGGAGGCATTGACAAAGGCCTATGCTGAGGAAGAAGGAAGTCTTTAAGCCTCTTTTTTGATTCACAGAAGTCCTGACTCTCCCAGTGAAAATGTTCCCTTAAAGTATGCAAAGTCTCTCCAAAAGAGTAGTCCTCAGGGGGAGAAGCAGATGGAATGGATTCCTCTGCATCAGAATCCTCATAAGGTGGGATAGAAAATTCCTGATCAGAAGAGGAATCAGAAGAATTGAAAACCTGATCTGAAGATTCATAGTCAGTGCCTTGCCTAGGCCTCTTAGCAGGGGGGGTTGGGAACCCCTGATCAAGGTAATTAAATCCTCAGCCATTTTGATCATTTGTTTCATAGGCATAGGGGCCTGGATCATATGGCTCATGCGTTGTTTTTTTAAGACATAGAAGTTGTTTTTGACCTTGTTTTTGTTGATGGCATCGGTTTAATATAAAAATGCTGAGGCCTGAAAACACTCTCAGAAGCCGGTGCCTGCTCAGCGGCTCTGGACCCATCCAAGGGAGAGACATCTGTGGGTTCAATACTTTGCGAATCTCGCAGCATACCGGACTCTGAATGGGTCTCGGTAGAGGCCTGAGACTCAAAAGTAGCGGGTATCAGGGGCTGTGATAGCGCCTCACTGAGTACTGGTGAACCGGCGACTGGCTTAGGAGAAGCTTCGTCGTCGGTTTTGGACCTCGACAGTCTGTTTCTGTCTTTTTCCTTGTGCTTTTTGTGAAGACCAGTAGTCGGATTGCTAACAGACGACATTTCAGAGTAGTTAAATCTTGAACCAAAATATTTAGAGGCAAAAATATACCGACGCTTAATAGTGCGTTGGTTAAATTTCGTACAAAACTGACAGAAGGGCATGTTGTGATCAGGGCCTAGGCAAGGAATACAGTACAAAGGAAAATCCTTATGAAGTATTTGCTTCCCACAAGTAATGCAATTATTAACTTTTACTGACATCGGTAAGGAGCAAGAAAAAGTTTCCCCAACAGGGTACTTCACTTTAGTTTTAAGACTTCAGTTCTGAAACTCGAAAACGAAAATTTCAGAAGTCGGCCGACCGGCATTTGCGAACTGCTTCTGCTTCGGGCACCACACAGCAAGAAAGACTGACTAAAATGGCTTTGGCTTCATGTTTTATACCCCTGACGACCTGACATCATGGAAGAGGAGACAGCAACCGACACAGGACCCAAGACTTTATTATTCAGGCCGACTGAGGGCAACCTGCCAGTAGATTACCCAAATGTAATGACTGCAACAGTGAAACACGAATAACATTCTGTACTATGTTCTTCGTTTTTCACTGATTCCCAAAGCTAAGGAAGGGAGGAGGAAGTTAGAAAGCATTAGAGCCAGCTATTAAAACCTGCAAGACTGCAGTGGCAAAACCAGCTCTGGATTTAGAAAAAAATAGGCATGTGGTAATGCTTGGTGAAGGTATGTACAGAGCTCCAGGTAGCAGCTTCTAGGATGTCCCTGGTAGGTACTCCTCTGAGAAAGGCTGCAGAGGTAGATGCAGCCCTGGTGGAATGTGATCTTATCCCCCTGTGGGGTAGGTTTTCCATGGTGCTTGTAGCATAAATGAATGCAATGGGCTATCCATTTAGAAATGGTTTGCTTTGAAGTGGCCTTCCCCTCTGCCCATGCAGCAAAGCCAAGTAGCAGCTGTTCAGATTTTCTGAGAGGCTTAGTCCTGTCCAAATAAAATCTAAGTTGTCTGCGCATGTCTAGGGAGTGCAGTATTCATTCTCCTTTGTTTTATGGATTAGGGAAAAAAGTAGGCTAATGAATGGACTGATTTAGGGCCACACTAGACACCACCTTGGGCAAAAAGGAAGGATTGGTCCTGAGGGAAACCCTGTCTGCAATGGAAGATAATGAAAGGTTCCACTGCCATAAGGGCCTGTAATTCAGACACTCTTCTTGCTGAAGTGATGGCTAGAAGGAAGGCAGTTTTCCAAGAAAGGAATTTCAACTCTGCAGTTGCAGCCGGCTCAAAGGGAGGGAGAGTGAGCTTTTCCGATACAAAGTTAAGGTCCCAGGCTGAAGTAGGGGCTCTCCTGGGGGGTCATACATTTTTGGCCCCTCTAAAGAATTGCTTTAGCAGGGGGTGAAAGAAGAGGGGTGGCTCAATATTATAATGTGCTGAAATGGCAGATGCATGAATTTTAATTGACGAGAAGGATAGGCCCTTGTGGAGCATTTCTGTTAGAAGAATATGAGGTAAACTGGGCACCATTATGCCCATCCCCTGAGTCTGGCTCCAGGAACAGTATCTTTTCCTCTTTTCAGCATAGGATTTTCTAGTACTAGGCCTCCTTGTCTCCAGAATGACATCTAGCACCTGCTTACTGAGGGATGCTGTTGGAAAGCTCAAGGAATTGGCCAGGCTTCAAGGTTCAGGGTTTGAAGCTGAGGGTGCAGAATCTGACCCGCCTGCTGCAACAGCAGGGAAGGGGTCTGAGGCAGGTGACATGGTTCCAGCAGTGTCATACTGCACAAGAGGGGGTACCATTGCTGGTGTGGCAAGTCTGCTGCAATCAGTATTGTCCTTGGCTTGTCCTGTTTGATCTTTAGCAGAACGTTCAAGAGGAGAGGCAGAGGGGGAAAGGCATAAACCAAGAGGCTTTCCCAGGTAAAGGACAGGGCATCCACTTTCCAAGCTTGACTGTGGGAAGTCCTTGTGCAGAATTTGTCCAATTGGTAGTTCTGAGTGGTGGCAAACAGGTCTGTCTCTGGAGTCCGTCATTTGTTCCTCAAGAGGTTGAATATTTTTGGTTCTAGTTTCCATTCGTGTGGGTCCATGAGATTTCTGCTTAGGTCATCTGCCAGAGAATTTAGCTTGCCTGGCAGGAATTAAGCTTGTAGGTGCACTTGATAGCTCAAGGCTGCATTCCACAGAGCCATAGCTAGTCTGCAGAGAGGGTACGAGTGGGTCCCCCCCCTGCTTGTTTATGTACCACATAACTGTGGCGTTGTCTGTCTTTACCAACAGTTGTCCTGGAAAAATGCGGTCTTTGAAGGCTGCCAGGGAATTCTGTACAGCTAACATTTCTTTTTGGTTGATATGCAGGTGCATCTGTCTTGGGTTCCATTTGCCCTGAATGCACTGCCCTGCCAAATGAGCCCCCCATGCATAGTCTGATGCATCTGTTGTTAGGGTTTGGGTGGCAGGGGGTAGAGTGAAAGGGAGCCCCTTGTTGTGGTAGCAGCCTCTGCCTACCAAAGGAACTCTGTCTTTATACAAGGAATGATAGGAATCATTGATTCCAGGTCCTGAGAATGTTGACACCATAGGCTTTTTAGATACCATTGTAGTTTCCTCATATGCAGTCTTGCATATGGAATTTGTAGAATGCAAGAGGCCATGAACCCCAGGGCTTGCAGAAATTTCCTTGCAGATAGCTGGGGCTTTGCAGACAGCTGGGGCTTTGTGTCCAATAGTTTGAAGTGGGTTGTCAAATAAACTTGTTTCTCTGGAGTGAGGGAAGCCATCTGGGAAGTTGTGTTCAAGCTTGCTCCCAGGAATTCAATCTGTTGATAAGGTACTAGGTGATATTTCTTTTCGTTTATGGTGTACCCCAGTGAGGTTAAAAGTTTCTTTATGAATGCCAGATGTTTTAATAGCAAGTCCTGGCTTTCTGCCTGAATCAGACAATTGTCCAAGTATGGGTATATTTGAATATTTCTCTGCCTTCAAAATGCAATGGCTGAAGCTAGACACTTTGTGAATACCCTGGGCACAGTAGATAAGCCAAAGGGAAGTGCAGAGAACTGATAGTGCATGGAGCCAGCCCTGAAGCGTAGGTATTTCTTGCAAGATTCCCTTATTGGAAGCTTCCTTTAAGTCTAAGGTTGCCAATCAGGCATCTTTGCCTAGCATAGGAAGAAGCTGTTGAAGTGTTAGCATTTTGAATTTTGGGATTACCAGAAAGGTGTTTAGAATAGAGAGGTCCAGGATACGATGCCAGGAGCGGTCTTTTCTGGGTACCAGGTAAAGTCTTGAATAAAACCCTTGTCCCCTTTATTCTGCTGGGACAGGTTGAATAGCCCTGATACTTAGAAGAGAGAGAACCTGCTGTTGGGCCTCCACCCACTGATTTGGGGGTAAATCTGGCCAACCGTTTGGGGTTGGTAGGGTGTGGAAGTGGAAACTGTATCCTTGGGAAACTATATTCAAAACCAATTTGTCCTGAATAATGAGTTCCCAGTTTTTTGCATGCAGGGCGAGCTTTCCTCCTAAGGGAGCAGGCAGTTGAGCAGGGCTTGGAAGGGTTAAGGTTAAGTCATTGTGCCATTTTTCCATAGGGGGGTGGCTTACTACTCCCTGCTTTGGAAGTGGGAGCCCCCCACCACTTAGGCCTGTGCAGGGCCTGAGACTGTAACCTAGGTGGTCTGCTGTTCCTGGGTTTGGACTGAAAAGGCCTGGAAGAGACTGGAAAGGACCAGTTCTTTGAAGGCCAATGCCTACTAAATCTGGGAGGCTGTACTTGCAGGAAATCTTTAACTGTTTGCATAGATTTAGCTTTTTCCTCCATCCTTTTGAAGACTTCTTCTGCTTTGTTGCCAAACAGGCAAACTTGGTTTAATGATCATCCAGCAATTTAGCTTTAACATGATCTGGCAAGTTTTGCTCCTTAAGCCAAGCATGCCTTCTAAGTACAGATCCAGTGACAGCAGCCCTGCAAGATGCTTCTAAACAGTCAAAACCGCACTGCAAAGTATGTTTACCAACTTATTCTGCAGAATGCATCAAGTCCTGTAACACTTTGTGTTCAGCACAGTCAGGAATCAACATCATTTTCTGTTTAAGTAGTCCCATAATATGCTGCTGGTACTTTAACATATGAAACTGGCAATTTAAAGCCCTAATGGCCAAAGTAGCAGAAGTGTATACCTTCTTACCCCATCTGTCCAAGGCTCTAGAATCTCTATCAGAAACAGGTAGGATTTTTGGCAGCAGTAGCCTTAATGCCTTTTGGTCCATGGGAAATGGTCTCTGGATCCACAGTAGGATTCTTGAAGAGGAACTTGTGAGAGTCAGGTACTCTGTAATACCAGTCAGGTTTTGTGGGAGCTGGAGGTAAAGTGTCTGGGGAAAGGCTAGATTCCAAGAAAGCATCATCTACAATGTCCAGAACAGGAGGGATAGCTAAAGGCCTGTGTTGCGGAAGGAGTAAGAATTCCCTAAGCCTCTTTTTGGAGTCAGAGTAATCCTGGCTTTCCCAGCGGAAATGTTCCCTAAGAGTGTGCAAGGTTTCACCAAAAGAAAAATCTTCTGGAGGGGAAGCAGAGGGAATGAAATCCTCTGCATCAGAATCCTCATAGGCAGATAAGGGCAAATCCTGGTAATCAGAAGGAACATAAATATCAGATTCCTGATCAGAAGAATCAGAAGGAAAATCAGTTTTAGGTCTCTTATAGGGGGAAGGCTGGCTACCCCTAATTAAGGTAATAAGGTCTTCAGCCATTCTAAGCATTTGTTTTTTAGGAATATGGGCCTGAGCATGCGGTTTGGATGTCTGTTTTCTAGGCGTGGTGCGAGTTTTAGGCCTGGATGAAGAAGATGGTGTCAGTTTAAAATTCAAGTCCGTAGGCCTGAATACACCCACAGAAGCTGGTGCCTGCACAGTGGCTCCGGACCCATCCAAGGTAGACACATCCACAGGTTCCATAGTGGAAGAAGCATCTCGCGGCATACCAGAATCTGAATGGGTCTCAGTAGAGGCCTGCGAATCTGAGGTAGTGGGTATCAGGGTCTGCGAAAGCACCTCCCTGAGTACTGGCGAACTGGTGACTAGCTTAACGGAAGCATTGTCAGCAGTTATGGACCTATGCGGTCTGTCTCTGTCTTTATCTTTACTTTTTTTGGAAGATCGGTAGTCAGATGGCTGAATGAAGCCATTTCGGAGTACTGATACATAGTACCAAAATAATTTGCTACAAAGATAGCCCGACTACGAATAGTTTGGGGGTTGAACAAGGCACAAAACTGACAGCGAGGCACGTTGTGGTCTGGGCCTAAGCAAGGAATGCAGTACAAATTAAAATCTTTATGAGGTATTTGCTTTCCACAGGTAAGACAATTGTTACTTTTACTAACATCAGTTGGAGCAAGAAAAAAGATCCCCAACGGTACTTATCTTTTTTTTTTTTTTTTTTGAAGACTTCAGTTCTGAAACTTGAAAATGAAAATTTCAGGAGTTGGCCGACCAGCACTTGCGAACTGCTTCTGCTTCGGGCACCGCACAGCAAGAAATACTGATGTACTGGTGTCAGCTGCATGTTTTATACCCCTCACGACCTGACATCATGGAATAAGAGACAGCATCCAATGCAGGAATCCAAGACTCTGGTATTGAGGCTGGCTGAGGGCTACCTGCAGGCAGATAACCCAAATGTGATGACTGCAACAGTGATACACGAAGAACCTCTGCATTCACTACAGCACTTGTGTCCTCACTCACTAAATTTAAGAGTAGAAAAGGATTAGTCCAGATAAAATCACTTTAGCTAGCAGATCTAGGACACCCTTCTCTCTCTGATACCCTCCCTGTGGGAGGGATAAAGATTCCTTGTTGAAGTTTCAAGTAGTTTATTCGGTTAGGTAGATAGAGGGACAATTGTCAAACAAAAAAGTGTGTCCTAGATCTGCTATCTAAAGTGATTTTTCTCTGGACTAATCCTTTTTTTCTGATTCTTGTCAGTCCATACACCTCATCTTCCTAGAGACACTGTCACATCCATGTGAAACATCCAAAAAAATCATGCTCTAGTTGAACTAGATGTGGCAGTTCTCTTAAGAATATCTTCCTGCTTGACATCAGTAAGAACAGTCTCCTGTGTCAACCCTCTGGGGTGTCATTAGTACAAGGTAGGCCCTTTAGATATAGCTCCAAAATAGGCCTTAGAACTGCAGGACAGTTAGGAAGCATACCTTGCATTTTTGCCACTTTCCAGACTGATTTTCATTTCCAGGCAACCCCTCAAATCTGTGACAGAGTGAAGCTGCTATCTCAAGTATGGTGTCTCAAAGTTCCCTGAACTGTAGGAATTCCTCAGGCAGCTGGAAGTTCAGACATGCTGCTTAATCATAATTTGAATTTCTGGTTATTTGACCATGCATTCTTCATGAAGCCAGGTTTCTATATTTGCACGAATTAGGTGGAACCAACAGTCAATGCTGGTGCTGTCTGGGAAGGCCACCTGCAGAGTGCTAATGGCTGTGAACTTAAAATCAGACAGGATATAATGGATTATCAGGTCAATGTCACTCTCCTCAACGAGTTATAGGGGTCCCTCAAGCAGACAGTCATAGGATGCCTTGCTCCTTGATGCCATCAGGGTATGCTTGGGTGGGTACATGTGGTGTTTGTTTACATGAATGAGGTACAACTGCTATCAACACAGATGTCCTAGTGGGAAAAGTACCATTAATGACCCCATACAGGGGATGAATACTAATTTTATGAACTCTAATCATACTCTGATTTAGGAGTTGGGTCCATTCCCATCGTGGGATTAAAAACCCAAAACACTTGGAGAAATTAAAAGAGGGATAAGTACAAATCCCGAAGGTTGTCCTTAGTAATTAGTATGAACATAAAATCTTCTCCCAATGCATAGTTTTTACTATAAGTATAAAGCATTTCAGTTGCAGCTGCTCAGGGGTCACACTTACCATGGCTATGGCACACCTGACAATATAGGGTTTCCTCTTCTGCCTGAACAGCCTAATCTGAGTTTAAAAGTTGGAAGTTTCCATTTCTTTCTAAATGCTGCTACAGCTCTATTTACCTCATTTACAATATGGGAAAAAATTACGACTTTTAAACTCACAAAAGTTGGAATAGGCACCTTTTCTTATTTAAACAGCATTTTCCCTTAAAGGGTGTCTGAGGCCAGCATAACGTGGGGACACTAATAACCCATATACTCACTCAATGACTGCACACTCAGCCAAGGTGCACAGTTAACAGTAAAGGCATTTCAATATGCATTCTGTGACTGACAGTCAGCAGAACAAGCAGTGATAAAACAGACCACATACAAAAATAATCTGACAATGACAGTTATCACAATGTAAAACAGACAGTAACTGTTCTAAAACATTCAAATGCTTTTTCAAATGACTCTTGCTGCTGCCAATTCTGTAAATGAACAAGTGAAATAACTAATAACTATATGAAATGTTAAACATAAATGTTACTCTTGTTGCAGAACTATAGCTTAAGTACGTTTCTTTCAGGCAGTAACATACTTTTGTGTAAGAAAACATATTTTCTTCACAATACTAGTTTCTGTATCGCTGTAATACTGAAATGACCAGGTCTGCCAATAAAACAAAAAACACATTCTTAAGATTTCTTTTACTTGTCTCTTGGTTTCTTAGCACACAATGCCTTTCATATGAGCATGTTTCATCTTGGCCAGTTTCTTGCTATGTTATCAGAGGTCATGCAAGAACGCTATAATTTTTCTAAACAGCAGAATGCTATAATTTTTCTAAACAGCAGATTTCCAAGAGTACTGTACCATTTATGAGAATCTTTGCTAAAAATGTAATCTCCTAAAACATATACATACCTTAAAATGGATTAACCCATGGTTCCCAAACACATATTCATGTTTGCCACTGACTTGCAGCACATAATTCTTCGGGTATGCCTCTTCATTCTCCCTTCCATGGATAGTCATGCTTTTTCGAAGAGCAAGTTCATTGAGAGCAATTGGTTTCATCTCTGGAGATACTTGGAAACTGAAGACATCCTAATAAAACAGGGAAAAAAAAACATTTTCTTTTTTAGAACCTAACGTAACACCAATTAAGCAGAATGGTAATTTCTGTTAAAATGGAAAGTCAAAATGCTCTCAACCATTCCACTTAACTGAGATGACAGGCATAGCGCTATGATTTTGGCCCCCAGATTTAGCATTGTTCCTCCTAAAAGTACAGTTGTGTACACGTACCATAAATGTAGATGTTGAGTGTATTCACTTTTGCCATCATTACATTTGGGTTATCTGCTTGCAAGTTGGCCTGATTAACAAATTCTTGGGTCCTGCATTGGTTGCTGTCCCTTCTTCCATGACGTCAGGCCATCAGGGGTATAAAACATGCAGCCGATGCCATTACATCAGTTTTTCTTGCCCCAGATGCCAGGTGCCCCCCCTAATGGGAAGCAATTAAACATAAAAGCACAAAGATATACCTCCAAGAAAAAAACAAATACACCAAAAAGGCTTTTAAGCATAGTAAAGGAAAGTAGAGGTATAGCCAAAAGCAGTTAGGGGGCTAGAGGGAGGATTAACCAGGACTGCAACAGTGAATACACTCGAACATCTACATTTATGATAAGTGTACACAACTGTACAGTGTTCTTTGTGTTTCACTGTTGCAGTCATTACATTTGGGTAGATTCCCAAAGCTATGGTTGGAAGGAGGAGTTTAGATAGCATTAGGGCCAGCTATAAGGCCCTGCAAGACTGCAGTGGCAAAGCCAGCTCTGGATTTAGAGAAAATTGGCAAATGATAATGCTTGGTGAAAGTATGTAGAGAACTCCATGTAGCAGCTTCTAGGATGTCCCTGGTAGGGACGCCTCTGAGAAAGGCTGTAGAGGTAGATGCAGCCCTAGTGGAGTGAGGTCTGATCCCCTGGGGATAGGTTTTCCACGGTGCTTATATCAGAAATGAATGAAATGGCTTATCCATTTAGAAATGGTTTGCTTTGAAATAGCCTTCCCCTCTGCCCCTGCAGCAAATGCTACCAGCAGTTGTTTAGATTTCCTTTAAGGTTTAGTCCTGTCCAAGTTTAATCTAAGTTGTCTGTGCAAATCTAAGGAATGCAGTATCCATTCCCCTTTATTCTGTGGATTGGTAAAGAAGTTTGGTAAATGAATGGACTGATTAAGAGTCACACTGGATACCACCTTAGGCATGAAGGAGGGATTGGTTCTGAGGGACACTCTGTCCGCATGAAAGATGATGAAAGACTCCACTGCCATAAGGGCCTGTAACTCAGATACCCTTCTAGCTGAAGTGATTGCTAAAGGAAAGCTGTTTTCCAAGAAAGAAATTTTAAGTCTGCAGCTGGCTCGAAAGGAGGTGGAGTGAGTTTGTCCAAGACAAAGTTAAGATCCCGGGCTAGGGTTGGAGCTCTCCTGGGTGGTCTCAAATTTTTGGCCCCTCTGAGGAACTGCTTGAGCAGTGGATGAGAGAAGAGGGGAGGTTCTGTGTTATAATGAGCTGAAATGGCTGAGGCGTGGATTTAATGGAGGAAAAAGACAGGCCCTTGTGAAGCATCTCAGTTAAGTATTGTAAAATCTGAGGTAAACTGGGTGCTGTTGTGCTCATCCCTTGAGATTGGTTCAGGCACAGAATATTTTCCATTTTTCAGCATAAGATTTTCTAGTACTAGGCCTCCTTGCCTCTAAGATGATATCCATCACAGGTTTGCTGAGGGATGGTAAAGGAGAGATTAAGTAATTAGCCAGGCTGCAAGGTTCAGTGTTGGAAGCTGAGGGT
The DNA here is from genome assembly GCF_019279795.1 of Protopterus annectens. NCBI lineage: Eukaryota > Metazoa > Chordata > Ceratodontiformes > Protopteridae > Protopterus > Protopterus annectens. The sequence goes on from NC_056734.1 coordinate 138,006,553, forward strand.
GCAGAATCTAGTTCTCCTGCTGAGACAGCAGGGAAGGAGTCTGAGGCAGGTGCCATGGAGATACAGTGACACACTGCGCAGGAGGGGGTACCAGTGTTGGCATGACCAGTCTGGAGCAATCAAAATCATCCTTGGTTTGTCCTGTTTGACTTTTAGTAGTACTTTGGAGAGCAGAGGCAGAGGGGAAGGCATAGACTGATAGGTTTTTCCAGATGAAGGACAGAGCATCCACTTTCCAGGCTTGTTTGTGGGGAGTCCTTGTGCAAAATTTGTCCAATTGGTAGATCTGGGGAGATGCAAACAGGTCCATATCTGGGCTCCCCCATTTGCTTGTCAACATGTTGAAAATCCTTGGTTCCAGTTTCCACTCGTGTGGGTCCATGAGGTTTCTGCTTAGTCCGTCTGTCAGTGTATTTAATTTTCCTGGCAAGAATTGAGCTTGTAGGTGCACTTGGTTGCTCAAGGCATGTGTACACCCCCTGCTTGTTTATGTACCACATAACAGTGGTGTTGTCCATCTTTACCATTAGTTGTCCTGGAAGAATGTGGTCCTTGAAGGCTGTCAGAGCATTCTGTACAGCTAACATTTCTTTTTGATTGATATGCACATGCATTTCACTTGGGTTCCATTTGCCCTGAATGCACTTTCCTGCCAGGTGAGCACCCCATGCATAGTGTGATGCATCTGTTGTTAGGGTTTGGACAGCAGGGGGTGGTGTGAAAGGTAGTCCCTTGTTTTGGTGGCAGGCCTCCGCCCACCAAAAGTACTCTAGGCATAGGCAAGGTATGATAGGAATCATTGTTTCAAGGTTTTGAGAATGTTGACACCATAGGCTTTTTAGATACCACTGTAGTTTCCTCATATGCAGTCTTGCATATGGAATTAGAAGAATGCAGGAGGTCATGAACCCCAAGGCTTGCAGTATTTGTCTTGCAGATAGCAGGGTTTTTGTGGCCACTTGTTTGAAGTAGGTTGCCAAATGAATTTGATTTTCTGGCATGAGGTAAGCCACCTGGGAAATTGTATTCAAGCTTGCTCCCAGGAATACAATTTGTTGACAGGGTACCAGGTGTGATTTCTATTTGTTTATGTTGCACCCTAGACAAGTTAGAACCCTTTTTACAAAGGCCAGATGATTCAAAAGTATGTCCTGGATTTCTGTCTGAATTAGACAATCGTCCAGGTATGGGTATATTTGAATATTTCTTTGCCTGCAAAATGCAATAACTGGAGCTAGGCACTTTGTGAATACACTGGGCACAGTAGGTAAGCCAAAGGGCAGTGCAGAGAATTGATAGTGCGTGTAGTCTTTGAAGTGTAGGTATCGTCTGCAAGATTCCCTGACTGGGATGTGCAGGTATGCTTCTTTTAAATCTAGTGTTGCCAATCAGGCATCTTTGCCTAGCATAGGAAGTAATTGGTAAAGAGTCAGGATCTTGAATTTTGGAATCTCCAAAAAGGTGTTTAGAGTAGACAGGTCCAGGATAGGATGCCATGAATTGTCTTTTCTGGGTTCCAGGAAAAGTCTCGAGTAGAAACCTTGTCCCTTTTCCTCTTCTGGTACCAGTTGAATAGCCCCATGCTTAAGAGAGAAAGTACTTGTTTTTGGGGCTCTGCCCACTGATTTGGGGGTAGGTCCGGCCATCCACTTGGTGTTGGCAGCGTGTGGAAGTGAAATCTGTATCCCTGGGACACTATAGTTAAAACTCATTTGTCCTGGGTAATGAGTTCCCAATTCTTTGCATGAAGAGCAAACTTTCCTCACAAAGGGGCAGTCAGATGATGAGTGCTTGGTAATTTTAAAAGGAAGTCATTGAGACAGTTTACCATAGGGGGGAGTCTTATTATTCCAGACTTGGAAGTGGAGACCCCTCACTGCTTAGTTCTGAGAGTCCCCTGGAACTGAAACCTGAGGTTTTTGTTGTGTGTGGGTTTGGCTTCAGAAGACCTGGAAGGGGCTGGGAAGGACTAATTCGGACCAGTGCCTACTAAATCTAGGAGGCTGAACTTGTAAAAAATCTTTAACAGTTTGCATAGATTTAGCTTTATCTTCCATCTTTTTAAGAACTTCCTCAGCCTTGTTGCCAAATTTAAAGGAGCATTCAACAATTTAGCTTTAACATGATCAGGCATAGATTGCTCCTTAGGCCAAGCATGCCTTCTGAGCACAGACCCAGTAACAGCAGCCCTGCAAGAGGCCTCTAATGAATCAAAACCACATTGCAAAGTATGTTTTCCAACTTGTTTGGCAGAATGCATTAAATCCTGTAATTCCTTATTTTCCACACAGTCAGGAATCAACATCATTTTCTGTTTAAGCAGTCCAATAACATGTTGCTGATACTTTAACATATGAAACTGGCAGTTTAAAGCCCTAATGGCCAAGGTTGCAGAAGTGTAAACCTTCTTACCTCATCTATCCAGCGCCCTGGAGTCTCTATCAGAAGGGGTAGGATTTTTAGCAGTAGAAGCCTTAATGCCCTTGGGCCCCTGTAAAATAGTCTCTGGATCTGCAATAGGATTTTTGAAAAGAAACTTGTGGGACTCGGGGACCCTGTAGTATCTGTCAGGTTTTCTTGGAGCAGGAGGCAGGGAATCAGGGGCCAAACTAGATTCCGAGAAAGCATCATCAACAATGTCTAGTACAGCAGGAATAGCTAAAGGCCTATGCTGAGGTAAGAGAAGGAAATCCCCAAGCCTCTTTTTTGAATCAGAAAAATCCTGGCTTTCCCAGTATGTAAGGTTTCCCCAAAAGAAAAATCCTCAGGAGGGGAAGCAGAGGGAATAGAGTCCTCTGCATCAGAATCCTCATAAGTAGGTATGGACAAATCCAGCTCATCAGAACAGCCAGAAAAAACAGAATCCTGATCAGAAGATTTATAATCAACCTCAGTCCTAGGCCTCTTAGAAGGGGAGGGGGGTGGGTTGGCTACCCCTGATTAGAGTTATTAGATCTTCAGCCATTCTTATCATTTGTTTTTTAGGCATAGAGGCCTGAGCATGTGGCCTGGGCATCGGTTTTTTAGACATGGATTGAGATTTAGGCCTAAGTAATGAAGGAATACACCCTCAGAAGCCGGTGCCTGCACAGCGGCTCCGGACCCATCCAAGGTAGAGACATCAGCGGGTTCCATAGTTGAAGCATCTCATGGCATACTGGACTCCGAATGGGTCTCAGTAGAGGCCTGCGAATCAGAAGTAGTGGGTATCAGGGGTTGCGAAAGAACCTCACTGAGTACCAGCGAACTGGCGACTGGCTTAGGAGAAGCGTCGTCGGCAGTTTTGGACCTCGGCAGCCTGTCTCTGTCTTTATTTTTGTGTTTTTTTTTGGAATCCCGGTAGTTGGGTAGCTAACGATGACATTTCTAGATAATTAAACCGAGAACCAAAATATTTAGAGGCAAAAATATACCAACGACAGATAGTGTGCTGATTAAATAAAGCGCAAAACCGACAGCAAGGTACGTCGTGGTCAGGGCCCAGGCAAGGAATACAGTACGAATGAAAATCTTTATGAGGTATTTGCTTTCCACAAGTAATGCAATTATTAACTTTTACTGACATCGGTAAGGAGCAAGAAAAAGTTTCCCCAACGGAGTACTTAGCTTTAGTGGAACACTTCGGTTCTGAAACTCGAAAACGAAAATTTCAAGAGTCGGCCGACTAGCACTTGCAAACTGCTTTGGCTTCGGGCACCGCACAGCAAGAAAGATTGATGTAATGGTGCAGCTGCATGTTTTATACCCCTGACGAGCTGACATCATGGAAGAAGGGACAGCAACCGATGCAGGACCAAAGACTTTGTTAATCAGGCCGACTGAGGGCAACCTGCAAGCAGATAACCCAAATGTAATGACTGTAACAGTGAAACATGAAGAACATCTTTGGTTGTGCCAATTCAGACCTGTTTAAGAGTATATAGCTTACTAAAATAGACAAACTAACAGAGCCTCTCTATCATTACCTACATACAGTCTAAAATAAATACCTATGATTGTGAAAAATAAGAAATCACTCCTATTACTCCTAGTACTGCGGTGGTGATGCTGCAGTAGCGTTGTCGCCTTACAGCAAGACATTGTGCCGTTCGATTCTCAGCTAGAACGTCTTCTGTGTGGAGACATGCGTGAATGGGTGTACCTTCGTTGAAGGTTGTGCATCAGGGCTGGCAAACTCGGCACATAAAATAATCTACTGCCAATCATTAGCGGACCCGAGCTCCGCTGTGGCGACCCCTAACTGGGAAAAGCCAAAAGACACAAGCATGAATCCATTTGATATCAGCAAAAGGTGACTACAATAAGAGGCACAAATAAGCCAACTATGATGGTAAGGGATACTGAGGTAAAAACTGTAAGAACCTACACTAAGGCACTGTATGAGCACATCCACTCATGCATAAATCGTGCCATCCCAAATAGAACCAAGATGCTCTCATCCAAAAAAAAAAAAAAAAAGAAGCCAATCTGGTGGTCCCCTGCCATAAACAAACTTTACAACAAAAGGAAGAAACTGTTGCAGAAGAGAGGAAAATCCCAGGATGCAAAAAACTTCCTTACCAGCCTCAGTAAGAAACTGAGATCCCTCATAAAATCCTCCAAAGCTAGTTACGAAAATAAAATTGCCAAAGATTCCAAAGACAACCACAAGGCATTCTATAACTATGTCAAGAATCTAAATGGCAAAGCTCAGATCTGCTCTGAGCTAAAACAGAAAGGCATTAAATATACTGATCCCAAGGATATTGCCAATATCCTGGCAGATCAATTCAGTGCCAACTTCACCCCCATCTCACCCCCTAAATGGCCCATCTCAATACCGGAAGATTGCCAAATTCCGGTAATAATGGCCACACAGGTAAAAAACGCACTCTCCAAAGCTAAGAATACAGCATCCATGGGACCAGATGACATCCTGGGCTGTGTACTACATGAACTACAATATGAACTGGCACCTCACCTAAGTGTCATGTTTAATCATAGTCTCACCTCAGGTTTCGTGCCCACTGAGTGGCACAGAGCTACAGTTATCCCACTCCACAAGGGGGGATCCACCTTGGATCCTGGAAACTACCGTCCCATCAGTCTGACAAGCCTTATCGGCAAGGCCATGGAGCGTATTATCATGGAACTTATAAACAAAGACATTGGCAACCTTCAAACACTGGACCCACCCAGTTTGGGTTCGTGCAGGGCCGATCTTGTCTCCTGAACCTGACTGACTTCTTCGAATCTGTCTCCAGAGCCATGGACAAGGGTAAGGTGGCCGACACAGCCTATCTAGACCTTGCCAAGGCCTTTGACACCATCCCCCACTCTGGAATCATAGATAAACTTACTAAGCTTGGCATTAATCCCTACATCAACTAATGGGTTGCTAACTGGCTTACTGACAGAACCCACACTGTAAAAGTAGCAGACTCCAAATCCAGCTCCAGACAAGTGACAAGTGGAGTACCTCAGGGTTCAGTCCTGGGACCGCTCTTGTTTGGCATCTACTTCTCTGAAGTACAGGCCAACACTAAGGGACTCTGGATAACAAAGTTCGCAGATGACTGCAAACTGGGAGCCATTATTGAATCCCCAAATGATGTGTATACTCTACAAAAGGGCCTTACAGAAACAGATGCTTGGTACCAGAGCCATGGGCTCAAGCTCAATGCCAAGAAATGTATAGTTATTCCCTTTGGGGAAAAAACATGTATCCGTGAATTACCATATAGGTGGCAGTACACTAAACACCGAAAGTGTGATAAGAGACTTAGGGACACAGGTGGACAGTGGTTTCACCTTCGATAACCACATTGCCATAACAGTCAGGAAATCCTTCTATGTGGCACACCTCATCACTAAGGGCTTTTCATCCAGAAAAAAGGTCATTGTCCCACTGTACTCATCCCTCATTAGACCCATTATAGAATGCAATGCCCAGTTTGGTATGTACCTCAAGACATCTGCAAGAACTGGAAAGGCCGCAGAAATACCTCACTAAAAGAATCACAGGCCTAAAGCAGATGCCCTACGCTGACCACCTTAAAAAACTCCAGCTATACTCTGTCGCATATCGTCTACTCAGAGGCGATCTTTGCTTAACATACAAGGCCATGTCAAACCCAGAGCTGTTGGACATGCTACACTTAAAGAAATCTCAATCCCTCAGAGCCACACGCTCCAGGGATCTAAACCTTGTCATCACAATAAACAAAACATACTGGAGGGATAGGTTCCTGACCCAGAGACTCCCCAGACTCTGGAATAGATTGCCCATACATGTCAAGCAGAGTGCCTCTTTGGTCCTCTTCAAAAGGAACCTTGACGATTGGATGGGAGAAAGGAAATTCACCCCGGGGATCACGTCAGTCGCCCTGTTAGACAGGGGTCCAGGGAAGTAAATAGTGTGGGAAGAAATAGCCAGGGAATTGTTATGACTAGGCTTGTATAGGCCCTAGGGCTGATAGCCTAGTACCAACATATGAACCTATTTGTGACCCATTGGTACAATTTTTTTTAAGAGCAGTGCTATGATTTTAATGGTCAGAAGTTGAGAGGTATGCTCTCATCCCATGTTCATCTTCTCATGACATGGTATTAACACAGACCTCTATACACTTCAAAAGGTAAACAAAAATGCTGTGGTTAAAATAGGCCACACAAAATCCCTTTGGCACTTCAGTAAATGTTGCCTTCAAGGGGAACTAAATTCTAGAAAAGCTTAGTTTGACTCATTTAATAACACTTTACAGTCACATGATTAAGTAATATAATGTGTAAACTTGTTCTAATATAAAGTTGATATGTTAAATGAAAAGTGTGCCAATTTACTTCAGATTTCTAGCCCTGCAAAATATTACTTTTGACATATAAACGGCCCTGTAGTACACCACTGGTAACCCTCATCAGGAGACATAGTAATAGTCACCAAAGTTTACTCATTGCTTAACCAGTTTTACCCTCTTCAATGACATATGTGTTGACTTTTTAATGTCTTTAATCTGTCAATTTCCTTATCTGGAGTAGTCTGGTACCTTAGCAAGGTCAAACTAAGCAGTATGTGCCATCAACCCTTCATAAAGTACTGCTGCTACCTCCTACAGAATGTCATGAGATTCAGAGGACAAGATCTCCCCTTAAAATACACATGCTGTTCCATTACTAACATAAGTAGGCCCCCTATCATTCCAGAAAACTCAACTATGAATTTCACCATAATTTTACATTACTGGTAAGTCTGATGAGTTGAACTTTTGTGAACTGATACCACTACAGCCTGCCACCACAGTTAAGAGAGGCACTCACTAACATTTCAACATGGCAAACATGTTTAGTTATGGTTCCTCGATTATATATGTTTTCTACACCCATGGAACTTTGTTTCTTTTTTACTTGCATCCTTATTGCGAAGTTCACACATTTTTCTGAAAGTACATTCAGTATTACCTGTGGCTGTAGCCTAATGCTACAGGTTTACAAATATTTTTTTCTGTAATTACAATAACTATGATCTGTTGCTATAGCCTACTGTAACATGTTTATACATTTTTTTTCAAGTACACGCAATTACCTGTAGCTATAACCTACTGTGGCAAGTTTACATACATTTTTCTACAAATGCATTCACGACTACATGTAGTTATACCCTCCTGGCAAGCTGTAACAAGTTTACACAACATTTGTCAAAGTGAATTCACTATTATCTGTGGATACAGCCTTCTGTAACACGTTTAGACATTGTTTTGCTGCAAGTACAGTAAACTTTAATCAGTGGCCATCTAATTCTTCTCCCCATTTCATAAAGATCTTTTTGTCTATATACCAGCAGGGCTGCAGCTTGCATATTTGTGCGGGACATGCATACCATCTTCAACAGTTGCTGATGGTGGTAAACCACAAGTACCAAGCTGGATATTCTGGTCAAGAGACCACACATTATACTATAAAAATTTAACAGTCTGCATGACAGATATGGAGGAACAATACTATTTTTATTTAGAAAGCATGCATTGCACTTTAGACAGCAAAAGGCATACTGGAGCTGAAGTGCTTACAATGACATTTTTACAGAATAAATATTGTTCTACATGTGGCACTGTACTAGTTCCTGCACAGCAGGATGTCATTTATAAAACATTTCTGTTTGGTAGATTATCAGACTTTCATATTACTATGACTGCACCGCTACTTAAATATAAAAACAAAAACTAAAAAAAAAAATAAAAAATAAAAATAAAAAAAAAAAGTTATGTACTCACCATAACGTTTCATCTGTATTATCGATTCTTTCATCTCTCCTCACATATGGTCCGGATCTGATCCATTGGATCCGACTCAGCTGTTAGTAAGCTTGTGGCAACCAAAACTCTCTTGTATACCTCCCCTTACCCACAGTGCATCACTCCCTGTTACCTCAAATCTTGTTTGCAAGGATTATCCCCATAAAGAAAGGAAGTGAACTTAAAGTTGAAAATTTTAAGGAGATCTGGGTATTGGAGATTGTCGCCTCACAGTAAGACGTTGTCCAGTTTGATTCTCAGCTAGAGTGTCTTCTGCGTGCAGATATGCGTGAATGGGCGTACCTTCGTTGAAGGTTGTGCATCAGGGCTGGTAACTCGGCATGTAAAAATCAACTACCAATCAATAGCGGACCGGAGTTCCGCTGTAGCAACCCCTAACCGGGAAAAGCCGAAAGACACAAACAAACAAACAACAAACTTCTGGGTATTGGAGATAATAAAGATGGCCTGAATTATACTTCCTGTCCAACCAGGAAAAGACAAAGGTAGGGGTCTTAGAGGGAGGGAATGTGAGAACAGATGAAAAAATGACAGCACAGATGTAACATTACTTTGAGTACATAACTTCTTCATCTCGTCCTCACATATGGGACAGACTCCCCAGCTACCTTTAACCTGGGCAGATTCATGGGAGGATATTTCTCAGAACCATTAAACCAAAGGAGGCTCTTCCCCTGGAGAACAAACCCAACTTGTAATGAGTGATAAAGGTATGATGATTGGTCCATCTGGCTGATCCACAAATCTTGTCCATGGAGGCATTTAACTAAAAAACTGTGGAAGTGGCCATGGCCCTGGTTGAGTGAGCTTGAACAGGTTTGGAAGGATCTATACCTTTTGTAGTGTAAGTGAAAGAAATGTAATCAGAATGCCATTTTGCTAAGGTAACTTTGGATACTAGTAGGCCTTTCCTAGGGCTTGCAAAGGCAATAAACAATTGACTGGCTTTTTGAAACTCTTAAGTCCTATGCAGATAGAAACATAACTTTCTATGGACATCCAACAGATGTAGAACATTTGCCTTTATTGCTGAAGTTAGGAAAGAAAACAGGCAAACGTATGGTCTAATTAATATTAGTCTATGAAACAACTTTAGGCAGAAAAGAAAGGTAGGTAAGCAAAGAGACTGTGTATGAAAAATCAGGCAAGGAAACTGGGAGGATAGTGCCTGAATTTCTGATATTTGTCTTGCAGATATAATGGCCACTAGAAAGATAGTTTTCCAAGATAGAAATTTTATATCACAAGTTGCTGCAGGTTAAACGAGGGCTGAACAATAAGATGTAGTACCACGTTTAGGTTCCATGGAGGACAGGGATCTTTATTAGGAGGCCTTAATAATAGGGTCACATTTAAGAAGGTTTTGCAAAGCTTGTGGGAAATCAGAGACAAGCCATCTTTCCTAGTGTAAAAATCTGATATAGCTGCTAACTGTACCTTAACTGTAGAGGCATCTGTCCCCATTATTAAAGTGGTGAGCTAAAAATTCTTGTACGGAATGAATAGGTGCTGTGAAGGGATCTACATTATGCTTTTGAGCCCAAACTACAAACCTCTTCCATTTATTCCTATAAAACTTTTGAGTGGATGACTTATGGGAGGACAACAAAATATGACAGACCAGTTGAGGACAGCATCGGTTGTCTGGCAATCAATGGAACTTGAAGCACCAGGCCGTCAGTTTGAGATCGTGAAGGTTGGGATTAATCATTCCTGTTGGATGTGACAGAAGGTCTAGAACAGGTTCTAGAATCCAGGGTTCCTTCTGTAAATGAGGCCAGAGGAAGGGAAACCAGATTTGTTAATGACAAAATGGGGCAATGAGGATTACTGTTCTCTTTAACTTGTTCACTTTCTGAAGGAATTTGGGAAACATGGGGATGGCAGGAAAGGTGTACAATAGACCAGGAGGCCAATCGTTTATGAGAGCATCCCTTGAGGATTCCTCTGGTGGGTGGATTAAGGCACAGTAGCAGCTGCATTTGTTGTTTAGGGGAGATGCTAAGAGGTCGCAGCAAGCCTGGCCCAATCTGCAGAAAATGTCTTCCATTACTGTCTGATTGAGGGACCACTTGTGAGGCATGAGAATTGATTTGCTCAATTTGTCCGCTATCACGGTGGACTTTCCCAGAATGTGCATTACTATAAGAAAGCAGATGGATGAGATCACCCATTGCCAACTGAGTGCTTTTTGACACAGATGGTATGATCTGGTTCCTTCTTGCTTGTTTATTTACCAGACCACAGACATGTCTGATTGAACCACCACTGTTCCTATGGGAAGAGCAGTCTGAAATGCCTGCAACACTAGAAACAATGCCCTTACATCCCAGATGTTTATGTGCAGATTGGCCTTGTCAGCAGACCAGGTACCTTGAACCATCTTCCCCAGATAATACCCCCCCCCCCCCAATCTGGGAAGTATCCACGGTCACCGTGGCCTGTGGCTTGCTTCAACTGTGCTGAATGAATACACCATGAAAAGGTTCTTTTGCATGTGTCCATTATAAAATTTGGTGAGACAACGGTTGGTGGATAATTGACCATTGGGCAGCTAGAAGCCATTGAAGTATTAGCATATGAAATTTGGCTAACGGAACTAAAACTACAGCTGCAGCCATTGATTCTAAAGCCTGTAGAACATGACAAGCAGCTACCTTCTTATTTTGGTTTAAACTGTGTGTTTGTTGCCTGACTGTGAACACACTGGAGGGGGAAAGTTTTGCAATCATCTGAGTAGTGTCCAGCACTGCTCCTATGTACTCCAGTGTTTGAAAAGGGTACAGGTATGATTGTTGTTAATTTATGGCTATACAGAGTTCTGTACAGATTTGAACAAAGTGTATTGCACAGAAAAGTAGATCCCTGGTTGGGGTGGATATCAGCTAGTCATCTAAGTAAGGAAAAACCAGGAATCCTTGTCTCAGGTGAGCCGCAACCACTGCTATGTATTTGTTGAACACTCTGGGGTGGTAGTGAGACCAAAGGATAGCGCACTGAACTGGTAATGACTGGCCCCCAGCCAGAAGTGTAGGTGTCTTCTGGATCGTTTGTCCATTTTTATATGGTAGTACGCATCTTGAAGATCTATGGAGTACATCCAATTGTCCTGTTCCAGGAATGGAAGTACAGACTGAACTGTGACATTCAGAACTTACAGCAAACTGACTTGTTTAATCTGCTGAGATCCAGAACTGGTCTCCAGTCCCCTGTTTTCTTTGGAACTAAACAACCTTGAGTAAGTTCAGCATCCTATCTGGTTTCATGGGACCTCTTGTATGGCTCTTTTTTCTAGCAGGTTTTGATTTTTTTGTTGGGAGGGAATAATGAGAGAAGGGGATTTGGTTACCTCTGGATATTACCCTCTGCACCCACGTGTCAGTGGTTATCTTTTGCTAGGCTATTAAGTGCCAGGATAGTTTACCCCTGATTGGCTACACAGGTGGGCAATCAGGTCTCCTTTCAGGAGCACTGGAAGGGTTTCCCAAAGAAAGATTCTTGGGACCCTTGATTCTGCGGGCCTCATCTGCCATGAGGGCGGCGTCTTCCATTACCATTTCCCCCTCTGTCTCTGGGGGAAAACTCTCCATATGTGTCCTGGTAAGATTTCTTGAGCCACATTTTTCTGCCACCTCTCTGACCATTAGGGTAAGGTTTCTGAGGGACAGAAAAACGTATGCCCATGGCATTCACCCCTGGATAATGTACATTTGACTTTGGACCAAAAAGGGATGTCCCATTAAATGGAGCATTGACAAATGAAGACTTAAAAGGATCTGCAAAATCACACAGGTGCATCCAGGCTTGCCTCATAGATATGCCGAAACCTGCCTCTCTACTCGTTCCTTCAGCTGTATGCATGATGAGCCTCATGGAGGAGTTAGCTACAGAGTGCAGGGTCGCTAACTGGGAAGCCACCTTTTCTCATGCTCTCTCAGCTACTGCTCCTTCAAGGGTATCTGACACCTCCTTGATCAGATCCCTTTGCAACCTGGAGAAATGGAAAGGTAGTTCAGCGATCGTAAGTCAAAGGTCAGTGATGAAAATATTTGTTTCCCACATCTATCCATCGTCCTAGAATCCTTATTAAGAGGATGAATGGAGGAACTGTCCTCTGACAGTTCCTTCTTGGTCAGTGCTGCCATGACCGCTGCATCTACTGCAACCCATTTTGTCCAAAAAGCCTCGTCAGCTGGAGCAGTAATTATTTTGTTTCATTTCCAGGTAATAGATTTGATGGAATCTGGGGTGTCCCATACCCAAAGAGAGATCAAACCTAGAAGAGCATTGGTGAGCAGAATCACCCAGGAAGTAGATGGTTGGGAACCAAAGGCCGCCAAGGTATACTGACTCCTCCGAAGGATTATTGGACTGCCAGTCACCTTACTGTTTTAAAATCTCCAGGATCTCCCCGAAAGAAACATCCTCAGGAAGTGACCATGGGATTCCTTCTCCCTCATCAAGGTCGGTGTCTTCCGTGGCAAGCTCCTTCATGGAATCTAAATACTTCCTCTTGGAAGGCCTCTTCTGAGGGACCTCCTCAGTGGGATACTCTGGGGAAGTATCAGAAGAGGCAGGGGTACCCTGATGGGTATTCTGGTGCCTAAGGTCCTGTTGTCCCTGTGGAATGTCCTGATCAGAAGTGCACAGGGAGCATTGATGGGATTAAGGATCTAAGAGGGCAGGTGACCTTCTAGATGCAGTGGCAGCTATGGCTCTCTCCAGAGCCCCAAAGTCTGACTGCTCCTGAGTGGGAAGGGTCTCCAGCTCCAACAAGCCATGCTTGCTGGATGGGGCCCTCTCCTGCATAGAAGACAGCTCACCTGGGGTAGAAGTCAGAGCCAAGCTCACCTGCACAGAAGCCCCAAGGCGCATCAACTACTTCAACAGTCTGGGAGTCCAGTGCACTCATGGTCTACAAGGTTCGCTGAAACTCTGGGAGCTGTCCAACTCTGAAATGGCTGAAGAGCTCCAAGCAAATGTCTGATCTGAGGAAACAGACATCTTCACATCCTTGCTGAAAGACACTGAGCATATCGGATCCCATGACTCTGAGGCTTGCCCTGAAATCAGAGGAGGAGTTAGTGGAGGAGTGGATGGCTTGGATAGACCCTGAACTGTATGGGTCGGGGCCAAGGGGTACTTAGTGATGCCCTGCACCAACAAGATCTTCTGTAGCATTCATTCCATGCCTTCTTCAGCATGGGTCCTAGTTGAATGGGAAGAGGATACTGATAGAGATTTAGGCCTGCTCAAAAAGGGAGGCATTGCCCTCAAAGGTAGTCAGGGAGTACTGAGTCCTTGGAAGAGTCATAACTGGTTTAAAAGGATTGGCTGTCAGGTCTGATGTCAATGGATCTGATTTATCCTTACCCAACAGACTCGGAGCCAAAGAAGCCGAATCCAACAGAGGAATGCTCGGCGCCAAAGGCTCCGACCAAGTCACAAATTCAGAAGCTTTGGAAGATTTCAAAGACTTAAATCTTAGCTCCAAAGGCCTCTTCTTTCCTCTGTCACCACTTTTGGAAGAAAAGGAAAAAGCAGGGCTCCAATGAGCCAATTTTGATTTGGAGGATGTCACAGATTTGTGATCACTACCACATATTGCCTCTTCAAACGCAGATTATAGCATGCCCCTCAAAATGAGTTTATTCTTCCATTCAACCAAAGCCCTGTGGTTGAAGGAATGGCAGATAGTGCAATCTTCCTGTAGATGAATGGGCCCTAGGCAGTAAACACACAGGGAGTGCGAGTCACTGAAGGAAATATTGTGACCACACTTTGTGCATTTCTTAAAGCCTGCTGGCTTATCCTGCTTCTCAGCCATGATGAAGAAATGAAAGGCCAAGAATATACACGCACACACTCGTGCATGCACACGCACACACACACGCACGGACACGCACACAGAGACACGCACACACACGCAGACATGCACACACATGCATGCACGCAGACAAGCACACACACACGCATGCAGACACGCACACTAGCACCCACACCCAATAAAGGGCACACCAAAAAACAGAAAGAGGAAAGCTTTTTTTTTTTTTTTTTTTAATATAGAAAGAGGGGGAAAAGAGAAACTATTAACAATAGTAGTAAGAATACCTGTAATGATATGGGAGAGAAGGGCGAGTAACATATTAAAAAACAGTTACTAGTGGGGAAAAAAGGGAACTAGAGAGTGACAGTGACCTAATAAAAAAGTGACTACTATTGAAAAAGGAGTTCAGACACAAAGGGGAGATAGGAGAAAGCTAACCACACAAAAACGATCAAGAATTAGAAAGAAAAGGAAAAAATTATAGTAAATACCACCTGACAATCCAAGAGCTAGAAGTTTAGATTACGTCCTCACAAAGTGGCCAACAAGATCTTGGGTAACAGGGAGAGAGGCATTGTGGGTAACATGAGGTTATCCAAGAGCTTTTTGGTTGCCATGAGCTTAGTTAACAGCCGAGTTGGATTCAATGGATCGGATCCGAACTCATATGTAAGGGTGAGACGAAAAATTGACAATATCAGATGTAATCTTTAATTGCTGTTAGTCACTCATGGCCTCAGCCTTGATATCCAAGACAGGAATCTAAACATGCAACGAGGCATCATACAGCATAGGCAGGTAGAAACAGAATAACATCCATTTCCAGACTCAGATATCTTTACAACTGCTGTGTTTCAAATGTTTTACCTGCTGATGCGGTTTGAATACATATGACTGCTTCTTGCGCTTAAAAAACATTGAAAACTTCAAATTTTACAAATATATGTTCCAATAAGAGGAGCAGTTCTGCTTGGTGGACAATCCAGAACATCTGATAAGCAGTAGTACTATCAGCCATTGCCTTTCCATAAACACATCTACACTTCAATCTATTTCAGGATTTTCTTACCCACAGATACCTAGACTTTCTGTTTTTAAACCATGCTGTGACATTTTACTTACATAACATGAACTCACCACTGCTTTTAAAATGCTACATTCTACTCTACAACTTTCATCTCTCATCAGTATGTTTTTGAATCATCAATGCCTCAATGTCTGTTGTTCATCAAGCCTTCCTTATCAGACCAATATGTTGTTCAAGGATGTCCATCATCCAGACAGCCATGATTTGTGCTCCTGCCTGCATCTTGCCAATAACAGCATTTATCTTTTTTGACTAAATCCTGCTCCTGCTGATTATGTATGCACATGCATCACCAGAAGGACACCCATGCCCCTCAATCTGCACATGCATGCTCTCCCACATATGCCAACAGAGGCTACACCAATACCAGCTTGGACTGCCATTCCCGCATCTTCCCACACTAAATCCACTTTCATGACATGCCTCCACTTTCCAGCAGAAGAGTGTTGTCATTGGAGCAGTGGTGCGAGCCAGGTGTGAACTACCCCCCACCCCCACCCCAAGACAGGCATGCACATCCTCACCGCCTGCTCAGTCAAGTGCCTAAGCCACTAGTCAAACTCACTTCTCTCAGGTATAGTCAGGGTTTTATCATGCTATACCAATGGTGCAGGCCTTAATCAGCAACATTGCATGAAGTGTTATTACTATAAAGTGTTTTATTACTCTACTGTAATAAATTTTCTTTACAGCTCAACAATTGTGACACTGGTGTCCTGAAACTAGGTGCTACAACTAATTTGTTCTTGCAACTCTCTCAGTTCATTAGTTATGATACCATAGGTTACTTCTGGGTGTCTCAAGTCAGCTACAATACTTACAAACAGTGAATGTTAGGAAATTCTAAACTAAGCTACAAGTGTAATGTTGCTACTTCATAGATGCCTCTTTCATAAACTGTTCCACTCTGTTGGTATGGCACATAAGTCAGTTGGGATAGCTCTGAGGTAATGGATACCAGTCCAAGATACTGTGTTCCAAACTGATTCTTGTTCTATCATGAAGAACGTGCACAGCTTTAAGACGTATTTTACACAAAGTATGTTATGCCACTTGATGAGAACATGGTTAGTGTATCTGAATACAAGGTAAAATATTCTGGCATTCTCTCATTTGAATTAAACTCTGGATATGCATGTACCACTTCTGATCAGTCACATAAAGGTACTGTCAAGCAGAGGTTATTGCCTCCTTGTCTTTCCCACATCTGGCAACACTGGAGCCAACAGGCCAACTCTTGCTAAAGGCAGCAGATTAACCATAATTAACAAAAAGTTTGTAAGCAATTCTTCAGTTTTAATCTGTGCAAACAGTCCTACATGCACTGCCACTGCTAAGGCTACAATGCAGCTTTCTAGTTTCCCTTTCTTTCTTTCACCTACACCACCAGGACTTTAAATTGCAGGAACAGGTCTATGTAACTCGTGCCTTACTAGAAACTAATACTCTGACATTCCAATTAAAATGCAGCCTACTGTTCATTCTGTATACAGTTTTCATTCAGTTTTCATGTACTAGGATTTTTCATTATTTTCAGTCTTACTTTACTGCACAAAGATGCTGTTATGTGGAATACATATCCTCTATTTACTTAAGTACCAATTAATATACAGCCATTATTGGTACATTAAGGAGAAATATCAAAATACCTAATACAATGTAACTGGACTATACAGGCATATAGAAATAAGTACTATTTTAAATTCTGAAAGGTCTTAAGTGCTGTTTATCTACATATTCAGCAATAAACTCAAATGAAACCCTAAAGCTGATATGCTGGCGTTTGCAGCTTGCAATTTCCAGTTTCCTCAACTCCAGCTTCTAGAAGCACCAAAAACAATAGTCAATTAATGTCTGCTCGTGAACCATTGGATAAAAGAAAAAAGAAGTTATGTCTTAGCATAATGTTCCATCTGTGTTGTTCATCTTCTTTCATTCATCATTGATGGGTTCGGTTTTGAGCCCCCGGAACAGAGCATGCCTTTTTACCAAGCTCGCACCAGTCAAAAAACTCTCGAGCTAAGTCTCTACCAAGAACGCCCTTTTCCCCATTACCTCAGATCAAGTTTGCTAGAGAAAGAGAAGTAAAGCCAAGGACACTTCTGCAAATACCTTAGGACACCACTTGGATCCAAAGCATCCCCCAAGAGCCTTTGGAGGAGGGAAGGAGGGTGGGAAGTGATGAATGAAAGAAGATGAAAAAAACAGATGGAACGTTATGGTAAGACATAACTTCTTTATCTGATGTTGTTAATCTTCTTTCCATTCATCACTGATGGGACAGAATCCCAAGCTACCTTGAGGTCCATTGGTAGCCCTTATGGAAGAACATTCCTGAGCACAACTGAGCCGAAGGCAGTTCTCCCTCTGTAGACCAAGTCCAATTTGTAATGATTGATAAAGCTATGAGGCTTAGCCCAAGTAGCTGCTGCGCAGATGTCATCCATCAAAGCCCTGGAATGGAAAGCTGCAGATGTTGCCAAAGATCTAGTGGAGTGAGCTTTAACTTTTGGCATAGGTTCGTCTGTGAGGGAATAGATGTAACATATTAAGTCCCTTAGCCATTTTGATAATGTAACATTGGAAACAGCATCTCCCATTCTGGGCCCAGAAAAGGAGATGAAAAGCTGTTCTGATTTATGGATAGGTTTGGTCCTATCTAGGTAAAATCTCAGTTGCCTACGTACATTCAAGGAGTGAAGGCAATACTCTCCTCTATTTTCAAAATTTGGAAGGATCACTGGTAGATCAATGATCTGGTTTATGGAGAATTCAGAAACAACTTTGGGGAGGAAGGATGGATTTGTCCGATACTCTGTCTTTATGAAAGACCAGATAGGGCCTCTTGATACTCAATGCCTGCAGCTCCAAGACCCTTCTGGCAGACATGATGGCTACTAAGAAAAAAGATTTCCAAGACAAAAACTTTAGGTCACACTTCGCAGCAGGTTCAAAAGGTTTTTGAGTCAAAGACTGAAGGACTAGAGTGAGGTTCCATGGTTCCACGGGCTGTTTGACAGGAGGGCCTGATATGAGAGGTCCCCTTGAGGAAGACCTTGCATAGGCGTAAAGAAATAAGAGGGGAGTCATCTATACCATTGTGGAAATTAGAAATTGCTGCTAGGTGTACTCTTACATTAGAAGCAGAGGCTCCATTACCAAAACACTTAGCCAAGTATTGAAGCACCGCAGTTACTGGAGCTGAATACGGGTCTAGCATGTTATCCTTGGACCAGATGGAGAACCTTTTCCATTTATCCTGATGTAGTCTTTGGGTGGATGGCTTATGAGAGGCCAGAATTATGACTCAAACAGGCGAGGAGTGATTAGCTTGCCTGGTGACTAATGGAAGTGGAGAAACCAAGCTGTGAGTTTGAGACTGGACAGATTTGGGTGACTCAATCCTTGGGGATGAGTAATCAGATATGGTAGAGGGTCCAGAATCCATGGCGGGTATACTATGTGAGGCCGAAGGAAGGGGAACCAAACTTGTTGAGGCCAGAACAGAGCTACGAGGATCACCTTGCATCTCAACCGAACAGCTGTCTTCAGAAATTCTGGAGTCAGGGGAATGGGAGGATAAGCATAAAGTAGTCTCGTGGTCCAGTCGTGGATTAGAGCGTCCCTCGGGGACTGCCCCTCAGGGGGAAGTAGGGCAAAATAGCTGCTGCACTTGCTTGATGGGGATGCAAAAATATCGCAGCAAGGCTGGCCCCAGTGGCTGAAGATTTCTGCTGCCACCTTGGGCTTGAGGGACCACTCATGAGGCAGGAGGATGCATCTGCTCAGTTTGTCTGCAATTATGTTGGAGCTCCCCGTGATATGCGTTGCTATCAGAAAGTGGTTGGAAGCTAAATTCTCATGGCTTCTCGACAAAGGGGGTAGGACTTGGTTCCTCCTTGCTTATTGATATACCAGACCACTGACATATTGTCTGACTGAACTGCAATTGTCCCGGGAGGGAGAGCCGAATGAAAGGCCTGCAATGCTAACAGCACTGCTCTCAGTTCCAGAACACTGATATGCAGGTGGGCATCTGAGGTGGACCATGTGCCTTGGACTGTCTTTCCCTGGAAATGCCCACCCACCTGATCAGGGAAGCATCCTTGGTCACAATGGCTCTGGGGTGAGGGGATTGAAATGGGCGACTCCGAAGTTCTACATCTGGCCTCATCCACCAAAGAAGGTCCCGTTTGCAGGAGTTGGTTATTCAAATCTGGTAACAGAGGTGGTGATAGTTTGGGAACCATTGACAAAGGAGGAGCCATTGCAGGATCCGCATATGTAGTTTTGCTAGAGGCACTATTGGAATTGAAGCTGCCATAGAGCCTAGGGCCTAGGGCCTGAAGAACTTCCCTTGCTGAAACTTTTGTTTGACAGAGTATCACTTGGAGCTGGAGTCTATGAATTAGGAGTGATACTAAACAGGACTGGGTATTGATCACTGCTCCAATGAATTCTATTTGTTGTGTAGGAGTAAGGAGTGATTTCTCCCAATGTATCGTTATTCCCAACAATTTTGCCAGAGAGAGAGAGAAAGAGAGTATAATGCATTACTGTTACCAGAAGATGCTCGGTGGGGGTGGTGAGGAGCCAGTCGTCCAGATATGGAAACACCCGGAATCCTTGCAGTCTCAAGTGAGCTGAGCAACTGCCATGCAATTTGTGAACACACTGGGGGCTGTAGAGAGACCGAATGGCAGGGCACAAAATTGATAATGACTGGCCCATAGCCAGAAGCAAAGCAGACTCCTGGCGTGTTTGTCCATCTTGATGTGGTAATACAAATCCCAGAGATCTATTGAGCACATCCAATTACCTTCTCTTAAAAAGGGAAGAATGGAATGAACCATGACCATTTGGAATTTGGTTTGGGTGACGGACTTAAGTTTAAGTTGCTGAGATCCAAAATGGGTCTCCAGTCCCCCGTCTTTTTTTGGAACCAAAAAGAATCTTGAGTAAAATCTGGATCCACATTGGTCTGGTGGGACTGGTTGGATGACTCTTTTTTGAGACAGCTTTATAATTTCTGAAGCTGCTTCTTGACTGGGTGGAACATCGGAAAGTTTTCTTGGAAGGTTTGGTTGGCAAGAAAGAGGAATGGTGTAACCGTTGGTGATGATACTCTGCACCCAACGATAAGTGGTAATAGATTGCCAGGCAGCTTGGTGCAGAGAGCAATGACCCCCGACTGCTTCCAGAGGTAAGCAACCAGGCTGCTCCTCAGGAGTGCTGGTAAAGCTGCTCAGAGAAGGAATCCCTGGAGCCTTGGTTATGAGGACCCACTCTGCCTCTATAGGAGCGTCTTCCAGAATTGTGACCCCCTCTGCCCCTGGGGATATCATCACCACATGTGGCACGGAAAGGACCCTGAGATTTTTGTGCCATATTTTCCCACTCCTCTGATTCCTGGAGAAGGTACGCTGAAGAATGGAAAACCGTAGGCCTATGGCAGACAGGGTCTTTCTGCCTTGCATGCACCTGGCTAGCATGTCCTTCACTTTGGAGCCAAAAAGGGATGAAGCTTTCATGGGAGCATTCAAAAAGGAAGACTTGAAGGGGTCCACAAGGTCACAAATGCACATCCAGGCATGACACCTCATGACAATGCCTGAACCCACTGCTCTAGCTGCCCCTTCAGTCACGTGTGAATGCAACCTCATGCCCAAGCTGGATATCAATTCCAGGGTTGCGAACTGTGAGGCCACTTTGTCCCTGACCTCTTCAGACAACTGGACTGTGAGCATCCCAGAGAGTTCAGAGATTAGGTCCCTCTGCAGCCTCGTAAAATGTGCCAAATAGTTCAGGGACCATATAGCAAAGGTCCCTGATGCAAAAACTCACGTCCCAAGTCTGTCCACCTCCCCAGACTCCCTGTTGGGTGGATGTACAGCAAGACTTTCCTCAGCCAAGTCCTTTTTCGTGGCCGCCGCCACCACCATAGCATCGATTGGTAACCCTTTGGACCAATGCAGGTTCTCCTCGGTAGGGGAAAGAATTTTGTCTGGTCTCCAAGGGATCACCTCAATGGAATCAGGGCTCTTCCAAGCGCACTGCACGATGAGCTGGACAAGCTCATCAGCAGGCAGGGTCACCCAAGAGGTAGAAGGCCGGGTGAAGAAAGCCTGCAGGAACATGGACTCCTCAGATGAAGGGTTGGAGGGCTTCCAGTAATCTCTCTGCTTTAGCATTTCCAGGATGTCTCTGAAGGAGACATCATCAAGAAGTGACTGAAAGGACCCTTCACCATCATCATAATCTGTGTCTTCAGTTAAGGACTTCTCAGGTGAGTCCATGTGCTTCCTTCTTGCATGTCCTCTTTCGAGGGGGCTCCTCAGTGGGGGTCTCTGAGGAGGACTTGGTACCCTGAATAGGGGTGTCCTGCAGCTTCTCTGCCCAGTGTCCCGGGGAGGTGGTCTGTGGCAGCTGTAGCTCAGGGGGGCGAAAACTGGGGTTCTGACATCAAAGGAGTGCTTCCGGAAGCAAGAGCCCTCTCCATCACATGGAAGGCAGGCCTGCTCAAAGAGGGATGGGAGCCTGGAACAGAGAAAGACAACCTTGGAACTGGGTCACAACCCACTCTGACGAACCTGGCCCCACGGATGAAGCCTCAAGCAGTATCGGTGTGGATGCGGCTATCGGCGCCGAGGATGGAATTAAGGAGAAAGATGGCTCCATGTCCCAGGCCGAAGCACCTGTCCCCCAACCCCCAGATTGAGGAAGGATGGTTCTGCAGAAACTGAGAACCAAAAGGACAAACTCGAAGGTGGAGTGAAGTGCACTGTAGATGCTGAGGTGATGGGTTCCAAGAAGGATGCTGGAGCAGAAGGCTTTGGAACTGAGATGGAGTCCATGGATAAACCAACCCAAGTGCTGCAGGTGGATGGGTCTTAGAAAGTGTGGGTATCCCCCTGGCTAACAACAGCTGATCCACAAGATGCACCACATCATGTTCCAACAGGCTCTTGATGGATCTAGTGGATAGTCTGGACAGAGAGTCAGGACATTCAATGAATGGGCTATACAACTGGCCCAGAAATGGATCTACGGAAGAGGCGTATCGGGTCTGTGTTGTAATGTCTGCCAGCACCGAAGTCTTTAGTTTTGAGACTGGGAGTAAAGGAGTCAAATCCAGTGTAGTCAGTACAACTCTCGGAGCTGAAACGGTCGGTTCCAAAATCGTAACTAACGGAGGAGTTGAAGGTGTGCCCTGAGCCGAAGTGGCCACAGGAGCTGAAGTCGAAATAGGCATAGTGAGGTCTATAAATCTGTGCTAGAGGCAGGACCAGTGCTGAAACTGGTGCCGGTATTGAAGGTTTCGAGATGCTCAGAGCCGAAGAAGATGGAACCGTAGAGGCAGATTTATGCTCCAAAGACAACTTTGGGACCTTTGATTTCACAGACTTGCCCTGGTCACCTGATTGTTTTTATTTTTCCGCGCATTAAGAGTGCGTTGACTGAAACTCTGATAAATGTCACATGGAGGTTGCACCAAAAGGTAGGCCACTCCCAAACAGTATACACAGTCATCATGAGAATCACTATTAGGCAACTTGCCAATACATGAAGCACAATGCTTAAAACCTGAAGTACCCTTCTTATCTGACATCTTGATAGACAGACACCACAGGCCAACAGTATAATCCAGTTAGAACAAAAATCAAACATCATTCAAAGAAGTCACAATTATACCAACACAAACAAATAAAAAAACAGATGGATAACCATGACTGCAGGAACAATTTTAATGAAAGGCACCATAAAATTAATAAAAGACAAGCACTTTCGCATCTGTTCAAAGCTTACATTTATATACACACAAAATGAATCTAACAATAAATGTAATTAAAAGTAATTAACCTCTTAAAGAGGTATACACATATACTGTTATTTCAACATGCGTGCTTTTAAAACAGGTTTCAAGCTAACATTGCTATTGATTCCTGGCTGTGTGCTTACAATCTTAAGATCTCTCTCAGTTCTACTTGTTCTAAATTATTATTCATATCAGCCCCTCCACAAATAACTTGTACCAGTTGTAACACTTAAAAATTAAAATGGTGACCAGGTTGCATCATTATATGTTTCGTTAAGGCACTATTATCATTCTGTCTGTGTATCTCATATAAATGTTTACTGATATGTTCTTTTAACTTCTGCATGGTTTTACCCACATAATAACTGGACACAAGAGGCTAAGTAGATCAAATGTGTGCTGTTACAACCTGCATGAAACCTCGGTATGAACTTAAAATAGGTATTGGGGCATATAAAATCATACTGTTTGCTTATTACAGAGCAGAAATTACACTTTTTGCATGGGTGTGTACCTGGATTAATAACTGCTAAATTCGATTTCTTATTATCTTGACATAATAACCTCTTCAAGTTAACGTTTTTCTTATAAACAAAACATGGTGTAACACCCACAATCCTAGTTGTATCATGGTCAAAAGTTAATAAGGACCAGTATTTCTGAATAATGTTCCTTATGACATTATTACTACTGGTAAAACTCATTACAAAAGTGAGGGTACACCTTATTAGAGGAATTATTCCCATTAGTAATGTTTCCATTCTATTATGAAAAGTATTGTGAAAAATATTGCATTGTATTATGTGCTTTTTATACTCTCTCTCAACAAAATGTTGTTTCATTTGTTTCATTTCAATATGAAGTGTATTACTACCTTCACATACCCTTTTAACCCTTAATAATTGGCTTTTCACAATATTAGGGAAAACATGTAGAGGGTGCATGCTTCTTCTCTACAAAGGGTTACATCCAAAAAAATCAATATGTTGATGTGAACTTCAAAAAATTTGTTATAGATTCCATCATGGTAATAAATTGAATTAAAAAATTTTCATCACCATCCCAAAACATGAAGACATCATCGACAAAACATCTATATAATTTAACCTTATGGCTATCTGGATGTTGAAACAGATGTTTAGATTCCCAAAAATGCATAACTAGATTTTCATAAGAATTTGCACATGGGGTACCCATAGCGACACCCAATTTTTGCAAATACATTTGGTGTTCAAACATAACCACATTGTTGTTCAAGATAAAATCGAAAAATGTACATACAATGTCTATATCGAAACCAGTGACTGTATTAGTAGTAAGCAGAACCTCCCTAATGGCTTCAATGCCATATTCATTAGGTATACTAGTAAACAAATTTTTAACATCCGTGGTCACCATTAAAAAACTACTAGTGTCAGTCTCATGGATAAATGCCTTAAAGTCATGTAAAAAATGTGTTGTGTCCTTTAATATATTAACAAACTTAGGTACCACTTCTTTCAGTTTGTTTTCAATGTATATGGAAAGTGGCTCAGTCATCCAACACCCCCCCCCCCCCCGAGACAATGGATCTCAAAAGGGGGTGGGATTCACAGACTTGTGTATTATTTTCAGCAAGCCTTTGATTACCGGTATAACTAGATGAGTAACATACAAAAAATCATACATACTTTCATTAATATATCTTCCTACAAGTAGTTCATCTAAATAGTCATGAATCCTGTTGCTAATCGATTCAATAATACTCCTATCTACTACTGAGTATGTCTCACTATCACTAAGAAGTTCTTTCATGGCTCTAACATAATCCTTCATATTTAACAAGACAACCCCACACCCCTTATCAGCAGGCTTTATAAAAATATTTGGCATTATGATGTAGGCCTTCAAGTGCTTGCCTTTCAACTGGTGTTAAATTATAAAAGTCATGGTTAGAACTCGAAGTGAGAGTTTTACATAGTTCTTCTTCACAGATTCTAACAAAATACTTTACTTGTGTAGGCAGAGGTGGTACAAACGTACTAGGTTTGCTATATTTTGGAACATTATTCAATGTTCCTATGTCCTGAAACAACAATTTACATGACAAATTACAAGCAAACATCCTTAAATTAGTACAAATGTCACTTAACTTGGCCGCCGCTGCAGGAACAAATGAAAGTCCTCTGTCAAGTACGCTTAGTTCTGCAGGGTTCAATACACAATCTGAAAGAGTCACAAGTGTCTTTACCGCAGAGTCCTCCTGTTGTTCACATGTCCTCGGTCCCCCCGAGAACTTCCGTTTTGGTCTCCCTTGGCTTATCGAGTGAGTGGGTCTGAACCCTTTCTGTTGAATAGGAAGTGGTGAAAAACACTCCATGGTAGTAGGGTTCATTATTTTGGGTTTGGCTCCAACCTGAGCATAAGTCGGAGTTTGCAGGTTAGGAGGTGGAGTCATAGTCACATTATCATTGTCCATGGACAAAACAGGGGTGGGCGTGACCTTATCATTAGATACTACATTACTACCAATTGGAGTTACTAAAGTAAGGTTGTCCATAGCAACACCTGTTGATTCTATTGCATCAATAGTCTCCGTTCCATTGCTGTTACTCTCCAAGCGAGTTTTATCAAATTTGGGCCTCACAAAAAAAGGAGGCAGGACCAGTGCTGAAACTGCTGCTGGTATTGAAGGTTTCGAGATGCTCAGAGCCAAAGAAGACGGAACCATAGAGGCAGATTTATGCTCCGAAGACAACTTTGGGACCTTTGATTTCACAGGCTTGCCCTGATCTCCTGATTTTTTTATTTTTGCACGCATTAAGAGTGCGTTGACTGAAACTCTGACAAATGTCACTTGGAGGCTGCACCAAAAGGTGGGCCACTGCCAAACAGTATACACAGTCATCATGAGAATCACTATTAGGTAACTTGCCATTACATGAAGCACAATGCTTAAAACTGAAGTACCCTTCTTATTAGACATCTTAATAGAGACACACCACAGGCCAACAGTATAATCCAGTTACAACAAAAGTCAAACACCATTCAAAGAAGTCACAATTATACCAACACACTGATATGTAGGAGAGAAAATAGAAAACACCTTACTAAAAACCAAAGCTAATAGGTTAGACAGGAAAGAAAATATCAGCTATGGTACTGAAGGAATACCACAAGGGTAAGGGAGGAAAGGCCGTACCAATGATGGTACTTGAAAGTTTACCAACAGCAAGTAGAGTAGAGAGGGAAAAAAACAAGGTCAGACAAAAGAAACCACACTAGAAATACTATTCGCTCAAAATATGAAGATATCAAAAGTTTTTCACACAAATATCAAATAAAGTTCCACTTAGCTGAGAGCTTGGCTGAAACGTGGCTCTATGGCTATGTGGCAAACGAGATCTGAGGTAACAGGGAGAAGGGGATTCTGGCTAGAGACTTAGCTTGAGAGTTTTTTGGCTGGAGCGAGCTTGGTAAAAAGGCAGACTCTGTTCTGAGGGCTCGGAACAGACTCCCATCAGTGATGAATGGAAAGAAGATTAACAACATCAGATGCATAGTTATACTGCTAAATTTATAATCCAGTGTATGTACTTACTACATTCCCTATATATCTGACTAAAGTGCTTCAAGACCAACAAGAATTAAAGCTCCAGTCAAAGCATTAAAAATGGACTGCATGGTTTCATCTCTCTGACACAGGAGCTTTAAAGATGAAGCATTATATTCCACACACTTTATGGGGGTTCGTGATATTCAAAGTTCTACTAACAGTTTCTGTATTACAAAACTTAAAACATTCTTATATTCTCACTCCCAGCATCTAATCTGATTAGAAAATTTAATGTGAGATGTTCATATTACAAAAAACCTTTACACATGATCTGAAAAGTCCCTCTACAGATTAATTCAGTAGAAGAATTGAAACAACTGGCTGCTGCAACAAATAAAGAAATTATTTAATATTCACATCAACACAGTGGAATCTAAACAGTTCTGCGCAATAGCTGAAGGCATGTTAAATGGCAAGTTTAAAATGTGTGCTACGACTGAACTGAAACATTAAAGAATATTTGGTGTGTCAATTGTTCATAAACATCTACACACACAACCAAATTACAGACATTTTATTAAACTCTCATAGTGCTAATCAACTACTAAACTCCAAGTCTACTACAGTTTTGGAAAAGTTAGAATTACATTACTATTCCATGTTTTCCAAATAATATGTAATGCATTCTAGATTATGTAAAATAAAATCTCCTAGTTCAAATACAAGGAATTAAAACAACCAGTCAGATAGTGTGGATAAAGGATACAAAATATTATGCCCCATATTTATAAACTACAATGTTACTTTACAACTTCATATGTTAGTATTCTGGCCGTAAAAAAATAGCATGTCCAAGAGGGAACGCAGTGAAACTCTCTGCAGGAATCACAAGTTATAAAAAGTACACAGATGTGAAGATGGTTATATGGCATAGGGTGATATAACCCTGACAACACTATGGGTAACCTGACTCTGATTAGAGTCTCAAGTACCTGCAGGAGCTGGCTGGGGTGTGGGAGTGACTGGCTGTTGCCAGCTTGCCCATTCTGGCATTTTGCTGAAGCATTATCCTGCCAAAGTGCATTTGTACTATTCAACCAAGGGCATGTAAAGCATGCATCCCGTTAGGAAGGAGCTGTGATGCCCCTGCACTGGCCCAGTAATCAAGGAGCCTCAATCATCACAAGTGGCAACAGTGGGGGCCATACACACTGGGAGAATGACAAGTACGCACACAGTAAAATACAATTTCCCTTAAGAGCACACGGAGTCCACATTCAATCTAGGGCTGGTTTCTCCCTCTTTCTCCAGATCCCCAATAAGACTCTCCACTGGCACAGCTATAGGGTTGTGATCTCAGCTGAGTGGCCAAGCCAAAACCTCCAGCACCCTCTCTGTCCAACCAGTACTTCGTGTACCTGCCAAGTAGCTGACACACACACACATACATACACACACACACACACACACACACACACACACACACACACACTGAGATTTGATTAATGAACACACACACATACATACAAACACATGGGGAAGGCTGGCACAGGTTTACTAGCTATGCCTCCTCCTGCCTAGACTATAAGGTAGTTCCAGCTGCCACCAGCCACCCTTTATCAGCTACTTAAGGCACTTAAAGGGTGTCCAATCCTACTGTGTAATGTTACTATTATCCAAATGGTAGTCTGACCAAGACTTGCAGGGCTATTTAGGAGTGGCCTGTACAGTGTCACCAAATACATATGCAAGTACTCTCAGAGCTTAAATATGTCTCACAAATATCAGCCACAAAGAGAAGTTTAAATATATTTAATAATAAAAGTAGAAGACAATACTCAGTAAATCAACACAGTTACTTCGGAGTTCAAAATCACTGGAAGTAATTAAAACAACTTCACAGGACAGTCTCAAATAAATAAAGAAAACATCTAAACTAACCTTTACTGTATTCCTATCTGAGCCTAAAGAGAGTGACTATGCCCCAAGAACTTACTTGCACAGCAAGGCAAGTGTAGATGGTGATAAGTGGATGTTCTTGCTAGGTCCAAGACGAAACACAAAATGAACAGTCTCTCTCTCTGGGAGAGTTCTTAAATTAATATCAAATATTACTGCTGGGTTAGCTTGGATGACATCACTGTTTGTCACCTGATTTAAGTTCCCAAGCTAAACCCCCCATTGTAGCATTTGACATCTCCTTTTGAAAAATACATAGCCTTCAGATGTCTGCAGTTGCTAGAAGACATAAAACAAAACAACACTTACAAAACAATGCAGAAAGCACCCTAGTTCTAGACATCTTGTCTCCTTGCTGCATTGAAACTAACTTTTATAACACAATCGTAAAATAATTTAATTTCAACTTATTTTCTTGTGGTTTTGCAAGTTAACTCTGTATATTCCAGTTTTTACTATTAAAACATAAATTTGCACAGGTATATAGTTTATATACATTTCTGTTCTTTTCCAGTAGTGTACACTGTGGCTACATCCTTGAAGGTTAGTACTGTACAAACCCTCTTCAACACACAGTTCTACCAGTAGTTTAATAAATACATAACATAAAGTTCTAATACATTTGGTAACATAAGCAATTGCATCATGCTGGTATTCACAAATGACATATAACTATTTGCAGAATTCCAGATAGCGGGGCTGACTGTGTCTCCTTTTGTTACATTTCTATAGAAATCATACTAATATTCTCAAATGACAGACTTATTTACAAAATTCCAGCTAGCTGGGCTGGCAGTATTTCCCTTGTATCACAGAAGTTACTGTAGACTTGGAGGAGATGATGAGGAAGTAAAGGGGGGAGTGTCAAGGGTGAAAAGATATACCATCCCCAGGACTATCAAGTTGGTCCACTTCCTACTACCCGATTCCTACCTAGCTTGGGAATGCATTGCCTCCCATTCATCTAGAAAGAATAGTCCACTTAGGAAATGGGAGGGAAGCCATCAGGCAAGGTCCTGGGGGGAGTAATAAAACAAAACCAAAAAAAAAAAAAAAAAAAGAACACAGATGTGTGGGTAGTATATTTATTTATTTATTTATTTATTGACATTTGTTAACCGGGTTAGTCCAACTGGGATTTTGTCCCATTTTCAGTGGAGACCCGAGGAGAAAAGCTCCAGATAGTACAATAATAAAAAACATTACAGTAGTATACCAGCACAGGAAACAACAGAAATAAAACTAGTCTTACAGTAGTAACAAATAGAAAACAACCATAGTTAGATGCCAGCACAAGTTTTTTTTTTTCCAGATACTATGTAACTGTGGTAGTGGGGATAGAGTTCAAGGTATGTCCAGGATAGACTGAGTGATTCTAATGTGGGAGGAGGACAGAACTATGTAGGGTCATAGCAGGGGCAGATTTTGCAGTTTTCAGTTCAACGCCTCCTTTTTTTGTATAAAAAAAAAAAAACAGCACAGAAACTACTTCTACTTGAACCTTACTACTGTGAAAACATTATTTTAATATTTGTATAGTATATTATAAATTAGCTTTTTTGCTGTTAAATAAATGCTAAAATGTTTAATCACCCCAGAAATTGCCTTCATGCTCAATATCTAAACACACACACAGGTACAAGTTTTTCGACAAGAAACTGATACTTATTTGGACAGACTATAAAATAAGTACCCAATTTAGACAGTGGCACTGTGACACAGCAAGTGGCTTTGTCACCTTACCAAAAGATGATTTCCTGTTCAATTTGTCAGTGGGGTGCCTGCTCTGTGTAATCTACATGACCTCCCTGGGTATGCATGGGTTCTTTCTAGATACTTCCATTTCCTGCCACATTCCAAAAACATATGGTGGGTGGATTGGTGAATCTAAATTGTTCATTGGTGTGTGTGTGTGTGTGTGTGTGTGTGTGTGTGTGTGTGTGTGTGTGTGTGTGTGTGTGTGTGTACGATATGAAAGAAAAGCCTAGTAATTTACTTCCCTTTTTTACTTTCCTAGTAAACTCTGTGGATAGCAATGGCTCCTCATAGGGTTGCTACAGGAGTCAAATGCAATTTGATAAACATAAATGGGTCCCCCTTTTGAAAATGGACTTTCTAAAAGAAAATAGTTAGTACTTGTAATATGCTATGTTTAAGACCAAGTAAATGTATAAACTGGAAGAGTAAGCATTCAAAAATAATGCCTTAAAATCTCTAATGTAAGACTAAACATTCAAACAAATTTATCCCACTTTATGAGTACACTTATTTTGGTAACCTTATTCACATGCTAGCAACAAGAGTTACAGTTGGCCTTGATATTGAGAGAAAACACATTCAACTATTTTGAATCCATAGTCTGTTTATGTCACTTCTACAATAAAATAAAATAAAATATGACACTACTATGTTCTGGAATCCCTCTTGCATACCTTAATCAGTATGTATTAACCATAGTGCTTATCCGCTATCTAGGCACAGTGCCTGCTATGAAGTTATCTGTACACTACTGCAATACTTTAAACATTGTAAATGCCATAAATTATGAAATACAAACTATACAAAAAAAAAAAGCAATAGTGTACAATCTTTGCTGGTCACGTACATTTTAGTTAAAGTTAAAAGACACTGTAGCAAGGAAAAGAAAAGTCTACTAACTGACTAGCTCAATGCAGAAATAATGCATCTTAACTGAAGACAGCATGATGCATAGTAATGTAAAGTACAGTTGTGTACACTTATCTTAAATGTAGATGCTCGGGTGTATTCACTGTTGCAGTCATCACATTTGGGTTAGCCCTGCCAGGGTAGCCCTCGGCCGGCCCTAATACCAGAGGCTTAGCATTTCTGCGTCGGTTGCTGTCGCTTCAGGACTGACGTCAGGTCATCAGTAGTATAAAGTAAGGCAGCCAATGCCATTACATCAGTTTTTCTTGCCCTAACCTGAAAGGAGCCCCCCAAGAAGGAGCCAGATTCTGGTGGAAGAACCCCACCAGTAGAAAGGAAATACAAATATGTCCCTTAGAAAGGAAAGAAAAGAAAGGGGGGGGTGGAGGGAGGGAAACCAGGACTGCAACAGTGAATACACTCGAACGTCTACACTTACGGTAAGTGTACACAACTATACTATGTTCTTCATGTTCCACTGTTGCAGTCATCACTTTTGGGTGGATTCCCAAAGCTGAGGAAATGGGTGGAGGCAGTCAAAGAACTAGGGGCTGGCTAGGATGCCCTGCAAGACTGAAGAGGCAAACCCTGCCCTGGATTTGGAGAAGAGAGGCAGGTGGTAATGTTTGGTAGAAGTATGAACAGATGTCCAGGTGGCAGCCTCCAGGATGTCCCTGGTGGGGACTCCTCTTACGAAAGCTGCAGAGATGGAGGCTGCTCTGGTGGAGTGAGTCCTGACTCCCTTGGGGGGAGGCTTTCCATATTGTTTGTAGCACAAATGGATGCAGTGTGCTATTTGGAAATGGTTTGCTTGGAGATGGATTTGTCTTCTGCCCCTGTAGCAAAGCTGACCAGCAACTGATCAGACTTTCTGAAGGATTTAGTCCTGTCTAGATAGAACGTCTTCTGCCCCTGTAGCAAAGCTGACCAGCAATTGATCAGAATTTCTGAAGGATTTAGTCCTGTCTAGATAGAATCTGAGCTGTCTGTGCACATCTAGAGAGTGCAGAATCCTTTCCCCCTTGTTCTGGGGATTAGGAAAAAGGTGGGCAAATGAATGGATTGGCTGAAAGCCACACTGGACACCACCTTGGGCATGAAGGATGGGTTAGTTCTGGAGGGATACCCTATCAGCATGGAAGATGATGAAGGGTTCCACAGCCATGAGCGCTTTCAGCTTGGAGACTTTTCTGGCTGAAGTGATGGCCAGAAGGAATGCTGTCTTCCAGGAGAGAAATTTAGCTGTTTCGAAAGGGGGGGGGGGGTCTGAGGAAGATGTCATCGTGGCAGGGGACAGGCTCTGCAGCAAGGGGTACCAGTGCTGGTGAGGCCAGTTTGGAGCTACAAGGATTGTCCTTGGTTTTTCCTCCTTTATTTTGAGCAGTACCCTGAAGATGAGAGGTAGTGGAGGAAAGGCATAGACCAATAGATTGACCCAGAAGGACAGGGCATCCACTTTCCAAGCCATTTAGTGATGCTCCTTGGTGCAGAATTTGCTGAGCTGATGGTTGGTGTGGGAGGCAAAGAGGTCGACCTTTGGTGTGCCCCATTTCTGAATTATTAGTGTGAAGGTTCTTCTGTTGAGCTGCCACTCGTGTGGGTCCAGAAAATTTCTGCTTAATTGGTCTGCCAGAGAGTTGAGAGAGTATGGTAGGAATTGTGCTAATAGGTGCAGTTGCATGGCAGAGGCTGTGTGGCAAAGGGTCATGGTGAGCCTGTATAGAGGGTAGGAGTGAGTCCCTCCCTGCTTGTTGATGTACCACATCACAGTGGTGTCTGTTTTGATCAGGAGAGCCCCTGGGGAGAGAAGGGGTTTGAAAGCTATCAAGGCGTGCTGGACAGCCATCATCTCTTTCTGATGTGCAGAGGGATTTCCTGTGGGCTCCATTGGCCCTGTATGCACCTGCTGTCCAGGTGTGCACCCCAAGCATAGTCTGATGCATCTGTGGTGAGGGTCTGGGTAGCGGGGGGTGGTGAAAAAGGCAGTTCCTTGTTGTAGGAGCATGCTGTTGACCAGAAAATAAAATCTTTTCTGAGGCAAGGAATTATAGGAATAAGAGTTTCCAGATCTTGAGAGTTTTGACACCAAAGGCTTTTTAGGTACCATTGAAGTTTCCTCAAATGCAGTCTGGCATATGGAATGAGTAGTATGCAAGATTACATGCACCCCAGAGCTTGCAGGATTCTTCCTTGCAGATAACTGGGGCCTGGTGGCTAGTTGAGAGAAGTAGGCTCTCAGGAAAATTTGTTTTTCTGGTGGAAGGAATGCCATCTGGGATGCTGTGTCCTGGCTTGCTCCCAGGAAGAAAATCCTTTGGGTGGGCACCAGTTTGGATTTCTTTTCGTTGATTGTGTACCCTAGGCAGGTTAGTAGGGTTTTTACAAAGGCTAGGTGCTTCAGCAGCTTTTCCTGGCTGCCTGCCTGAATAAGGCAGTCATCTAAGTATGGGTAATTCTGGATATTCCTTTGTCTGCAAAAGGCAATGGCTTGAGCCAGACATTTTGTAAAAATTCCAGGAGAAGTAGATAAGCCAAAGGGAAGCACAGAGAACTGAAAGTGTTGAGATCCTGCCCTGAAACGGAGATATTTCCTGCATGATTCCTTGATAGGAATGTGGAGGTAGGTCTCTTTTTGATCTATGGTGGCTAGCCAAGCATCCTTGGAGAGCATGGGTAGCAGCTGCAGTAGAGTGAGCATTTTGAATTTTGGGATCACCAGGAAGGTGTTTAGAATGGATATAGAGGATGGGGTACCAAGTGCCCTCTTTTCTGGGCACCAGAAAAAGCCTGGAGTAGAAACCTTGGCCTATCTGTTCTGCAGGCACATGCTCTACTGCCCTTATAGAAAGCAGGGAAATAATTTGCTTTTGAGCCTCTGCCCACTGATTTGGAGGTAGATCTGGGAACCCTTTTGGGGTTGGAAGGGTGTGGAAGAAAAATTTGTATCCCTGAGACACTATGTTCAGAACCCAGTTATTTTCTAAAACTAATTTCCAGGGTCCCCCCCAAGAGGGTCTTTTGCAACCTGATACACTACTAAAAATGTAAAACTGTGGGTAGGAAATTTACTTATGTACTTGAAAAGGGTATTTGTATCCTTACTGTAGGAGATGTCATAGATATGCTCATATATTCTCTGGGCGACAGCAAGTAACCTCCAGGGTAGGTAATCTTATGTTCAGTTTTTCCAACATAAAATGTTGGACAATCTGAACAGCATGCAATGTAAATTACTCCTTGTGTGTAACAGCTATACCTACCCCTAATTTGAATTTTCTTATTACTAATATTTATACTTGACCCGCTATATACATATCTACATTGATTACAAGTACCACAAGGAAACATCTTACCTACCCTGGAGGTTACTTGCTGTCACTCTAAAATATTTTTGAAGTTCGGGCCCCTCCTACATACAATTTTAGGGTTAAAACACAGCCTGTTAATCAGATCTGTTTCCATTTTTATAATGTTCCAATTTGTATTTATAATATCGCTAATTATTTTGCCATTATCATGGTAAGTTGCAACAAAGGGACAAACCATTGTTACATTCCTGTTATGTCCAGTATCACCACAGCTCTTTAATTTATAGTCTTTTATTCTTCACAGTAGTTTAAAACAATATAAGCACTTTCGGGTTTTAACCAAACCCTTCTTCAGACATATAGCTACTGATAATTTTCAAAGTGTATTTAAATAAAAAAAGGTGCCAAAAAGGCTTCAGAAC
Source organism: Protopterus annectens (assembly GCF_019279795.1). Taxonomy (NCBI): domain Eukaryota; kingdom Metazoa; phylum Chordata; order Ceratodontiformes; family Protopteridae; genus Protopterus; species Protopterus annectens. The sequence continues at coordinate 138,041,465 of NC_056734.1, forward strand.
CACTTTTAAACTACTGTGAAGAATAAAAGACTATAAATTAAAGAGCTGTGGTGATACCAGACGTATATTTTTCTAATATTTTCTCTGTAATTTGCATTGCTGGTACCTTTGCCCTTGAAAATTGCTTTTGGATTTACTGAACATTCCTGTTACCGCCACCATCTTAGGCCACCATTTGTGTCATTGACAGGGCTATTATTATTATTAATACTCATATTGACATGATTACTATTCCCTTCGCTTACCATCTCCAAACTCTCATGATATTCACAAAGCAATGGAGCATAAATGCCTTGGTTGCATTTCAGAATAACTTTCATTACATACTTCCCCCCAGGACTAAAAGAAATTATTTCCATTAATAGTCTCCTTAAATTAAGAACATATGATAGGTAGTTTATAATATAATAGTTATATATTTATATTTTTAAGCTAATATATGCATAATATAATGCATCTTGAAATATATGGTTTATCGAGTATTTAATTGTGCTTAAAATTTATTTTTAAATGTTGTATTTGAGCTAGCATTGGTTGTTGTACTCTGTGATGTCATATTTTGTCAGTATAAAAGGGTTGCTCAGTGTAATGCAGTTTATCTGAAGAAGTTTGATAATTTATCAGATGAAAGCTGTAATAAACTGTGTATAAAATTATAATACATCCTTGCTTTTCTTGCTGCCAGACAGTTGGTTTTATTTAATTTCTTTGTCTTGTGGTTGTTTTAGTATGCCTTTGGGCATCTGTAATGAAGGCAATGGTATTAAAGGTAATGGAGCAGTTTCCTTATCAGAGTTTCAGCAGCTCCAGGAATTGGTGAAAAACTTAACACTGCTAGTACAGCAGCTGGCCAGATGATCTAGCAATGTTGGGTTACTTACATTTAATGGTGGTGACTATCAAAATACCCTTGAAATCCTCAGGGAGTGAGCTAATGGAAGTGGAAGTGGTATCGTTCATGGAAAAGGACCAGTGAACAACAGGTGGAAGGTATTCTACCTGATGAATCAAGACCAGCAGTTTTTTCACTTGACTCGTGGTTCAATCGGATCGTACCATCTGGAGTCCCGATAATGGGTAGTAATACTTTGTTTGATAATTTGTTGAATGAGTTTAGAGATAAACTCACTAGATTTCACAAATTACAACAAGAGGATAAATATTTTAAAGAGTGTCTGAACTTCAAACTAGTACCCAAAGGACTCCGGTTTTGGAAATTCCCAACCGGGTTAGAGCAAAATTCACTTTTACATCAGGAGCTCCTAGCCATGTTCAACAAACATGGCTGTGAATTGATGGAGCTCCTGATAAAACACAACAGCCAAACTATGGAAGTATTACTTGGCGCGATTAAAGAATTCGACAGCAAGATTGTGAACAGCAATTTGTTTGCTGGTCATAAAAGTCAGTACGACCAAATTTTTAAAGACATTGACAGTTTGTGTGGTGCCATTTTGCTCAGAAAGAACAAAAAGCTGTCTCGGGATAAGGCAGCATATGCACAGGGTAAAGTGTATCCCTTACTACATTCAGGGCAAACCGGTAACAAATTTCCAAATGGACAACAGAAACCTGATGAAACTTGCGAAGAATCCAATGGGGAAGCTGTCCCTTTAGACAAGCCAGAGTACGGAGATCAGAAAGGTTACGGAACCGCAGGCAACAGAACCAGGGACCATATCCCCAAACCAATCACTGGAAATACAACCAGCAGAGGAATGGGAATAGGAACAATCGTTACTAGAGGTGGTTAGTGACTCTGACTGTAAAATCATTAAAAATACTGCACACGATTTTAAAACTTATAATTACAGTACTATTGCTCTTGGTGAAGAGTGTGCTAATTTATTCAGTAAAGGATATAACTTTATTCCTGCTAAATCTGTGGATCTAAAGTTAATTTTGGATCTAAAAATGTATGTTAGAGATCTGAATCTACATGTGGTATTTAACAATGGAAGTGAGATGATATGTAATAGTGAAACAAGTGTTAGAATCCCAAACGTTTTAACCCTGAAATGCACCCTGTAGTAAAAGTATTTGAAAAAGCTTCTGAGATAGATTTTAGACATTTTTTTCCATAGTTTGAATATGCTAGCAATATGTTTGATATTGACAAAAGTGTGTTGGAGTGTCTTAAATCCTACAGTGATCTCAGGTTCATGCGTCCTGACAAGGGCAGGGGCATGGTAATTATGCAACAAGACGATTACACTCAAAAAATGTTCAATATGTTGTATAGTGGTACCTATGAAGAGGTCTCCATTAATGAAATACATACTGGGTATAAGAGAATAGACTGGGAATTATTGGATATGCTTACACAGGAACAGATTACCATACAGGAATACAACTACATGACAATTGATTGGCCTAGGATCCTGGTAATTTTCGGGGTCCCTAAGATACATAAGGATATAGTTGACTCACCTTTAAGGCCTGTTGTGGATTCTGGGAAATCTAAGACCAGTTATATAGCTAGATTCCTGGATAAACAACTTAAAATTGTAGTGAATAATATTCCTAATTTGTGTCGTGATTCCTGGCAGTTTCTTACAATTTCTTTGATGGTGTATTTATAACCATAGATGTAAAAGATTTGTTTAGTAGTATTCCCCACGAGCAAGGTAAGGAATGGTTTTGTTTATATCTTTATGAAGCAAAGAAGTTACATTAAGACAAAATTAATGTTTACAACCAGTTATTAGATATGGTTTTAAGTTTTAACTACATACATTTTGAAGGACATTATTAGAGACAAATGGAAGGGGTGGCCATGGGATCAGCCTGTGGCCCCCTGTTTGCCAATATTGTCATGGCATGGTGGGAAAGAGCATTTCTGTACACAAGTTCATTCTATTCTTATATTAGTATGTATATGTCAGGTACCTGGATGATTTGTTTATTGCTTGGAAATGGCCAACGCTAGAAATCAATAATTTTATTGAATATATTAACCAGACAACCAATTTTTTGAAATTCACCCATGTTGTCAGTTGTGATAGTGTGGCATATTTAGATGTCTTAATCTCAAGCAACCCAGAAGTGTTAAAGTCAAATATTTATAGAAAACCAACATTTTCAAATACATACCTACATTATTCCAGTAACCATCCTACCCTGTTAAGAGGGGTGTTGTGAAGGGCCAAATGGTTCGTGCAGCCCGTATGGTCTCAAATTATGATGACTTCCTAGGGGAGTGTACCCATATATCAAATATGTTTTACAACAGGAGTTATCATAGAAGAATGGTGAATCAAATACGTAATGAAGTTATGAAGTTATTCTGAAATGCAACCAAGGCATTTAGGCTCCATTGCTTTGTAAATATCATGAGAGTTTGGAGATGGTAAGCAAAGGGAATAGTAATCATGTCAATATGATATTAACAATAATAATAGCCCTGTCAATGACACAAATGGTGGCCTAGATGGTAGAGGTAAACAGAAGTGTAACATTGGTTTGTCCCTTTGTTAAAACTTACCATGATAATTGCAAAATAATTAGCGATATTATAAATAAAAATTTGAGCATTATAAAAATGGAAACCGATCTTATTAACAGGCTATGTTTTAACCCTAAAATTGTATATAGGAGGGGCCCGAACTTCAAAAATATTTTAGAGCGACAGCAAGTAACCTCCAGGGTAGGTAAGATGTTTCCTTGTGGTACTTGTAATCAATCTAGATATGTATATAGCGGGTCAAGTATAAATATTAGTAATAAGAAAATTCAAATTAGGGGTAGGTATAGCTGTTACACGCAAGGGGTAGTTTACGTTACATGTTGTTCAGATTGTTCAACATTTTATGTTGGAAAAACTGAATGTAAGCTATCCCAGAGAATATATGAGCACATCTATGACATCTCCCACAGTAAGGATACAAATGCCCTTTTCAAGCACATAAGTAAATTTCCTACCCACAGTTTTAAATTTTTAGTAGTGTATCAGGTTGCGAAAGACCCGTTCGGGGGACCCTGGAAATTAGTTTTAGAAAATAAAGAAACATGGTGGCAAATATATATGAATGCTGGATCCCCCTGGGACTAAATGAAATTATTTCCATTAATAGTCTCCTTAAATTAAGAACATATGACAGGTAGTTTATAATATTTATATATTTATATTTTTAAGCTAATATATGTGTAATATAATGTATCTAGAAATATATGGTTTATCAAGTATTTAATTGTTCTTAAAATTTATTTTTAAATGTATTTGAGCTAGCATTGTTTGTTGTACTCTGTGATGTCATATTTTGTCAGTATAAAAGGGATGTTCATAGTAATGCAGTTTATCTGAAGAAGTCTGGTAATTTATCGGACGAAAGCGCTAATAAACTGTGTATAAAATTATAATACATCATTGCTTTTCTTGCTGCCAGCCAGTTGGTTTTATTTAGTTTATTTCTTTGTCTTGTGGGTATTCTAACCTGAACCATGAACGTATCTTAACAATAAAAACTTGAATGGAATTAGTGTTAGAAACCAATATTATAACGTTTGAAAAATACAATGTAAAGGGGTAGGAATGGAGGCAGCATGTGTCCCCTTTGCCAACATTGTGCTTGCCCTTCTGGGAAAGAGAAATTTTTTTCAAAATTACTTTCACCGAAAGTTGGACCTTTTACAGTCATTTTTTGGACGATATTATTGTTTTGTGGAAAAATAGTGAATATGAATTAAATAGGTTTCTTGAATTTATTAGTAATAGCACTGAGCTCCTGGAATTTACAAGTTATATAAGCAAATAAGGTGTCAGTTATCTGGATATGACTATACAGAAAGATGCAAACACAAAACAATTTACATTCAATATATTTAGAAAGCCATCATATTCTAATACTCTCCTACATTTTAATAGCTCTCACCGCATTCATCATAAGAAGTCCTTGGTAAAAGGACCTGGGGTAAGGATAGCTAGAATGGTATCAGAGGAGAATGAATTCCTATGACTACATATTAAAGAATATGCAGGTAAAAAGACAATACCCAGAAACTTTTGTTGATAATATTTTCACTGAAGTGAGAGTAAAAAGGGCAAATGGATATTTGACATCTTTATTAGGTAAAAATGATGGTATGGTAGAAATAGATAATCAACAGAAAGATGGTAACAGCTTTAGCAAATTAGCTACTGTTAAATTTAATAATCAGTTTTATGATATTAAAAATATTCTAACACACAATTGGAATATATTCTGAGCTAATCAAGATCATCTTGAATTGGTGGGTACATCACGCAAGATTATTTACAAGGACACTAGTCCGAAAAATATCATAAAAACACACAACATTGTGAGTAATAATGGGGGGGGGGGGCATGGTGAAATATGGGTTTTGCCTACAATTCAGAAATATTCAGGAAGGCAGAGAAGTATAGAGATACCTAATTATGGGAAACCCTTTGGAAAAAATATTCATGCAGTAGCAAGGGTGTGGTGTATTTAGCACTGTGTTCTCTATGTTCCTGTTATTACACAGGGAAAACTATCAATGCACTTACAACTCGTATATACCAACATAATTATATCAAGAAAAAAAGATATGAAAAATGCCCAAACTACACATATCGCTACACATGATGGACATAATTTTAGATTTATTATTATAGATCAAGTCACAATAGGAGAGAGGGCAGGGCCCTTAAATGATTTCTTGGAACTAAAGGAACTGAGATGGCAGGTGAGAGCCAATGCTTCGGAGTATCCTGGGCTTAATAGTACCATGTCCATCAGTTCGATTCTAAGGTTAAAAGCAGAATTTCATTTATGAACATGTGTTTTAAATATATATATATATATATATATATATATATATATATATATATATATATATGTGTGTGTATGTATATAAATATAAGGTAACATATACTGTCAATATTCCAAAGTTGAACAGATAATTTGCAAAGTTATTTAACCACTTTATTTGTTTTAATGTTATTCGTTGTATGTTTCTAAAGGAAATGATGTCATTATTAATGTATTGAGGGATGTATACAAGGGTGGGGATGCTTGCATTGCTTATTCTAATGAAGTTTCTAATAAAGAGACGAAAGCGCTAAATTCTACTTCAGTGTGGATTCCTCGCTTCCTTCTGGATTTATATAGATTATACGTATAAAATTATATACACATTTACCTGCTCTGCTCATAAATGGATATAAAATAGAACACAGAGTGTGAGGAAACTGCAATAAGCTTAAAGAATGTTAACTGCTCATTAAAAGGAAAGCCAAAAAAATAAACTAGCTGTATTAAATTTTAAGAAAGTGTCACCAACGTACCTCTCAACTGCACAGATTTTTGTAGTATGTCCAGATTTTTGCCTATGTTTTTGGTTTACTGCTCATGAAATTATGTTTTTCTGTCAAATAAGTGAGGACTGAAGTCAGAAAATAATGACAGACATTTGAGTTTAAGACTTCATAACCTTCATAACATTTATGTTAAAGCAAAACATGTTATTCTATCAATGTTCTAAGTTTGCAAGAGGAATATTTAAAACAATTGTCCCTATTTTTGTGCCTTTGTCTCCCCATTATTTGTGCCTTTGTCCAGATTTCTTGCTCTAAGAAGTTAACAGGCATGGTCACCAATTCTTTAGTAGGCAAAAGTAGAAGAGGATGCACTGTAACTGACTTTTCATACAATATGTAATCTTTAATAGAAATATGCAAAATGACATACAGCTGTACTGGTCACTGTGGAAATGTACTTCACAACTGTCTGTATAATTGCAGTGTCTGTTGCAATATTTCAGATACATGACAATTTCCTTATTTATATTCATATCCCTTCAAGTTCAACATGTAGCTGTAAAATCAGTAAGGGCATCTTCTACAGTTCAAATGTCACAGAAAATCCTCTTTGGAGACTTGAAAAGAGAGACTGTTAATTCAAAAGATAATCAATGGTTACTAAACATAACCAAAGATTGCAGAGCTACTGTTCTGCTGCTGAAACATAACCTTGGTACAGAGCTTAAATTATTACTGCCTGTAAGAACTTGGCTTACATGCTGGACTGAAAATCCATAAACAGTAAGGGACAGTGCATCATTTACCCAGAAAAAGTCACAGTTTAGTTTAAAAGGTATACAGTGTTTTCAATATATCTGCACTTTCGAATGCCTCACTTTCCTTTCAGGTGTAATGCTTTAGCTTTATTTCATATAAAGGAATGAATTATTCAGCTTTAAAAGCTTGATAATGTTGTTCTACTTAGTTGTAAGGGCCTATGCACTTTATTAGTTTATCCAGCTGTTTAGTGTCAACCTTTTTGGAGATAAAGACTGTTCATTTCTATCATATGAATATTTAAGGGCTGGCTTATTTTAAAGGACCAATATGGACAGAAATTGAATACACACACACACACACACACACATTATATATATATATATATATATATATATAAAAACATACACATTTTACATATATTTATATATATATATATTTAAATGTATAGATGTATATATTGAAATCTATACATATATATATATATATATATATATATATATATATACACACACACACACACATATATATATATATATATATATATATATATATATATATACATATATTATACAATATGTATATATATTTTAATTATGAAATTGTATGTAATCCAAACCTGACATTACTACAATAACTACTTATTACTAATTTTAAACTTTTGTAAACCTGAATGTCCTCATGAGGACAAACATGCAGACAATCTTATTTTCTTGCAAAGCCATTACACCTGCCTATAACAACTGTGAGTGAACAGCTGAGGAGATTACAATGACCTAGACTCTCTTTTGTCAGATTAATGTCCATTTGATTTGGAATAGAAACAGTGAGAAATATGGTCAAGTTTGAGAATCCATGGTAAAAATGTCAGTGACATTTTTGCTGTGACACTTAGATATGTTTCCTATATATCGGTTCATAGGTGTTTACTAGACTAACAACCACAAGTGCCTTTTTAAATCAAGCCATGTATCCCAAATCTCTGACAATTTCTCATTCCCTCGATAGGTGTAAGCAGGGGCCTGGGAATTCAACCATTTACAGGCTGTCTGTGTTTGTTAGTGATATATGTGCCAAACCAGGGATGAACTTCCTGTTCCCAATCCAATTGTCCAAGATGCACTTGAATTGGGTTAGGGAGGAACTCTGCTTCACAAGGATGAGGAACCTATTCCAGAGAAAGGGTAGTCTCTGTGATGCACACCTGTTTCTCCAGCTGGTCATATTTATATCATGGGCAAGGTTTAGGTCTTTAGAAAAGGTAATTATTGGGCTGTTTGTTTTGCAGATATGCAGGAGGTCCACTAAAATGGGGTCCATCAATGTCTTGTATGCCAGGCATAGATTTCCCCACAACTGCCTGTAGGAGACAGAACACAGGGATAAGGCCTTGAGGTGGTCTGAACAGGGCATTTTACTTACCTCCTGTATTATTTTAGTGAGGAACTTCTGTGGACGTTCTAATTGCTGGATACGCCTGGTTAGGTACATACCAACAGGGGCACTTGTACTCAATGATAGGTCTGATGAATACCAAATACAATGGAACAATGACTTCCTTGGACTTAGATACCATACTTTTGTATACAAGTTGCACATCATAGAATAATTTCCTCACTACTGTAGACATGTGATGATCAAAGGCTAGATTACTTGTGTGCGTCCCAAAGTTCCTGACTACTGGATCAACTCACAAGGTTGTATTATCAATATGATAGTTACCAGTGGTGGATGACTTCCAAAATGATACTATTATGCATGTCTTGGCATTAGTTTTAGTCCACTGTTTTGACGCCAGTTGTGTGCCCATGTTAGTGTTTGTGTTGGTAGGGGACTGAAAGACAGCTCCTAATTTGAAATCATTGGCAAATTTATCCAGTCAGAGACCACTGACACTGACTTCAGAAAAGTAAATGCAAAAAAGAGCAGACCCAGGACTGATCCCCCAACAGACTAAACTTATGACGGCCTCATAATAAAGGTGGACTCCCCAGCTCTAACTTCTTGGATCCTGTCTGAGTCGGCTACCTATCCATCTGGTGACAAACTCAAGAGATTAGGGACAAACCCTTATCAACAATGCCCAAGTGGGGTATTGTGTCAAATACCTTGGCCAGGTCCAGGTAGGCAGTGTGAACCATTCTGCCCTCATCCACTGCTTTAGTGACTTTCTTAAAGAAGTCCACCAGGTTGAGTAGAATGATCTGCCCTTGATGAAACCAGCTTGGGTTGGGTCCAGTGTTTGGAGGTTTCCTATGTCATTACTGATCATTTCCATGATAACTCTTTCCATGGCTTTGCATATGAGACTAGTGAAACTTATGGTTCTATAGTTTCCACGGTTTGTAGATGAACCTTTGTACAGAGGGATGACTGCTGCTCTTCCCCATTCATGAGGCACAAAGCCCATTTGAATTCCAGATGGTCTGATAGGTCATGTTTCATGCTATTTAGAAGGCATAATGGAATGTGTGTGGGCCCACTAATACAGTGTACTTGGCCTTAGAGAGAATGTTAAGGACCTGTTCCCTAGTGATAGCAAGGGGAGTTATATTTGATGGTATTTCCTAATGGAAGGTTGAGAGGGAGACAAATGTAAAGTTGGAGTGGACTTTGTTGGCCAGTAGGTTTGCTATAACTTCTGTTTCTCTCTTTTTAATTTCTCCAAATCATTTTGTTTTCTAATACCATGACAGGAATGGACCCCATTCCTAAGTCAAAGTATGATTAAAGTTCAAGAAATTAGTATAGTTTCAATCTTTGATGTCAAGACAGAAGTGCTCATTGCAGCACCCACAATGTGTCCAGTAATGACTCCGACAATTTGTACAGAGTTCCATGTATCGGTAACATATTAAATACAATTGTAGATTCTTTTTTATAAGACCTGCTACTCCTACTATTATTGGAACTGTCTGGGTGTCTTTCTTCCACGTTGCTCTTGTTTCTGCCTCCAAATCCTGATATTTTATGACTTTGTGTCTATCTGTACACAAGACACTGTAGTCACTGGATGTAGCAATTTCAGTGATCAGTGCTACTTTTGTCTTCTTTTCATAGACCACTATATCTGGTTTTCTCGCATCTGTCTTTTGAACTGTTGGTAGACTCCATGTGATGTAGACTTCATTTTCTATGATGCTTTGTGGCTCATGCTTCCAGTGTTTTTCAGCTACTTCAATATAATAATGCTTGCACAACCCCCAGTGCAACAGTCTTGCCACATTATTATGCCTTTCAGTACAGTCCTTCTGCCATTAGAATTTCATAACCAGCAACAAGGTGTGCAACGTTTTCCAATTTTGTTTTACATAACCTACATTTGTCTGTTTCTCCCACATGTTCAATGGACTTTGCAAACCAAAGTGTACGTAAATCCACTATCTTGGACCACCAATATTAACCTTTCATCTTTTGGTTTGAATTTGCCTCTCCTTAACCATTCTTGTGTTCAGTATGAGGCTGTTCCAGGAGTTTTCTATACTTGAAACTATATTTATGCATTTTCAACATTTCTTGCCTTCTCATCTGATCCTTCACCTTATATTCTTTTGTTTTTTTTTTGGTACATTCAGTTGCTGCCTGATTTTTATCTACCTCTGGTTTGAATTTCATTCCCGCTCGACGCCAAAATGCTTCTGCTAGACAAAAAAGGGAAATAATCTTAGATTTGCTCTCTTCATGTTTCAAAACTTTCACTATGTTTGGGTCTTTTGAGGTCAGCAGATATGTATGCAGTCCCATGATTGCAGATTTATACATGTAATCAATTTCAAGGAAGCCCAATCCTTTCTTCAAAATGGGGAATATATAATCTTGGTATACACTGATATTTATAAATCATATGATGAGCATGAAGCATCCTTCGTGTTTTCCTGTCTAATCTATCAAACACCTTTTGGGGCCAGTCAGTCACTCCAAAACTGTAAGTTAGGACAGGAAGAGCAAATTGGTTTATAGTTTAAACTTTGCTCCTCGATGACAACACCGTTTTCAGGATTAATTTAAGTCTTTTAAAATATTCCTTATAGAGTTTAATTCACATTTGTTCATCTTTTATGGTTGATCCTTCATCATTTCCCAAATATTTATGCACTCTCTTTGCTCAAGTTCTTTTATATCACATTCTTGTCCCAAACTGATGTTTTCTTGGTGCTGCAGCTTTCCTGCTTTAAATGTTACTTTTGCGCATTTATCAAGACCAAATGACATTCTTATATCATCTGAAAAAGTTTTGACTACTTGCAGTTGTGCTTTCAGTTTCTCATCTGATGAGCTATACAGTTTTAAGCCATCAACAAAGAGAAGATGAGAAGTCTTTATACATTGCTGTTTTCTGGGAGCCAAATTATAGCCATGACCTAATCTGATAAGCAGACAAATTAATGGGTTAAGGGCAAGGCAAAAGAGCAGCGGTGACAGGGAGTCACCCCAGAATATCTCCCTTTGGATTATTATCCCTGGAATAATAAAGTACAGTTGTGTACACTTACCATAAATGTAGATGTTGAGTGTTCTGCCTGCAGGTAGCCCTCAGCCTGCCTGAATACCAGAGTCTTGGATTTCTGCATCAGATGCTGTCTCTTCTTCCATGACGTCAGGTTGTCAGGGGTATAAAACATGCAGCCGACGCCATTACATCAGTTTTTCTTGCCCCAGATGTCAGGTGCTCCCACAATGGGAAGCAAGTATATGTTAAGGTACACCCCTATCAAAAAGCAAATACACCATAAAGCTTAACTACACCAAACAAGAAGGAGAGGTAGAACGAAGAGAAGTCAGGGGGCTGTAGGGAGGGTAACCAGGACTGCAACAGTGAATACACTCGAACATCTACATTTATGGTAAGTGTACACAACTGTACTATATTCTTCGTATTTCACTGTTGTAGTCATCACATTTGGGTTGATTCCCAAAGCTAAGGAAGGCAGGAGGAAGTCAGAGAGCATTAGGGCCAGCTATTAAGCCCTGCAAGACTGCAGTGGCAAAGCCAGCTCTGGATTTGGAAAAGACAGGCATGTGGTAATGCTTTGTGATGGTATGTACAGAGCTTCAGATAGCAGCTTCTAGGATGTCCCTGGTAGGGACTCCTCTGAGAAAGGCTGTAGAGGTAGATGCAGCTCTGGTGGAATGTGATCTTATCCCCTGTGGGGAAGGTTTTCCATGGTGCTTATAGCAGAAATGAATGTATTGGGCTATCCATTTAGAAATGGTTTGTTTTGAAATGGTCTTTCCCTCTGCCCCTGCAGCAAAGCCAACTAGCAGCTGTTCAGATTTCCTGAGAGGCTTAGTCCTGTCCAAATAAAATCTAAGTTGTCTGTGCACATCCATCGAGTGCAGAATTAATTCTCCTTTGTTTTGTGGATTCGGGAAAAAGATGAGCAAATGAATGGACTGATTTAGGGCCACACTAGACACCAACTTGGGCATAAAGGAAGGAGTGGTCCTGAGGGAAACCCTGTCTGCATGGAAGATCATGAAGGGCTCCACTGCCATGAGGGCCTGTAATTCAGACACTCTTCTTGCTGAAGTGATGGCTAGAAGGAAGGCTGTTTTCCAAGAAAGGAATTTCAACTCTGCAGTTGCAGCTGGTTCAAACGGAGGGAGAGTGAGCTTTTCCAATACAAAGTTAAGGTCCCAGGCTGGAGTAGGGGCTCTCCTTGGGGGGGGGGTCTTAAATTTTTGGCCCCTCTGAGTTATTGCTTTAGCAGGGGATGAGAGAAGAGGGGTGGTTCAGTATTATAATGTGCTGAAATGGCAGAGGCATGAATTTTAATTGACGAGAAGGATAGGCCCTTGTGGAGCATTTTTGTTAAGTACTAAAGTATATGAGATAAGCTGGTCACTGTTGTGCCCATTCCCCGAGTCTAGCTCCAGGAACAGCATCTTTTCCACTTCTCAGCATAGGATTTTCTAGTACTAGGCCTCCTTGCCTCCAGAATGACATCACCTGCTTACTGAGGGGTGCTATTTGGAGAGCTCAAGGTATCAGCCAGGCTGCAAGATTCAGGGTTTGAAGTTGAGGGTGCAGAATCTGGCCCACCTGCTGGGACAGCAAGGAAGGGGTCTGAGGCAGGTGCCATGTGGTTCCAGCAGTGTCATCCTGCACAAGAGTGGGAACCAATGCTTGCGTGGCCAGTCTTGTGCAATCACTATTGTCCTTGGCTTGTCCTGTTTGATCTTTAGCAGAACCTTCCAGAGGAGAGGCAGAGGGGAAAGGTATAAACAGAGAGGCTTCCCCAGGTAAAATACAGGGCATCCACTTTCCAAGCTTGACTGTGGGAGGTCCTTGTACAGAATTTGTCCAATTGGTAGTTCTGATGGGAGGCAAACAGGTCTATCTCTGGAGTCCCCCATTTGTTTCTCAAGAGGTTGAAAATTTTTGGCTCCAGTTTCCATTCGTGTGGGTCCATGAGATTTCTGATTAGGTCATCTGCCAGAGAGTCTAGCTTGCCTGGCAGGAATTTAGCCTGTAAGTGCATTTGGTAGCTCAAGGCTGTGTTCCACAGAGCCATGGCTAGTCTGCAGAGAGGGTACGAGTGGATTCCCGCCTGCTTGTTTATGTACCACATAACTGTGGTGTTGTCTGTCTTTACCAATAATTGTCCTGGATGAATGTGGTCCTTGAAGGCTGTCAGGGAATTCTCTACAGCTAACATTTCTTTTGCGTTGATATGCAGGTGCATCTGTCTTGGGTTCCATTTGCCCTGAATGCACTGCCCTGCCAAGTGAGCCCCCTCATGCATAGTCTGATGCGTCTGTTGTTAGGGTTTGGGTGGCAGGGGGTAGAGTGAAAGGAAGCCCCTTGTTGTGGTAGCAGGCCTCTGCCCACCAAAGGAACTCTGTCTTCATACACGGAATTATAGGAATCATTGATTCCAGGTCCTGAGAATGTAGACACCATAGGCTTTTTAGATACCATTGCAGTTTCCTCATATGCGGTCTTGCATATGGAATTAATAGAATGCAAGAGGCCATGAACCCCAGGGCTTGCAGAATTTTCCTTGCAGATAGCTGGGTCTTTTTGGCCAGTAGTTTGAAGTAGGTTGTCAAACAAAACTTGTTTCTCTGGAGTGAGGAAAGCCATCTGGGAAGTTGTGTTCAAGCTTGCTCCCAGGAATACAATTTTTTGGCAGGGTACTAGATGAGATTTCTTTTCGTTTATGGTGTACCCCAGTGAGGTTAAACATTTCTTTGCGAATGCCAGATGTTTTAACAGCATGTCCTGCCTTTCTGCCTGAATCAGACAATCGTCCAAGTATGGGTATATTTGAATATTTCTCTGCCTGCAAAATGGAATGACTGGAGCTAGACACTTTGTGAATACCCTGGGAGCAGTAGATAAGCCAAAGGAAAGTGCAGAGAACTGATAGTGCATGGAGCCTGCCCCGAAGCATAGTTATTTCCTGCAAGATTCCCTTTATTGGAATGTGCAGGTAAGCTTCCTTTAAGTCTAAGGTTGCCAACCAAGCATCTTGCCTAGCACAGGAAGCAGCTGTTGAAGTTTTAGCATTTTGAATTTTTGGGATTACCAAAAAGGTGTTTAGCATAAACAGGTCCAGGATAGGACGCCAGGAGTTGTCTTTTCTGGGTACCAGGAAAAGTCTTGAATAAAAACCTTGTCCCCATTCTTCTGCTGGGACAGGTTGCATAGCCCTGATACTCAGAAGAGAGTGAACCTGCTGTAGAGCCTCTGCCTACTGATTTGGGGCTAGGTCTGGCCAACCGTTTGGGATTGGTAGGGTGTGGAAGTGGAATCTGTATCCTCAGGAAACTATATTCAAACCCCATTTGTCCTGGGTAATGAGTTCCCAGTTTTTTGCATGCAGGGTGAGCTTTCCTCCTAAGGAAGCAGGCAGTTGAGCAGGGCTTGGAAGGGTTAAGGTTAAGTCATTGTGACATTTTTCCATAGGGGGGTGTCTTGCTACTCCCTGATTTGGAAGTGGGAGCCCACCCACTGTTTAGGCCTGTGCGTAGCCTGAGACTGTAATCTAGGTTGGTCTGCTGTTCCTGGGTTTGGACTGAGAAGGCCTGGAAGAGGCTGGAAAGAACCAATTCTTTGAAGGCCAATGCCTACTAAATCTGGGAGGCTATACTTGCAGGAAATCTTTAACACTTTGCATAGATTTAGCTTTTTCCTCCATCTTTTTGAGGACTTCTGCTTTGTTGCCAAACAGGCGGTCTTGGTTTAAGGGAACACATCCAGTAATTTAGCTTTAACATGATCTGGCAAGTTTTGCTCCTGAAGCCAAGCATGCCATCTAAGTACTGACCCAGTGACAGCAGCCATGCAAGATGCTTCTAAAGAATCAAAACCACATTGCAAAGTATGTTTACCAACTTGTTCTGCAGAATGCATTAAATCCTGTAATTCTTTGTGTTCAGCACAGTCAGGAATCAACATAATTTTCTGTTTAAGTAACCCCATAATATGATGCTGGTACATGTGAAACTGGCAATTTAAAGCCCTAATGGCCAAAGCAGCAGAAGTATATACCTTTCTTACCCCATCTGTCCAAGGCTCTAGAATCCCTATCAGAAGGGGTAGGGTTTTAGCAGCAGTAGCCTTAATACCTTTTGGTCCTTGGGAAATGGTCTCTGGATCCGTAGTAGGATTCTTGAAGAGAAACTTGTGAGAGTCAGGTACTCTGAAATACCTGTCAGGTTTTCTGGGAGCTGGAGGTAAAGTGTCTGGTGAAAGGCTAGATTCCAAGAAAGCATCATCTACAATTGTCCAGAACAGGAGGGATAGCTAAAGGCCTGTGTTGAGGGAGGAGTAAGAATTCCCTAAGCCTTTTTTTGGAGTCAGAGCAATCTTGGCTTTCCCAGCGGAAATGCTCCCTTGCAAGGTTTCACCAAAAGAAAAATCTTCTGGAGGGGAAGCAAAGGGAATGGAATCCTCTGCATCAGAATACTCATAGGTAGACAAGGGCAAGTTCTAGTAATCAGAAGAAACAGAAATATCAGATTCCTGATCAGAAGAATCAGAAGGAATATCAGTTCTAGGACTCTTAGATGGGAAGGCTGGCTTCCCCTAATTAAGGTAATAAGGTCTTCAGCCATTCTAAGCATTTGTTTTTTAGGCATATGGGCCTGAGCATGCGGTCTGGACATCGGTTTTCTAGGCATGGGTCGAGTTTTGAGCCTGGATGAAGAAGATGGCGTCGGTTTAAAATGCAAGTCTGTAGGCCTGAATACACCCTCAGAAGCCGGTGCCTTCACATTGGCTCTGGACCCATCCAAGGCAGAGACATCCGCAGGTTCCATAGTCGAAGAAGCATCTCGCAACATACCGGACTCGGAATGGGTCTCAGTAGAGGCCTGTGAATCTAAGATAGTGGGTATCAGGGATTGCGAAAATACCTCACTGAGTACCGGCAGACTGGCGACTAGCTTAACGGAAGTGCCGTCAGTAGTTTTGGACCTATGCAGTCGGTCTCTGTCTTTAATCTTACGTTTTTTTGGAATATCGGTAGTTGGATGGCTTACCAAAGCCATTTCTGGATAGTTATACAGAGTACCAAAATAATTTGCTGCAAATATAGCTCAACGACGAATAGTTCAGGGGTTGAACAAGGCACAAAACCAACAGCAAGGGATGTCGTGGTCTGGGCCTAAGCAAGGAATGCAGTATGAATGAAAATCTTTATGAGGTATTTGCTTTCCACAGGTAATACAATTATTAACTTTTACTGACATCAGTTAAGAGCAAGAAAAAGGATCCCTAATGGGGTACTTAGCTTTTTTGAAGACTTCGGTTCTGAAACTCGAAAATGAAAATTTCAGGAGTCGGCCGACCAGCACTTGCAAACTGCTTCTGCTTCGGGCACCGAGTGGCAAGATAGACTGATGTAACAGCGTCGGGCTGCATGTTTTATACCCCTGACGACCTGACATCATGGAAGAAGAGAAAGCATCCGACGCAGGAATCCAAGACTCTGGTATTCAGGCTGGCTGAGGGCTACCTGCAGACAGATAACCCAAATGTGATGACTGCAACAGTGAAACACAAAGAACATCTTGTCCTTTATCATGGCTTAACTGCAAAGTGGTTTGCCACTGTTTCATGGCTGCTGTGATGTGGTTTATCAGTGTAGGGGTATCTTATACATTTTTAAGCACTCTTATCAATGACTGTGGGATACTGTCAAATGCTTTTTTGTAATCTATCCATGCTATGCTTGTATTCTTCCCCTTTTTACAGTTCAGTATAGGTGGCTCCATTAGCAATGAGCTCTGTACACAACTGTGTATTGCCTTTGAGGTTGTGGACACAACTAAAAAATGCCTTGTGGCTGTTGTCCTTGGCCTGGAAGGTCAAATTTACCTCAGATTTGGCTTTACTAGTCTATTTGTCCTCCGAGTTGTTTGTTTAGTTTGATGAGAGTGCTTTTATCCTGCTCTGTGCTGCACCTCCTTATTTTTGCCTTGATTGTCTTCCTTGTGTTATACAGCCTACTGATTTTGTGATTACACCAGGGTGGCTTATTTTTTGAGTCAGTACTGTACCTCTCCCTGCTGGCTACAGCTGCCTCTGTGCAGCTATTAACCTGCTTGTATAGGGTTTCTGTGAGCAGTTCCATGTAGGCAAAAGTTTTCGCGAGGCTTATGGGGGCTTGACATTTTGCCAGGTTATCACTTAATAGAAGGAAGCTAGCTTTAGAGTAGTTCCTGAATATTCTAGTATTAGCTGGGGTCCCATGTTCTATTTTTAGTTGAAAGGAGACAATTTTGTGGTCTGACCTTACCAGAGAAGACATTACACTAGGGGGTGTGCAGCACTCTCCCATATTAGTGATGACCAGATGCAGTATGGTTGCACCCCTGGGTTGGTGTAATGACAATCTGGTCCAGGGAGTGTGTTTACAAAATGCAAGGATTTCTGAACCTGTACATTTGAAGTATGTGACTCCCAGTTAACACTGAGGTAATTAAAGTCACCCATGAATATGGTACTGTGTCTGATGATTAGAGTTTCCATTAAGTTTAAATGGATGATATGGATTTCCTGGGTCATACAGAGGGGACCTATGGATTGCAAGGAAGTCATATGAGATTTTGCCTGTGGTGATTTGAACTTGGAGAAGCTCAAGTACATTGTCCTGTTTGACTAGCCTTGAGGTATATTTATTTTTGATGTAAACCAAGACACCTCTGTCTTTAGTTCCTGTCTGTGTAGTAGCTAGTCTAAATGTGTGGAAGCCATTACATCCTTGCACCGTTGGGTGCGATCTCTGTGGCTTTATACTATGTCTCAGTGACTGCACAGATGTCAGCATTCCTAGGGGAAGAAAGTTTCTCGGGAGTGGAGTTTTTTGTTTAGTCTCCTATCACTGAACAGTAACACCTTTAGGTTTTCTTGGTTTTGATTTGCTGTGTCGGAAGTACTTTCACTTTGGAATTGCCTAAAAAAGCACCACCAGGGAGGACAATGTTTTAGCTAATATTTGAAAGCCTAGAGGGGAGAGGTACAGACCATTCCCTGGCAAAGCAGCATGATCTGTTGACCATCTACTTCCATGTTGACAAATATTGCAGCCCCTTAGAATAACTGCAGAAAGTAAGCTAATTATTAAAGTCAGTCAACTTTTGTTCATATTGTGGCATCATACTTGAAGAAGGTAAAATGCTGCTCAGTGCTAGGCTCATACCAGCCTGGGACACACACACCAAAAGCTCCATGATTGGGGGGTTGGGAGGGTGGCCTAATGGTTAAGGTGTTTGCCTTACAAACACAAGGTGCAGGGTTTGAGTCTCACAAGGGCTAATTGGCTGGGCTTAAAATGGCTCGCAAGGGCAACTAGCCTAGTACTAATCTATCTATGATGTCCATCTTCATATAGTCTAGGAAGGTACGTCTCAGGTCATTTACACCCACGTGGACTATGACTGTGTCATACAGATACATGTGGTCTAATGACCAGAGTGCATGTGTAATGTGGTGGGATCCTGCCCTGTGATAAGCATCTGACCCTGAATTTCTCTTTACTCAGCCTGATGAGAGAGACATCAGTGTGTCTCACAACAGAGTCTCCATTGACCATGTTGGATGGTGTGGTGGCCTGCCTTATGGGCTTAGAATTACAGGCTCTATGAGATGTGGCTGTATGTGCTGACATGGGTGTTGTTTTGAAAGAGTGCAACTGGGGCTGCTGAGAGTGTTTCTTATGTGTACTTCATCTAGGAGATCTTTGGAGTTTAAGAAGGTAACATTTAAGTGCCTCAGCATATGTGGGCCTATGTGTCTGCTATGAATTGAGTGTGATAGGTTCAGTATGTGTACTACTGAAATCTTATAGACATTAGGAGTGATTTTATGTCAGAACTTTGCTTTCAGTGGCATTGTGTAAATGCATCTTGCATACCATATCAGTTTGAGAATTAATCAGTTGCAAGTAAACATGAAGCAATTTCTACATTGCCTCAGGATGCCCATATTCACCAAGTTGGTAATGAAGACAGTGGGAATGTTCACATCCATGGCAACACACCATTTTGTATAGATTAGACAGTTGGAGTGAGACCAAAGTAATGTCAGGAGTATCTGGTTTGCACCTCGGAGGACAGTACTTGTTACTGCAAACTAGTCGTACTGTGTGCAACTAGGTATTGGTGAAATGTCACAGGTGCTTTTTCAGAAGAAAATGTCAGCTCAATGTATCTGTGTCTACACAGGTAACTGCCAAACACCTGAGGAGAAACTAATAAGTAGAACCTGGTGATTTATGGATGACGTATTTAGACAGATATTCTGATGTTAGGTTAGACAACAAGAAATCAAACCATTTACAGAAAAGAAAGAATTAACTTGTCAAGAATGATGAAATGTGACGAGTTGCCTGAATGGCTACTAAAACTACTATTAGAGCTGGTCTCACCACAGCTTCATGCTGCTGGGATACAGTGAACCTTTGCTTCTTCTCTCACCAGCAGCAAAACAGCATCACCAATCCCAAGATGAGAAGCAGGACACAGGCTCTTTGGTGATCCACATTCTTGTCCCAGATGATGCAAGAGTATAGGCTTGTTGTAGCCTTTCCTTGGTAGATGCTTTGAATAGCAACCAGACCAATCAGGAAGATCAAACACAGACACTCACTGCCCAATCAAACAATCAGGAGTCAATGCGTCATCACTAATCTCAAGATGCCTGCTGAGAAGCAGAATGTGGGCTTCTCCAGTAATTGGTGGTCTTGGAGTATATCTTGCAAAGTTTAAATGTAAGATGGAAAAAATGGATTAATATCCTAAGAGCTGCAATGTGCACTAAGCAGTTAGTTAAGAAATATTGCGTAACTTAAGCTTTAGCCATCTAAGTGGTGAGTCACTAATTTTAAAGCAGCAATATAAATTGGAAGGGGTTGTGCCCTTTGTATTCTGGTTCTATGGAATACATTGGGATGGCCAATAAATTTAAATAGTTGAAGAGGAGTGATTTCACAAAATAATTTTGTGCTTACTCACAACAGCCAATGGAAGAGGAGAGGGAAGGAGGGGTCTATATCAGAACATCAAAATTTTAAAACTTCAAATGTTCTAATATCGACCCGTTTTGAGCGAACGCTAAAAATAGCGAAGCTACAGAACACCAAATTCTTTCCTAGGGAAAGAATTTGGTTAGCCGGTTCTGTGGCTTCGCTATTTTCAGCGCTGTGGTGGAAATTTACAGGTCGGGTTCAGGTAAGTGTGCGATTGTGTGGTTGTTAGGATTAGGGAGCGGGTTCGGTGAGTTAGGTTTAGGGCGTGGGTTAAGTGAGTTAGGGCGCTGGTTAGGTGAGTGTGCGTTAGTGACGAACCTTAGGGTTAGGGTTTGGGTTAAGGTAAGTGGATAGATAGTAGTGTATGTATAGTTTAGTGTAGGGTTAGTTGTAGGACTATAAGTGTATGTGTGTGGATTGATGTTTTTTTAGGTGTGCTTGATTGTGTGTGTGTTTTGGAATAGCAAATTTTTTCCCCAAGGAACAAATTTGCTCTTCTGAATGTTCGAGATTATGTGGTTTAGATATTTTTCGATGAAATAGCATTTGCCATTTTCATCTTTCGATAACGTTATATAAACTCGAGAAGGAGATATGGGTTCAAATTAAAATGAGGGGGAAGGCAACTAAAAAGACAGCTGAGTTTAAAAACACAAAAGCAGAAGGGGGAGGACGGGGTAAAAGCTTAAGTTTTGTGAGACGCAAGACAGAGACAGCTGTGGTCTCTCTCCTAATTTAAATATGCAATTAAAAGCACAATACAAGTAAAAAACAGTGCAAAGAAAATAAATCACAACATACAAAACAGAAGACAATGAAGCAACACAAAATTCAAGAAAGCAAAAAACTAACCTTTCCCCTCAAAGTAAGTTGTGGCAGATTCTGGGTGAGCTTACCACATATGAATGTTATTTGCAAAAGAATAACTGCCTGCGATCTCTTGACATTTGAAGTTTCTCTACCTCTTAACTATTTGATCTGATCACATATCTACAGAAAGAATAGTTATGTAAAATCTTATCAATAACCACAGATGTTCTTCTCTTCTATGTTGCAGTATTCTTTACATATGAGTTGTATTCTCCCCATCGACCAGATATCCAGCCTGTATACAAGAGCTTAGAGCCACTGCCTGTACGTGGGACATCACACAAAGGCACAATGTCAGTCATAAAAGGGACATCTGCACGTACAATCTTCAGAATAAGAAATCCCCATAAGGAAAGGAGTCCAAAAGGAGCCTAAGGAGATCATCCTAGGAAAGAGCAAGTTGTAGGGAGAAGGCAGGAGGAAAAGAATACTGCAACTATGGTTATGGTATGATTTTACACAACTATTCTCTGTCCCTCTATTCAGTGTTGCAATATTCTTTACATATGGGAGTGTGCAAAAGCTGAAAGGGAACCCAGGGAGGAGGATAGAGTAGGGAAAAGCTAACAGGAAGCATTTTCCAGGAATCCATGCAGGATCGCACTAGCAAAACCTGCCCTGGACTTAGAAACAGTGTCCTATTTTGTACAGTTTTGGAAAGGTATGAACAGATGACCAGGAGGCAGCTTTCAGGATGGAATGAGTATCTAAGACCATTGAAGAAGGCTCCTGAGAATACCACTGATCTAGTGAAGTGGGCATTGACAGATGCTGATAAATACTTCCCATGGAATTCATAGCAAAACAAAATAGCCTTAGAGATCCATGTGGAAATGGTTTATTTGGATACAGGCAAACCCAGAGCTCTGGGATGAAAGGGAAGAAAAAGTTGGTCAGATCTCCTAATGGACTTAGTTTTGTCAAGTTAAAATCTGAGTTGTCTATGAACATCCAAGGTATGCAAAATCCTCTGCTTTCCATGTGCAGTACTTTAGAGAAGAAGCTGCTGGTGCAAAAGGGGCCTGAGTAAGCTTTTCTAACACATATTTAAGATCCCAAGGAGGAGGAAGTGGTTTCCTGGGGGTCTTAAATATAGGACACCTTTAAGAAAAAGATTAACTTCTAACCTGGAAGCTAGGGGAGGGGTTTAAAGGCAAACAGGCAGACAAAGCAGAACAATGGACTTTAACTGATGAGTAGGAAAAACCACTGTTGAGCAACTCACACAGATAAGAAAGTACCAAGGGAATGTCTGAACCAGAGGGATCCTCTTTCCTTTTCTGGCACCAAATGGAAAATCTTCTCCTCTTGGAAATGTAATATTTTCTAGTATTGGGTTTCCTGGCCTTATGCAAAACCTACAGCACATCCTTAGAAAAATAGGTGTCTGAAAGGGATCAAAAGTCGATCACCCATAAAGTTAGACGTAGGGTTGACACATGGGGTGAAATCAATGATCCCTTATTCTGAGAGAGCAGGTCCATCCAGTGAGGTAGCTTGCAGTGAGGACCCTTGGCTAACTGCAGAAAAAGAGGGAACCAGTGCTGTCTTGGCCAAAAGGGGGTCACTAGCAAGATTTTGGGGTTTCTCCTATAGAATTTTCAACAGGAATTTCTGAATTAAGAAGAAAGGGGGGGTGCATAGAGAAGCATCCCCTTCCATGATAAAGATACTGTGTCCACCTTCCACACTTGAGGGTGAGGGACCTTTGCACAAAAGGGATGAAGTTGTCTGTTCATGAACTAGATCCAGGAACACATCTCTGTGAAGCATCCACTCATGAGACTGTGTCATAGATCTGCTTAATGCATCTGCCACTAAGTTCTCAGCCGAGGGATGGTACACACCATGTAGAGTTCACTTTGTGTTGAGTAGTCAATTCCCAAGCCTTGACGGCCAGGTGACAGAGAAGATTTTGTGCCCCCCCTGTTTATGTACCAAAGGACAGTGGTATTGTCTATGAGGATCTTGAGGGTTCCTGGCTGGAACAGAGTGAATGGTCTGGAGAGCTGGAATTAGAGCCCTCATTTCCCTAATGTTGATATGTCCCTTCCTGTAAGAAGGGGACCAAAGACTCTGAACTTTCCTGGAAGCAAAGGTTGCTCCCCAACCTAAGTTTGAGGCATCTGTAAAGAGTTGCTGAACTGACAGAAGTATATGAAGAGGTAAGCCAGGGTTCTGACCGAGTTGCTGCATCCAGCAATGTAGCTCTTTTTTCAGACAGAGGAGAAGGGGAATCAGGACATCTAAGGGATGAGCATGCTGGGACCAAACTGTCTTTATAAACCACTGTAACTTCCTCATGTGTAGCTTTGCAAAGGGCAGCATGAGAATAGTTGAGGCCATGAACCCCAGCAATCTCAGAAGCTCTCTGGCCATGATGGAAGGAAGATGCAGAAGAGCCTCCATGAATGTCTTGAGATAAGTTGCTTTCTCCACAGGAAGAAAAAACAATCAAGTCTGTCAGAACATGCATCCCAGGAATACAAGATCTTGACCTGGTGAGAGGGATGATTTTTTGAAATTTATTGAGAAATCCAGGGCCTTCAGAAAGGGAATAGCTACATTCAGGTGTTGGGTTAACAAGTATGGACTGTTGGCCAGAAAAAGCAAATCTTCCAAGTATGGGTAAACTTGTACGCCTTTTAGCCTTAAATAGGCAAGAGCTGGGGCCAAGCAATTTGTAAACACCCTTGGAGCAGTAGAAAGGACCAAAGTACAGTTGTGTACACTTACCATAAATGTAGATGTTCGAGTGTATTCACTGTTGCAGTCATTACATTTGGGTAATCTGCTGGCAGGTTGCCCACAGTTGGCCTGATTAACAAAGTCTTGGGTCCTGCATCGGTTGCTGTCCCTTCTTCCATGATGTCAGGTCGTCAGGGGTATAAAACATGCAGCCAGCACCATTACATCAGTTTTTCTTGCCCCAGATGTAAGGTGCCCTCCAAATGGGGAGCAAATAAAATTAAAAACACAAAAATATACCTCCAACCAAAAGCAAATGCACCAAAAAGGCTTTTAAGCATAGTAAAAGAAAGTAGAGGTATAGGAAGAGAAAAACAGGGGGCTGGAGGGAGGGTAACCAGGACTGCAAAAGTGAATACACTCTAACATCTACATTTATGGTAAGTGTACACAACTGTACTATGTTCTTCGTGTTTCACTGTTGCAGTCATTACATTTGGGTAGATTCCCAAAGCTATGGTTGGGAGGATGGATTTATACAGCATTAGGACCAGCTATAAGGCCCTGCAAGACTGCAGTGGCAAAGCCAGCTCTGAATTTAGAGAAAATTGGTAAATGATAATGCTTGGGGAAAGTATGTACTATACTCCAGGTAGGAGCTTCTAGAATATCCCTGGTAGGAACACCTCTAAGAAAGACTGCAGAAGTAGATGCAGCCCTGGTGGAATAAGATCTGATCCCCTGGGGGATAGGTTTTCCATGGTGCTTATAGCAGAAATGAATGCAATGGCTTATCCATTTAGAAATGGTTTGTTTTGAAATTGCCTTCCCCCCCTGCCCCAGCAGCAAATGCCACTAGCAATTGTTCATATTTTCTTCAAAATTTAGTTCTGTCCAAGTAGAATCTAAGTTGTCTGTGCACGTCCAAGGAATGCAGAATCCATTCCCCTTTGTTTTGTGGATTGGGATAGAAGATTGGCAAATGAATGGACTGGTTAAGAGCCACACTGGAAACCACCTTGGGCATGAAGGATGGATTGGTCCTCAGAGATACCCTGTTCGCATGAAAGATGATGGAAAGGCTCCACTGCCATAAGGGCCTGTAATTTAGAAATTTTTCTAGCTGAAGTGATTGCTAAGAGGAAGGCTGTTTTCCAAGAAAGAAATTTTAAGTCTGCAGTAGCAGCTGGCTCGAAAGGAGGTAAAGTGAGCTTTTCCAAAACAAAGTTAAGGTCCCAGGCAGGGGCAGGAGCTCTCCTGGGTGGTCTCAAGTTCTTTGCCCCTCTGAGATACTGTTTGAGCAGGGGATGAGAAAAGACGGGTGGTTCTGTGCTATAGTGAGCTGAAATAGCTGAAGTGTGGATTTTAATAGAGGAAAAAGGCAGGCGATTTTAATAGAGGAAAAAGACAGGCCCTTGTGAAGCATCTCAGTTAAGTATTGCAAAATCTGAGGTAAATTGGGCGCTGCTGTGCTCATCCCTAAAGATTGGTTCCAGGCACAGAAACTTTTCCATTTGTCAGCATAAGATTTTCTAGTACTAGGTCTTCTCGCCTCCAAGATGACATCCATCACAGGTTTGCTGAGGGATGTGAAGGATGAATTTAAGTAATTAGCCAAGCTGCATGGTTCAATGTTGGGAGCAGAGGGTGCAGAATTTGGTTCTCCTGCTGAGACAGTAATGAAGGTGTCTGAGGCAGGTGCCATGGAGGTATTTGTGACACACTGCGTAGGAGTGGGTACCAGTGTTGGTGTGGCCAGTCTGGAGCAATCAAAATATTTTTGGTTTGTCCTGTTTGACTTTTAGCAGAACTTTGGAGAGCAGAGGTAGAGGGGGAAAGGCATAGACTGATAGGTTTTTCCAGCTGAAGGATAGAGCATCCACTTTCAAGGCTTTTTTGTGAGGAGTCCTTGTGCAAAATTTCTCAACTGGTAGTTCTGGGGGGAGGCAAATAGATCTATGTCTGGGCTACCCCATTTGCTTGTCAACATGTTGAAACTCCGTGGCTCCAGATTCCACTCGTGTGGGTCCATGAGATTTCTGCTTAGTCCGTCTGCCAGTGTATTCAGTTTTCCTGGCAGGAATTGAGCTTGTAGTTGCACTTAGTAGCTCAAGGCCGTGTTCCACAATGCCATGGCTAGTCTGCAGAGGGGGTGGGAATGTGTACCCCCTGCTTGTTTATGTACCACATAAGCGTAGTGTTGTCCGTCTTTACCATTAGTTGTCCTGGATGAATGTAGTCCTTGAAGGCTGTCAGAGCATTCTGTACAGCTAACATTTCTTTTTGATTGATATGCAGGTGCATTTGATTTGGTTTCCATTTGCCCTGAATGCACTTCCTGCCAGGTGAGCCCCCCATGCATAGTCTGCTGCGTCTGTAGTTAGGGTTTGGGTAGCGGGGGGTATTGTGAATGGCAGTCCCTTGTTTAGGTGGCAGGCCTCTGCCCACCATAGGAACTCCAGGCATAGGCAAGGTATGATAGCAATCATTGTCTCCAGGCTGTGACAATGTTGACTCCATAGACGTTTTATGCACCACTGAAGTTTCCTCATATGCAGTCTTGCATATGGAATTAGAAGAATGCAGGAGGCCATGAACCCAAAGGCTTGCAGTATTTGTCTTGCAGATAGCAGGGTTTTTGTGACCACTTGTTTGAAGTAAGTTACCAAATGAATTTGCTTTTCTGGCGTGAGGAAAGCCATCTGGGCAGTTGTATTCAAGCTTGCACCCAGGAATGTAATCTGTTGAGAGCGTACCAGTTGTGATTTCTTTTCGTTTATGGTGTACCCTAGACAAGTTAGAACCATTTTTACAAATGCCAGATGACATAAGTATGGCCTGGTTTTCTGCCTGAATTAAACAACTGTCCAGGTATGGATATATTTGAATATTTCTTTGCCAGCAAAATGCAATTACTGGAGCCAGGCACTTTGTGAATATCATGGGCGCAGTAGATAAGCCAAAGGGCAGTACAGAGAACTGATAATGCAAGTAGCCTGCTTTGAAGCGTAGGTATCTTCTGCAAGATTCCCTGATTGGGATATGCAGGTAAGCTTCTTTTAAATCTAGAGTTGCCAACCAGGCATCTTTGCCTAGCATAGGAAGTAACCGGTGAAAAGTCAGCATCTTGAATTTTGGAATGTCCAGAAAGGTGTTTAGACAGGTCCAGAATTGGACGCCATGATTTGTCTTTTCTGGATACCAGGAAAAGCCTGGAATAGAAACCTTGTCCCTTTTCCTCTTCTGGTACTGGTTGAATAGCCCCCCACATTTAAGAGGGAAAGTATTTGTTTCTGAGCTTCTGCCCACTGATTTGGGGGCAGGTCTGGCCACCCGTTTGGTGTTGGCAACATGTGAAAATGAAATCTGTATCCCTGGGTTATGAGTTCCCAGTTTTTTGCATGAAGAGCAATCATTCCCCCCAAAGGGGCGACTAAAAGGTAAGTGCTTGGTAATTTTAAAGGAAAGTCACTGAGACTATTTATCATAGGGGGGGTGTCTTGTTATTTCCAGATTTGGAAGTGGAGGCTCCCCATTGCTTAGTTCTGACAGTCCCTTGGGACTGAAACCTGGTGCTTTTGGTGTGTTTGGCTTGAGTGGATCTGGAAGGATGAACCATGAACTAATACAATTAATACAATTAATAATAAACAAACAATACTAATAAATTGCCACTCATTGGTGATATCTGGGCATTTTGGATCTGGAAGGAGCTGGAAAGGACCAATTCTTAGTAGGCCAATGCCTACTAAATCTTGGAGGTTGCACTTGTAAGAAATCCTTTACAGTTTGCATAGATTTAGCTTTATCTTCTATCTTTTTTAGAACTTCTTCAGCCTTACTGCCAAACAGGTGGCCCTGATTTAAAGGAGCATCCAACAATTTTGCTTTAACATGATCAGGCAGAGATTGCTCCTTAAGCCAAGCATGCCTTCTAAGCACAGACCCAGTAACACCAGCCCTGCAAGAGGCCTCTAAAGAATCAAAACCACATTGCAAAGTATGTTTTCCAACTTGTTCAGCAGAATGCAATAAATCTTGTAAATCTTTATTCTCCACACAGTCAGAAATCATCATTTTCTGTTTAAGCAGTCCCATAATATGTTGTTGATATTTTAGCATATGAAATTTGCAGTTTAAAGCCCTGATTGCCAAGGTTGCAGAAGTATAAACCTTTTTACCCCATCTATCCAGTGTCCTGGAGTCTCTATCAGAAGGGGTGTGATTTTTAGCAGTAGAAGCCTTAATGCCCTTGGGCCCCTGAGAAATGGTTTCTGGGTCCGCAACACGATTTTTGAAAAGGAACTTGTGGGACTCAGGAACCCTGTAGTATCTGTCAGGTTTACTAGGAGCCGGAGACAGAGAATCAGGGGCCATACTGGATTCTGAAAACACCAACAATGTCTAGTACAGGAGGTATAGCCAAAGGCCTATGCTGAGGTAGAAGGAGGAAATCCCTAAGCCTCTTTTTAGACTCATAAAAATCCTGACTTTCCCAGTGGAAATGCTCCCTTGAGGTATGTAAAGTTTCCCCAAAAGAAAAGTCCTCGGGGGGGGGGGGGGTTAGAGGGAATGGCATCCTCTGCATCAGAATCCTCATAAGTAGGAATGGACAAATCCAGGTCATTGGAAGAATTAGAAGAAACAGAGTCCTGATCAGAAGATTCATAGTCAAGCTCAGTCCTAGGCCTCTTAGAGGGGGGGGGGGGTTGACTACCCCTGATAAGAGTAATAAGATCTTCAGCCATTTTGATCATTTGTTTTTTAGGAATAGGGGCCTGAACATGTGGCCTAGGTGTCGGTTTTTTAGACATAGATCGAGATTTAGGCCTTAGAATAGAAGGTGGAGTCGGTTTTAATATGCAAGTCTGTAGGCTTGAATGCACCCTCAGAAGCCGGTGCCTGCACAGCGGCTCTGGACCCATCCAAGGTAGAAACATCCATGGGTTCCATAGGAGAAGCATCTCGCGGCATACCAGACTCTGAATGGGTATCAGTAGAGGCCTGCGTGTCAGAAGTAGTGGGTATCAGGGGCTGCGAAAGCGCCTTACTCAGTACCAGTGAACTGGCGACTGGCTTAGAAGCATCGTCGGCAGTTTTGAACCTCAACAACCTACCTGTGTCTTTTTCTTTGCATTTTTTCAGAATTCCGGTAGTCAGATGGCTAACCGACATAATTTCTGGACAATTAAACTGAGAACCGAAATATTGAGAAATAAAAATGTACCGACGACGGATAGTGCGCTGATTAAATAATGCACAAAACTGACAGCAAGGTACGTCGTGGTCAGAGCCTAGGCAAGGAATACAGTACAGATGAAAATCTTTATGAGGTGTTTGCTTTCCACAAGTAATGCAATTATTAACTTTTACTGACATCGGTAAGGAGCAAGAAAAAGTTCCCCAACGGGGTACTTGGCTTTAACTTGAAGACTTAGATTCTGAAACTTGAAAATTTCAGGAGTCTGCCGACTGGCACTTGCGAACTGCTTCTGCTTCAGGCACCGCACGGCAAGAAAGACTAATGTAATGGCGTTGGCTGCATGTTTTATACCCCTGGTGACTTGACGTCATGGAAGAAGGGACAGCAACTGAAGCAGGACCCAAGACTTTGTTAATCAGGCTGTCTGAGGGCAAACTGCCAGCAGATTACCCAAATATAATGACTGCAACAGTGAAACACTAAGAACATGGGCAAGGCAGTAAACTGAAAGTGCAAAGAACCCACTGAGAAATGCAAAAACTTCCTGAAGTTAGGGTGACTACGGTTAAGCAAGTATGCACCCTTGAAATCCAGAGAAGCTAAGGCGGCTTGAGGAAGGACCAGGGGAAGGAGAGCAGGCAGGAATAGCATTCTGAAAGAAGACACCACCAGGAAAGTGTTTAATAGGGAAAGATCTAATATAGGCCTCCAAGGACCATCTTTCCTTGGAACTAGAAACATCCTGGAGTAGAATCCTCTCTTCAGTTGGTCTGGAGGGACAGAATGAATGGTGCCTTGAGGGGAAAGTTGAGCAAGAATCGAGGGAAACAGATGCAGTTGGCTTGGGGGTTGAGGTATTCCCTAAAAGGGAGGGAGAGTCTCCCAAGTCATAAATTATCCACTTTGGATAACTGAAATCACCCAGGAGTCCTGAGTGCTTTCCATCCAAGCAGAAAAGGAAAGAGAGAGGCGAAGTGACAAGGGGGTATGACTTAGAAGCAGGTACAGAGCATTACGGAGGACTTTGTCTGGGCTGAAAGGGTTGCTGAGAAGGGGCAACAGCAGCAGAAGTAACAGACTTAGCCTGTGGGTGTCTCCTAGAAGACTTACAGGGCCTAGTTTCAGGAGGAGTGAGCAGGTTTCCTGACAAAAGGAGTATTGGCAAGAAAGTTCCTATGAAATTTTGGAACTGGTGACACAAGCAAGTGTTTCAAATCCTGAAGCTCCTTACTTTTTTTCTGCAGTGATTTACATAATTCTGCAGCTGCTTTGCCAAAGAAGGAGGAATTATCCACAGGAGCATCAAGCAATTTTTGCCTTGATGTCGTCAGTGTTTGCCTGGAGCACTAACCAGGAATGGCTTCTGAGAACAGATGCAGAAGCGGCTGCTCTAGAAGAGCCCTCAGCTGCATAACTACACTTGATTGAGTGCCTAGCTACCCGGGAGGAGGCTGATAAAAGTGTAAAAGCCAATGATTTAGCCTCTTGAGTCAGGCAATGGGGAAAGAGTCTGAGTAACCTGAGAAAGCAAGGCTAAAGCACACCTAGACATGTGCGTCTGATAATTGAAAGCCCTGAGTGCCAATGTGGAAGAGGTATAGACCTTCTTACCCAATCTTTCCAAAATTTTACTTTCCTTATTAGAAGAAAGCAGTTTGGTAGAGGAAATAAAAATTTATCTGATGTAAGGGAAACCACAGCTGGGTCAGCTGAGGGGCATTTAAAAAGAAACTTGCTATCCTAAGGGACCTTATAGAAGCAATCAGGTCTTTTAAGGGGAGGGGCCTGTGAGTCAGAGGTCTTAGATACTGCCTTAAAGGCATCCAAGAAGGCTGGCAGGACTGGTGGAACTGCTGAAGGAGCAGGGGTATCCAACTGGAGTAGCTCATAATCTCTCTCTTGTTCTTCTGAGATTTGGGAAGAATTGCACAAAGAATTCCCTCATTTTATTAATAATTTCCCCAAAGGAAAGCTCTTCTATATCCGGCCCAGGCTTCTACTCTCTGGCGCTACTGTCAGGGTCTCAGGGGCCTTCTTTTGGGCAGCCTGTGGAATTCCAAATTTATGACACTGATTCTGAAGAGTCTTCTTCAGATGAAGAATCCTTAGCATATTCCACCCAGATCCCTTCTCCACTGGATTATGCTTAGCCAAAGGAAGAGTTTAATGGGGGGACTCTATATAGGAGAAGCCAAAGCCGAAGGCCTCAGAGCCATCACAGCCTTAATGAGACCCTGTGAAAAAAACATCCCAATCCAATGTATGGGGTGGAAGGAGCAGGAACATGTCTAGTTTTTTGTTTCTTTTCAACATATTTCTCCCATTGAGGAGAAATGGCAGATGTGGGCCTTACCTCCGACACCTACCTAGACAAAGAAGCTGGAACAGTCCTAGAGTTTTCTGCAATAAAGTGCCATGGTTCCCCCAAGTCATTCAAACCTTGTGTCTGCATAGCCACAGATGTGCTAGGATAAGCACTCCTGACAGCTTTCATACCGGTACCTGCCAAGGGAGCAGACCTTACACCTCTGGTCACACCACTGGGTTTTCATCAATCTTAAGGGATATGTCAGAGGGAGTAGGCACAGCTAAAGAGGATTCGAGCCTAGCCTTGCTAACCTTCCTCTTTACAAATGGCTCCGAAGCACTCACAGATCCTTCCACAGCATTCCTAGTAAGAAATTTGAGTGTCTGGTTCTCTAAACAAAGATTCATGGCCGACAGATGACTGTGCAAAGTTTTAGGAACAATGGCCTGACAAATATAGTGCACTCCTGATGGTCGTGATTAGGCCCTAAACAAAACAAGCAAAGCTCATGACTATCTTTATGAGGAATTTGTCTTCCACACCTACACTTGCCCTTCCTGGATGACATTAAAAATAAAAGGCAGTATCAATATATTAAATCCCCTATGGGTACTTACCTAAAGATGGAAGACTCACCAATGGTATCCAATGACAGACCGAACATACAAGTCAACCTTTCCGAATGGAGGTAAAAAAGTTCTGAAGATTGTATGTGCAGACATCCCTTTTATGGCTGATGTTGCCTAGGCCTTAAAGCGATGTCCCATGTACAGGCAGTAGCTCTAAGATTTTGGACACAGGCTGGATGTCGGACTGATGGGCAGAATACAACCCATATATAAAGAATACTGCAACATTGACTAGATGGACATCAGTAGAAACTGCTAATGTCTACATAGTAAACAGCCGACTTGCTGTAAGGGGATCTCTCGCTTACCTTCCTTTATAAGTTCATTTTCTGGGTTTGAGGGAGCAATGAATTTCTCTTTGAAAACCATTCACCCGTGACAAAAATATACACACAGTTTATTTCTGTACAATATGTTTAGTGCATCTCTATAGTACTTCCTTTGAGCACCAGGAGGATTTCTGGCTATCCAGGAATTGGTACGCAAAACTTGCATGGGCAGTTATGAGGTCTACATCTCTCAGTGGTGGCTATTTGACTCAAGGGCTATCTCTTCCATGGTTCAATGATGAACCCAAGTTGATGAAGTAATATATCCCCGGTGTAACAAACATTAGATAAACTACAACTAGCTCTTGTGGAAGAGCTACTAAATGGCCAGTTTTCTCCGTGTTCTTAATACATATACACCCTTTCAG
The DNA here is from genome assembly GCF_019279795.1 of Protopterus annectens. Classification (NCBI taxonomy): domain Eukaryota; kingdom Metazoa; phylum Chordata; order Ceratodontiformes; family Protopteridae; genus Protopterus; species Protopterus annectens. Next base: position 138,074,356 of record NC_056734.1, read on the forward strand.
CTCAACAAGAGGCTAGATCTCTTCACCTATCCCAGAGTACCAGCCTGATGAAGACTTTTGTGTCACTGACATCAGATGTAGCCAGCATCTCTTAGATGATAATCTTTATATCAGCTTTCTTAAGTTATGCCTTCAAGGCATCTTTCTACCACTTCTGTTAATAAGCACTCCTGGTTTGCCAGGGATTAGCACCTATCATACCTTTATACCCTTGGGTAACTCCAGAGAAATGTCGATATTTGTTAGAAACACCATTATAACAAATTACCAATGATCCTAACATGGAGCTCCAAATCCAGCTATTAGTTCAGTACTAAATACAGATTCCCATCAATGTCACCAACAGATCACAGAAATTACCTCAACACCACTGAGGCATTAAATATCAAAGCAAATACCTTCTTATTAGGGGACTTCAATTACCCAAGCATTGATTGGTACACTTACACCTTTAAAATAGTTATGATTAAGTGTTTTTAGACTTCAGTAATACCAATGCACTAGAACAAATTGCAAAACAATCCCTTAGAATCTCTAACATCCTTGACCTGGCCCTTATTAACTTAGACCACACCTGCACCCCAGCTCACATCTTCTCATCCCTTAAAAATGACTAGAAACCAATGACCTTCCCTGCCAATTCCAGCAGGACCTCTCCACCATCAAATGAAATCTCTTAAGGGAAACTTTTTTCATGTTGTAGAAGACCTATGCAAAACTTTCAACAATCCTTATAAATGGACCCAAATGAGAAGGCTGTGGTATTCACCACTGACTTCTACCAGTACAGTTAACAGATGCATAGAAAAGTCTGTACCCATCCACCCAAAATGTAACAGTGAATTCAGGAATAAAGCTCTCGGGTGGAACTCCTGTATTAACAAACGGTGCAACAAAAGGCACAAAATAAGGACACGTTGCAAGAAATGTGCATCTGCAACCTCAATACTACACTGAGACATGCCAACAAGGAACTTAAAAACACAATTCGAAAAAGTATGAACTTAACAATGCTACAGATTCTACAAGAAACCACAAATCTTTCTACCGTTATGTCAGAAAATGAAGGAATAATGTCCAACAATGCATCAAGGTAATCATTAATAACATCGTCCGTTCCAGTCCGAAGGATACAAGTAATGTATTAGCAAACAAAGTTTGGACTAACTTTATTCCCACTCTTCCTGAGAATTTAGTTTCCCCTGAAATCACCTTGGAACAAGTCTTAGAATCAATGTCAAAGGTAACATACCAGGTTGCATTCTCATTAAATGCCACGTATGTACCGAGTCCCTACTTAACCTTTTCAATCTCACACTATCCCAGAGGCTACAAAAGGGTGGCCCCTTTACATACCCATGTGGTTATAGACCCATCAGCCTCACCAGCCTTATATGCAGAGCCATGATGCATATCATGGCAAAACTCATTTATTCAGGCACGGGCCAGTTAACTAATATAGATCCCGTCAGTTTAGTTTTGTGAAGGGCACATCCTGTCTTCTGAACCTAGTAAGCATCTCTGAAAAGGTTACAGGGACGTGGACAATGGTCATTCTGTGCACATTGCTTATCTTGACTTGGCCAAGGCTTTGACACTATCCTCCATGCTGGTATTACTGAAAGATTAAACAGGCTTAATGTGAACCCATACACTGTCCATCAGATTGCAAACTGGCTACCCAATAGATCCCAACTTGTAAAACTTGCTGGTTCCCTCAGAGTCTAAAACTGGGGTCTATGTTCAGCTACTGAAATTAAAAAACCATGAACAGCTAAATACTAAATGAAAAACAGCCAATGAGAACATTACCAAACAACAAAGTCTACAAAAATAAATTCATTGAATGGCCACAGTCAGTCAACATCACAACCAAAGTGGGGGGCTTTGCCCCCATCCCAGCTACAAATACCAACTCCAAGACTGCACTACAGTGGGGAATAGGGCAAATTTAAAAGGTTTCACTTCACCTACCTTATGCATCGCATTACTTCCTAGTTGTTGGCCAACCATGGCCATTCTATGAATTTATTTTTGTAGACATTGTTCGGTATGTAGCCAGTCACGTTTTTTTAATTACGCTAGCTGAACATGCACCTTAAAATTGTACATAATGAGATACAACATAAATCAGTTCTGGGTGCTCTTCTGTTTGGAATTTATTTTGCCGATATCCAAGCCAATATTCTCAAAAAAGTGGCTGACAATTTGCTGACAGTAAACTGGACACTTATCCACTAATCAACTAAAACAAAACAGCTCCAACAAGGGCTGGAATATGCACATGTTTTATCAAAAAGGTCTCAAACTAAATTTAAAAAAAAAGCACAGCAGAGTAGCATTTGGCAGAAAAATTTATCCCACAATGTATGTTAGAAATGGTACTCCTCTTCAGAGTCCCAGGTATTTATGTGGATAATTCCCTCTCATTTGTTCATCATGTTTCCACCATAGTCAAGAAATGCCTTTATCTGGCCAAGTTAATTTGCAAGAGAATATCTTCAAGATTCAAAGTCGTCATCCCAGTGCTGTATTCTCTTATCAGGCATGGCATTGAATACAATGCCCAGTCTGGTATATACAAATCCAAACAAATTGTTCAACTGGAAAGGCCCCAAAGATTTCTAACGAAGATTCAAGATTTTAAATCCTTCAATTACCCCAACAGAATAGCATGACTCTCCTTATACTCAGTAACCCACAGGTTGATAAGAGTTGATCTGTTTCTTGCTTTTCAAACCATTAAAGACCAGAGTCCTATTTCACCTCCTATTTCCTCACAAAATCAGTGACTCTACAAACACCTGCCTTAAGGACCTAAATTCAACACCAATAAATACTTTCCGGAGAAACAGGTTCCTAACTCAACACCTTCCTAGCCTATGGAATAAGTTTACTGCAGGTCAAACAAAGTAGTGCCTTGGTTACCTTTAAGGCTAGTCGATGACTGAATGGGTAGACAAATTTATACCAGGGTTATCATTTATGTCCCTGCTCTACTTGAGAGGCGAGCACTTTTAAGCAACTTCAAGCAAGAACTTCAGTTTGACTGCTTAGACTTGGTATCTTATGGTCGCCATGACAACTTGCCTACTCTGTTCCTATGTTTCTGAGCACAGGACATCTGGCTGTGAGCAACGTAGTAGTATACATAAAACTGGCTTGTGGAGACAGGCATCCATGCAGAGTAGTAAGCCCATTTAAAGACATCACTGCTTTAGTTATGCTGACTTGGTATGATGACGAGGACTGTGTGGTAGCATCACTTGTGATTCCTTCCAAATTTACTTCATCCACATTTTATATCCATAAATAAAAATACAAAACAACAACTTACAATTGGCACTTGACATACCATCCAAGATACTGTCAGTGAACATGCATTTAAATTGTTTCCCAAAAAGTTCTAGTACGAGTAATTCTGTGCTACATTTCATTATCTAGGTAATTTCTTAATGAAGAGAAAATAATGAAACGTGAGGATGTTTTACTATTTTCAAAATCTGCCTTAATAACTACGATGGATCGAGGATATTTACAAGGCCTTGGTTATGCCTATGGAGAACCATGATATCTCTCTAGAGCTAAAGGAGTGCTCCACAACTTCTGCAAAGGTGTCTTACATAGTATTACCAATGATATGACAGGCTATTACTGCAGTGCAGTGAACAGCACAGCTTAATTTTTTTTTAGAGATCAGCAGCCATTCTGCCACCTAGTCTCAAAGATTTGATGTTCTTATCTTGCCTAACAGCAAATTTTAGTTGGGTTTACTATGTGTAATTGTCTCCCATAGGTTCATAGTTACTTACTAAGCTATTTATCTATGAGGACCTTAAACAGACTAGCATTGCATTCCCATGGTAATTAGCAACCATTATATTTTGCAATATGAAAATCCAAAGGCTGGCAGGCATATAATGAGGTAATTACATATTTCCTCTATCCATGAGGGCCAGTGGTGATAAACCGGGGCTGAATTTAACTGGCTTCTGACATTTTATTTAAAATTGTTAAGTGGGGTAGAGTGCTGATCTCAGACGGACCCTTTTCACGCTCAACCCAGGTGTTAAAAAAAAAACAATTAGATAATGTAATACAAACAGAAGATATAATACACACATATAAAAATATTGTGTGTTTACTCACATAAAGGTTACTTGAACTTCTTCTAGAAACTCATTGTTAATACCTGCAGGCATAGCAAGCAGCTCTGTTTGAAGATGTTGCTGAAACGCTGAAACTGACAGTACTGGACACTGAAGGGTGGGCTAACAGTAATAATATCTATTTATTAACCAGGCAGGCCTAAATAGATACATAATCCCTTTTCAGGGGTGACCCAGGAGCAATGTTTGAGGACTTGCTCTAAGTCACAGAATAGGCAAATGAGGGCTGAGGGAATCAAACCCTCTACCACAGATACTAGAGCTCAAAGCCTTAACCCTCTGCACTGTCAGACTAATAAAATTATAAATGCAATAATTCTAGCTGTGCTTCCTTTGCATATACCATGGAATAAACAGGAAAGGAGCCCTACCTATCACCTATCTGAAACAGATTTGATTAGACAGCTGGTTTACCTCAAGAATATGTTCTGTTAAAAGACTCTGTGGTACAAACTGGAAAGCATAGTGTAAGCATTAGCAAAGATGCTTGAGGAAGCAGTCACATGCACAATTACGTGAGGTTCCCATGCTAAACTCATTTTATGCTGTGCCATGGAGTCATTGCTAACACACAAGCGAAGATTAAGGGCATATTCAAAGAAATGATCCACCTAGGATGATGGTGCTGCCTGTCACCTCAATCCTCCCACTGACAGCAGCTGGGAATGGGGAATGTTTGGGTTAATGGGGTGGGGCGACACGATGGACTGACAATTTGAGAGTGAATAACAAAAATAAATAAATAAATGGTGGCTGCCTTAGAGGATTCTGAGTGAATGAATTCAAATGAGATTTGGAAAAAAAACAGGAGTGCCAGTCCAACAGTTGGCAACTCCTTAATAGTTATTTGTGTCCCTTGTGATGCTGGTTCACTAATCACAAGACAAACAAGGATTTAATCAATACTGTGCCTTTGCTTGGAATAGGGTACTTCCAGCTAGGACATTCTGCTGTCTAAACAGTGTACACAGTAACCAGACAGTATGACACTGGCACTTATCTTTCTACCTTAGTCTTATTTCCCAGTGAAGAAATTCCACAGATCAGAGTCATACTAATTTCTAGTTATGATAGCTCATTTTCTGCAATGATATACAGTCAGCACCAAAACAAAACTCTTCCATGAACAAACTGATAGAAAAATTGCAGATGAAATACAGGTGGAGAGGAAGTCTCGTAATGAGAAGGAATGATGATGACCATTAAATAGTCGGTCACTTGGCCCTCATTTGTGCAACCCTCAAAGAGAGAATGTTCTAGTGGTCGCAACAATTCTCATGCTTCACTTCTGCTACAGGAATAAAAAAGGCCTTTATCCTTAACTTTCATAATGACTGGTGATAATACCACAAAAGTGGTGTATCCAGGCAGACAACGTTACTTTAGGGGTGTATAACTGTCATAGTTCTTCAGCTCATGGGTTTAGCATGGATTAGAATGTGGTCATGGGTTTAGCATGGATTAGAATGTGGTCAAGTTAAGTGTCAAACAAATTCTATAGCAGGCGGTGGCAAAGTGCATGAAAGAAGAGATGATGGAATTTTACAACTACTGCAGGTAAACAATTATGTACTTTGGAGTATTCCAGAGTTTGACTTTTTGTATGCTAACAAAGTTATTTTATAGGCAGATTTAGCATCTGCTGATGTTTGTTTGACAGCATTTGTGGACTGATTTTACGTTTCTCTCACCTTCGCTTTTTTTGTTTTTTTTTTAGTATAACTCTGATCTGTAGAATGGCATAAGTGGGAAAGAAGGATAGAGTAGGAAGATGTGTGCCAGTGTTACCCTGTTTAGTTATTGTGCATGCTATTTAAACAGCAGAGACTAAAGCTTAGTTGTTGGCACCCTTCATTATGGCTTTTTTTTTTTTACATCTTTATTAATATAACAAATAATATAGGGGCATGAGTCCACCTTCAAGAGAGAAAAAAAGAAGTTATGTACTTACCATAATGTTCCATGTGAGTTGTTCATCTCGCCTTCATTCTTTACTGATGGGTTTGGAGCCGATCCCTCGGCTCCGATACGGCCAATTGCAAAGCTCGAGGTCTTCAAAATGTTCAAGGCCAAGTCCCTATCCCATGATGCACCTGTGAACTACCTCAGATCTTGTTTACTGCATATACTAATACCATATGTCGTTCTTACATTCCTTGAGAAAAAGTAAGAGAAGGTTTGAGTAACTAGGATGGAACCAGCATCTCGGTCATCTATCAGCCCAGGATGGGGTAGGAGGGAGGGACGTAAGAATGAAGACGAGATGAACAACTCACATGGAACGTTATGATAAGTACATAACTTCTTTATGTGAAGATGTTCAATCTCACCGTTCATTCTTTACTGATGGGTAGCGTCCCAAGCACCATCAATCTAGGGTGGCTCATGGGAGTATATTTCTCAGGACCATGGATTCAAAAGAGGCCTTGTCAATTTTGTAATGAGTGATAAAAGTATGAGGGTTTGACAAAGTGGGTGCTGCACAAATATCAATAGGAAGTCTGGCAGAAAAGGCAGATGATGTAGAAACCGCTCTGGTTGAGTGAGCTTTAATCTTGTGTTGCAAAGGTATATTGGCAGCTGAATAGGCAAAGGTGATACAATCAGATAACCATTTAGACAGAGTAGTTTCAGCCACTGGTCTCCCTTTCCTGGAATCTGAAAATGAAACAAAAAGCTTGTCTGATTTCCTAAAATCTTTTGTTCTATCCAAATAGAATCTGAGCGGTCTGTGAACATCTTGTTTGTGCAGCATATACTCTAAATTGTTCGAATGATTGGGGAAGAAAACCAGCAAATCAATAACTTGGTTGAGATTGGTTTCAGTGCAAACTTTGGGCAAGAATGAGGGATTTGTTCTAAGTGATACTCTGCCAGGGTGAAATATCAAATAGGGAGGCCTGATGGATAAAGCCTGAAGCTCTGACACTCTGCGGGCAGAAGTAATAGCTATCAGAAAGATGGTCTTCCAAGACAAAAATTTGAGATCACAAAATGAAGCTGGCTCAAATGGTGAGAGAATTATATGTGAAAGCATAAAATTTAGATTCCATGGAGAATAGGGAGATTTCACAGGTCGTCTCATATGAAAAGTCCCTTTGAGAAATGCTTTGGATAACTTGTGAGACATGATATTCAAACCTTCAAATCCAAGATGAAAATTAGAAATAGCCAATTGTACCCGAACTGTTGCTGCTGCAGCTCTTTCACTGAAAATCATACTCAAGATTTCTAAAATGGACGCCATAGGGGCTTGGTAAGGATCAATATTATTTTTTTGAGGTCCATATAGAAAATATCTTCTTCCATTTGCTAAGATATAGCTTTCTGGTAGAAGATTTGAGAGAGAACAAAAGGATCTGTTTTGTCTCACTGGAAAAGTTATGGAATCTGGCTATGATGGGAACTGGAGAAGCCAAGCTATCAGCTTCAGGGACTGCAGAGAAGGATGAAGGTCCACTGACGGGTGTGTCAGAAGGTCTGAAACTGGGTCCAGGATCCAAGGATCCTCCAAAAGATGAGGTCGAAAGAAGGGGAACCAAATCTGACTAGGCCAATGAGGGGCTATAAGAATGATGGTCCTTCCCAGGGATTTGCTTTCTGTAGGACCTTGGGTATCAACAGGATTGGTGGAAATGCATAGAGGAAACCCGGAGGCCAATCGTGCATGAGTGCGTCACTTGGGGCTTCTCCCAGATGGGGAATGAAGGCAAAGTAGCTTTTGTATTTAATGTTTATGTGACTGGCAAAAAGGTCACAGCAAGGCTGGCCCCACCTGCGGAATATCCTGTCCGCAAATTTCTTTCTTGAGGGACCACTCGTGGGGCAACAAGATTGCTCTGCTCAGTTTGTCTGCTATCACGTTGGATCTTCCCGGGATGTGCCTTGCCAACAGAAAGTGCTGGGTGGAAACACCCACTGCCAAACTCTGAGAGCCTCTCGAAAAAGGGGGTAAGACCTGGTTCCTCCTTGTTTGTTCAAGTACCAGACCACCAACATCTTGTCTGTCTGAATCGCAATCGTACCCGGAGGGAGAGAGTCCTGAAAGTACTGCAACACCAAAAGTACTGCTCTCATCTCCAGGACATTGATATGCAGATGTGTCTTTCTCTGAAAATACCCCCCCCCCGCCCTATCAGGGAAGGGTCCGTGGTCACTGTGGTTGCTGGAGGGGGTAGCACAAATGGGCGTCCTATCCTGACATGAAGTGAGGTCAACTACCACTGAAGGTCCTTCTTACAAAAAATTTGCGATCATTACAGCATGATTCATGGGGAGCTCTTGTTAAGACCATTAAGTGAACAATAGCCACTGAAGGATTCTCATGTGCATACAAGCAAGTGGTATGGCTAGAATTGCTGCTGCCATCATGCTTAATACATTCAGAACTTTCAATGCCGGTGCTTTGTCCTTTGATATCAGGATGCTGACATGTTGACGAAGAAGAGAGAGAGACTTTCTATTGGAAGCCTTGAGTGGTGGCAGTGGTGTCCAATTCTGCCCCTATAAAAATGATATGCTGCAATGGTGACAAGGCAAATTTTTCTGAGTTGATTGTAATGCTCAGATGATTGCAGAGTGACAGAGTGGACTTCTTGGCCTGAATGAGTTGATGCCTGGTGGTGGCGGTAAGGAGCCAATCGTCTAGGTATGGAAACAACCTGGAATCCTAGATGCCTCAGGTGAGCCAGGACTACTGCCATGCATTTGGTGAACACTCTGGGGGCTGTAGTGAGACCAAAGGGCAGGACTCAAAACTGATAGGGATTGGCACCCAGAAGGAAGCGCAGGTGATCCCTGGATGGTCTGGCCATTTTTATGTGGTAGTACGCATCCTTGAGCTCTACCGATCACATCCAATTGTCTTTCCCTAAGAAGGGAAGTACAGACTGAAGAATTACCATCTGAAACTTCTCTTTCTTTACATAGTGGTTCAGTCTGCTAAGGTCCAATATGGGTCTCCAGTCCCCGTCTTCTTTGGAACCAAAAGAATCTTGAGTAAGTTCCGGATCCTGTCTGGTCTTCTGGGACTGGTTGAATGACTCTTTTTCTTAGCAACGTTTGGACCTCTACTGTTGCTTGATCCCTGTAACTGGGCAGAATGTCTGGGATTCATCTTATGATTGGAAGGGGTGTGGCGAATGGTATGAAGTATCCTCTGGAAATTATACTTTGTACCCAGCTGTCTTTTTGTTATATTGGACAAACTGGAAAAACTAAGAAACGCAGTGAGAACTCACCAAACACTCCGAAGCCCAAGTCTCAATTCCACAGAGAATGCAAAGTTCAACGCAGTATGAATATAAATACAAATTTATTTACGTATTTTTTTTAAATGGAATCAACTACTTTGGCGGCGGCGTATGTAATGCTGCCCCTAGCACTTACTAGTGGATGCATGGGGGGATTAGAAAGATTTCTATGTATTTTAGGGGTGCCGAAAATTACTGGAACCTTGAATACAGGAAGAGAAATGAAGTTAAACAAATCCATGTCAATGGTTCCATTCAGGAACATATCACTAAAATAAGAAATTACACTAGAATTTCCTATATTAAGCTCATTCTGGGATATCTCGAGATAATATGCAGAGAGGATGTCCTCCATTCTTTTGTTGTAATCCAATTCCTCCATAACCACTAAACCTCCACCCTTGTCGGGTTGCATTACCCTGACTGAAGCCCCAGCTAGCATGTCAAGTAGGGACTTCTCTGCTTTGCTGATGTCGAACAGAGAGGCCCGTGGGGGTAAACAGTCCATGAGAGTGTGTCTGATGTCTAACTCGCAAATCTGTTCAAATGTGTTCAGTGTAGGGTGGAGTGGTGGATTGTAAGTGCTGGATAATAAAAATGATTTTTTCTCCCCCAAAAATTTCCCCATTAAAGCCTGTAAATTAAGCTTCCTAACAAACTGTTTTAAATCAATAATAGAAGAAACTACATCTGCTCTCCTTGAAGGCACAAAAGAGACACCTTTGGCTAACAAAGCTATTAACATTGTAAGTAGAGTACACTGTAAATTAGATAGTAACAATGTTAATAGATTTGTTTACCCCTCTGCAGATTATCTCAAGGTATCCTGGAATGAGCTTAATATAGGAAATTCTAGTGTAGTTTCTTATTTTAGTGATATGTTCCTGAATGGAACCATTGACATGGATTTGTTTAACTTCATTTCTCTTCCTGTATTCAAGGTTCCAGTAATTTTCGGTACCCCTAAAATACATAAAAATCTTTCTAATCCCCCCATGCGTCCACTAGTAAGTGCTAGGGACAGCATTACATACGCTGCCGCCAAAGTAGTTGATTCCATTTTAAGAAATACGTAAATAAATTTGTATTTATATTCATATTGCATTGGACTTTGCATTCTCTGTGGAATTGAGACTTGGGCTTCGGAGTTTATGTTATATTGAACCAGGCATCTGGGTACAAAGATAAGCGACCCCCGACTGCCTCCAAAGTAGGACAGTCGGGCCTCTTCTCAGGAGCGCTGGTAGGGTGCCCCAGAGAAGTGATCTCTGTCACCCTGGTGTTGCGGACCCCCCTGCTGCAAGGGTGGTGACTTCCATTATTACCCCCTCCTAGGCCCCTGGAGGGGGGTTCACCACATGTGTCCTGAAAGGTTCCTCGGGCTTTTCAGAACCACATTTTTCCTCCCCTTTGACCTTTAGGGTATGGTCAGGTAGGGGTGAAAAAACAGACCCTGACGGCAGACAGTCTTTCCGTCCTGTTCACCTGGTTAAGGTTTCCTTCACTTTAGGTCAAAAAGGGATGAGCCATTAAAGGGAGTGTTCATGAAGGAAGACTTGAAAGGTTCTGAGAAGGAACACAAGTGCATCCAGGAATGTCTCCTAAGAGCAATTCCTGTACCCGCTGCCATACTCTTTCCATTAGCTGCATAAGATATGAGGCACATGGATGAGTTGACGATAGAATTTAGGGTAGAAAGCTTGGCAGCAACTTTGTCAGAAGCTGCCACATCTACTGTACCCTGAAGAGTATCTCCCGACTCCTTAAGGAGATCTCTTTGCAACCTAGTAAAGTGGGTTAAGTAGTTAAGCGAATGGAGAGCAAAGGTCACTGAACTGAACATGTGCTTCCCATATCTTTCCATAATCTTGGAGTCTCTGTTAGGAGGATGGATAGACGAGGAAGTCTCAGACACTTCCTTCTTGGTGGCCACCGCAACCACCATGGCATCAACCGGAACACCTTTAGTTAAAAATGTTTTGTCAATTGGGGCTGAAATAAATTTATTAGGCCTCCTGGGGACAGGCTCCATAGAATTCAGAAACTCCCACACCCTTCGTGAGACCAGCTGCATCAGCTCATCAAAGGAAGGAGTCACCCAAGAGGTGGAGGGCTGAAAACTGAAAGCCTGCAGGAGAACTGACTCATCCTCAGAAAGGCTTTTGGACTGCCAGTCACCCCGCTGCCCAAGGATCTCAAGTATCTCAGTGAATGAGATATCCTCCGAGGGGGAAGTGGGGACCCTTCTGACTCATCTAAGTCAGTATCCGATGTGAGAGACTCCTGCGGGGAGTCTAGATGCTTCCTTTTGTACAATCTCTTCCTGGGAACCTCATCAGTGGAGGCCTCTGGTGAGGTCTCAGAAGGGCAGGGGCCAACAATTGGGGCTTCCTGAGGCTCTGGGTCTCTACTCTTGGTCAGGACGTGTGATGCAGAAGCAGACACAGGCACTTTTGGAGAGGAATAGGGCAGACCCAAGGTCGATGATATCCTTGGGAGACACGACTCTCCTCATGGCATCAAAAGCATCTCTGCTTCGATGTGAGGGAGCCAACGGATTTCAGGAAACCGTCAACACCCCCGGCACCAGGACAGTGGGCTCCGAGCCCACGGTAGGAGCCAAGCTCATCCAAGCCGAGGCTCTGAGAGTCTAAGTTGAAACCCACAAGTCAGTTTGACTGTCCTCTCTGGACCAGACCACAGAGTGTCGGCTCCTAGAGTCCTCAATTGGCATTGAGGACATAAGAGTACACGGAGCCGAAGACACTGGAGCAGACATTGGCTCCGAGGGTTCCACTAACATCAGGTCTGCCTCCTCTGGCTCCAAAGGATCAGCATGGCTCAGAGGAGGAATAGTAATAGTCGGTGCAATGGTCTTTGTCTCCAAAGCCATTTGGGTCAAAGCGGATAACATTTTGGCTAATGCTGGTGCTGACAACAGCTTCTGTACCACATGATCCAAGTCCAGATTAGACAGTCTGACAGATGATTGAGATGATCTTACCGAAGGTGGTACCGACTGGAGAATAGGACTCTCTGGAGCTTCGGGGACTGTTTCCAAGACAGAGAACTGGCTCTGAAAGGAACAGACTGTCGGCTCCGAAGGCAGTGAAGCCGAAGGCGATGACTTCTTTGATTTTGAGTCCAAAGTCTTGGAAGACTTTGAAGACCAACTGGAACCATCCTGGTCACTCAAAGCTTCCTGAAAGGAAGGCTTCAACAAGCCTCTATCGATTAGTTTCCTCTTCCTTTCCTGCAGGACCCTAGAGGAGGAGGAATGACAAATGGCACAATTGTCTTGCAAATGCAGAGCTCCTAGACAAAAAACACAGTTGACATGATGGTAACTGACATTTTCTGGCCATAGTTAGGACATTTTTTGAACCCAGATTTGGGGTGCTTGTCTTGATCCACCGTAATAAAGTTAGAGATATTTACTGCCACACAAAAAAAGTAAATTTTCTCTAAAGAGAATGGATAGCAGGTAAGCCTTGAAAAAAACAGGCTAAAAAACACACACACAATATGTTGTTGTTGTTCTTCGGACTTTTCCCAGTTTGGGGTTGCTAATGATTGGCAGTAGATTTATACGGTGCCGAGTGAAGTCACACAAAACAGAGAAATAACAATGTTATTTAAATAAGTAGAGTACACTGTAAATTAGATAGTAACAAAGATTAACCCTTATAAATACAAATAGGCAAGACAGACCACACCACTATCTAAGAAATGTGACAAAAGGTCACAAAAAAGCACAGCAAGCTGAGAGAAGGAAAGGCATTAAGCTTATCTATATAAACACAGGTTTAATGAACTAAGGCTAAGCCATACATAAAAACCCAAAAGCTTGACAGACCACACCTATAAAAACTATAACTAACTAGGCAAAAAAGAGGCCAACTAGAAATATCTGAAAAAATAGTAAAAGGGAAGGGAACAGCACACTAAAAGCTAAATGAGCTTTATAAACAAGCCCAGCTAACTATACTATCAAAAACTTGTATCGAATTTTTAATGAAAAAAATTTCTTATCTGGCCCGAACTAATTCAGAACCTCTGATCTGTTGCAGCGGCAAACTAGATCTGGGGTAATTCACAGGTGCATCAAGGGATAGGGACTTGGCCTTGAGCTATTTGAAGACCTCGAGCTTTCCAATTGGCCATATCAGAGCCGAGGGATCGACTGAGCCCATCAGTAAAGAATGAACAGTGAGACTGAACAACTTCACATCAAACAAAACATTTTTTTCATTTGTATACATTACACAGATATAATTTTTGTCTTAATTTAATTTAACATTATACAGACTGTAAACCCTGCTTTCCCTGAAATGTCACTTCAATCATTTTGTATGTATCGTTCCTTAAAATTCCAGTTATTTCTATGTGGTTTACTCCTTCCCTTTTATAAAGATCCTATGTTCAGTTCTTTTACCTCCTTTACAACAATTATGTTACTGGTGGTTTTGTTTTTTTATTTCCATTTCCTAGTAACAACTTTTCTGGCAGCTAACATTAAACTTAGGCCATACTAAATTCCTTAGTTAAAATATTTTGTTGCATTAGCATTTGTGGCATAATACCTTTTAGGATGAAACTTCTAAAGTCTCTGAACTTGTTACACTCCAAAACATGTTCCCAGATAGCACTCTTATTTCCCATTATATCTCCAGCATCTGCTCTCTACCTGTGGAAAAAATCTCTGAAATCTGCTTGTGTTATAAAAATCCATATTCAAACACCCTCATGCAAAGGTCTTAAACCTTCTAGATTTTGTTGCATACCTGGGAGCCATACATAATATCCGTCTACTGTTTCTTTACATGTTCCCTTTCCACTCGCATCTCCCAGTCTTGTTTAACATCTTTGGATGGATTATTATAGCCAATCATGCATTATTTTATATGCTCTACTAATTATCCTTTTTTAACTACAACTTCTGTTCTAGACTCAACCTGAAACTCAGCCAGGGTTGGTCTTTAATCAACACTCCCCCATCCTGTACTTTATGCCTATACACTGTTATTAATGTCTGATAGGGAAGGCAGGTGCCAACACGCAGTCCAAACTTCTGTTTGGCTTCATCCCACTCTAAGATTTTTCCCTTCATAGTTATTTGCTCCCAATACCCTGGTTCCTTTACTCATTTTCTACAATAAATTGCAGCCCCCCCTGCCTATTTTCTGTGCTCATAATGTTTATGTTTAATGTTTAGGTTTTGATACAAAGCAGCATCTAACTCATTATTGCTAAGTGCGCCTCCAGGCATTTCTGCAGTCACAGCCTACTGCACCTTTAGTTATCAAACATTGCTTGTTCTTATTAACATTCCAAAATCATGCTACATACAAGCTATCAGAATATTTTATCTTGAAGCATACATGATGACAAACCCAATTGTATTGATACTTGACCTCTGTCAATGAGTATTTGTTAGAAAGTACAGTTGTGGACACTTACCATAAATGTAGATGTTCGAATGTATTCACTGTTGCAGTCATCACATTTTGGTTATCCCTGCCAGGGTAGCCCACGGCCGGCCCAAATACCAGAGGCTTAGTATTTCTGCATTGGATGAGGTCGCTTGAGGACTGATGTCAGGTCGTCAGTAGTATAAAGTAAGGCAGCCGACGCCATTACATCAGTTTTTCTTTCCCTAACCTGTCAGGAGCCCCCAAAGTAGGAGGCCAGGTTCTGGTGGAAGAACCTCACCAGTAGAAAATAAATACCAATATGTCCCTTGCAAGGAAAGAAAGAGAATAAAGGGGGATGGAGGGAGGGAAACCAGGGCTGCAACAGTGAATACACTAGAACATCTACATTTATGCTGAGTGTACTATGTTCTTCATGTTTCACCGTTGCAGTCATCACATTTGGGTAGATTCCCAAAGCTGAAGAAATGGGTGGAGACAGTCAAGGAAACTAGGGGCTGGCTAGGATGCCCTGCAAGACTGCAGAGGCAAACCCTGCCCTGGATTTGGAGAAGAGAGGCAGGTGGTAATGCTTGGTAAAAGTGGGAACAGATGTCCAGGTAGCAGGTTCTAGGATGTCCCTGGTGGGGACTCCTCTTAGAAAGCTGCAGAGGTGGAGGCTGCTCTGGTGGACTGTGTCCTGACCCCCTTGGGGGGGGGGGAGGCTTTCCATGTTGTTTGTAGCAGAAATGGATGCAGTGTTCTATCCATTTGGAAATGGTTTGCTTGGAGATGGCTTTGGCTTCTGCCCCTGTAGCAAAGCTAACCAGCAATTGATCAGACTTTCTGAAAGATTTAGTCTCATCCAGATAGAATCTGAGCTGTCTGTGCACATCCAGAGAGTGAAGAATCCTTTCCACCTTGTTCTAGGGATTAGGATAAAAGGTGGGCAGATGGATGGATTGGTTGAGAGCCAAACTGGACACCACCTTCGGCATGAAGGATGGGTTAGTTCTTAGGGATACCCTGTCTGCATGGAAGATGATGAAGGGTTCCACAGCCATGAGTGCTTGCAGCTCAGAGACTCTTCTAGCTGAAGTGATGTCCAGAAGGAAAGCGGTCTTCTAGGAGAGAAATTTTAGCTCTGCAGAAGTAGCTGGTTCGAAACCGAGCAGGGTGAGCTTTATCAAGACAAAGTTAAGGTCCCAAGCTGGCGTTGCTGCCCTTCTGGGGGTCAAGTTGCTAGCCCCTCTGAGGAACTGTTTGATCACAGGGTGTGAGAAAAAGGGCTGCTCAGTGAAAAAATGAGCAGAAATAGCAGAGGAATGAATTTTTATACAGGAGAAAGAGAGACCAATGTGTAGTAGGATGAGATGGAGGGCTGTGACGTATTGGCTCCCTTAGCCTGGATCCAGGTGCAGAACCTTTTCCATTTATCTGCACAAGACTTTCTGGTGCTAGGGCATCTGGCCTCATGGATAACATCCAGAACCTGTTTGCTTAGAATGGCAGATTGTTCCGGGGTTAGGTAACAAGCCAAGCTGCCAAACTGTGTGTCTGCAATTTGGGATGCATGAATTCCCCTTCCCTCTGGGTCAGGAGGTTTGGAATCTGAGGAAGATGCCATGGAGGCAGCGGGGACAGGCTGCACAATAAGGGGTACCAGTGTTGTCTGGGCCAGTCTGGAGCTATAAGAATGGTCCTTGGTTTTTCCTCCCTTATTTTGAGCAGTACCCTTGGGATGAGAGTTAGGGGAGGAAAGGCACAGACCGACAGATTGACCCAGGGGAAGGACAGGGCATCCACTTTCCAAGTCATGCAGTGATGTTCCCTGGTGCAGAATTTTCTGAGCTTATGGTTGGTGTGGGAAGCAAAGAGGTCGACCTTCGAGGTTCCCCATTTCTGAGTTATTAGTGAGAAGGTACTTCTGTTGAGTTGCCACTCGTGTGGGTCCAGAAGGTTTTTGCTTAATTGGTCTGCCAGAGAGTTGAGAGAGCCTGGTAGAAATTGTGCTAACAGGTGTAGTTGCATGGAAGAGTCTGTGAGCCAAGGGGTCATGACCAGCCTGCATAAAGGGTAGGAGTGAGTCCCTCCCTGCTTGATATACCACATCACAGTGGTGGTGTCTGTTTGGGTCAGGAGAACCCCTGGAGAGAGAAGAAGTTTTAAAGATATCAAGGCATGCTGCACAGCCATCAACTCTTTTTGATTGATGTGCAGAGGGATTTCCTGAGGGCTCCATTGGCCCTGTATGCACCTGCCATCCAGGTGTGCATCCCAAGCACAGTCTGATGCATCTGTGGTGAGGGTCTGGGCAGCAGGAGGTGGAAGGAAGGGCAGTCCCTTGTTGTGGGAGCATGCTGTTGCACACCAAAGAAATTCCTTCTGAGGCAAGGAATTACAGGTAGGAGAGTTTCCAGATCTTGACAGTGTTGACACCAAAGGTTCTTTAGGTACCACTGACGTTTCCTCGAGTGCAATCTGGCACATGGAATGAGTAGTATGCAAGATTCCATGAACCACAGAACTTGCAGGATCTTCCTTGCAGATAGCTGGGGCATGGTGGCTAGTTGAGAGAAGTAGGTTGTCAGGAACATTTGTTTCTCTGGTGTAAGGAATACCATCTGGGATGCTGTGTCCAGACTTGCTCCCAGGAAGATTATCCTTTGGCTGGGCACCTGCTTGGATTTCTTTTCATTAATTGTGTATCCTAGGGAGGTTAGTAGTGTCTTTACAAAGGCCAGGTGCTTGAGCAGCTTTCCCTGGCTGTCTGCCTGAATAAGGCAGTCGTCTAAATATGGGTACATTTGAATATTTCTTTGTCTGCAAAATGCTATGGCCAGAGCCAGACATTTTGTAAAATCTCTTGGAGCAGTAGATAAGCCAAAGGGAAGCACAGAGAACTGAAAGTGTTGAGATCCTGCCCTGAAGCGGAGATATTTCCTGCATGATTCCCTGATAGGAATGTGGAAGTAGGCCTCTTTTAGATCTAAGGTGGCTAGTCAAGCATCCTTGGGAAACATGGGTAGCAGCTGCTGGAGGGTGAGCATTTTGAATTTTGGGATCACCGGGAAGGTGTTTAAAATTGATAGATCGAGGATGGGGTGCCAGGTGCCCTCTTTTCTGGGCACCAGAAAAAGTCTGGAGTAGAAGCCTTGGCCTATTTGTTCTGCAGTAACGTGTTCTACTGCTCCCATATTGAGAAGGGAAAGGATTTGTTTTTGAGCCTCTATCCACTAATTTGGTGGTAGATCTGGGAACCCTTTTGGGGTTGGAAGGGTATGGAAAGAGAATCTGCATCCCTGAGACACAATGTTTAGAACCCATTGGTCCTTGGTTATGGTGACCCAGGTGCTTGAGTGAAATGAGAGTTTTCCTCCTAGGGGTAAGTGAAGATGGGCAGGGGGGGGGGGGAGTGACTGCGAGTTCTTACCATAATGGGGTGGCTTAGAACTCCCTGGTTTTGAAGTGAAGGTAGTCCACTGCTTAGATCTCTGCATTCCCTGGGGCTGCTGTCTGGGTGGTCTGTTTCCACGGGGCCTAGGCTGGGCTGGTTTACTCAGAGCAGGAAAGGACCAGTGCTTGGAGGGACAATGCCTGCTGAACCTAGGGGGCTGGACTTGTAAGAAATCGTTAACTGTTTGCATAGATTTTGCTTTTTCTTCCATCTTTTTTAAGACCTCTTCTGCCTTGGTGCCAAATAAGTTATCTTTGTGCAAGGGGGCATCCAACAATTTAGATTTGACATGGTCTGGCAGGGGCTGCTCCTTAAGCCATGCATGTCTTCTAATGACAGATCCAGTGACTGCTGCCCTGCAAGAAGCTTCTAGGGTGTCAAAACCACAGTGCAAAGTGTGTATAGTTACTTGGTTTGCAGAATGCATTATTCTTGTAAATCTTTAGATTCTGCCCAAGCAGGAAGGGAAGACTTTTTTTGTTTAAGAAGTTCCACGGTATGCTTCTGAAATTTCAGCATATGGAACTGACAATTTAGTGCCCTGATAGCAAGAGTAGCAGAGGTGCATACTTTCTTTCCCCATCTGTCCAATGCTCGGGAATCCCTGTCTGAGGGTGTGGGATTCTTAGCAGAGGTTGCTTTAATCCCTTTTGGCTCTTGAGAAATAACCTCAGGGTCAGCTGTTGGATTTTTAAAAAGATATTTTTGAGAGTCAGGGACTCTATAGTACCCGTCAGGTTTTCTAGGAGCAGGAGATAAGGCATCAGGAGTCAAGCTGGATTCAAGGAAAACATCATCCACAACATCCAGGACTGGGGGGAGGGCGAAGGGTCTGTGTTGGGGAAGATCTAAGAATTTCCTGAGTCTCTTTTTAGATTGAGGGCAGTCCTGACTCTCCCATTGGAAATGCTCCCTTAAAGTATGCAGGGTTTCCCCAAAGGAAAAATCCTCTAGGGGAGAGGCTGAAGGAATTGAGTCCTCTGCATCAGAATCCTCACAAGTGGAGAGGGGTTGCATGTCTTCATAGTCAGATGCATCAGATTCATCGGACTCTTGTTCAGACAAAACTACAGGGGACAGATCTCTTTTCCTTTTGAGGGGGTAGTCTGGCTTCCCCTGATCAGCATGATAAGGTCTTATGCCATTTTAAGCATTTGAGACTGAGGCAAGTTAACAGGCACCTGAGAGTGGGTCATCAGTTTCTTGGATGTGGTTCGAACCCAGGGCCTAAGAAACTAGGTTGTTTATGAAAAAACGGTAGTTGCGAAAGACGACGTTGGTTTGTGTCGAGATTCGGTAGTGTGAAGGACTTCCTCGGAAGTCGGTGCCTGCTCAGCAACTCCAAACCCATCCAAGGTAGAGACGACTTCAGGATCCTTAGTCAACGAGTTTTGCGGCTTACCTGACTCCGAAAAAGTTTCGGTAACAGCCTGCGAATAAACAGAAGTGGGCATCAGGGGCTGCTAAAGTGCCTCACTGAGTATCAGTGGACTGACTAGTTTAATGGAAGTCTTGTCAGTAGGTTTGGACCTGTGCGGTCTCTCCCTGTCTTTATCTTTATGTTTTTTTAGGAAGATCGGCTGTCGGATGGCTTACCAAAGCCATATCGGAATTCAAAAACTGCAAACAAAAATATTTGGCTACAATAAAGGCCCAACAACGGATAGTTCTGGCTTTGAACAAAGCACAGAAGTGACAACAGGGGGATGTTGTGGTCTGGGCCTAAACAAGTGACATAGTAAGAGTGGAAGTCTCAGTGTGGTATTTACTTTCCACAGGCGAGATAATTGTTAACTTTTTCTGACATCGGTTAGTGCAAGAAAAAAGGATGCCCAATGGGGTTCTTAGCTTTAGAAGACTTCAACTTCAATTCAGAGATGAAAACTCAGGTAGCGACTGACTGGCACTTGTGCAAACTGCTTCTGGCTCCACAGCAAGAAAGACTGATGTAATGGCGTCGGCTGCCTTACTTTATACTACCGATGACCTGATGTCAGTCCTCAAGCAACAGCAACCGACGTAGAAATACTAAGCCTCTGGTATTTGGGCTGGTCGAGGGCTACCTTGGCAGGGGTAACCCAAATGTGATGACTGCAACAGTGAAACACAAAGAACATCTGTAAAGTGATAACTTCATTTTTTAAAGGCTCAAAACACCCACTGGGAGTTAAAGGTAAACACTCAAAACAGCTACATTGGAGTTAAAGAAAAACCTACTCTGATTTTAATTATATATTTTTTAGTACAGCAATTTATGCCAGATTTTACTTTATTCATTAAATATGCTTATTTGGAAAATTAACCCCTTCCCACATTTCTATGTCTTTCGGCTTTTCCCGGTTAAGTGTCGCCACAGCAGAACTCCGGTCCGCTAATGATTGTCAGTAGATTTTTACGTGCCGAGTTGCCTGCTCTGACGCACAACCTTCAACAAAGGTACACCCATTCATGCATGTCTCCACACAGAAGATGCTCTAGCTGAGAATCGAACAGGACAACGTCATACTATGAGGCGACAACGCTACCACAGCACCACCACTGCAGTCCCTCCCACATTTCAACAACAACAACAAGTAGAAGTAACGTGCATGCCTTCTGCAAGCACAATGTTTTAAGTATCTTGTGTAATTTGTTATGATGCATTTCTATGTTGCAATATTTTGTGTGCTAAGAATTCACAAAGAATTTAAAAATTCTAAGTATACCTTTACAAGTGAAGGCTCATCAACTACCTTACAGAGCTTACTGTTCATCTCAGTAAATCTTCACGAGTGTGTTTAGTTTAGCAAATATTATCCACTGCCATCAAAGCACATTCCTCAGTTTTAATGCTGATAAGTATGTCATGGAAGATATCTTTCTTAATGCTGATTGTATGCTGTTACAACAGATGAGTTATCACAGCTAGAGATCAGTATTTCTGACAGCCAAAGCATTCTAGAAGCCCCAAATTATCTTCCATTTACTTCTCGCAAAATAATTTCCAAGGATTCAGACTAATTGTAGGAGGTTCACCTGTTCACCATGAAAGGTATTTAGCTTCTTTAGATTTTGACTGTACTGACTCAATGGTCTGAATAGTTGTCCTAAGTGCCAGGAGCAAGTTTTGGAAAGGCTTTCCACAATAGAAGAGAGTGAAAGGTAATCTATGTATGGTTGCACTTGTGGGATTTCTGAGGGAAAATAGAGTGCTTCTTATCAATTTGTTCATAAGTGAAGGACAGAAGTTATCATACATAAGCACACAGGTTACAGAGTTTAACAGGACAATATACTCTCTAGTACTGATTAGTAGTAATTTACCCTTTTAAGCGTTATGCAGCAAAGCTTGGTATTAGGATCAAGACATGTGAGGCTTATAATTTTGTTTTCTGTTGCTGTAGCATGGTGTCTTGTCTAGAATGCAGAGCAGTTAGTGGTAATGTGCATTCTAACATGGATAGTACATTAATGGCAACTACTGACAAGGCCTTACCTGGCTTCCAAAGAAAGAAAAATAATGTAATTAAACTGTATGCTATTTTTAGTTGCTTGAGTTTTGTGTGTGTGTGTGATTATATTTCTACATGTGTTTAAAAACACAAAAGTATGGTCAGCAGTTAATCATATATATTTTTGTTCTTTATCTGATTATCTGCAGGAAGTAGTTGACCAAAAGGTTCTTTGACAGACAAGAGTAGCTTTTTAAAACATCTTTATTAAATAATCACATTTTAAATAGCAACATAAGTAGAAAAGAAACAGTAGCTTCATTTTCTACTGTTACTGTCATGCAGTACACACAATTAACAATTTTAATTTACCCCAACATTACATAAATTGGTCTACTCCTACTTTTCCTTAAACCATATAACTCCTGAACATTACTGTGCTTGTACTGTTCCCACATATTCCATTTCTATGAAACGTGCTCCATCCTTTTTCCATTTTGCTTACAATATTCATCAATTACAACCGATTTAGATTTTTATTTTCTTTTTCTAGCAATTGCTGTTTTTGGAAGCAAACTCTATTCAACATTTTAGGTCTTACAATGTCTTAGCAATTTAGAAAAAGAACAGTTTCTTTTAATTACAGACATTTATCCTCCCAATGTTTCCAACCAAGTAGCTTTTATGGAATTTTTAAAAATATGCCAACTCACTACATTTATGAAACATGTTCCCAATTAGTTCTCTCTCTCTCATTATACTTCAGGCATTTGCTATCTATCTTAGAAAAAATCTTATGAAGTTTACACAAATCCAAAATCGACTGGATTTTGTTGCTGCATACTTTTTGAGTCCTACAGATGTCTTCCATTCTCATTTATCAACCTTTTCTAACCTCCTCTGACAGTTTCTTATTACCATGTAACATTTTATACACCCTGCAAATCATCCACTTTCGAAGAGGAACTTTTGTTCTATACTTAACTAAAAACCCTACCAGAGCTGGTCTTTCAGTTAGCACTCCATTATTAATCACAGAAGGGAAGGCAGCTGTAACCTGTAATCCAAAGTTCTGTTTAGTCCCATACTCCTTTATTACCTTTCCTTCCAAAGTTATTTATCCACAATACCTTGGCTCCTTTGCTAATTTTCTCACGTAAATTCCATCCCTTGCCTATTTTCTTGCAGTCTACTGGGAAAAATCTCCTTACCCATGTTGGCTCAGAATATCTTCTGCTACTTTATTAATATAATATTGTGTATGGCTGTTGGTATTCTTAAGGACTTGCATCCAATTCCTACTCTCTCGCTTTTCGTGAGCTACCCCATTTAAATATAATCCTTTTGAGCTTTGATTTACAACCTTCTGTTTGTTATATACAAGAGTGTTAACTGTGTAGCTCTAAAGTAAATGTCTGCACATAGAGCCTGGAGTAACATAATTTTGTTCAGTTGCACTTGTTGTGCTGTCTGAATGACAAAGTTTTCTTTGGCTTTGAAATAAAAATTCCTATTAACTTATTTCCAATCTCTTTCTCTCTCATTTCTTTTTTTCCATAATCTTTATTAAATTGCATTAATTAAAACAAAGTACATAAAGAAAACCCATAAACATCAAATTTGACAGAATGTTAAAACAGAGTTGTAAAGGCATTAATATGAGACACGTAACATTTACAGACAACCAACTGAATAATATTTAACTATATACACCATTATTTACACAAGTGCTATTTACCTAAGGAAATGTAGTATATTCAATACTTTGATTCAAAGGATGATTTATGAGCATGGAAAGAATGGAGTTCAGGTCCCTAACTATAAAACATTTTAGTTAGATAAAGAATAGATGGGGTTATAGAAAGAAAAGTTGGTAGGTGAGGAGACCCAGGAGACAAAGTTCTAGGTTGAAAGAAGTAACTGTAAAGGGGTTATATATCAAAATGTGATCTAATAAAATATTCCAGTAATCAATAAAATGTGAACAAGTTTTTCAATTAAACATTAAAAATGTATGAGCTGTTAAATGCTTAATTGTCATTTGTTTAACCCCCCTCCACACACACATAAGTAATGTTCTATCTGTCCAGTTTGTTATAATATATAGCTTAATTAGGATGAATAGTGTAATTAGAATGCAAGTTTGCAGTTTAGTCAAACCAGGTGGAGGTATGTGCAATACAGTAAATTCCCATGAAAGGGTGGATTTTCTATACCCCATCTTTTGGAGACTAACTTTTAGAGAGTGCCAAAGATTATAAAAGTATTTGCAACTCCAAAGGACATGAAGGAGATCAGATCTTTGTAACTTACAGTATGGGCAGAAAGGGGAAAGTGAAGAGTTACATTTATTTAGAATAGTAGGGGTGAGGTATGCATTATTGATAATCATAAGTTGCGTATAGCTGAGTTTTTTAAAAGGAATAATTTTTTAATTGAATTGTATAGATTGTTTTATTTGGTTTATTGAAATTGCCAGGTTCAAAATGGCCCAATATTTTGATAAAATAATTTTGTTCTGAAGTCTGAGTGACATAAATAACTTATACATACTTAAAACCATTTTCTTTTTCATTAAAATTAAATTCCAGAAAGTTTTACAAGCAGTTATGCCTATCATTTAGGCTACGGTTAGATAAGAATCTAGAACACAGTTCTGTAATTTGTCTCAATATGATGGTATAACTCTTTGGAAGATTTAGTGAAGATCTCAACCCAGATGTGTCAAGGTCTCAGAAGAAGCAGTAATCAAAACTCAGTCTCTCTTTTAAGAGGGGGAAATTATTCAGATTTAACATTGAATTAAGTTTTAAATTTGGGTTGAGGTGTACAGGTTGTAGGGTTACAAAAGTAGTGGATAAGCTTAATGAATCAGAGCTTTTGCAAGTTAATGATATTGTTCTTTATAGAAGTATGAAGTTTAATGCTTTTCAGACTCAATTGATTAAGAAAGGGGAGAGCCTTGGGATTAAAATTGAGAGATTCAACATAATTATCGTATAATTCTATCCAGTAAGGAGACCACAAATTCCCCTTAGAACCATAATCAGCTATTTTTATTAATCTATTAAATATATCACAGTATAATCTAAAATCAGGAAGATTTAGACCCCCTTTACCTCTAGGATTCATCATTTTTGTAAGAAATTCTAACTGATTTAGGAGCTCAAATGAAGTTGGCAAGAATAGAGTGTAGTTTAATAAAGTATTTATTATACACCAATACCTGAGAAGCCATGAATATATATATATATATATATATATATATATATATATATATATATATATATATATATATATATATATATATATATTAGTCTAGTTACGATACTCATCTTAATTAACGCTTTAGATAGAAAAGGTAGTTTAAGTTTATTCCATCTACTACAATCTTGTATATTCTGCCAGAGATTCATATTATTATTTTGGTATAGTGTTTTAGTGTCCTGATGATAGGAAATCCCTAAATATTTTATGGAATGCTTTATTTTGATTTCAGTTGATCGATGGTATATAGAGAGCAAGTCTGATGAGTTTAGAGGGAAAATTGTAGAGTTGTCTAGGTTAAGTTTATAATTGGAAAAGTTTGAGAATTCTTTTTCTTATTTCTATCACATCTTTAAACTTCACTTTTATTCGATCTCTCTTACTTGTTATCCCTTCTGAAATAATATCTGAATTGTCCTAATAACTTTTGAATCATATCCAATACACATTCCTTAAATTTCTCTCTTTTAGCAGACAAACAGGAATGTGTCAATGTCTCATGTTTACATTATTCCTGCATCTTTATCATACTTTTTTATTGATGCATGACTGATGGTAATTGAATGGGTCCTAAGGCTTTAAGTTGGATACACATGCTCCTGTAAAAAAAAAAAAAAAAATTGTAGCCAATTTATCTCAGTTATTGCATTTTGGGTGTATAAATGTAAGTTCTGAATTCCTCTTACTAACTTCATATATTCCAAACCGGTTTACTATGATATGAATGAAAATGCTTATGCTGATTATTCATAATGTCGACTGAGAAAGTTGAATTTGGTAATATTGAAAAGTCAGAATGTTGAAAAATGTCTGAAACAGTAGATTCAACATGTTCGACATTCCTGTCCTGTAGAATGTTTGTGTAAGATCAGCCATAGACACTGCATAGTTGCAAATGTCCATCAATGATATAATACAGAATTGACATATGTCATGTGCAATATGCCCGCAACTGAGAGTTGTTTACAGAAACATCAAAGTTTAAGCAGATGGTTGATCCCAGTGTCATCCAACAGGAGATAATGTCAAGAAATGCCATTAGAAACCAATATTGTTTCATATATTTTTTTTTAATTGCAAAACCTACCATGCTGTGCATACACCGTGCTGTTGTAACCATAACTGTCCTACATGTACTGGTTCCAAAAATCTTTCATGCAATACCCAGAACACCTCCACACTGCAGACATACTAAACAACGTATTCCACAAACCATGGTGACACATTGCAAATACAGTAATGAATACATGATGAAAATAAATTAAAAACAGCAGTGCTGTGCTACTAGTTGAAGGAAAGCTTGGATAATAAGTTCTTCCCTCCTGGACAGTAATCTGTTAAACATAGTCTCTTTATCCACTAGACGCCTCCTCTTTGGAGACGAACGTACATATGCCAGGATCCTATTTTTAATGTTTTCTACTCTATTTTGCTCTAAACTGAATGACATGGAGAACACCTAACATATATAGGCGTGGTTTTCTTAACAGACTTCGCAAACTCCTATGCCACCCCTCCACCATGTTCTGGCTCCTGGGGGAATCTAGTGTACAGGTGTCCCATTGGTTCCAGAAGTTAACATCAAATAGTGGGGGTAGTCTTTCTGATGTGGAACATCTCATGCCATATCTCCAGGGTCTACCCAAAACATAATTTTCCCTAAAGAATTTACATAATGGCTTACCATGGTCAGGTACATCAGCCTCAATATCATTTAATGTATCAGCAACAGACTCTGGGCACACAAACACCAATTCAAGGATTTGTTTTACATAAGATAGGAAAAAAGTCATGTCACTGCCAAATTATGATGCCAAATGCAACTTTTGGATTGGTCTCCAGATTACCTGGCATAGATGGAACCAGCATCCCTTAGCAATGCTGGTGAGAAAATGAACTTGAATAGCATTTACCTCCCCTTTCTCAAAATCACTGAGCACCATCCTAGGACATAAAACAAGACCACATCTAACACATAACGTGAACATGCAATTCTAAAACGTATTGTAATATTCCTCAGACTTAGATGGCAAGATACCATATACAACTGGAATAATTTTAATCACACCTGACCCTTCCAATCTCCAATGTATGGTATACACTTATTTACACTTGGTAGTACTAATATGGAATGTGCCATCCACTAAAATGCACTCCAAAGTGCACAACACCTGCAAATTGTTTACAGCAGTAATAATCACACATATGCCAGCTGCACATGAGTTTCCAGTATGTTCAACAATCCATCGGATGTTTTTAATGGGTAAATGTTCTGAAGTTAGGTCACTCAAGGTATGCATGTCAGTATACATTGTTTTACGTTGCCTCACTCTGTTCACTAATTGTTTAAAGCAGATGTGGTTGGTAAAGCGTTTACAACAGTACTGGGTGTCTCGGCCAATATTTCGGACATTACTTTACAGGGACCTTCTATGGAATGCTCTGCCCTTCTCTTTATACTTTCCCTAACTTCATATAGTTCAGTTTTTATGGTATCAGAGGCATGAAAATTGAATGTACTGTTTTCTAGCCTATATCCATCACCTATGAGGTCGGTCACATATCTCCCTTTGCACTTATCTTTAAACTTTCTACTACAGCACCAATGCTTCTGTTATGGATTTTATTTCATGAATATACTGACAGCTGTCCACACATTACATTTTCTTTCCTTTCTGACTTAAGTCAGTGTCATATATGTTCCCGATTACTCCAGGAACAAATCCAAAGTTTTCATTCATCACAGTCTTCCTAATGGAACAAATTTAATATAACCCTATTAATATTAGCAGCGATACCAAATCTACATTAATTCTTATTCCACTGCACAGACCTTACCTTGACATACTATTAACTCCAGTAAAACTAATAATCCTCCTGCTTCACGTTTGCTATGAGGTGTCAGTACAATCCAGCCATATAGTGCTTCCTTGTTTATTTCTTTGACTAAATTGATGTTGCCATGACCTTCCCTATGCAGGATCGCGTGTCACTATGTTGAGTGCACCATTCATCTAAATCATATGTGCTCGACCTATTTCGGTTCGATTATATGGCCCTTGGAAACCATGAATTCGACCTTTGGATCTTCGACTGGCTGCAATTCGTGTAAGTAACAGTAACCCTTCCAAACCAGTTACTGTTAAATATTTTTCAAAAATCTATCTTATATTGTTTAGCTTCCCTTTTAGGTCACCCTGATAAATCCTATTACAACTTAGGTTCCAGTCCACACCTGTAACTAATATTCCCCATTAAAAGCTTATTATTTCAACCAAAATTCTCCTAAGCTCCATAAGTTGTTTAAGGTGGAATATAAATACATGACAGCATACTAAGAGTGCAATGGCTTATGGAACTTTTTTGAGGTGTGTCTAGTAGCATTACTAATGATCTCAGACTATTTAGGTATAGGTTACTGCCATATATTTACTTCCTTAAAAATGCAAGGTCATTTTGCAGGGTGGTGTTAATTTTTTTTTTTTTTAAGAGAAACTGGCTTTTGCGAGTACTATGTCAGCAGTTAATAAAATGCAGTTTAGAAAAGGAAGTTCCCAAGTAAGATCAGTGAAGAATCAAGATCACAACTAAGGTCTTAATGCACACAGCATTGGGGTACTCCTGTGTTTGGTAGATTTTGAAGATTGCTGGATACAACTAACAGGTCCAGTTGATAATTACCTTTTGAACTGTTGTAGTGGGTGGGCCTCAGGTGCTGAACTGATAGGTTGCCATATTAATGACAGCACTGAATGGAATCAAATAACCACTTAAATAAGGTAAGCTTCAATACTTTCTATTCACACTTTCTCCTAGAATATTTTATTATTTATTTATTTTATTTTACATTTGTTGACCGGGATAGTCCGACTGGATGCATATCCATTTTCAGCGGAGGCCCAGGGAGAAAAGCTCCAAGGGTAAGCAGATACAGCATTACATATTACAAACGGACTATTTACAGAGATTATATAAGTAAGCAAGTTAAACAAGTTCCACAGGTTACAGTTATTCCTGAGCACAAGTCAGGATTAAATTAAATTACACAGTAAACTGGTTAACAGATTTTTACACATTGTAGAGACAGTTAGCCAGGCTTGATACATTGACATAGCCAATTAAGTGACAAATGTTGTTTGAGTCTAGTTTTAAATTGACCTAAGGTGGAAAGTAAGGTAATATCAGCTGGAAGAGAGTTCCAGGATCTACTTACAGAGTTTGCAAAAAGAGAATCACCGGCTGTGTTATTAATTTTGCTAGTCTGAATTACTAGTTTTTTAGAGGATCGGTGGTCTAGGATTGTTATAGGGGGTGATAATATTTTTAAGTGCAGGAGTATTGTCCGGATTATAGAGAATTTTATAGACCATAATCAGTTGGTTATACTGGATTAGGCTGGGTAGTTCAAGCCACCCAAGCTGATTTAGATTGATGCAATGATGTGTCCTAAAAGACAGCCCAGTGGCAAACCTGGCAATGTGGTTGTAGCAAATTGAGAGTTTGTTAAGGACAGTCTTGTTTAAATTCGAGAGTAGAGGGGATGCATACAGAAGGGTTGAAAGAAGGTGAGAGCGAGCTATGGCAATTTTAGCTGGAGGGGTTAGGAAGGCCTTTATTCTGTAAAGTGACCCTCGTTTTTATTGATGGTTTTGATAGTTTGGTTAACATGTAGGTCAAATTTTAGATTATTGTCTATGATGACACCTAATAGTTTTGTAGATGGGTCAGGGGAGATTATTGTACCATCATTTGATTTTATGGTAAAGGTGAAAGTGGTAGACCTATGTGTTGGTGAGAATAAAAGCATTTTAGTTTTTTTTGGATTTAGGATCAGATGATGTTCAGAAAAGCCAGTTTTCTACTGTATTAAAGGTGGTCTGGGTAGCTGACCATAACTCTACTGGAGATGTGGCTGAGCAAATCAGAGTACAGTCATCAGCATATTGGATACAGCTGACTTTTGGGATGACAGTATAAAGGTTGTTAATGAAGATGGAGAACAGCAAGGGCCCTAGTATAGAGCCTTGTGGTACTCCAAGGGTGTTAGGTAGAAGGTTAGAGAGTTTATTCTGCCAGAGGACAGCCTGCTGTTGACCATTCAGGTAGGATTGAAACCATTGGAGGGCTCCAGTATCTATACAGAATGTTTGCAGGGTGTGGATTAAAAGTTGGTGATCAACCATATCGAATGCCTTGGAAAGATCCAAAAAGAGGGCTGAGGATATATAATTATTGTTGTGATTATGGTTTATGATGTTAGTAAAGGCTAGGAGGGCTGAAGTAGTGCTGTGATGAGGATGGAAGCCATGCTGAGCGTCTGCCATAAGGGGATTCTGGATTAGGTGGTGCATGAGTTGTCTATGAATACATTTTTCCATAATCTTTGCAAGTGGAGAGAGTATAGCTATTGGTCTATAATTGGAGAATTCAGTAGAGCTGCCTCCTTTGTGAAGTGGGATTACATAGGATATTTTCCAGATGGTGGGAATTTTAGCTTCTACTATGGTTCGATTGATTAGTATTGAGACGGGGTAAGCAATAGCATTAGCTGATTTTTGTAGGTACTCGGCAGGGAGTTGATCAGCAGAAAGTGTAGTGGGTTTTAATTTTTTGATCAAGGTACGGATAAGTGAAGTGATGACTGGTTGGGAGCTGAATGCAAGTAGGTTTCTAGGGGTGCTACTTTCAGGACCAGGGGAGCTAGGAGGTAGTTGGCTAGCTAGGGCTTGAATTGTCTCAGTAAAGAATTGGTTAAAACTATCAGAAACATCTTCAGGGGTTTTATCAATAGTAGCAGCAGTGATCGGTGTTGAAGTTTGTCCAGGATGTAGCAGATTATTTAAACCTGCCCAAAACTTCTGAGGGTTATTTTGATTTACTGTCTGTAAATTACAGTAGTATTGTTTTTGCCTTGTAAAATTTATTTTTTGGTCTCGTTCCTGGATTGCCTGTATTTAATGTGATCTTGAGGGCCTTTAGAAGAACGCCATAAAGCCCATGTTTTGTTTCTAAGGGTAATTTTGAGTTTAGACTCTATAGAAAGCCATGGTGCAGTTTTTGCCTTGGTTCTCTTTGAACTAACAGGTGCATGCAAATCAAGGATCTCAAGGAATTTGTTGTTAAAGTATGCTACTGCTAAGGGGAGGTGTTTTAGAATAGACCAATTACATGAGTTTAGCTCTTGTTGGAATTTGGCAGGGTCAAAGTTTTTATTGTTTCTAACCCTTCTGAGTAAGGGATGTTTGGAATTAATGGTTTTGTGCTTAATTACATATAGGAGAAGGTGATTGCTTAGGCCATTAAGGAGGGTACCAGAGGTGTACACAGTTGGGGTGACTGTTTATGAGTACCCAGTCAAGTACATTTTCTTTTTGGTTGGGTTTACCTATCCTGGCAGGGGTAGATATGATTTGTGTAAATGCATGCAGGTTAATATGGGTGGTTGGGGATTCTGAGGAACAGGTTCCCCAGTCTATGTTAAAGTCTCCAAGTAGTAGGGTTTCTTGGGGGTAGTGACATGATAGCCAGTGCAGGATATCTTCAAATGTAGATATATTGTTACCTGGGGGAATGTACATACAGATGATATTAATGCATTTATTTTTATTAAGTTGCAATTTGGTGGCAAGAATCCCTGAGTTATTAATCTGAGGAGGTTGTATTACATCTATGGTGACATTCAACTCAGATTTATAGAGTACAGCTACCCCAACCCCCTTCCTCGAAGCACGATCCAGCCTGTGTATGTTGTACCCAGGTGGTAACACTTCATTGTCTTTAGTGTTAGGTTTTAACCAGGTTTCAGATAAACCGAGAATCTCAGGGGAGTGGACATCCAGAAGTGCATGCAATTCATGTACCTTGTTATTAATGCTTCTAATATTAAGATGACAGACTAGGAGAGAGTTAGTTGGCCTATTAATTGTAGGTTTGTAGCTTAGATTGCAAGTAGAGGCATATGATATAAATAATGGAGTCTCTTTGCAGTCAGGCTTTATCTTCTCAACATAAAATCCCGATCTTACGGCACACGTCTATACAATGCAGTAGATAACTTTGCATGATTAGCACTGTGAGGGAAAACAACAGACACTGCTTAAAGTTCATTTCCACAGCCACTTCATCCATGGAAGAGGGTTAGTTCTTACAGTGACCCTAGCCTTACTGAAAGGCTCAACTGAAAAGGCATGCATCTCGAAGTCTTCTGACAGACGAGGCAGACTGTAAAAATAATGCACTTTAAGATATGTACTTCAACTCTGCTGAAGCTAGAGACTCGGGGGGGGGGTGTTTCCAGCACAAAGTACAAGGGGGAACAGGGCCTTGAACGAGTGTCCTATGAAGGAAAGTGCCCTTTAGAAAGGATTTACATATCCTGAGTGATGTCAAAGAACATTCTAGTCCATTGTGGAAATTAAAAATGACAACTAGATGGGCTTTAATATAACAGTAGTTCACACTAAGAGCCAAAGTTCACAGAAGTTCAATACTACTACTACTACTAATACTAATAATTCAATACAGAGGGACAAGGGAATGAAAAATAAATAGTCTACCAGCTTCATGCCAGAAAAGAGATGAGTCACCTTCGCTTTGGTGTAGCTTTTAAATATTTGTCTTTTTATAAAGATGATGCAATCTATGGAGTTGAATTGCATACCTGGTTAAGGTTTCCTCAGTAAGCTGACACAGCTTTGTTAGTATGTAATCTTATGGGCTTCTTGAATATATAGTGCCGATTCACAGGGACTGAGATTCTCAAGGTTAGTAACAGAGTAGGAGAAGGAATTTCTGGAGATACCATGTTATCAGAAGAAACAGAAGACTACAGTAAATGACTGCAAAGGGCCACTTGCGGACCCAGGCATCCTCCCAGAGGAAGAATATGTTAAAATTAGTTGCTGCATTTGGCATTTCTAAGGGCCATAAAGAGGCCATAAGGCTTGCTGCACAGCCAGATCAATTTGCAAATCATACACAAGCTGAGAAACACTTGTGGAACATTTAGAGAGAGCAATGCCATCTATCCAGAAATGAACTGGTCTTCTTTGTAATGTGACTAATTCCACACTCTAATGACATCATTAAATTGAGGGTAAGATCACATTCTTCTTTATTTGCTGATGTAGAAAAGCCACTGCCATGATGTTCAGGTGAAAGGCAATAATGATCTGAGGACAAGAGTCTTGGAAAAACTAACAGTATCTGGAGAAATGCACTAATTTCTGGGACACTGATGCAAATGTTCAATACAAAAGACTTCCAGACCCCTTAGACTGTCTCCTACTCTAATATTCCATATGACATGAGGGTAAACACATTCACTGTGAGTGAAGTTTGCATCATGGGTAACTGGATACGGTTTCCAGATTCCACTCAAGGTACTGTCTCTAACAGTTGGTTATCTTCATTGGATGAGATACTGAGCCTGAACTCTGAGAGAAAAGCACTCAGACTTTTCAATGAAGCACTCTGACATGAAGTCTGCTATTAACTACAATAGCAATGACTGCTGAAAAAAACTAGCTGAAATGAATGAAAGCATATGGAAATAAAATTAACTGGCTACAGTACTTGTTAAAACCACATACCTCCTTGACTCCTTACCAATTCTGATATGCAGATAGGAGCCCTGGAAGTCTAAAAATCACATCTGGTCATCCGCTGACCAACACAGATTGATCAACTGCACCACAAGTATCCAAAAGGATGGTTTTGAAATAAGTGTTTAAGCCACTTATGTGTAAAACAGGCCTGAGGTCCACTGTCGTTTTGGTAATCAAAAAAGAATCTGGAATAATATTTCAACCCCATCTTGTCTGACAGGACCTCTTGGAAGTCTCTTTTTTTCATGGGAAAGTGGAAACCTTCTGCCTTGCATTGACTTTTTGATGGTGTGGAAAGGGTAGAGATCTTGGCAATGCTGAGTTTGTATGTACTAGTTATTAAAACCCTATCCACCTGCCCACAGTGATGGAAACCCACAAAGACAGGTAGAGAGGCAGAAGACAGCTCTGCCTTTTGAGTGCAACAGTTAAGTATGGCTTCAGGACTGCTGCTGCCTGCTCTTGAACTGACTTCAGTCTTCTGTAGAGTGTTAAGGACCTTTTCTCTTGTGCTCATAACCTTGATGAATCCCAGCTCCAAGTACAACTTTTCTCACAGTTGCCTGTTGCCAAAGTTTGGTTGTGTGCTTAACCTAAACCATGTTGAAATGTGGGTTCTGGCTAATCTGTACTCTGGAGAACATGCAATGAGAAGGCTGAAACATCAAACCCACAACCCCAAGGTGGTTATCTTCCTCTATATTTTTAGGTGGCATTTGACTTGAGCCAAAAGCAGATGAAAGACAAGGAGTATGACCATGATCACCTTTATGTTCCTTGAAACTCCTTTTGGTGGAGCCCCATGTACTGATGAATGACTACACTAAATCACTTCAGAGGGATTACACAATGCATGCATTATGAGGTTCCTCATATTAGAAGCAGGTGAGGAATAGGAAAATATTTTTTTAAGGACTCATTTGGCAACCCTTTCACAGTCAACTGCATTTCACCTGTAATGTCATGCTTAACGTCCACTATGCATAATGCAGTTTAGAACCCACACAGCAAAAGTGCAAGAAACAAACTCACTCCCCTAATATGTTTATGGTTCACACAACTCTTTGTCTGATTGATAGCAGGGATCTGAGATGCGAGAGTCTTCTCAAGGGTCACTGCCAACATGAATGTCATGTTTGCAAGACCAGCCAAAACAAAATATTCTGTAGGAGGCCAGTGGATGCAGTCAGTGTCTTCTGAACTTCAGCCACTGTATTACAGTCTTTCCATGTAGCTTTAGTTTAGTGGCATAACATTTAAGATGTCCATCAGAGAAGACCTAAAGGACTTCTGGACTCACTTCTACAGAGTGCACACAGGGTCAGTTGTCCATTTTGTCCATTACGGCATTAACTTTAAATACTTCACAAAGTTTGGGTCATGTTAAGGATAAGGGGGAGCTTACAACCTCATTAACATCCTTAACAGGGGGCACGTAAAAGGATTTGAAGATGCTTAGTTTATATGGGGCTTTCTTGAGCTTCTTCAGTGGCTGTGGGAGTCAGAAAAACATCAGAGATAATGCAAAAAAACTGCATCAGTGCTAAGACCATCAAGGTCAAGTACCCCAAGCTAGGTATCTATCACGGTCAAGTACCCCAAGCTTAGGTAGCTATCAAGGACCAATACACCAAGGCTAGGTAGCTATGCAAAAATGCATGCACCACAAAAGGTAATGCTGACATTGTCCTTGACAATCTGAAACATGACATTCATGACAACACAAATTATACCTGTGCCACTGTCTTAGGAATCACTGACACCTGCTTTACAGGCTCAAAAGTAATACATTTGAAAACAATACTAAGGCTGCCTCTGATGTCAAGATCAACACCTTGACTGACTGTGTGGTCAGAAAACTTTCTGCCAGGACCAAAGGGAAAAAAAAGTACTGCAGGATAATGAGGGCAAGGTTTAAAAAAAAAAAAAAAAAAAAAAAAAAGACAACAATGACTCCTTGCTCCTAACAGGGTACCAGATCACTTGCCCTGAACCTCTTGCCAGCCTGCTGTAATCTATGACACTTGACAAGGAAAACATACACAAATGACTGATGGTGGATGGGGAACCAACTCTAAACTGCATCTAGAAGAAGTACAAAAACCACAATATAGGGTGTCTGACTTTCCAAGATGGACTGCACACTGATGAACAGTATAACTTCAGCTCTGCCAATGTGAAGAAAGAAACTGAAAAACAAGGGCCAGCAACTCTGACACTTTTAGCAACTTCAGTTACTAGCTAGTAAGTACACTGCCTGGATGCCAACAAAGTAGAAGAAAAAAGAAGAAACTGAGGCAACCTGTATGAAAATCAACTAGAAAATGTGAAGATAAAATATTGGGAAGAACCCTGCAGCCGTTCAGCAAAAAGTAGATGATGCTCCAGCTCTGATGCAAGACATGGCTACCAGTAATCTAGATAAAAAAATAAGTCAAATGTGCTCAGAGCTGATTAAAATAAATGAAAGACTAAATGAGAATATCAACTCAAATAAAAGCCAGTAAAAAAAAAATGGAAGAAGCTTTAAATAGATATTCAGATGAAGCTGATAAATCTGTAAAAAATGGAGGTTGAAATGAAAATGCTGGCCGAGTATGAGAACACTCAAAAAGAGAGGTTTCCAAAAATGGTAGATAGCCCACTGAAAAATAATACAGATGAAAAATAAGATGTAAAATCCATGTACATAGGTTGGTACTAGGCTATCAGTCTTAGGGCCTATACAAGCCTAGCCATAACAATTCCCTGGATATTTCTTCCCACAATATTTACTTCCCTGGATCCCTATCTAGCAGGACAACTGACATGATCCCTGGGGTGAATTTCCTATCTCCCATCCAATTGTCAAGGTGGTGTTCTGCTTGACATATATGGGCAGTTTATTCCAGAGTATGGGGAGTCTCTGGGTCAGGAACCTATCCCTCCAGCATGTTTTGTTCATTGTGATGACAAGGTTTAGATCCCTGGAGAGTGTGGCTCTGAAGAATTGGAATTTCTTTGAGTGGAGCATGTCCAACAGCTCAGGGTTTGACATGGCCTTGTATGTTAAGTAGAGATCGCCTCTGAGTAGACGATATGCCACAGAGTATAGCTGGAGTTTTTTTTTTTTAGATGGTCAGCACAGGGCATCTGCTTTAGGCCTGTGATTTTTTAGTGAGGTAATTCTGTGGCCTTTCCAGCTGTTGCAGATGTCTTGTGAGGTACATACCAAACGGGGCGTTGTACTCTATAATGAGTCTAATGAGGGATGAGTGTAGTGGGACAATGACCTCCTTTTTTCTGGATGAAATTCCCTTAGTAATGAGGTGTGCCACATAGAAGGTTTTCCTGACTGTTGTGGTGATGTGATTATGGAAGGTGAGACCACTGTCCACCTGTGTCCCTAAGTCTCTCATTACACTTTCGGTGTTTAGTGTACTGCCACCTGTGTCAATTCATGGGTACATGGTTTTTCCCAAAGGGTATAACTATACATTTCTTGGCATTAAGCTTGAGCCCATGGCTCTAGCACCAAGCCTCTGTTTCTGTAAGGGCCTTTTGTAGAATATCCACATCATTTGGGGATTCAATAATGCCTCCCAGTTTGCAGTCATCTGCGAACTTTGTTAGCCAGAGTCCCTTAGTGTTGGCCTGTACTTCAGAGAGGTAGATGCCAAACAAGAGTGGTCCCCGGACTGAATCCTGAGATACTCCATTTGTCTGGAGATGAATTTGGAGTCGGCTACTTTTACAGTCTGGGTTCTGTCAGTAAGCCAGTTGGCAACCCATCGAGTGACGTACGGATTTATGCCCAGCTTAGTAAGTTTATCTATGATTCCAGAGTGGGGAATGGTGTCAAAGGCCTTGGTGAGGTCTAGATAGGCTGTGTGGACCGCCTTACCCTCATCCACAGCTCTGAAGACTGATTCGAAGAAGTCAATCAGGTTCGGGAGACATGATCGTCCCTTCACAAACCCAAACTGGGTGGGGTCCAGTGTTTGAAGGTTGCCAATGTCTTTGTTTATAAGTTCCATGATAATACGTTCCATGCCCTTGCAGATCAGGCTCGTCAGACTGATGGGACGATAGTTCCTGCGATCCAAGAATGATCCCCCCTTGTGGAGTGGGATAACTGTAGCTCTGCACCACTCAGTGGCCATGAGCTTGAGGTGAGGCTATGATTAAACATGACACTTTGGTAAGGTGCCAGTTCATTTTGTAGTTTATGTAGTACGCAGCCCGGGATGTCATCTGGTCCCATGGATGCTGTATTCTTAGCTTTGGAGAGTGTGGTTTCTACCTGTGACACTGAGATTACCAGAATTTGGCAATCTTTTGGTATTGCAATGGGCCCTTTAGGGAGTGAGAGGGGGGTGAAGTTGGCAAAAAAATCTATCTGCCAGGATATTGGCAATATCCTTGGGATCAATATATTTAATGCCTTTCTGTTGTAGCTCAGAGCAGATCTGAGCATTGCCATTTAGATTCTTGACATAACTATAAAATGCCTTGTGGTTGTCTTTGGAAACTTTAGCAATTTTATTTTCATAACTAGCTTTGGAGGATTTTATGAGGAATATCAGCTTCTTACTGAGGCTGGTAAGGGAGTTCTTTGCATCCTGGGATTTTTCTCTTTTCTGCAACAGTTTCTTCCTTCTGTTGTACAGTCTGTTTATGGCAGGGGACCACCAGATTGTATTCCTTTTTTTGGAGGAGAGCACCTTGGTTCTATTTGGGATGGCATGATTCATGTACGAGTGGATGTGCTTGTACAGTGCCTTAGTGTAGGATTCAGCAGTCGAACTTTCAGCTCCCATCTGCATGGGTGTCATGATGTTTGTCACAAGTCCTCAGTACGATTTTTAGTACATACTTGTTATACTTCTGCTTTTTAATATATTTTTGCTACTAAAACAAGAGTTATGGAAAAGTAAAGCAAACCAAAACACACAAGATCAAGTCTATATCCCTGCTGGAGTCTTCTCTGCTTTTATTGATGACGTTATCAACAAGATCGTGGACACTATTTACATCTGTATTCATGAACCCACCAATAAGACACAATACACAGATAAATTCAATTAATAAAATTTTGATAAAATCACAAAACTAATAAAGAAGCAAACTAGTACTGAAAGAAATGCAAGTGTGACTCCATAAATGCAAGAACAGATGTGTAAACATGGGAACTTTACAGTACATTGGAATATTCCCCTTACACGGATGTCCAGTGAACATGGAGTTAGTAGCAGTGGTATGGGGCAACCCAACCACCCTTCCCCATTTCAGAGGGTGTAGAGGCAAAGGAAACCCCCTACAAAAAGGCTTTAATTGTATTAAACAGAGTTTCAATATATACTCTAATACCCTCTTGCTCAAAGGTTTGTGTTCCAGGTTGTGAACTCACAATGAAAAGTCTCGTACTTCTGATACAGCAACAATATGACCAGGGGAATTTTTGTTGTCTGTCAAAGTCTAGACTTAAAAAAATACAGAAAGTGAGTTGGGGAGACGAGACTTCTCCATACTCAGCAGAAGGTCCAGTTCAACTTATGGGATTTTCAGGCATTCTCGGACAAGCTGAGACACTTGTCTTTCCAACCTGTTCCTGGTCTGCCCTGGGACCTTGTTCTAGTGGGCCATACCTGATATACCAAGACACTCAGATGCCATCCTCATGATTTGCCCTCAGTTGGTTGACTAACATGAATGTCAACACCCTAAAGGAAAACCACTCTACAGTGGATATAAAAAGTGTACAAACCCCTGTTAAAATGGCAGGTTTTTGTGATATAAAAAATGTGACCACAATAAATCATTTCAAAACATTTCCCACCTTTAATGTGACCTATAACCTGTACAATTTTTATTATTTATTTATTTTACATTTGTTTACCGGGCTGGTCTGACTGGATATATTTCCATTTTCAGCAGAGGCCCGGGGAGAAAAGCTCCACATAGAGACAAAACACAGTTACGTTATACATATAAAAATAAGTAGCAGGTTAAACATGATTCTAGACTACATTACAGAACTCTACTTACATACCCTGTAGAGAAACACAATTAAGTTGTAGTTATAGAAATACAAAAAAGAAAGGTTCTGTAACAGTGAAACATTTGTGGCAAGTGTAAAGCACATTCAGGAAATTTCTTTTACATTCAAAATTATTTAATGGATTGTAATAGATGCTACTTGTAAAATAAGTAGATTGTTAGGGAAACTTCTCAAAGTGTAGGTAGTAGAGAGCAAATAGAAAGAAGGTGTTAAAGAGAGAGAGGAAAAATTGTGGAAGTCACAATTTTTAGTCAGGATTGAAGCATGGGCATAACCAGTGTATTTTAAGGTGTTTTTTCAGCTTTTGTTTAAAGAGAACAGGGGAGGGAATGGAAGTTAGAGCAGTAGGTAGAAGATTCCAATATTTACCGATGGTATTGGAGAATAGGGAGTCACCAGCAATGTTATTAGACTTAGTTAAGGTTACTAGAAGTTTGTTTGAAGAGCGTAATGAATTTAGGTTAGTGTAAGGGGTAAATAGGTTAGAAAGTATGGGTGTGTTATTAGGTTGGTAAAATATCCTATGGAGAAAGGTGAGTTGGGAAAGTATCAGCATGTTTTTTAGTTCAAGCCAGTGGAGTTGCTGTAGGTTCAGACAGTGGTGAGTTCTAAATTGGTTCCCAGTAACAAACCTAGCCATACTATTGTAAGTATTAGCCAGTTTAGAGAGATTATTTTTCTTTAGGTTAGTGTATATAGGTGAAGCATAGAGAAGAGTGGAAATAAGATGAGAGTGGGCAAGTGTAGCTTTGGCTACAGGAGTTAAGAACATTTTAATTCTGTAGGAGGAGCCCAGTTTTCTATTTACAGTTTTGACAGTATTATTAATGTGGTTATCAAAGGTAAGGTTATTGTCTATAGTGACACCTAGCAGCTTGGTGGTAGAGTCAGGGGATATATGGGTGCCATTTTTGGATAAGATAGAGAATTCTATTGGGGAGGACCCAATAGTAGGCTTAAAGAGCAAGAGTTTGTTTTTTTTAGCATTCAAAAGGAGGCAGCATTTTAAGAACCATGCCTCAACTGCATTAAATACATTTTGTGTTAGTGTTTGTAATTCTGAAATGGTTTTAGCAGAACATATGAGTGTAGAATCGTCTGCGCATTGTATGCATGTAGCTTGAGGTATAGCTACTTGTAGGTCGTTTATGAATAAGGAGAATAGAAGAGGTCCAAGAATAGAGCCTTGGGGGACACCAAGTGAGATTGGCAGAAGAGATGAGAGTTTGTTATCCCAGAGAACTGCCTGTTTCCTACTGCTGAGGTAGGAAGTGAACCAGTGAATAGCCTTGGGTTCTAAAGAAAGAGATTCTAGGGTTTTTATGAGCGGGGGGTGGTTAACCATATCAAAGGCTTTTGACAGGTCTATAAAGAGTGCTGATGAGAGAATATTATTGTTGCGGTTTTTATTGATGAAATCAGTAAAGGAAAGGAGAGCAGTGGTGGTACTATGAAATGGCCTAAAACTGTGCTGGCAGTTAGTTAGTATGTTATGTTTAGTTAAGTGACCCATTAACTGATAGTGAATACATTTCTCCATAATTTTTGCTAAGGGTGATAAGAGTGCTATAGGCCTGTAATTAGAATACTCAGAGTTGCCTCCTTTATGTAAGGGGATAATGTATGAGATTTTCCAGATATCAGGGATGGTTTCTTCACTGATGGTTCTGTTTATAAGGATGGATATGGGATAGGCTACTGCATTAGTTGCTTTTTGAAGGTATTTTGATGGTAGCTGATCAGCAGAGGGGGTGCAAGGGTTTAAGTGTTTGGATAAAGGTGGTAGAGATGGGTTGTAATTGGAAAGTAGGCAGATTTGAAGATGTGTGGCTAGGGATGCTAGAATTGTCAATGGTAAGGTGAGAGGCTAGTGAGTTAATGGTATCAGAAAAAAAGGAATTAAAGGCATTGGCAGTTTCATGAGTTGTATTCTTTTCAGACCCAGAGGGGGAGGGTGTAGTAGTCTGGCCTGGGTGAAGTAGTCTAAGGTTGACCAAAACCTTTGGGGATTGTTGTGATTCATTTGCTGCAGTTTACTGTAGTAGTTTATTTTGTCTGTAAGTATGGCTTTTTGGTAATATTTCTTAAGTGTCTAA
The DNA here is from genome assembly GCF_019279795.1 of Protopterus annectens. Taxonomy (NCBI): domain Eukaryota; kingdom Metazoa; phylum Chordata; order Ceratodontiformes; family Protopteridae; genus Protopterus; species Protopterus annectens. The sequence goes on from NC_056734.1 coordinate 138,116,085, forward strand.
AGGTTTGCTGATCAGAGGATAATTTGCTAGCTCTCCACTTTACCCATGATTTGTTTCTTAGTAATAGTTTTTGCCTTGTTTCTTTAGTTAGCCAGGGGGAAGGCTTAGATTTGACTCTAATAGATCGTTTTGGTGCATGCTTATCGCATCTTCAAGTGGGAGAGTTTTTAGAGGGTTCCAGTTGCAGGCATTTAGTTCAGTTTTAAATAACAGTAGGTTAAAGTGTTTATTACTTGGTGAGTTCCTATAGGTTGGGGTGTTAATTCAATTGAACAAACAAACAAATCTGTTAGGCGAAAAAATATAAAAAATAAAAATACATAAGTGTACACACCCTTAAACTAACACTTTGTTGAAGCACCGTTTTAATTACAGCATTCAGTCTTCTTGGGTACATACCTACCATCAATTAAAGAGACTCTGATTAACACCAAATAAAGTTCAGCTGTCCTAGTAGGATTTTCCTGACATTTACTCAGTTGCCTGCTACAGCAAAAGCCATGATTCGTAGAGAGCTTACAAAGCATCAAAGGGATCTCACTGTTGAAAGGTGTCAGAAGAAGGGGACAAAAAATTTACACAGCATTGGATATACCATGGAACACAGTGAAGATGGTCATCAAAAAGTGGAGAAAATCTAGGACAACAGTGACATTGCAAAGATCTGGACGTACCTCCAAAATTGATGAAAACTGGTCAGGGAGGCTGTCAAGAGACCTACAGCAACATTGAAGGAGCTGCAGGAATTTTTAGCAAGTACTGGTTGTGTACTACATGTGACAGAAATCTCCCATATTCTCCATATGTCTGGACTATGGGGGGGGGGTAGAGTTGTAAGACGGCAGCCTTTTCTTACAGAGAAAAATAACCAGGCCCAGCTAAAATTTGCAAAACAATATCTCAAGCATCCCAAAAGCATGTGGGAAAATGTGTTATGGTCTGATGAGACCAAGGTTGAAATTTTTGGCCACAATTCCAAATGGTACATTTGGTGCAAAAAACACTTCACAACACCAAAAGAACACCATTCCCACAGTGAAGGATGGTGGTGGCAGTATCATGCTTTTGGGTTGCTTTTCTTCATCTGGAACTGGGGCTTTAGTCAAGGTGGAGGGAATTATGAACAGTTCCAAATACCAGTCTCATTTGGCCCAAAACCTTCAGACATCTGTTAGAAAGCCGAAGATGAAGAGGAATTTCACCTTTCAACACAACAATGACCTCAAGCATACATCCAACCCAACAAAAGAATAGCTTTACCAGAAGAAAATTAAAGTTTTGGAATGGCCCAGCCAGAATCCCAGACCTAAATTCAATAGAAAATCTGTGGGGTGACCTGAAGAGGGCTGTGAACAAGAGATGCCCTCTCCATCTGACAGATTTGGAGCACTTTTGAAAGGAAGAGTGGGCAAATATTTCCAAGCCAAGATGTGCCATGCTGATAGACTCCTACCCAAGAAGGCTGAATGTCGTAATTAAATCAAAATGTGCTTCAACAAAGTATTAGTTTAAGGGTGTGCACACTTATGCAACTGGCTTATTGTGCGTTTTTTACTTTTTATATTTTTTCCCCTAACAGATTTCTTTTTTCAATTAAATTGTACAGGTTATAGGTCACATTAAAGGTGGGAAAAGTTATGAAATTATTTATTGTGGTCATTTTTTATATCACAAAAAACTTGGCATTTTACAAGGGTGTATACACTTTGTATATCCACTGTACATGTTGAAAACGGAAACCTGAACTTCCTAGTATGCATGTGCAGAGATATATTACTTCAGAAAAACCCACAAACATCCTCACACACCCCCTGCTAATTATATCACACAATCCCCAATGAAAAAGGAATATTCCCCTACCTGGGGATTGTTGATGTCTCACACACCTGTTGGCTATCTGCCCAAATGTGGTTGATTAAATAGATGCTGACCAAACTCGTCAGACAAACCAAAAGAACCCATCCTCATATTGTGCTCAAACTTTCTCAGCTGTGGCAGGTGCCCTTTTGGATCATCATATTTCTTACTGAGTCAAGAAAATTCAGACCAAGTATTGCATGATAAAGCCTTATTTCTAATTCCAGTAGCCATGATTTAACTCTTTAACTCTTTCAATCACTACTCAAAGTAAGAATGCGAACAGACACTAACTAGAGCTTTATCCTATGGCTTAGTTCTCACTTCACCATCACAGTCAAGTAGAACACCTGCAGTACTGCCACCAGCAGAGATCAGGGATATGGAATGTGAATGAACCACGTTCACTACCCTGGTAGATCAAGGGATGCAAAAGAACTGTCCAGTGAGTCACAGGGATAACCCAAGGACTTACTGGTAGACAAGTTGTTACATTAAAAAATAGAGGCCTTCAATGCAATGTTACCAAGTGGGTCCCGTGGCTGATATTTACTGATAAGCCATAAAAGTAAGAGCTGTAAGAGTCACCACACTGAAGGCAAAGATGTGAGGGGGGGAATGTGGTGACTTAAGAGTACTGTCCAGACTATCAGCAAAGGAGTAGAAACAAAACTGATCTTAAGTGACATCGTTGGAAGGTAAAAGGAATATCAAAGAGTTCCAGCATCTGCACAAAATGTTTCTAGAAAGAACGACTAAATACTTCCATAAAGTGTTTTTTACACAAGATAAATGGATAGATAAATCAGAACAAAACCGTGCCCAGTGAAAGCACAGTGTAAAGTGCATTTGTGAGGGGAAAAATTCCCTACAATTAATATGATCAAAATCTGATGTTACTGAATCAAAGCAGTACAGAGAAACACCATAGAATGTCCCCTATCACCACCTTTACTTTTCAGCAGAATGCGTGTAGACTGCTCATCCTTCTATTTACTAAAATATACACATTTGGAAACACTACTGTAATGCAACTCAGACGTCTAAGCGTATTACTTTCAAAACAATTGCTTCACTTCCCTCTAACTTGTATCCTTCCTGATGCTTTCATCAACGTGGACGTACCTAATCATTGGGCTTTCCGGCTTGCGTGTGTGTGTGTGCGCATGCACACATGTAAGCAAATGTTGGTGAATTTTTTTTTTTTTTTTTAAACAAAGAACACATTTTCAAAAATTTGCTAAACTTTACAGATACAATGTTGCTGACCCAACATGTATGCATGCACGTATACACATACACATGCTAACAAAGGCACCTCAGATATCCTGAGGTTTATTATGCAACTTGCCAGAGAAAGCACAGACTGCTGCCTTAATGAACTTTTAAAACTATACATGAGAGTTAGCAACATTTAGAAAGGAAGATGTATAGTCAAAGCTATGGCCGCAGTTTTACAATTCCAGTATGTTTGCATGTGTGATACTGTACATATGCTCTATACAAAGTTATATGGGTCTCTTCAAGTACTCAGTACTTGCATGCCTTTATGTTTTGCTCAACCATGACTACCCAAGACTTTATATGATCATTTGTTTTTTGTAAGTTATATATACTGTAGCAATGTGAGTGGTCATAAAATAGTTATAGTTTCTATCACCAAGATTGCAGTGCCTTGAAGAAACAAAACCTTTTTACTTGCATTGAAGAGAAGACATTTTTACTTTAGTGGTCATTACTTCTTTGAGCTGGATTAATTTAAGAGGAAGACTATATAAGAATGGGGGATATAGGGGTAAAGTCCACAACGTGGGGGAAAGTGGGGTTTGCAGTATTTTTTTCCTGCAGTCTTAGAAACTCACTAACATTCAGATACATGTTTAAATCATTTGCATCCTCAACTTAGTGGGTTTTGTACTCATGATCAGAGGAGATGATGTGTTCAAAGACATAGCAGACTCCAACCATTTAGCCATTCAGCAAGCTTTTATCTTTAGGGTCCAGGCAAGCAATATATCCCATTCAATCCTAAAACATTTTGTTTTTTTGTATTCTTCCATTTAACACACAACGCTCCTTATGGTGTCCACATAGTTCTTGGGTCTGCCTTCCTTAAAGTGGGTCACCAAGTAATAACAGCCAGTATTAGAAAGTGCAAGGTGCAATTAACAAAATGATAGTAAGACTGATAATCTCAGATTTCTGCAGTGGAGAAATTAACTAGTGATTTCCCCTTATTACTCATTTTCATATTTACATTCATATTTTCGTAACAGATACCTACATGTTATTAAGAGGCATAGTGTTAAATGCCCTGGTGGGAGAAAGAAAAGTACAATATAAATGTGCCATTACAGTACACTATACTGGAGATACTGGTAGAAATAAGTTAGTAATTATGAAAATGACATTTCCATATGCACTTAATATTTCTAAAACTGGGTGACTTGCAACCTGTTGCATGGCATCAGATGAAACCTTGGATGATGCTGAAGAAAACTGTGACTGATATTTGCATTCAAAGTTGCACATCTTGAGTGGTATTAAGAATTATTTGTATTAATTATGCAGATACACAATTCTTCATATTTCTATACATATCTCAGTAAGCATGCACACAGACAGACACTTTTTGATGTTAAGCAAAAACTTATGTCTGACTAACCAAACTAAGTTGATATATGCCTGCACGGTACAACTTTCAAGATATGACAATTTGTGAAACATTAGATAAAAATATTCTGTGTTCATATGAGTAATAACACGATGCAGACTGTGACTGTACTATTATAATTGCAAAGAAGAGTTTTTACTGACATTTATGCTGGCATCATTTCAATAGCTTTTACTGTTCATAAAATATTTACATTTTTTGTATTAAGTTTTTTAAGTTGATTTCTTAGAAAATGCTTTGGAATCTAAATGTGTGTGTAGATCTATAGAGGTGTGACAGTTCACATCACATAAGGGTTAAAGAGTTATCTCAAAGTAAAGGAAAAATCCATATTAACTGAGACTATTCTGGCTGCAGGAAAAAAAAATTAAGGAACTGAATTCTAGCTGCATGGATTCTCAATATTTTGTGATGTATTTCAAGGGATTTAAGGCAAATGCAATGCATTTATACATGCATACAAATATTTCAAGCACGGGCATTAATGCCCATTTATTTTTATTATTTGTTATTTATATTTGTTGACCGGGAGTGTCCGACTGGACGTAGGACCATTTTCAGTGGAGGCCGGGGGAGAAAAGCTCCACAGTTAAAATAAACAGACAGTAGTTGCATTGGATTACATAGCGAGTAACAATTTACATAGCAATTACTTACAACATATTTACAGATGAAGTCTGTCAATATTTTAGTCTATCAATATACCGAAACAGTTGCTCCTATAAGTAGTGTCCAGGATGTTCTTAAAAATATCTAAACTGGTGCTTGCATTAATGTAATTTAATAGTCTGTTACAATGCATCAGTTGATGTCTCAGAGAACCAATTGGTATACTTCTCACTCCTATAGAATCTTTTTTTTTTTCTCCAAGTCTTTGGATTTCTATTACTATGATGGGAATGGACCCCATTCCCAAGTCAAAGTACGATTAAAGTTCATGAAAATAGTATTGTTTCCATTTTTTATGTCAGCCAGAAGTGCTCTTTGCAGCACCCGCAATGTGCCCAGTAATGACTCCTGCAAATTGTACGGGGTTGCATGTACTGGTAACATATATAAATATGACTGTAGATTCTTTTTTATAACACCCATTGCTCCTACTACTACTACTGGAATTGTCTGGGTATCTTTCTTCCACATTGCTCTTATTTCTGCCTGCAAATCCTGATATGTTATGACTTTTGTCCTCTTTTCATGGATCACTATATTTGGTTTTCTAGCATCTATCTTTTGAACTGTTGGTAATGGGTGATCCCATGTGATGTAGACCATCATTTTCTATGATGCTTTGTGGCTTATGTTTCCATTGTTTTTCATCCACTTCAATACCATAAAGTTTGCACAATCCCCAGTGCAACAGCCTTGCCCCATTACTGTGCCTTTCAGTCTACAGTCCTTCTGCCATTAGTATGTCACAACCGGCAACAACGTGTGCAACTGATTCAAATTCTGTTTTACAAAACCAACCTTTGTCTGTTTCTCCGACATATTCAATGGACTTCTAAACCAATATGTATGTACCCCACCAGCTTGGTCCATCAATATTAACCTTTCATCTCTTGGTTTGATTTCGCCTCTCCTTAACCACTCCTGTGTTCGATACTGAACAACATGAGGTCCTTCCAGAAGTTTTTTCCATACTTGCAACTATACTTATGCATTTTCCACATTTCTTGCCTTCTCATCTGATCCTTCACCTTATATTCATTTTCTTTTGGTTTTTGGCACATTCAGTTGCTGCCTGATTTTTATCTACTTCTGGTTTGATTTCCATTCCTGCTTGACACCAATATGCTTCTGCTAGACTAAGCAGAGAAGTCATCTTAGATTTATTCTCTCCATGTTTATGTCTTGTGAGGTCAACAGATATGTGTGCAGTCCCACGATTGCAGATGTATACATGTAATTAATTTCAAGGAGGCCCAGCCCTCCTTTGGACTAGGGAATATATAATCTTGGTATACAGTGATTTTTATAAATCATTTGGCGAGCCTGAAGCATCCTTCTTGAGTTCCTGTCTAATTTATCCAGCACATTTTAGGGCCAGTCAATCACTCCAAAAGTCTAAGTTAGGACAAGAGTAAATTGGTTTACAGCTTAAATTTTGTTCCTAGATGACCATGCTATTTTCAGGATTAATTTAAATCTTCTGAAATATTCCGTACTAAGTTTTATTCACATTTATTCATGTTTTATTGTTGATCTTTCATCAATTATTGAATATTTATACACTCCATCTTGCTCAAGTTCTTATATATCACATTCTTGTCCCAAACTGATGTTTTCTTTTTGCTCCAGTTTTCCTGCATTAAAGGCTGCTTTGGCACATTTATCAAGAGCAAATGACATTGTTATATCATCTGAAAAAGTTTTGACAGCTTGCAATTGTGCTTTCAGTTCCTCATCTGATGAGCTATACAGTTTTAAATCATCAACAAACAGAAAATGAAAAGTCTTTACACTTTGTTTTCTAGGAGCCAATTTGTAGCCATGGTCTAAGCTGTTACGTAGACAGCTTAATTGGTTAAGGGCAAGACAGAATAGCAGCGGTGACAAAGAGTCAACCTCTAATACCCCCCTATAATTTTTTTATCCCTGGGATAATAATTTGTGCTTTATCATGGCTTAAATGAAAAGTGGTCTGCCACTGTTTCATGGTCACTGTAATGTAGTCGATCAGTGTATGGTGTATCATACACATTTTTAAGTACTCTTTTTTCCATGAATGTGGGATACTATCAAATGCTTTTTTGTGGTCAATCCATGCCACACTTAGATTCTTCCACTTTTTACAATTCTCCACTATGACTTTAACAAGAAATGATCTTTTGTTTCAGATAACTTTCTTTTATTGCCCTTTTGTTCTACTGCCATAATTGAGTTTTCTTCTAAATGACTATAAACTCTGTTGGCATCAATTCCAGTGTATAGTTTATACATCATCAAAAAGCAAGTTATTGGTCTATAATTTTTAGGGTAGCTTGCAGGTTCACGCTTAAGTAGGAGCATTGTTTTCCCTGTTGTTAACCAGAGGTTGGTGTCTGTTTGGGGTGTGCATATAATGCATTTCTCTTCAAATATCTTTGGGGTTGCCTTTTTTATATTGCTTAATTTGGCTTTCGCCTTTACATAAATATTGCACCATAACGCATCTCTCCCTTTCTTTCTCATGTCCATATTTCTTTTTTACACTTTTAAAAAGCCTCTAGGTTTTGTTGTTTATATGGTCACACTTCCTCAAATGCTTGTTTTCCAAACAGATCAAAGCTTCTTGGTCTACATACTGTTTTTCAGAAATCTGTTGTATTAAGACAAATTTTTATTTGAGGCTTCTGGCAATTTTTTTTTTTTTTTTGTGAAAGTACTTTTCTTTCTGCTAATTTGCCTCAATCTTTTTGTATATCTTGTGTCTGGAAATTCTGGGCTTTTTGCATAAAGGTAGCAATACATAATTTCTTTCTTATCCTCAATAGTCCACACGATCATCTTTATGGCTCTTCTTTGCGTTTATATCACATTATCGAAAGATGAAAATAGCGAACGCTATTTCATCGGCCCCAAAACATCTAAACATGAAAAGATCGAACATTCAGAACAGCAAATTTTTTCCCATGGAAAAAATTTGCTGCTCCGAAACACACACACACACACACACACAACACAAGCACATCAAACAAACAGCAACCACACACATACACTTAAATTCCTACATCTAATGCTACACTAAACTAAACATACACTACTATCTACCCACTTACCTTAACCCCAAACCCTAACCCTAAGGTCCGTCACTATTGCACACTCACCTAACCCGCGCCCTAAATCCTAACTCACTTAAACCGCCCCAACCCTAAAGTCTGCCACTATTGCACACACGTCTAACCCTAACTCACTTAACCTGCCCCTAACCCTAACATACAATCGCACACTTACCTGAACCCAACCCATAACCTTCCACCACAGCGCTAAGAATGGTGAAGCCATAGAAACGGCCAACCGAATTCTTTCCCCGAGGAAAGAATTTGCTGTTCTGCAGCTTCGCTATTCTTAGCATTAGCTGAATAGTGTTCGATATCAGAACATTCGAAGTTTTAATACTTCAATGTTCTGATACAGACCCCTCTTCTTTGACCTATCAGTTTTTGTGGACTGCTACTTCCTTCTGGGGGTGGGGGCATCCTCCCCCTGGGCCTGGCCCCATTGTAAGAATGTTTCCATATTTTGAGGATTCTACACTGTCATTTTTTCCAGTTCTGGCACCAGGGGCCCTACCAGGATTGGACACTTTTTTATCCTGGGTCTTGTGCGCCCAGCTGTTTTTAATTTTTGACCTGATATATGCTAACTAAATAGTCTACATATCAGTGTCACCTTGGTGAGATTTTGTGAAAAACGAGGTCCACCTCATGAAGGTACTCACCAAGACTTGAGGATAAATTCAGTTTGAGCAATGCTACTCTCTTTTGCTTGCTGACGTCTCTCTCCATTTGGACCCCTCACATCTCGCCATTTGGACCCTTTTAATCTTCTATGTAAGTAGTCTGATGATTCTCTACTACTTTTTGATAACCCCAAACATTTACAGAGGTAGTTGTCTCTAAATGTCCTATACACCTAAATAAGATTTCCTCTTAAAATTATGTATGAGAAACTGTTCACATTCAGATATTTTAGTCTTTCATAACTTAAATCTTTGCATCCAAGGATGCCCTTGGTATAGTTCCATTGTGCTCTTTACCATTTACTCATGCTTGTTTTCTTATAAGGCTTCTATATTGTTATTCCACATTCAAGTTTGGGTCTAATGTAATTAAACAAGGACTCCATCATTTCTGATTTCCTAGACTTTATAAATCCTTTTATAAAACCTATAGTTCTATAACTATCATTAACTAATTGGTTGATATGATCAAAAAAACTCAAAACTAGATTTAGTCGTAACACCAATGTCCTTAAATGAATCTACAGTTTCAATCACTGTTATATTAAATACTCATCTTTCAGTTTCTTCTTCTTCTTTCGGCTTTTTCCCGGTTAGAGTTTGCCACATTGGATCATCTGTCTGCTTATGATTGGCAGTGGAGTTTTATGGTGTCGAGTTGCCAGCCTGGCGCCCAACCTTCCATAGAAGGCACACACATGCACACACTCACACCTAGGGACAATTTAGAGAGTGTCTAATCCTCCTACTGCATGTCTTTGGGATGTGGGAGGAAACCGGAGCACCCGGAGGAAACCCACACGACCACAGGGAGGACATGCAGACTCCACACAGAAGGCACCCCAGCCGAGAATCGAACCAGAGAACCTCTTGCTGTGAGATGGCAACACTAACCGCTGCACCACCGTGGCCACCCTATGAAATATTTCAGACAATATTAAAACAAAAATAAATGAAATACACTATTATTTTCAATGGAAAATAGGTGGATTAAAATGGCTATTGTACAGAAAATACATTATACATACAACTTCTTTAGTGCCTTCTAATGAACACACTGAGCAATTTAATGACATTTGCCATCTAATTTTAAGGATCTAGACTGAACTACATGAAAGTTTAGCCCTGGTCTTGAAATAGTAAATGTTATGAATTCATTCATTAATTCATTGTTGACCAGATTAGTCTCATTAGGCTAGTTGCCTCTCTTCAGGGTAGGCCCAGAGTAGTATGCATACTACTAAGGGAAACTTGGCCAGTGCATCGGGGAACTCCCCCAAATTATCATTGCTGTAAGTTGGACCCAATTTGGAGAAGCACAGATGAGGTCTGAAGAACAGGGAGACAGATGGAGTGGTGAAAGAAATGGAGGAAAAAGCAAATATTGAGACCAGAGAATGGGACCAGGATTCTGAGGAAATGTTTCAAAGAAATCTGTTTGATGGAGATGAGTCAGCAAATGATGGATGTATAATTATAACCCACCAGTTAGGAGGGTTGTGGGATGGTTCACTTAAAGAAATGGTGGTGCAGAGCAAGCCAGAAAATGAAGGAGATGTTTCCTGGGGGACACTACGGAGAAAAGGCAAAGGGAGGATGCAGACACAATCCTGAAGAATAGACCTCAACTGCAGAATGAGCATACAACCGATGCATTCATTCACAAAATCCTTTCAGCCATGTTTCTCAATAATTTTCTGGCCAATGTATCACAAAAATCTAATATGCTTAGTTTTTGATGTATTTCTCAGTATATTCTTCTCCTGTGCCCAAATGGTCAATTTAGTAAAGTTCTTTTGCAGACAAGCCCTACCTGTAACACATGCAATCAGTTTACCCAATTCCAAGATGATTAATGTCTGATGAAGCAGTTGTAAAACTGTGAAAGCGCTAACATTTTGGATCTCTTATAATTGTTTCTATGGACTTGGATCTGGCCTTGTTTAGGTCTGTCCATTTTTGTGTACTTGGAATGGTTTTTCACTTGTGTAGAACATTCCTCCTATGTTTTTTGTGTCTTATTTCTGGATTTGGTAGGCTTAATCTAATCTTAATCAAATCTACTAACTACCACCCAACATAGCTTCACCAAAGTCGAAAACTGGCTTGCCAACCATCTCCTGATCTTAAATCCAAACAAAACCAAGTTACTTCTCTTCTACCCAACCAACAGATCTCCGACTGAAAACTTCACTATAAAATCCAATAATGGGACCATCATCTCCCCAGACACCTATACAAAGCTATTAGGAGTAAACATTGACAATAAACTCAGATTTGATATATATATCAACCAAGCCATTAAGTCAGTCAACAAGAAACTTGGGACCTTCTATAGAATTAAAGCCTTCCTTACCCCGAATGCCAGGGCAGCCACAGCCCGCTCACACCTTCTCTCTACCCTACTATATGCCTCTCCTGTCCTCACTCACCTTTACAAATCTGATCTGGCCAAGCTCTCATCCTGCTATAATTACATTGCCAGGTTCGTTACAGGCCTACCCTACAGAACACACCACTGTACTAACCTGAAAAAGCTTGGATGGATAGAATTCCCACACCTTCTTCACCAGTCCCAACTCATAGAGGCCTTCAAAATCCTTAAACAACCTGAGAATACCCCAGCACTAAAAAACTTAATGACTCCCTACTCCAATCTAAGCTGCCTTCGCTCAGCAAACAGACTCCTTGTCCAAACAACTAAATCTCTCAACCTAGGTGGTGACGCTATTTGCCAACACCACTGGTAAAATATGGAACTCTCTCCCAAATAACATCACGCTTGCAACTTCTCTAAGTCAATTCAAAAATAGTCTAAAACTCCACTTCAAGTCACACTGGCTATGTCCTTGCTCAAACCCAGACTAGCTCTGTGCCATTAACTAAAACATAAACAACTAGCTAAGATGATAAGTACTTTGTATATTGTGATAAAGAAATATGTATCCTGTCTAACTCTATGTCATTATACTGCCTACCGTCCTTGCTAATATGTTATTAATGTTACATTTGTAGTAATCTCAGAAATAGTAATGGCAGTCTTGTACTTGTATGTAAATAGCCTATGTTTTTGTTAAGTTCTTTCAGCTCATTTACTGTACCTAATTATCAATGTAACTCTGTTGGAGCTTTTCTCCCTGGGCCTCCGCTGAAAAAGGACATGTATCCAGTCGGACCATCCCGGTTAACAAATGTAAAATAAATAATAAAAAAAATAAATTAATTGGTTTATCCAGCTTGTTTATTTCATTTGTCAGAATTGTAGCTCGACCTCTTTTACATTTCTTACATTTTTTGTCTCTCACCTTAATCAGGTATCTTCTGTCTGATGCTGTATACCCAAGATCATGATGTTAAACATTTTTATTTCTATTTTTTGCAGTCAGTTTCATTTTCAAAACTTTCCACATTCCTTCTGCAGTTTGTCCACTGAACGCATCACTCCAATTAGTTTTACAGTGCAGCTGTTTTGCTTCCATATAATCTGCAATTAATCCTCTGTGTATTTGTTTAGATTTCAGTTTTTCAGAATTATCTAGTAACAAATTAACTTTATAACCCAACGATAACTGTAGATCAACCGTGGTAAAACTTAACATGGAGTAACAGTAATTTCGTTTGGAGCACGTCTAGTACGTTCTATTCCGTGGTAGTTTTTTTTTTTTTTTTTACACTCTGAAGCAAGTGTTGTTCCTGAATATACATTGTGAATAATTTCCTTACTAATGTTTTTGAATCAATATCATTCCAGTCTATGCCTGGTAAATTTATGCCCTGACCAGACAGAGAGAGAAAGAAGACTATTTTTGAATGTCAATTAATAAAAGGAAATCATTACAAGCCAATATTTTAGTCCAACAAGGAAATGCATTTTGCTATAGTTTGCAAGCATACTTATTAATTTTCGAAGAATGTAGAGATTCTTGCTTCTGATTTTTGTCTGTTCCTGATAAAGTCTGTAGTTTTCTGGGACTTCACTGACAACTGAAAGTTACAAGATAATGGGATATTTGAATTTCAGATTTCATATACTTCATAGAAATCATGTCAGTGCAGAACCTGTTATATTAGCAAATGAGTTTATAAGAATATTTAAAATTTGTTACTGATTCTGTGCCTCTGTCCCCCAATTATTTTTGGCTTTGTCCAGATTTCTTGAATTTAGGGGATGAGAGGTATGTTTGCAAGAATGTCTTATGAAATTTGTCTGCAGAGCATTCTCTGCACAGCCTATGCTGCATTTCATTAAGACAAGTATAAAACGGACTTTGTTCAATGCACATGTATACTTTATAAAATTTAAATTAGAGACAACCAAGGCCACACATGTCCTTCAAGTCCATTTGTTATACTAAACATGCATGACACTTCACATTTTATACTAAGTGGTGTTATATAGCAAGTAGATCACTAAAGTTTGGTTCCTGCACCACTTAAGTCTCATGTGACTGCAGTTGGTAGCAGCAACATACCATGTTTATTTGCTCCAGGTCCTTTTCTTAAGTCATACCACTGTTTTCCGTAAAGATTTTGTTTCGGTGAAGTGAACTTTTCAAAATGTTAAAAGTGCAGTAATCTTTGGCCATAAACATTTCAGTTTAGATCCTACTACAGAAGATTACTTTTAAAGTCCAGAAAATTTGAAAACAAAAAGTGAAAGAGATGGAAAGAAAGAAATACAAAAATTCACAGGTAACTGCTTTTAAAGACTGATTATCTCTACAATATGCACATGGTACACTTTTGGTACTGAAAACATAAATCCACACATACAACAAAATGGGCCAGGATGTGTGATGTGAACACTATCGTTATTAATTTTTCACAACCTGATTTGAACAGCTAATTAAGTCTTAATGCTATTAACAAAATATATGTGTGTTTCTTAGAAAAATTATTCAAATCAGAAATAAACTTAACTTTTGCAAGAAAACTCAAGAGAATTGCAGAGGTTGGTAATTTTCAACAGTCATGTCATAAAACTTTAAAGAAATGTGAAATTATAAAATAAGAGTTGGGAGTGAGAGTAAGTCTTGAGAAAAACTGATATTACAAGGACAAATTATGAAATTTATCCTCTGGTTCCCATACGAAAGGTTCTCGCATGATTATCATATGATAAACACACCTCAGTTATTATTGAAAATATCAAGAATCTAACATTCTAGCATTTATATCCTTATACATCTGATGAGTTCACTGGAATATAAAAACTGCTTGTTTAGATCCAAGATAAGGAATTAGTCAACTACAGTTTCAAATTATCAGACAAGATCAGTGAACAGAACAGGGCAGATGATGATGGGGATCAAAATGATATGGAAGAAATATCAAAAATTTCAAAGCAAGCAAGCAGAGAATGCCTGGAATTAAACAGCCAGTCCAGCTCTACTGCAGGCATAGTCGTCTCTACTCGCTTTCAGGATTAGATAATGACTGAACGGAATTAGTTATCACACACAGTACTACAAACACGCATCCAATACAATATTAAATCAAGTATACTTGTTAAACAGGCAGAATTTTCCCACTGTGGCTTTGCATAGAAAGGCATTTCACATACACAGAGCATTCTACATAACTGATATGGCAAACTATTTAACAATACAAGTATGACGATACAAAAAATTAGCCGCTATATTAGTCTGTCTAAAGACGGTCTCCTAAAGCTGAACAAACCTCAGTGTAATTACCCTTGCATTTTCTGTGAAGGCGTACTTTTGATGGTCACAAGAAAGGTCTGAAGTTATACTGATGAAGATTTGTACTCCAAAGGCTTGATCATAAACACCAAAAAAAACCCTTTTGAATTAATATTAACACTCAAATGTTTCAAGATCTCACAAACTACCAAGACTCTAAGGCTAACTGGGAATGTATGCAAACTCAGTAAACAATGGTGAGCACAGACATACACAAGTCATTCAAGCCAACACTTTCAGTACCGGCAGGTGCTTTGTATCAGAGTAGGGCACTAGCCTAAAACCTGTCTGGATGAAATGGCATAACTGTAAACTGGCTTAACATTTTATCCTAAGCACAAGGATCACTGAAAGAGGGTACTTTTCAATGCCCTAAGGTACATTTCTGTAGTCGACTACAATAGCAATCAGTGATGCCCCTACCCTATTAAAACAGTGACAGACAGGCAACTCTGATGCATTTTGCCTTTCTCCCAAACTCTCCTAAGCAGTAAATACAGCAGAAATGTTGGTCACTGGTTGTTATTCATCCACTAAAAGGGCACTCCCTGACAATGATTTTGATGTGCTGTGGTCAAATATAGGCATCACAGCTTGTCAGTGTTAGGGCTGAAACTAGCAGAAACTGGCCCAAAACACACACAGAAAAATATAAGGAAAAAAAGTTAACGGAATCATCTAATCTTGCATGTACAAATGAATAAACAGCATTGAGACAGTGGGCTATAATTTCAGGAAAATAGATTGGAGCACAATGAACAAAACTCCCATTATGAAATTTGAACTATAAAAGTTGTACTACAATGAATATCTGGAAACATGGCAGCCAAACAGCATCATGGGAGTAAGGAGGATGCAACAACTGCTGTCTTAATACTGAACAGATGTGTGCCTCTGCTGTTTTCAAACTACATTTGATTTTTTACATCTTCCCCCCCACCAATCCCTACTGTGCTTTTAAACTTGGGGGCTTTTCAGCTGCCAACCATTATTAAAAATTTTACTTACTATGCTCCTCCCAGACTCATAGCAGATGCTCATTCTACTGAACACTGACCGATCACCTGGGAAGGCACTCCCCCTAATAATCTTAAAGCTTGAGTTATCATTTGTCTTCTACCATCCCACTCACTTAATACAAACTGCATATTTAATGGTATTAATTTTTGCAGGGCTAAAACATATTTGGTGATAGTGCCACTCAGTACAGAGAATCCTGAGTGAATCTAGAGCCACCTTTCACAGGATAAGTACCTTGTATTATTAAATTACACTTTTTCAAGACAGATTTAATTACCACTGTTTATTTCTGTGTAGCAAGTGTTATGTTGCACACACTAAATCCAGTGCTCATCTAAAAATCCTATCTTGCTTTGTGATTTATTGATCTTTACTGTTAAAAAGAAGTGCGACTGCAAACGATAGTGAGCAGAAGCTACTGATATAAAGAAATGACAGCTTTTGTTTAACTTTCAGAACTTATATGGTCAGGACAATGTTGTATATCGCTTGTATGATTTTTCTCATAAAAGTTGATTTAATTTCTCATTGAATTCAGTGGTTACTGGTTTACATTATTCTTTTCTTTTCTAGTTTTGGATTCATTTTTAGCTGATTATGGATTCCTTAAATGAGTATACCATTAATGATTTGCTAAAGCACAAATATCTTGTAAAGTGTAATAAATGCTATGCATAATTAAAGGCAACACCTGATAACACTGGTGATTTGTGTTCCTCATGCAAAATGTTGGATTATTTGTTTACTATTCTTAGAAGTAAATCTAGACTTACTGATGACGATTGCACTTGTGGAATTGGCACAGCTTAGCGAACTGTTCATACATATATTAATGACTGGACTGGTGAGATAAATAATGCTAGGCAGAGAGCAAATAGAACACATTTAGGAAATTCAGTGCTAACTTTACCATCCCTTTCACCCCCTTAAGGGCCCATATCTATACAGGAAGAATGCAGAGTCCCTATAATCACAACTATGCAGGTGAAAGCTGCACTCTCTAAAGCCAAAAACACAGCATCCATGGGACTGGACAACATCCCAGGCTGCGTTTTACACAAACTTCAGAATGAACTGGCTCCCCACTTAAGCACCATGTTCAACAGCCTCGCATCAGGCTTTGTGCCCACTGAATGGCGCATAGCAACAGTTATCCCACTCTACAAAGGGGGAGCCACCACTGATTCCAGGAACTATAGACCTATTAGCCTGACGAGCCTGGTCTGCAAAGCAATGGAATGTATCATCATGGAACTCATAAACAAAGACATTGGTAACCTCCAAACTCTGGATCCCACCCAGTTCGGGTTTGTGAAAGGCAGATCATGCCTCCTGAACCTGATCGACTTCTTTGAGGCAGTCACCAAAGCCGTAGATGAAGGTAAAGTGGTTCACACAGCCTATCTTGACCTCACCAAGGCTTTCGACACCATCCCCCATTCTGGAATTATAGCTAAACTCAATAAACTAGGCATAAATCCCTACGACACAAGATGGGTTGCCAACTGGCTCACTGAAAGAACCCACACTGTAAAAGTTGCAGACTCCAAATTTGACCTCAAACCAGTGACAAGTGAAGTACCACAGGGTGCCGTCCTGGGACTGCTCCTGTATGGTATCTACTTCTCTGAAGTACAGGCTAACACAGAAGGCCTCTGGCTAATGAAGTTTGCAGATGACTGCAAAGTAAGAGCCATAGTCAAGTCCCCAAATGATGTGAACATTCTACAGAAGGGCCTCACTGAGACAGATGCCTGGTGTCCAGAGCCATGGCCTCAAGCTCAATGCCAAAAAGTGCAGTGTCATCCCCTTTGGTAAAAACTCTGTACTCATGAACTACCACATAGGCAGCAATCTACTTAACACCAAATGCGTGATAAGAGACCTTGGGACCCAGGTGGACAGTAGTCTCTCCTTTGATAGTCACATCGCCACAGTGGTCAGGAAGTACTTCTACATGGCACACCTCATCATAAAAGGGTTCTCGTCCAGGAAAAAAAAAGAGGTCATCGTTACCCTCTACTCATCACTCATTAGACCCATTATAGAGTACAATGCCCCTTTTGGAATGTACCTCACAAGACATCTGCAGCAGCTGGAAAGGCCACAGAAGTACCTCACAAAGAGGATTACTGGACTCAAACAAATGCCCTACACTGACCGCCTCAAAAAACTCCAACTTTACTCCGTAGCATATCGCCTACGCCGAGGTGATCTCTGCCTAACATATAAAGCTATGTCACACCCAGAGCTGTTGGACATGCTACACCTAAAGAAATCCCAATCCCTCCTTACTACACGCTCTAGGGACCTAAACCTTGTCACCACAATAAACAGGACATGCTGGAGGGATAGATTCCTGTCCCAGAGACTTCCCATACTCTGGAACAGACTACCCATCTATGTCAAGCAAAGTTCTTCATTAGCACTCTTCAAGAAAAATCTTGATGAGTGGATGGGAAATAGGAAATACACCCCGGGGATCACGTCTGTGTCTCTGCTCGTCAGTGGCACAGGAAAAT
This sequence comes from Protopterus annectens, assembly GCF_019279795.1. NCBI lineage: Eukaryota > Metazoa > Chordata > Ceratodontiformes > Protopteridae > Protopterus > Protopterus annectens. The sequence continues at coordinate 138,134,301 of NC_056734.1, forward strand.
AACTTTCTTGGGTGGCGTAAGCCAGGGAACCTTGTTGGCTAGGCTTGCATAGGCCCTTGGGCCGATAGCCTAGCACCTACCTATGAACCTATTGTCTGTAAAAATCATTCAACCCCTATAAAACCACACTATGCCCCTGACAACTTTGGAATTCTGGATGCAAGTACTCCGCAATCTGAGGATTCAGTGTTTAGAAGGAAACTAAAAAAGAAGGAAAGGAAGATGCTCACAACAAATAAGGTAGAAAAAGAAAACAATAAACGTAAAGTAAAGAGAATGTGTATTAAACACACACAGATTTACAGGGAATGAGAACATTTCTCTATCAAAAAACTTTAAGTGTACAATAATTAGAAGTTAGAACCATGGTTCCTAAAAGAAGTCCTCATAACAATGCTCAGAGGAAGCAATCTAATAGGAACTCTCAAGATCTGTCCAGCCAGGGGAAGGGGGTGGGGGGAAAGAAGAAGAAGAAGAAGATGAACACAACTAACTATGGTATGGTATAGGTACATAACTACAAAATAAGTTGTCAATCTCTTTCTCATGCTGCTGGATGCAGACAGCGCCCCACTAGCACCTATATCCCGCTCCGGAAAACAGGCTCAATCCACAGGAAGTGAACCCAAAACTGGCTCTGGCTGGCCTATCCAAAGAGGCCAAAGACACAAACAAAAAAGCATGAGGGCCCAAGTAGCTGCTGCACAAATAGTAGTCAATAGAGTCAGTCTAAAAGGAAGTCTAAGACAAAGACCAAAGAAGTGGATCCCTTAGTTGGCTTAGAATTGGCTTTTGGCTTAGAAGATGGTTAGTGGTAGTACATAATACCAACCATCTAGATAAGGTCACATCTAGATAAGGTCACTTTAGATAGCTAACCTGCTTCCTGCCTGCTTCACAAACAATTGGTCTGATTTTCTAAGTTGTTTAGTCCTATGTTAGTAGTAACAATGAGTTGGGCTGAGCTCTGACAAGAAAGCCTCTGTCAGAAATGCAGCTTCTGTTAGTTAAACACCAGATAATTGACAACTTAACATCAGGCATCACTTTTCCAAAAGAGAAGGTAGAAAAAGAGAGAGAACGGGCAGGTGAAAAGGAAGAAATCAAAAACTGAACATGGAAAGATTGCAGAACATTACTGTAAGAAACAAGTGGAGAAAGAAAGATGTTGACTACGTGGCTCAAGCTGATGATGTACAAAGCCACCTGGATGATAATTGTATGCTTGTAAATTTAATATGAAATGAAAACAGTGGGATTAATAAAACTAATGGTGCTGAAGATCATTCCTTTGTAACAAGTGATAATGCAGACATTGCTGCATTAGAAGTTGAAGATTTTTCAGATGTGCTCAGAAAAGCTATTCTTGTAATTGGGAGATTCTAATAATAGAGGAACTGATAATTAACATTTGCAGAGAGGATAATGACCATCAAATAGTGTTATGCTTGCCAGGAGCAAAAATAGTGAGACCATCCTTGGAAAGCCTTCATGTGCAGATCTATTTTCATTCATCTCAGTACAAGTGATCTCATCCACAAGGACTCTATAAGTAGGGAACTCTTTGACAGTATAACTTGTACTAGTAGTGTTAGGACATACTTTTCACAAGTCACATACAGAAAGGATAGTCGGGTCACAGTGAATAAAAATATTTTTGGGGTAAATACCTACATGGAAAAAATGTCCTGTTTTAAAAAATGAAAATGTGTAGAGCATCCAAGCCTAGTTTTTGGCAAATGTGTTCTGAAAGGACAGCGTGCATTTGTCAAAATCAGGGAAAATATTTTTTCAGCAGGCATTCTGCAATATTTGACAAACACTAGGCAGGATTTTTGCCAGGTCAAATGTTTAGCAGGTTTACAGACAGCAACATTTGATGTATCACTAAAGGTTGTTAATGCTATGAGCATTAATGCATTTTTATTGGAAAATCTGTTATGCTTCCACAAGATTGATGTTATTGTTTGTGAAAAATGGTTAAGGAACAATGATTGGTAACCAGTTCTGTCAGGGTATAAACATTTTTACTGTAACAGACATTCCAAAAAAATCAGGTGGAGGTGTTATGATAGGGATTAAAGACAGTTGAGAGACTTATGATTATTACATGTTCAATTATAACACCAATAGTACAGATTGTGTAACTGTGACAGTAAAGACAACACTGGAACATGTAAAAACTGTTTTAGTGTATAAACCTCCAAAGTCAAGTGTTGATGACCTACAGGAATTCATAAACTTCTTGCATGAAAAACAGGAGGAAAGAATAATATTAGCTATGGACTTGCATTTACCAGAAACAGATTAGAATAATATTGATTCAACAACATTAGTAAGGAAATTATTCATAATATATGTTCAGGAACAACAGATTGTAAAAAAACTTCAGGGATCAACACTGTGATCATAAAGAAATTACTGCTAAACTCAAGTTTTAACACTGTTGATGTGCAGTGACCATGGGGTTATAAATGTTAATTTTCTGCAAGATAATTCTGCCAAACTGAAATCTAAATGCAAAGATTAATTACAGAGCTTCCTTGTGCCTGGATTGGACACCTGTGACTACAAGACTTGGATTACTTATAAATCCATCTGGACCTACAAAACTGATTATATAACTCTCACCATGAATGTATATAATCTGTTAATCAAATTGCTGCTATTTTTTTCCCCTGACTGTTACCAGTGATAATACTCGAACTTGTGATATGGTCTATTTCATGTCTGCTTATGTTATTTGTAAATATCTCATCTGTAATATGTCTTCTTTGTTATTACTTATCTGTCTACATTGGTAACATGCCTTCTTATAGGTTCATAGGTTCATACTAGGCTATCTGCCCTAGGGCATTTATAAGCCTAGCCAGAGTGTGTTTGGCTTTCACCACCCATTTTAAATTAATTTTGCTATGCCCTTTTTCGAGGTTAGTATACTGTGCCTCTGTCTAACAGTGACACAGAAGTGATACCCGGGGTAAACCTACGATCTCCCATCCACTCATCAAGATTCCTCTTGAAGAGCGTCAATGAGGGACTCTGCCTAACCTGGACTGGGATTTTATTCCAGAGTGAAGGGAGCCTCTGGGTTATGAATCTGTTCCTCCAGCATGTCCTATTTATTTCAGAGCTGAGGTTCAAGTCTCTCGAGCACGTAGCTCATTGGGATTTGGATTTTCTGAGGTGCAGCATGTCCATTAATTCCGGGTTGGACATGGCTTTATACGTCAGGCACAGATTGCCTCTGAGCAGGTGGTATTGCCACTGAGTAGAGCTGGAGTTTCTTTAACTGGGCAGCATATGGCATCTGTTTGAGCCCTTTGATCCTTTTGGTGAGGTACTTTTGGGGTCTTTCCAGTTGCTGCAGGTGTCTGGTAAGGTACATCCCAAAAGGGGCATTGTACTCAATTATGGGCCTGATGAAGGATAAGTAAAGAGGCACGATGACCTCCCCTGATCTAGATGTGAATCCCTTCATGTTTAGGTGGGCTATATAAAATGTTTTTCTAACCACTTTGGCCACGTGGTTGTCAAATGAGAGATTGCTATCAACTTGGGTCCCCAGGTCCCTAATTACTTCTTCTGTACTTAATGGATTACCACCAATGTGGTAATTTGTGGGCACTTTGTTTTTGCCAAAGGGGATGACTATACACTTTTTGGCATTTAGCTTGAGGCCATGGCTCTGGCACTAGTTGTCTGTTTCTATGAGGCCCTTTTGGAGGATGCTTGTGTCTGCTGAGAGTCGATTATGGTGCCCAGCTTGCAGTCATCTGCAAACTTGGTCAGCCACAGTCCTTCCGTGTTGGCCTGTACCTCCGAGAAATATATACCGAACAAGAGAGGTCCCAGGACTGAGCCTTGTGGGACGCCACTTGTAACTGGTTTGGAGTCTGACATGGCTCCAGCAATTCTAACCATGTGGGTTCTGTCCTTGAGCCAGTTTGCAACCCATCTAGTGACATAGGGGTTTATATTTAAGCTGGTGAGCTTATCTATAATGCCCGAGTGGGGTATTGTAACGAATGCTTTTGCAAAGTCCAGGTAGGCTGTGTGGACCTCCTTCCCCTCGTCAATGGCCTTGGTGACTGTTTCAAAGAAATCGACCAGGTTTAAGAGGCAGGATCTGCCCTTAAAGCCAAAATGGGTAGGATCCAGTGTCTGTAGGTCCCCAATATCTTTATTTATGAGGTCCATGATGATCCTTTCCATAGCTTTGCAGACCAAGCTAGTCAGGCTTATGGGGCAATAGTTTCCAGAATTGATTGAGGCACCACCATTGTGGAGAGGGACCACTGTTGCTATACACCACTCTTTGGGTACATATCCTGTAGTAAGGCTGAGATTGAACAGTAGTTTTATGTTTCGGTTTAGCTCTTCTTGGAGTTCATGTAGGACGCAGCCCGGGACACTGTCTGGTCCCATTGATGCTGTGTTTTTTGCTTTGCAGAGGGCGGCTCTCACCTTAGCATCTGATAGATATTTGCCCTTTTTCTTTTGGGGGGGGGGGGAGTTTGCACTGAACCTGTCAGCTAGGATGTTGGCAATGTCTGTGGGTTCGATGTATTTTTTGTCATTTTGGACTAATTATGAGCATATCTGGGAATTCCCACCCAGATTCCTAACATAACTAAAGAAAGCCTTGTGATTAGCCTTAGACAATTTTATGAGTGCCTATAGTGTTTTGCTAATACTGATCAGAGATGCCTTCCCTTTTTGGGATTTTGTTCTATCAAGTAGTAGCTTCCTCCTTCTATTGTATAGTTTGTTTATGGCTGGGGTCCACCAGACAGGACGTCTGCCTTTGGAGGATTGGGTCTTGGTTTTATTTGGGATTGCATGATCCATGCATTCCTGAAGGTGTTCATGGAATGCGTTTAAAAAGGATTCTGCAGTCTGGGTCGTATTTTCCACAGGCTCGGGGGCTTTGAAGGATTCCACCTCGGTTTTGAGGAGTGTGAAATTTGCTTTAGAGAAGTTTTTCACTGTGGTTTTCTGGGCAGGGGGTGGGGTCGGGATGTGAATATCCAGTGAGATTAGTTCATGGTCTGATCTTATCAGTGAGGGATACACTTCTGGTCTGGAGCATAGAGTCCCCATGTTGGTGATGATCAGGTCCAGTATGTTTTCCCCTCTTGTGGAAGTGGTAACAAGTTGTTCCATAGCATTTGAGTTTATAAATTCTAGGAACCTTTGGGCTAGGGTGTTGGAGCTAGAGTAATGCTCCCAGTCTATGTTTGGGTAGTTGAAGTTGCCCAATATAATGGTGTTTGGAGAGACCTTCATATTTTCCAGTGTTCTCAGGAAGGCTGAGTGGGGTTCCTGGGTTTGGGAGGGTGGTCTGTAGCAGGCTATAAACTGGAAGGCAGTTTTACCCACTGTTAGTTGCACATGGATAGTCTCTGATGCTTTGTGCTGTGCGCCACCAACCTGGAGGTGTGGGTATCTTTGACTAATATTGATACTCCCCCTCCTTTTGTGGTTCGGTCCAAGTTTTGGGGCCAAAAAGCATGGTATGAGGAATAACCTGGTAGTGCTGGGGTGCTTTCGGGAGCCTTGAACCAGGTTTCTGTTACTGCACAGATATCCATGTTCTCCATGCTAAGGAGAGTATTGAGTGTGTGCATCTTGAGGTTTAGACTTCTGGCGTTGAGTAGCAATACTCTTAGTTTCCTATCCCTTGTGATACCTATGGAGGTGGGTTTGTCTTTTGAGCCTTGCCTAAAAAAGGCACTATGGGGTAAGCAAGAGCCTTTGCCAATACTTATCGGTTTACCTTGGAGCTTTTCTCCCCGGGCCTCCACTGAAAATGGACATTAATCCAGTTGCACTATCCCGGTCAACAAACGTAAAATAAACAAATAAATAAATATATATATATATATATATATATATATATATATATATATATATATATATATGTTAGGTACTTGCTCTGTTTCTGTGCTGTATTTATTGATTTGGTTGACTTTATCACGGTTTTTCAGCCTGCACTTATTAAACAAATTCCATCTGTTTGTTACTATACTACTCTTAGGTTGTTTTAACAGTATTCGGATATTTCTTAATCTTCTTTGTTACTGCAAAAGCTGTTCTCAGTTTGCCAAGTTCTCCTGAGTCTGACAAAATATTTCCAAGTTTTGCAAAGTTTTTGTGTGTTGTGAACATTTCTCAGGGTTAGTGAACTTACTTCCAATGATTCCTGATACTGCTGAAATTCAGACCTCTTTTGTAAAGCATTTATCTGATTGATCAGAGGGTTTAACTTTGTAAAAGTCTTTCATCCTGTTGTTATAAAAGCCTCGTGCAAATGCGGTTCTCAGTAATTGCATATAAGCAAACCTCTCCGGTTTAAAATCCACTACAGGAAATAGTCTCCCAACTGTTCACAGCTGCTTGAAGAGCTGCCAGTTTAGGCAGAGGGTTGCACCATTGCAGGTCATCTAATAGTATACTACTAAACACTCTCACTTTGACCATTAAGTGACTCTCCCCTGTTCCCTCCCATCTAGAAATTATTTTTCCTTGCCTAACATAACATAGGCTAGATTCAGACTGCTGAATTTAGACTGTTTGGTATCACTGTTCTTGTAAACCAGCCATTTACATTAAGAGGGCCTCCCTGCACCATTGTGGCAGAAGTGTGTAGCTCAGGACCCATCTGAGTTGGGGATTGCTGGATAAAGGCTCAGTTTGGAGCTTTCCCATTTGTAGCTGTGTTAAAAACTGTTTAATTTCACCTGTATATAAACCTCACTTTTGCATAGGTTTGAGCTCAGTTTATCATTATTTCGTTTAGGAACTTTTAGGATTAATGAATTAACAAGCTAGTAATTATGGGGACGTTGAAAGGATTGGAATTTTTATCAGCATCAAATGTTTATATATATTTAGATATTTATACATTTTCACACATATGTACACATACATTTCACATGTGTTAACATTTTCAGAAGAGTAGTGAGGATGCTCGATTGGAACTGAACATATGTAGTTGAAGTGATGTTAGAATGATCTACTTTATGTATGAAATTGTTTAATGCACTTGTCACTTTAAATGCACTGTGTATTGGCGCCAAAGGCAGTATTTAAACTGCAACAGTTTCAGTGTTTAGATGTTCTGATGAAGCCCGCATTTGTGCGGGTGAAAGCGCTTAACTTGTATCATTAAGCAGAAGATTTTTATTCAACTGGGTGGTTGGTGTGCATTTATACATTTTTTGTATAGCATAACTACCAGTGGTCTGTTTATCGTGGGTGAATTACTGGCGTCCTAGGAGTTCGTGGATTTAGCGTTTTTAGCCTTTTCGTTTGTTGTTCATAGTTGATGGAACGCTTATTTGATATATATATATATATATATATATATATATATATATACACATATAGGCACTTGCTCTATTTCTGTGCTGTATTTATTGATTTGGTTGACTTTAGTACTGTTTTTCAGCCTGCACTTATTAAACAAATTCCATCCATTTGTTACTATACTACTCTTAGGTTGTTTCAACAGTATTCTGATATTTTTTAATCTTCTCTGTTACTGCAAAAACTGGTCTCAGTTTGCCAAACTTAAAACAATGGTCCTCACCCTTATTCAAAATATGTCTACTTAGAGCATTCTTGTCATTTATCCTTCTTATATCCAACTTATGCTCAATAACTCGCTCCCTTCGCCTTCTAGTGGTTTTCCCCACATAAAGTGAAAAAGAATAATATAATAATAATAATGTGTTCACACATCCTGTGATCAACAGGCAATATACTTTTCCCTCACAGCCAATTGTAATACCAATTTGTTTAAAATGTTTTTCATTTTATATGGGGAAAATCACTAGAAGGCTGAGGGAGCGAATTATTGAGCATAAGTCAGATATTAGGAGGAGAAATGACAAGAACTCTAAGTAGACATATTATGAATAAGGGTGAGGGACTATTGTTTTAAGTTTAGGGTAATAGACAGCAGTGAAAGGAACCGGGGGGGGGGGGTGATTTAAACAATATTCTTGAAAACAAAGAGTATGAATGGATTATTAGATTATGTGCAGAGTCTGAACCTGGTCTTAACAATACTCTAAGTATTAAACCTGTTTTAGTAAGAATACAACAATATATTTAATGTATTTAAAAAAAAAAATTGCAGTGTCATGTGATATGCTGGCAGTGGTCATGTGGTACTTGTTTGCTCCCATTTCTTCTTCTTCTTTTGGCTTTTCCCAGTTAGGGGTCACCACAGCAGATCACCTGTCCAACTCATGATTGGCAGTGGAGTTTTACGGTGTCAAGTTGCCAGCCCGGCGCCCAACTTTCCATGCAAGGCGTGCACACGCACTCACGCCTAGGGCCAATTTAGAGTATCCAATCCACCTACAGCATGTCTTTGGGATGTGGGAGGAAATGGGAGCACCCGGAGGAAACCCATGCGACCACAGGGAGGACATGCAGACTCCACACAGAAGGCACCCCAGCCAAGGATCGAACCAGACAACCTCTTGCTGTGAGGTAGTGTTTGCTCCTATTTAAATGGTGATTATTCTGTGTAATGGTATTAGCATTGAGAAATGGTTGTTACCCAAAAGCTTTGCTTTAATAAAGTTTTTGCTTGACGTTGGAGCGGTTTATCTATAACATGATATTAACAGCTATGAATGCAAAATTGTGCTGTGATGTAATTTATATACATTTAATGTCAGCATCTGACAGGATCATACACAAAACACTGATCAAAAAATTAGATCAAGGCATCAATATACTCTTGATTGTGCTCTTGATAAAATGGAGAGCTGCATGGCTTACAAATAGGACATGGCAAGTATCATACAGCAATTGGACAGGTGAAATTATTGATTACAGTCAGGGTGTCCTACAGGGCTCTGTCCTATGCCCTTACTTGCTTACATTTATCTAAACAACCATCCAACCACTACCTTTATTTCCACCCCACTAACTTCCTTGATTATAGCAAGCTCAGATGCTCATAAGCCTAGTACTTATTATACAGCAGGAACTTCTTATTGTAGCATTTGTTAATGTCTGTTATGCACTTCGCAGATAAAGATTCTAGTTGTCTACTGATGTACTATGTTCTTCATCTGTAAATATGTTTGTAATTAATTGCTTTGTTAAATTGTTAATCGCTATGTAATCCAATGCAACTACTGTCTGTTTATTTTAACTGTGGAGCTTTTCTCCCCGGGCCTCCACTGAAAATGGACCTACGTCCAGTCGGACACTCAAGGTCAACAAATGTAAATAAATAAATAAATAAAAATAAATAAAGCTATAAGACCTAACTTTTTCATCTGAGGTGTTCTACAGTCTATATGCAGATGACCTGAAATTGGGTAAACAGATTCTGTGTTACAGATAAGGCACGTCTGCAAAGGACCTTCACTAAAATTCACCATTTGGCACAGGAGAATAACATCTTAATAAAATCCATAAAAAACTAAGCATATGAGATTTGGGAGACATAAACTGAAAGGTGAATATATAATACAACACTCAGTGATTAAACTGTGGATTCATTTAAGGACTTGGGTATATGGGTAGATCCAGCTTTGAGTTTTTATAATCATATCAACCAATTGGTTAATGATAGTTACAGAACTATAGGTTGTATAAAAAAGACTTATAAAGTCTAGGAAATCAAAAATGAAGAAGTCATTGTTTGTTATTTATATTAGACACAGACAAGTATGAAATAGCAATATGGAAAGCTTATAAGAAAACAAACATGGGTGCACTGGAAAGAGTAAGCGGAAATATACCAAGGGCATCCACGGATGTGAAAATTTAAGTTATTATGAAAGAGCAAAATATCTGAACTTGTACAGTAACTTTTATAGATATCTAAGAGGAGATTTTATTCAGTTATATAGGGCATTTGGAGACAACCATCTCTGGGAATGTTTGTGGTTATCAAAAAGTACTATAGAATCATCAGACAATGTATGTAGAAGATTCAACAGAAATAAGAAATGTATTAATTGGTTCCTTGAAACAGCAGGCACAATGAGGATCATCTTACTTCTCAACCTGCTGGTTTTCTTTAAGAAGAGATGAAACAGTGGGAAGGGAGGAAAGGCTTAGAGTAGTTCTGATGGCCAACAGTCAAGGAGACCATCTCTCAGGGACTCTCCCTGAGGGGGAAATTATGGCAAAGCAATTGCTGCACTTGTTGTTCAGGGGTGATGCAAGGCTGGCCCAGAGACCAAAAATCTCCTTCACCACTCTGGGATTGAGAGACCATTTGTGAGGCAGGAGAATGCATCTGCTCAGTTTGTCCACTATCATGTTCGAGCTCCCAGGATGTGCATTTTTATCAGAAAGTAGTTGGAGGATATCGTCCATTGCCACACTTTGAGAGCTTGTCAACGCAGAAGGTACAACTTGGTTCCACCCTGTTTGTTGATGTACCAGACTACTGACATGTTGTCTGACTGAATCGCAATCGCTCCTGGAGGGAGGACAGTTTGGAAGGCTTGCAATGCTAAGAGCACAGCTCTCAGTGTCATAACATTGATATGCAGATTGGCCTCCACTGGGGACCAAGTGCCTTGGACTGTTCTTCCCAGATAATGCCCCCCCACACCCCATCTCAGAGGCATCTGTGGTCACTATGGCCTTGGGTTGAAGGGGAACAAAACGATGGCCCTAAAATAATTTCCTTGGATTACATCCACCAGGATAAGTCCTTCTTGCAATGACTGGTGATTAAACTTGGATGCGCCATCAGATGGGTTATAATGGACCACTGGAATGCCAGAAGCCATTGCAGCAGCCTCATCTGAAATTTTGCTAGTATAACTAAGGTAATGGTCACTGGCATGAACTCTAAAGCTTGAAGACTAGAAGCGCAGGAGCTGTGTTGTTGGCGAGAATGGCTTGTACTTGGGATTTTACCTTCTGTAGCCTATGAAGAGGAAGGGAAGCTACAGAAGACATGGTATTCAGACAAGCTCCTATGAACTCTAGATCTTGAGTGGCACTTAGTAGAGATTTTGATCGATTCACTGTAATGCCCAGATGAGTGAAGAGGTGCAGAATGAAATCTGTTGCTTAAAGCAGTAGAAAGCTGGTGGGAGCAGTGATGAGCCAATCATCTAGATAAGGAAACACCTAGAATCCATGCAGTCTCAAGTGAGCTGTTACTGCTGCCAAATACTTGCTGAACACTCTGGGGCTGTAGTGAGGCCAAAGGACAGCACTCTGTGCTGAAAATGACTGGCTCCTAGCTGAAAGCAGAACCAGAGGTAAGCAATCGGGCCCCCAAGCAGGAGCGCTGATAGGATTGTTCAGGGAAAGAATTTCTGGAACTTTGATTTTGCGAGACACCTTTGCCATGGGGTCAGTGTTTTCCATTAGAGCTTCTCCCTCTTACCCAAGGGGAAACATCACCATGTGTGTCCTGAAAAGGCCCTTGGGATTTATTTGAACCACATCTTACCGCTCCTCTGATTCCTACAGTAGGACCACTGGAGAGCAGAAAAACATATGCCCACTACAGATAGGGTCTTTCCAACTTTCTCACACCTGGCTAGAGTTTCTTTGATTTTGGGGCCGAATAAAGAAGATCTGTCAAAAGGATCACTGACGAAGGAAGACTTGCAATGCATGAACCTGCTGCCCTCATTGTCCCTGTGGTGGCAAGTGCAATAAGTCTTTACGGATGAGTTGAAAATAGACTCCAGGGTGGCTAGCTGGGAGGCCACTTTATCCTGGACCTCCTCAGACACAGCTCCTGCTAGGTTATCTGATAACTCTTTGATCAGATCCCTCTGGAGTCTAGTGAAATGTGCCATAAATTCAAGGACCTTAAAGCAAAGGTCGATGATGCGTACACCCACTTTCCAAATTTGCCCATTGACTTGGACTCTCGATTAGAGGGATGAACAGTGGAACTCTCCTCAGCTAGTTCCTCTTTGATGGCTGCCGCCACCACAATAGCATCTACCAATAACCCCTTAGCTCAATGCTGGTGGTCTTCTGGAGCTGAGAGAATTTTGTCTGGTCTCCAGGCAATTGTCTCTATGGAGTCAGGAGCCTTCCAAGCCCACTGCAAAATTTAATAAGATTGTGAGTGGGAGGGGTCACCCAAGAAGTAGATGTGTGAGCACCAAAAGCCTGCCAACTCCTCAGAGGTAGGGTCTTTGGACTTCCAGTTAGTCTTCTGTTTCAGAATCTCTAGATACGTCTTTTGGGGGTGACCGGGGGGGGGGCCCTCCCCATCACTTAAGTCATTGTCTTCTGTGACAGATTGCTCAGGGAAATCTAAGCGTTTCCTCTTACATGTCTTTTTCTAGGGTGGCTCCTCAGTGGGAATTCCTGAGAAGGACTTAGAAGAAGAGGGGCCCTGTGCAGGGGTATCTTGCAGCTTAGAGTCTTGCTGTCCAAGCGTGGAGGTTGGTGGCATCTGTGGGCATGAGGGAGTCCTGTTATAAAACTCTGACATGGAAGGGACTGAGAGCCTGCAGAGGCCAATCCCCTCTCCATTACCTGGAAGGCAGACCCCTTGAAGAGGGATGGGATCCCGGGACCGAGAAGAACAACCTCAGAACAGAGGTCACACCCTGCTCAGACAGACCTACCCACGAAGCAGGAGCCAAGGTAGAGCCCACATCAGCCGAGGTTCTGACAGTCAAGTACGACTCTGAATAAAAAAATGGAGCTGATCTGGAACCCTTGGACCCAACAGCGGAGCTACAGCCCTGGAAGTACATTGGTTGTGAAGGAACAGAGGAAGTCCAGGCAGATCCTGGAACTGAAGAGGAAAAAGCTGTTGGCACCAGAGCAGCTGGAACAGGAGGGATCAGAGTCATAAACTCTAAGCCCTGAGAGGAGGATAGAGGAGGAAGATGTGGTGGAGTCCTGGAAGAAAACACCCCAACTCCAGAAGGGACAGGGGTTTGGGAAGAGACAGAAATATCCCTGGCCACTAGCAGCTGATCCATCAACCTCACATCATCAACTTTGGTTAGACTCCTGGAGGAACAAACAGATAAGCCTGAGCGAGATTCTGGTCTGTTAAGAAAAGGTCCCACAAAGGGGTCAAATAAAGGGTGAATACCTTGTCCTGGGTGTAGTAATTATGTTGTTTGTGGCACCGATGGAGGTTCCAATATTTGGAAGTGTAGTAGGAGGAGTCAGCACTGACAGGGAAGCTGAAGATGTTAGTACCAATGTGACTAGCACTGAGGTCTGTGGTGCCATAGTAGACAGTTCCGAGGTAGTCAGTTCCGAAATGTGCCTAACTTTAATCTTCAGTTCCACTGAACTAGTGGGAGCAGAAGGCTTATGCATTTTTGCTGCCGGAGCCGAATGCAATGCCAGCACCAAGTGACTTTTCTTAAGTCCTAGATCAGATTCAGAGGGAGATGTGTCAGACTTGGACAGAGCTTCCTCAAAAGAGGACTTAATTATACCTTTCAATATTAATTTACTTTTCCTTTCGACTAAGGGCTGGTTGCTAAACACCTGGCAAATAGTACAGTCTTGTTGAAGATGAGCCGGGCTTAAACAATACACACAGGAAGGATGCCCATCGGAATTGGGTATCTTCCATCCACAATCATGACACTGTTTAAAGCCAGTAGTTCTTTTTGATTTATCCCCCATGTTGACAGGCACCAAAAAAAAAAAAAAAAAAAAAAAAAAAGAATGAAAGGTCAACAGGCATCAATCACACACACTTGCACATAGAAGGAAAAGAAAACTACCAACAATGGTAGTCCAAAATTACAGAAAGATGTAGAAAGAGACAGAGAGAGAGGTAGTAACAATGATGGTAGGGAAAGAGTACCATATGGTAAAAAGAAGCACACTCACTTGACAAACAAATGGGATAGAAAACTAGAAGGAAAAAGAATATGGGTAGAAGTAGCACAAATAAAAAAAAAAAAAAACATACATACATACATACATATATATATATATATATATATATATACATACCTACATTAAACAGGAAAAATCAAGGACAAAACTATGAAAATGTCACTTAGCGGCGAGAGAATCAGGCTGATGTGACTTGCGACAAGAGCGGCAAATGAGATCTAAGGTAATCTGGAGAAGGGTATGAGATCTAAGGTAATCTGGAGAAGGGCAATGTGGGTAGAGTCTCAGCTGAAGCGTTTTTGGCTTGCGCAAGGTGTGTAATAGCCAAGCCAATGCCAAGGGCCAGAACTATGTCCAAAGGTAAAGGATAAATGAAGACTGACATCAGATCAAGTATTTCGGTATACTGGCAGGTTAGAAGGGCATGAATGCCCATGCTTGAAATATCTGTAGGCAGTTTAGAGTGCTGTATTTCTACCACTGTATTCTAAACTTTCTCTTCACTCTTGACTTCTTGCCGTGTCTGTTACTGTTTAGTTAGATAAATTGCTGCACTCTAGGCTGTTTCACTGTTTAAGTTGGCTACTTCTTGCACTTAAAGGGGCACTGGCTCAGATTTTTTGCTAGAGGAGTTTGTTTACATTTTAGTACTCTAAGTCACATGTTCAGCTAGAGGCAAGGTTTTCAAATGGCCTTTTTAGCATACTGCAGGTCAGATTACACAAACTCTCAGTGGGGGGGTTTTAGAGGAAATGCTTAGAACTTGCAGCTGCAGTTTGTCCTTTTGTATTTTCCTTCCCCCACTCATGAACAATTAGATTAGCTGAATGATTGGATTTTACTCAGCTAGAGATGCTATCTTCTTGTCACACACAGACCTGGAGCCTCTTTAGCAATGAAGTGATAGCTACTTTACTATGTATTTGCTTTTGCAAATAAGTATTCAAGCCTAGACAATAGTATTTTTCATGCTTGTTGCTACAAATGTTTTTCCCTCCACTATCAATTATTTTTCATACAGTGTGCTCTTAGTGTTGCTTGTGTGTGTGTGTGTGTGTGTGTGATGTAGGTGCACTTTTATAGTCATACATATTTCCCTCATTTTACAGCACAGCATTGCTTTGGACAGTTGCGCCTTGCAAAGAAACATGTTGACTAACAAATGCCCAAATATTCTAAAATAATAAAATATTTTGCATCTCTTCTCTAAAAATATCATGCAGCTTTCAAACTGAATCTAATCACTGCTCTAAAAGTATTTTCTCATTAACTGATGCTCTATGTTGTCCTTCAGAAATCACACCATAACTATTTGTCTAATAGTGATTCCATCCTACTGGTTTTTCTTTTCTCACTTTTTTTCTATCATTCATTGTGGTAAAATGTTTCCAACTTTCACATGTTTCCTGCCTGTTTGAATGAAGTACAGTTAATTTACACTGATTAGCATTTGAAAGCTGAAGCAAATGCAGTCTATACATTTCACCATATACTTTTCAGTACCATTCCTAGTATATTATAGTAGGTAATTACAGGGGTACTTTTACAAAGGCAGTAAAAAGTAAGTGCTGCAACCAAAAATCTCATGCTATGATAACACTATATTTTGACAAATAGCTACTTTTCTATGTATGTATGCATGCATGCATGCATGTATGTAACACAATCTACATTTATATTCATGCGGTTTGAAAATAACATCCTCTTCGTGTGTTACTGACAGACTTGAAATTCTAGGCATTTTTGAATATCTATAAATTTCAGATATGATACATATCTAAAAATGCAGATCGCAGTTCACAGACCTATTAATCACGTCTGTACATTGGTTACATGATAGCATCACATAACATAGTGTTTAGTACAGAGAAGTAACAAAAAGTACAGTTTTGTACCTACCATAAATGTAGATGTTCGAGGATCCACATTGCTGCAGTCCTAACTATTGGGTAGTCCGCTGTCCAGTCGGCCCGAATACCAAAGTATATGACGTGGTCAGGGCGCATTAGACTGACGCCAGTACGACAGGGTACTAATGCGCATGACCGACGTCATATCCTCAGTCTTTTCTTGCCCCAGATGTCAGAAGACCCTGTAAAGATAAGGCCAAAAACAAAAACTCCCAAAATACCTGCACCAAAAATATATATACAATATATACACAATTAGCAGAATATAACCTCACCTACACAACCACCCCTAAACACAGAGGGAAGGAGGGAGGGTTGGACTGCAGCAATGTGGATCCTCGAACATCTACATTTATGGTAGGTACAAAACTGTACTATGTTCTTCATTCCACATTCCTGCAGTCCTAACTATTGGGTAGAATCCCAAAGCAGAGGTAAGGGAGGCTGGCAAATCATAAGGAAGCAGGAACTGACAACATGCCTTGCAAAATAGCTGTGGCAAAACCAGCCCTAGACTTAGAGTAGAGAGGAAGGTGATAATGCTTAGAGAAAGTATGCACTGAACTCCAAGTAGCTGCCTCCAAAATATCCTTAGTTGCCACCCCCCTTAGAAATGCCGTGGAAGTGGCAGTAGCCCTAGTGGAATGAGGCCTAATCCCAGCTGGAATCTCCTTGCCATGATGGGAACAACAAAATGTAATGCAACACCCAATCCACCTAGAAATAGTTTGTTTTGACACAGGCTTGCCCTTTGAAGTCAAAGCAAAAGAAACAAACAACTGCTGAGACTGCCTAAAATCCTTAGTCCTGCTCAAATAATAACGCAATAGCCTGTGTACATCTAAAGTGTGCAAAATCTTTTCCCCTTTATTTTGGGGATCTGCATAAAAAGTAGGCAAATGAATAGTTTGGTTTAAAGCCACACTAGAAACCACCTTAGGCATAAAGGAAGGATTAGTACGTAAAGATACCCTATCCTTATGAAAAATCAAAAAAGGCTCCACTGCCATAAGGGCCTGCAACTCAGAAACCCTTCTTGCAGAAGTAATGGCCAACACAAAAGCAGTCTTCCATGACAAGTATTTCAATTCAGCAGTAGCAGGCTCAAAAGGTTGTAGAGTAAGTTTCTCCAACACAAAATTGAGGTCCCAAGCAGGAGTAGGAGCTCTACGTGGGGGTCTTATATTCTTTGCCCCTCTAAGAAATTGCCTGAACAAAGGATGCGAAAACAATGGTGGGTCACAATCATAGTGAGCTGAAATTGCTGCAGCATGAATCTTAATGGAAGAGAAAGACAAACCTTTGTCCAGTAACTCAGTAAGATATTGAAGAGCCACACTCAAATTTGGCTCAGTAATCTCCAAATTGTTTGCTGCACTCCAAAACAAAAATCTCTTCCATTTTTCTGTACACTTTCCTTGTACTAGGTCTTCTGGCTTCCATAATCACATTTAAAACTTGTTGAGGAAGCTGAGACCTGCTGTCTTTCAAAACAAAATATGCCAGGCTGTTAGATGTAGAGAGTGAAGCTTGACATTGAGCAGATGACCGTCCCTCTGAGACAACAGGTGTGGAATCAAGGGTAAAGGCCATGGAGGCTTCCTTACCAGACTCCTCAGTAATGGGTACCAGTGCTGCCGAGGCCAATCTGGAGCTATTAAAATCATCCTTGGCTTGTCTTGTCTGACCTTTAGAAGCACCTTTGGAAGAAGAGGCAGAGGTGGAAAGGCATACACATGAAGATTTTTCCAACTGAAAGAAAGAGCATCCACTTTCCAAGCTGTGTGATGAAATCCTTTCGCAAAACTTTGGCAGCTGGTGGTTTAGTGGAGAAGCGAACAGATCTATGTCTGGAGTTCCCCATGACACTGTCAATTTTTGAAATACATGAAGATCCAGTTTCCACTTGTGGGATCCATGATTTGTCTGCTTAATACATCTGCTAAGGAGTTCTGTGCTCCCGCAGAAACCTTGCCTGAAGAGTTAGTTGCAGACTGAGCGCAGTCTCCCATAAAATCATTGCTCGCCTGCACAATGGGTAAGAATGTGTTCCCCTTGTTTGTTGATGTACCACATGACAGTTGTGTTGTCTGTTAGAATCAACACCTGCCCTGGAAGAAGTAACTCCTTGAAAGCAATTAATGCAAACTGAACTGCTAACATCTCTTTCATGTTGATATGTAGATGCTGTAGTCTGGCAGGCCACTTGTCTTGTATCCACTTTCCATTTAGATGAGCTCCCCAAGCAACATCTGAGGCATCTGCCGTTAGAATCTGACTTGCCTCTGGCCGGGTCACAGAGAGTCCCTTGTTTAGGTGACATTCCTGAGCCCACCACAAAAATTCCTTTTGAATGCAAGGTATTATTTGAATGACAGTGTCCAAATCCTGGCAGTGCTGTGTCCACAGATTTTTGAGATACCATTGTAGCTTCCTCATATGCAGTTTGGCATTGGGAAGCACCAGAATACAAGATGCCATGAACCCTAAGGCTTGAAGGACTGTCCTTGCAGTCAGCCCGGACTGAAGAGATAGATGATGGAAGTAACTGGAAAGATTCTTTTGTTTGTCCGGGGTTAAAAAGGCCATCTGGGCTGCTGTATTCAGTCTCACACCCAGAAAGCACATGTCTTGAGAGGGTACTAGACTGGACTTTATTTCGTTCACAGAATACCCTAGGCATCTTAGCACTGCTATGACATATTCCAGATGCTGTAGAAGATCTTCTTTTCTTGAGCCAGAATCAGGCAGTCGTCCAAGTAAGGATATATTTGGATTCCTTTTAGCCTGAAGTAAGCTATCACTGGAGCCAGAACCTTTGTGAATACTCTGGGCGCAGTAGATAAGCCAAAGGGCAATGCAGAGAACTGATAATGAGAATTTCCAGCTCGAAAACGCAGATACTTCCTGCAACTTAGTCTGATTGGCACATGAAGGTAAGCTTCCTTGAGATCTAAAGTTACCATCCAGTGATCTTTGCCCAGCAGAGGTAAAAGCTGTTGTAACGTCAACATTTTGAACTTGGGAATGTCCAGATAAGTGTTGAGGATAGATAAATCCAGAATTGGTCTCCACGTGTTCCCCTTCTTTGGTACTAGGAACAGGCGAGAATAAAATCCTAGGCCCCTTTCGGCACAGGAACTGACTGAATGGCCCCTATTTGGAGCAACAGAGAAATTTGCTTGTGAGCCTCTGTCCTTTGAAGAGGAGGAATGTCTGGCATGCCTTTGAAAGGAGGCAAGGTATGGAAATAAAACCTGTAACCGTGGTGAATAATATCCAGAACCCATCTGTCTTGGGTAATTAAATCCCAATTTTCTTTGAAAAGAGACAGCCTTCCTCCCAAAGGTGCTGCCAGGCGAGAATGTACTGGCAGCTGAAAAGGTAGGTCATTGGGTCTGCTACGAAGGACTGACCCCTGCCCTCACCAGAAGTCTGAGCAGGGGAACTCCTGTCCTAGGCCTAAAAGAACCCTGAGCTCTGCCCCTACCACGCCTAGACCTACCCCTAGACTGGGAATCATAAGCAGGATAAGTCCATCCCTTAGTAGGCCAATTTCTACTAAACTTGGAGGCTGCACCTGCAAAAATCTTTAACAGTTTGCATAGACTTAGCCTTGTCCTCCATTTTCTTCAAAACTGCTTCCACAGGCGAACCAAACAACACATCAGACTGTAAAGGAGCATCCAAAATCCTTGTCTTAACATGCTCAGCTAAATTCTGATCTCTCAGCCAGGCGTGCCTAAAGAACAGAACCAGTGGCAGCCACCCTGGAGGAGGCCTGCACAGCATCAAAACCACACTGCAAGGAATGTTTACCTACCTGTTCAGACACATGAACTAAATCCTGCAACTCTTTACACTCAATACCTTCAGCCAGAGCATCCACCTTAGATTTCAACTGTGAAAGAAGATAATTCTGATATTTTAACATGTGAAACTGACAATTCAACGCCTCATGGCTAAAGTGGAAGAAGTATACACTTTCTTTCCCCATCTATCCAAAGCCCTTGCCTCTTTATCAGGAGGGACAGGATTTTTAACAACTGAGGCCTTCACACCTTTAGGCCCCTGAGAGACAGTTTCTGGGTCTGCCCTAGGACTCTTAAAAGATACTTATGAGCTTCAGGCACCCTATAATACCTATCCGGTTTAACTGGGGCAGGAGGCAAAGAATCAGGATTCAGGGAAGCCTCTGCAAACACATCTTCCACCACATTCAAAACAGGAGGTATAGCTAAAGGCCTATGCTGGGGTAAAACAAGAATTCCCTAAGCCTTTTCCTGGAATCAGAGAAATCTTGACCTTCCCATTTAAAATGCTCCCTCATGGAATGCAGAGTCTCTGAAATGAAAAATCCTCAGGAGGAGAAGCAGAAGGAGTAGAATCATCCACATCAGAATCAGAATAAGGAGGGTACTCCTGCAAGTCTTCAGCCAAGACTCAAGCCTCCAGCATTGCTCAAAACTCTCAAACTCAGGTTCCACCCTAGGCCTCTTATCAGGAGGGGCATAGAACCCCTAATCATAGTAATCAAATCCTCTGCCATTTTAAGCATATGTTTCTTAGGCAAAGAGCCTGAAGTACTAGGAGAAACCCCACAGAAGCTAAACTTGGCCTGCCCTCAAAGAAGCCTTGGAAACTGAAGGAGAGGCTCTAACCACCTTAGGAAGAGAGGGAAGAACAGCCACCTGAGAAGCCCCTCAGCCTGGCCTACTTCCTGAGAGGATACATCCTGTAACAGTAAAGTCTCTTCCTGAGACTCCAAAGAGACACCTGGCAAAACCTCCGGCTCCACTGAGTTTTCCAAAGAACCGACGCCTGGGACTGTCGGTTCCTCCACCCTAGGCTTTGCTGCTTTATCTTTGCTTTTAGCGAAGCGCGCCGGAGCATCCGGCGGCATTTTATAATTACAACGCTTCCCAAACACTAACCTGGCACAGTCTAACCTTCTCTTAATAGTGCGTTTGTTAAATCTAGCACAAGAGCGGCATCCAACAACGTCGTGCTCAGGCCCTAAACAAGGTATACACAAAGTATGGTAATCCCTATGAGGTATCTGTTTCACACAAGAAATACAGTTATTCACTTTTTCTGACATCTGGTTAAATACTGAGGCAAGAAAAAACCAAAATATTCCCAACGGGTACTTAGCCAACTTTGATTCGGTCTGAAACTCTGACTTCAGAAACTTTCAGAACGCCAACCTGCACTCGCAAAATTGCTTCTGCATCGGACCATGCGGCAAAAAAGACTGAGGATATGACGTCGGTCATGCGCATTAGTACCCTGACATACTGACGTCAGTCTAATGCGCCCTGACCGACGTCAGCCATATACTTTGGTATTCGGGCCGACTGGACAGCGGACTACCCAATAGTTAGGACTGCAGCAATGTGGAATGAAGAACATCCTAAAAACTTATACAGATGTAGTACTGTCATCTTGGAAGACTTGGCAGGACATGAGTGAGTAACAACATTTACATAATGCCTTCCAGTACACTTCTGGATGACCCAAACCATACAAAAACACACCCCAGGCCTGAATGAGAAATATTCTACTGACACAAAGTGTACTGTCTAGACAGCTAGACTGCATATCTCATGCCAGTGACGGAACAGTGTTCCCACGCAGTAGGTCACCTCTGGTGATGCTCTCATTGCTATGCACTGATAAGCCCTACAGTGCTATACCCCAAACCTGAATGCATCAAATGAAAACAAGGACATGTTGTCTCAGTTCAAGGATAGGACTGCCATCACCTTGTCAAATGTCCGCAACAGTACACACAAGGTATGGTCAAGTGTGTTGATGTCACATTTTAGGTCTATGCAAAAGTCTGACATAATGCTGAGGGTCAGTTAAACATTAAAGGGTAATGCAGCCATAGTGACTTATTATGCAGTACAATAATATTATGCCAGGTAGTACAACATTCATACACTGTATACATAGTTTTCTGTCATTTCACTTTCTCAACAATACAAACAGTTCTGCTGTTATCCTACAATGTGGAATTATACTTTTAGCATATCTGGGTGCTGACTAGCCTGCATCACATCACATTACTGTACTGTCCTACTCTGTTATCCACACCCTCATTTGTGTAACTACCTCTAAATGTAATCAATAATGTGTTCTGAGCATATACATATTGCACATAATACACAAACTCCACAGATATAGCCAACCTGCTGGCAGGCAGGTTCAGTGAAAACTTCACCCCCCTTTCCCCCATCAGTAAATCAGGACATCCCCAGCACCTGCCCTCTCAAAGGCAAAAAGTGTGGTCTCCATGGGACCTGATAACATCCCTGGCTGCATCCTGCATGAACTCAGGCATGAGCTCTCAGCTCCATTAGATACCCTATTCAACCAAAGCCTGAGCACCAGCTTCATCCCAGCTGAATGCAGGATAGCAACTGTCATCCCTCTACACATGGGTGGAGCTTCCACTGACCCAGGCAATTATAAGCCCTTCAGCCTAACTAGCCTGATCTGCAAGGCCATGGAACGTATCATCATGGACCTTATAAACAAGGACATTGGCAACTTTCAAAAGCTTGACCCCACACAGTTTTATTTTGTCAAAGGGAGATCATGCCTGTTAAATTTGGTTGACTTCTTTGAAACAGTCACCAAAGACATGGATGAGGGGAAGATGGTGCACAGCACCTACGTTGACCTCGCCAAAGCCTCTGACACTATTCCTCACTTGGGCATAATAGATAAACTCTCCCAGCTAGGCATTAACCTGTATGTTACCAGATTGGTAGCTAACTGGCTCACTGATAGAACCCACTCAGTCAAAGTAGGGAAAGCCACCTCTAGTTGACCAGTAATGAGCGGTGTACCCCAAGGATCGGTCTTGGGGCCTCTTCTGATTGGGATATACTTTTCTGAGGTGCAAGCCAAAACCAGTGGTCTGTGGCTGACCAGGTTTGCAGATGACTGCAAGCTGGGTGCTATCTTAAATTCCCCTAGTGATGTGAACATCCTCCAAGAGGGCCTTACCCAAACTAACGATTGCTGTCAGAAGTATGGCCACAAACCGAATGCCAAGAAATGCATCATTATCCTCTTTGCAGAAAATGTCATCCCTGCTAATTATCAGATTAATAACAATGTATTAAGCATGCAATCAGTTGTGAAGGACTTAGGCACACAGGTTGATAGCAACCTGACTTTTGACCATGACATTGCCTCTGTTATACGTAAGGCTTTCTATATGGCTCACCTCATAAATAAGGGTGTTTCATCTAGGAACAAGTTGGTCAAAACATCCCTGTACTCCTCCCTTATCAGACCCATTATCGAGTACAATGTCCCCTTTGGCATGTACCTTGACAAGCACATGCAGCAGAGAAACAACAGAGGTTCCTGACCACGAAAATCCAGGGTCTCAAACACCTATCCTATACAGATAAGCTAAAATCCCTGTCCCTCTACTCAGTCTCATACAGACTGCTCAGAGGTGACCTGTGTCTGGCATACAAGGCCATTTCAGACCCAGCCTTGACGGAGTTCCTGCATACCCATAAGACAAACTTCACTCATGCAATTCAAAAGCAAGGCCTTAACCTGGTCTGTAACATTAATAGAACTTGTTGGCGGGATAGATTTGTGAACCAAAGCCCCCCCCAATCTGTGGAATAGACTTCCACTCAGTGTTAAGCACAGTACCTCTCTAGCCCTCTTTAAAAGAAACCTGGATGACTGGATGGGAAACAGAAAATATACCCCTGGGATCCCAACTGTGTCCCTGCTGGACAGGGGAAACAGGTGTTAACTTAGAGAGAACATGGATGAAATTCTTAGCTAGATTTACATATGCCTCTGGGCCAGTAGCCTAGTATCAACCTATGATCCTTTGAACCTATAATAGAAAATTATATACATCTACAGTATATCCATCTATATATATATATATATATATATATATATATATATATATATATATACACACACACACACATACATATATATACATACACACACACGATGTGGCAGGACTGAAAACCTACAAACTAACAAATTGTGTAGAATGTAAACTATATTCTCCAACACAAAAAATAAATACATTAAATACATTTACAAAATGTTATTCAGAACAGTTTTGGTTGCACAAAGGTGGTGAGAAATTTTGATAATAATATCCCGTTAACTTTGATGCTAAAATTAAATTAAATTAAATTACACTGAAAAATAAATACGCACATTGGACACAAACTACAGGGATGAAGTAGAATTAGAAACAATAACCTGAGAACACTTTGGCATGGAATGACAGTATCACTGTATTTGTTATTCGCTAGGTCATTAAAGTATGCAGACAGGACACCGTCACCCGTCGACAGGTCCAGGCTGTGGTGAATAGCGTAGTAACGCCGGGAGTTTGGATATCTGCTACGCCAGCTTGAAGGCCGCGTGTTGCAACTAGAGGGTCAGCCTGTCCCTCCTACTCAGCTCCCACCACAGCCACCTTCGGGGCTGTGGAGGTGCAGTGGAGACTGCACATGGGTGGGGTCCTTAGTCCTACTGTAGCCACTATGTGGCTCATGCGCTTCCAATTTCCAAACACCCCTCCCCATCAAGGTGTTTACCCCCCCCACATATCATATACCACCCCTGTATGCTGTCTTGTCTCTCTTGTCTGTTATCCTACCCAAACTACCTCCCCAAATATACCTACTATCCCACCCCAACATCCCACTCTCACCGGAAAAAAAAAAAGGGAAATCTGTTCCCAAAAAAACAAAAAAAATCTCACCCCATACATAGCTGCCCAATTCGCACACATGTCCACTGGATACATGTAATCTGGGCTAATTGGCTTCACAACATATTGTTGTCCTCACTCCTCTCTCAGGGGTTTGAGTGTCCAAATCTATCTCCAAATTCAGTGTATATGCACAGCTGTTGCTGTAGAAGAAATGGGCAGCTATGGACTTTCCCTACACCCATCCTGCACATCCTTAGCTATTTTTCCTACTGTCTTTCCCTCTTTGCGACCCTTTTTCACCACTATCCTTATCAACCCTTTTTCATTTCTTTTAAAGAAATTAGCAAGGGGATAAGCGGAAGTAAGCACTTTTAAGCAGCAGTAAGTGGGTTTAAGCCTGTTTGCGCAGGGGTAAGCAATGCCTACACAGGTTAAGCAATTGAGAAGCTACATCAGTATAAGAAACTGTAACCAGATGTTAGCAGTGCTTACCTACACGTAAACCCTCTTTCAACTGCTTAAAAGTACCTTAATCACTGCCTATATATATATATATATATATATATATATATATATATATATATAAAAAAAACTATATACACATATGCATAGATCTATAGATATGTATGTCTATATATATATATATATATATATATATATATATATATATATATTACCTGTATTATATACAGATATATATCTATAGATATAAAAGAGAACATAACAAATACATATATGATCAAAGTCAGTGTTAATGGGACTGAGGAGGCCCAAGCTAAATATGTTTTGTAAGTATTGATATCACCCCTCCCCACAGCAAAACACATCTACCCTGCAATACAATACCAACTGTTGCAAGTTCCATACCCAGGATCCAACACAACATGGGCACAAGACGTTAACAGTAATCCATCCCACCTGTATGATATCAGGATGGTATCAATAACATATCATTGCAGTACACTCTGTCTACCATAGGGAATGTACAATGATAAAGCAGTAAACATTCCAAAGATACATATACACACACACACACATATATGCAGATGCATATATACACATATATATATGTATGTAACTACACATACACACACACAGATATGTATAGGAAGCTACATATTTACAGGGTGCACACCATACTGAACAGCCAGTATTCCTACAGTTGCCACCTTATCAAATGGACAGTGTATGAGTCACCCATACAAAAGACAATTGTTGCCTGAAACATATACCCACAGAGAAGTCAAAGGATATGACACCATACACAGGTTTGCATACATAGGGAAGTTTTATTTGTGTACGGTCACATTTGTATATGCCATGTCATATGACTGTTTATACTTTGAAATACATACAAACAGATAATGCAACTCTCAAGCATATCATTTAATACAGTAATACGAAAGCATAACATATGCTGCTGTCCAGGCCAAGGCCTGCAAGTAGCACAACAGTAAAGAAAGACTGGGCCAGAGGATAACAATTAATCAACAGCAAGTAATGCAGATGTATAGTCCAGCACTCTGTACGCAATCCCTAGGGGGAAAAGAGGTACATTGACACAATGGGATGCATCTGTTATATAACAATGCATAACTGAAACCATCACAATCACACTGACAAACAGAATAGTTTGTATGGCAGTAAGCAGTAGGCCAGAAATTTTCCCAGAGTGTAATGTGTGGTAATGTTCACCCAGATACCTTAAGGCAGCTTACTCCTGATATCCCTCACATGTTGTAACAGCCTAGGTTATTTATTGTGCATACCCCCCCATAGACTGACTTACAGGGGCATACAACACTGTTACATACACTGACCTCTGGACTGCAGAAGGACACTCATGTTTTGATCAGATGGAGCCCAGATATATATGAACCCAACCCCACAATATATGTGGGGGCCACAACAGCACTGGAATGATGGCAGGAATGGCAGCATGACAATCACAGGCCACTACATAACAACCCCTGACTGAATGTCATATGGACAAAGCCTGGTATGTAGGTGGAGGACAGAGGCCGGAACACAGGCCCATATGTGAAACAGTGTTGTCATACACTGAGAAAATTGCTGCTGTTACAGGATAGTCTGCAACATACCCTTAGTCAGGAATATGAAGTCAGATTCATAAATGGATTTAGCCATGTACAATAGCACTCAACACACACACACTGCCAGTGATATATCTGACAATACCTGTGTGGTGGACAGACAAAACATAACAGACCATCATGTGGATAGGCCCACAGTTGAGAGCTATGCAGACAGACTGCACTCCATGTTAAACTAGTATGTACATACAAACCCTGTAACACTGGCGCTATATAATGCATATGACAAAACTACTCACACTGTCTGTAGTACTGGAACCTTCTACAAATATGTAGCTTGCCTGAGTCTGCAAGCCCTCTTGTAAAAGGTATTGCTACCTGCTGTCTTTAACACTGCTGCCCACACACAGGAAGGATGTCCACCATACAGGAAAGGTAAAGGGACCACGCCCACCTAATGTAGGGATTTATAGTAGTGGGTTCCCATGACAGTGGTATTTGGAAGTACAAAACAGCATGCAGGTAGCAAGTGAAGGATATTGACTGGTGCAGAGGCCATCACCTGATCATGTGGATCACCTACACAATCCATGCTGCAACCTATTCAAAGCAGTTCAATCCATTTACTGGAGAGAGTGAGTGAGAGAGAGAGAGAGAAACAAACTAACAAACAAACTAAGATAGAAAGCAGGCAGGCCGAAGGCCAAGGCAAAGAAAAGAAGAAAAAAAAAAAAAACCTAACAAGCAAACTATCCAGAACAGACATCATTCCCACAACAGGTATGTGAAGTATATATGCATGTAATTGACTGTACTACTTGGTCCATAATAATGGGGCAGATGATGTGGAATGATTTATATGTGCCATCAGGTGTTGTTGTAATGATGTTCAGCTGAACGACTGCTATGGACAATGGAGTCTGTCCCTGTGGATAGTGGGCCATACCTGTCAATTGTGCAGAGCAGCACTGACTGACGAGATGCAAGCCATCACAGTTTGTGTTGTGTAATGGAAAACATGTATATTGCTGTGGCCAATAGCTGGTGGTAGAAGTAATGCCATTATGAAGGACATGTGGGTTCCAGATCCCACCACTTGCAGGACACTCAAGTTAACATGTAATGTAGCATGCTGAAATGCCATAGCTGTGTAATAGGCTTACCTGCAATCTGTCACTATATATAACCCCCTAATGTTAGTCTGTGTCCATATGTGGCACCTGTCTGGGTTGTAGCAAGGCAGAACAGTGCAGCAGTGCAGGAAGGAGAGTTAGAGATTGTGGGCCTGATGTCTGAATGAACTATATATATATATATATATATATATATATATATA
Organism: Protopterus annectens; assembly: GCF_019279795.1. Taxonomy (NCBI): domain Eukaryota; kingdom Metazoa; phylum Chordata; order Ceratodontiformes; family Protopteridae; genus Protopterus; species Protopterus annectens. The sequence goes on from NC_056734.1 coordinate 138,162,165, forward strand.
TATATAAAACCCAGTCACTGTGGATGCACAAGCCAGTGCATTTCTTTGTGCCGGTACCAAGCCTGGATAAATGGGGAGGGTTGTGTCAGGAACGGCATCCGGCATAGAGCTTCACCAAATCATTTCATGCAGTCACCAGTAAATATTTCCATACCGGATCAGTGGAGGCCCAGGTTAACAATGACCGCCACCAGTACTGTTAGCCAACAGGGTGCTGGCAGATACTGGGCTACTGTTTGCCGAAGGAGGAGGAGAGGCGGAAGGCATGGCTGAAGGCAGGAAGAGAGGAGAAAGGCTAGGACTATGGTAGTGAGGGTCGGAACTTTGAATGTTGGCAGTATGACTGGTATAGCGAGAGAGCTAGCTGATATGATGGACAGAAGGAAGGTTGATATATTGTGTGTGCAAGAGACCAGATGGAACGGGAGGAAGGCTAGGTGTATTGGAGGTGGGTTCAAATTGTTTTATCATGGTGTGGATGGGTGGAGAAATGGCATAGGAGTTATTCTTAAGGAACAGTATGCTAAGAGTGTTTTGGAGGTGAAGACAGTGTCGGATAGAGTGATGTTTATGAAGCTAGAAATTGATGGTCTAATGATGAATGTTGTTAGTGCATATGCTCCACAAGTTGGGTGTGCAATGGATGAGAAAGAAACATTTTGGAGTGAATTGGATGAAGTGGTGATGACTGTACCCAAGGGTGAGAGAGTGGTGATTGGAGCAGATTTCAATGGGCATGTTGGTGAATGGAACAGAGGGGATGAGGAAGTGATAGGTAGGTATGGTGTTAAACAAAGGAATGCAGAAGGTCAGATGGTAGTGGATGTTGCGAAAAGGATGGATATGGCTATGGTGAATATGTATTTTAACAAGAGGGAGGATCATAGGGTGACATACAAGAGTGGAGGAAGATGCACACAGGTGGATTATACCTTCTGTAGGAGGGCCAGTCCCAAGGAGATTGGAGACTGTAAACAGGTGACCGGAGAAAGTGTAGTTAGGCAGCATAGGATGGTGGTTTGCAGGATGACTGTGATCAAGAAGAGGAGGAGGAGTGTGAGGGCAGCACCAAGGATCAAATGGTGGAAATTGAAAAAGGGTAATTGTGAGGTGGAGTTCAGGAATGAGTTAAGACGGGCACTGGGTGGCAGTGAAGAGTTACCAAATAGCTGGGTAACTACAGCAGAGCTAGTAAGGGAGACGGCTAGATAGTTGCTTGGTATCACATTGGGACAGAGGAAGGATGACAAGGAGACATGGTGGTGGAATGAGGAAGTACTGGAGAGTATACAGGCAAAGAGGTTGACAAAGAAGAAGTGGGATTGTCAGACAGATGAAGAAAGTAGACATGAGTTAAGGGGATGAGGTGCATGGCAAAGAGAGAGGTGGTGATGGCTAAGGATAAGGCATATGAAGAGTTGTATGAAAGGTTGGACACTAAGGAGGGAGAAAAGGACCTGTACCGATTGGCTAGACAGAGGGACTGAGCTAGGAAAGATGTGCAGCAGGTAAATGTGATAAAGGATAATGAGGGAAACATACTCACAAGCGAGGAGAGTGTGTTGAGGAGATGGAAAGAGTACTCTGAGGGGATGATGAATGAAGGTTGGATGATGTAGGGATAGTGAATCATGAAGTACAATGGATTAGCAAGGAGGAAGTAAGGATAGCTATGAAGAGAATGAAGAATGGAAAGGCTGTTGGCCCAGATGACATACCTGTGGAAGCATGGAGGTGTTTAGGTGAAATGACAGTGGAGTTTTTAACCAGATTATTTAATGAAATCTTAGAAAGTGAGAGGATGCCTGAGGAATGGAGAAAAAGTGTTTTGGTACCAATTTTTAAGAATAAGGGTGATGTGCAGAGCTTTAGTAACTACAGAGGGATTAAATTGATCAGTCACAGCATGAAGTTATGGGAAAGAGTAGTGGAAGCTAGGTTAAGAAGGGACGTGATGATTAGTGATCAGCAGTATGGTTTCATGCCGGGAAAGAGAACTACAGATACGATGTTTGCTCTGAGAGTGTTGATGGAGATGGACAGAGAATGTCAGGAGGAGTTGCATTGTGTTTTTGTAGACTTAGAGAAAGCATATGACAGTGTGCCTAGAGAGGAGTTGTGGTATTGTATGCGGAAGTCAGAAGTGTCAGAGAAGTATGTAAGAGTGGTACAGGATATGTGTCAGGGTAGTGTGACACCGGTGAGGTCTGCAGTGGGAGTGATGGATGTGTTTAAGGTGGAGGTGGGGTTACATCAAAGATCAGCTCTGAGCCCTTTCTTATTTGCAAGTGATGGACAGGTTGACAGATGAGATCAGACAGGAGTCCCCGTGGACTATGATGTTTGCAGATGACATTGTGATCTGTAGTGAGAGTAGGGAGCAGGTGGAGGAAACCCTGGAGAGATGGAGATATGCTCTAGAGAGAAGAGGAATGAAGGTCAGCGGGACTAAGACAGAATATATGTGTGTGAATGAGAGGGAGGATAGAGGAATGGTGAGGATGCAAGGAGTAGAGGTGGTGAAGGTGGATGAGTTTAAAAGGGGTCAATAGTTCAAAGTAACGGTAAGTGTGGAAGAGAGGTGAAGAAGAGAGTACAGACAGGATGGAGTGGGTGGAGAAGAGTGTCAGGAGTGATTTGTGACAGACGAGTACCTGTAAGAGTGAAAGGGAAGGTCTACAAGAGGGTAGTGAGACCAGCTATGTTATATGGGTTGGAGACAGTGGCATTGACAAAAAGGCAGGAGATTGAGCTGGATGTGGCAGAATTAAAGATGTTAAGATTTGCACTGGGTGTGATGAGGGTGGACAGGATTAGGAATAAGTATATTAGAGGGTCAGCCTAGGTCGGAAGGTTTGGCGACAAAGCCAGAGAGGCAAGATTACATTGGTTTGGACATGTGCTGAGTATATTGGGAAAAAGATGCTAAGGATAAAGCTACCAGGTCACAGGAAAAGAGGAAGGCCTAAGATAAGGTTTATAGATGTGGTAAGAGAGGACATGCAGGTGGTTGGTGTGACAGAGCAAAATGCAGAGGACAGGAAGAAATGGAAACAGGTGATCCGCTGTGGTGACCCCTAACGGGAACAGCCAAAAGAAGATAATGATATACACATATATATATATATATATATATATATATATATATATATATATATACACACAGACATATATATATATATATATATATATATATATATGGATATGTCTACAGATATACAGACATATGTATGTGTGTGTATGTATATATATATATATATATATATATATATATATATATATATATATATATATATACATATATATATATATATCTATAAACACATATATACAGCATAATATATTTCTACACACGTGTGTGTGTGTGTGTGTGTGTATGTATATATATATATATATATATATATGTGTGTGTGTGTGTGTGTGTGCATGCATGTCTTCAAATATACAAACACACACACAGTCAAACACACACACTTGCATACTATGGGTGAGGGAATATCACATATATCAATACACAGACACATATACAGCAGTAAGTGGGTGCAACATGAACAGTTATGTGACATGTGAGCACCTTGTTGGGACCACATTGCCCTTATCTGTGAAGCTGTGAATGGGAATTTGGGGAAGGATAGCAGTTATATTTGTGGAGGTGGGTTGGGTTGGTAGATAGAGAGGACAGCCTACAAGGGTGGTATGAGACACATGTGGTGGGTAAATACCCTGGATGATGGGTGTTGTTTGTGATGTGGAAACTCCATGAGCCCCCATATGGAAACAATGGGAACAAGGCCCTCAGCCATTGCCAGTCACAACAGCAGCTTCACGGCCCTGAAGGTGCCTGGGCTGGAGGCTAAGCAGGAGGAGCATATGGACCCTGTGATTGATTGTGTACCGAGGGCCTCAAGGTGATGTAGCACATCCCCAAGTCTCTGTGAAGCTCCCTATGCAACAGATCCTGGACCTGACCTCGGGTGACAGGATCATGTCTGTGTGTGTTCCTGGTGTGGGAACACCATCACCTGATGTGGTTCCACTTGAAGGTAGTGCAGGACTAGTAGATGAGGAGGCCCCAGAGTGGGTCCCACATGTGATGTGGCCTGGTAACATGACCAGATGAGGTGGGAGAGGTGGTCCTGCTAGCAACTGTTCCCTAAACATGCTATTGTATCACTGTTATAGAACATATAGGTTCATAGGTTCATACTAGGCTATCTGCCCGAGGGCATTTACAAGCCTAGCCCATAGTTTTGTGGCTTACGCCACCCCTTTAGTATGGGGAACTATACCCATTATTTTGCAGTGCCTCTGTCGAGTAGTGACACTGTGGTAATCCCTGGGGTATATCTGCGATCTCCCATCCATTGGTCAAGATTTCTCTTGAACAAGGCCACCGAGGTGCTCTGCCTCACATATACCGGGATTTTGTTCCACAGCATAGGGAGTCTTTGGGTGATGAATCTATCCCTCCAGCACGTCCTATTAATAGCTGTGTCAAGGTTTAAGTCTCCCGCCCTTGTGGCTCTGACGGATCTAGATTTTTTGAGGTGAAGCATATTCATCAAATCTGGGTTTGACATGGCCTTGTTTGTTAGGCAAAGGTCACCTCTGAGCAGGCGGTAAGTGACTGAATAGAGTTGGAGTTCTTTCAGTCGGGCAGCATAGGACAGATGTTTGAGACCCTTTATCCTTTTGGTGAGGAACTTTTGTGGCCTCTCAAGCTGCTGCAAGTATCGGGTCAGATACATTCCGAATGGGGCATTGTACTCAATCATTGGTCTGATGAGTGATGAGTATAGGGAGACTATGACCTCCCTTGATCTAGATGAGAATCCCTTCATGATAAGGTGGGCAATGTAGAAGGTCTTCCTAACTACTTTGGCTACATGGGTGTCGAATGACAGACTACTATCAACTTGGGTCCCCAGGTCCCTGATAACTTCTTCTGTGCTCAGTGGATTGCCACCTATTTGGTAGCTAGGGTAACCTTGTTTTTCCCAAGGGTATGACTATGCATTTTTGGCATTTAACTTTAGGCCATGGCTCTGGCACCAGTTATCCGTTTCTGTGAGACCCTTCTGAAGGATATCTGTGTCAGATGTGTTTTCTACTATGGCCCAGTTTGCAGTCATCTGCAAACTTTGTCAGGCATAACCCTCCTGTGTTTGCTTGTACTTCGGAAAAGTAGATGCCAAACAAGAGTGGGTCCAGGACTGAGCCCTGTGGTACACCACTTGTGACAGGCTTTGAGTCTGACATGGCGCCAGCAACTCTGACCCTGTGTTCTGTCACTCAGCCAGTTTGCAACCCATCTTGTGATGTATGGGTTAACATTTAAGCTGATGAGTTTTTCAATGATACTCGAGTGGGATATTGTATCGAAGGCCTTCGCCAGATCGAGGTAGGCTGTATGGACTGCCTTTCCCTCATCAATGGCTTTGGTGACTGTTTCAAAAAGTCAACCAAGTTTAGAAGGCATGATCTGCCTTTGACAAAGCCAAACTGGGATGGATCCAAAGTCTGCAAATTCCTATGTCTTTATTTATGAGGTCCATTATGATCCTCTCCATGGCTTTGCAGATAAGGCTTGTCAAGCTAATGGGCCGGTAATTTCCAGGGTCGGTGGAGGCACCCCCTTTGTGAAGTGGGACCACAGTTGCAGTGCACCACTCCTGGGTAATATCCAGAGGTAAGACTATGATTAAACAGCTGTCCTAGCTGTGGGTTTAATTCCTCGTTGAGTTCGTGGAGCACACAGCCGGGAACACCATCAGGTCCCATGGATGCTGTGTTTTTTGCTTTGGAGAGAGCAGTTCTCACTTGGGCGTTGGGGGGCTGTAAGCGCTTGGTATAGATATCTCTCGTTTTGGGGGGGGGAGAAGTTTGCACTGAACCTGTCAGCCAGTATGTTGGCAATGTCCGTAGGATCAGTAATCTTCACATCATTTTGAACTAGTTCTGAACATATCTGGGAGTTTCCTCCCAGGTTTCTAACATAGCTAAAGAAGGCCTTATGATTGTCTTTTGAGTCTTTAGCTATTTTTCTCTCAAAATTTGCTTTGGATGATTTTATGAGCTCTTAGTTTTTTACTTATAGTGATCAAGGGTGTCTTACCTTTTAAGGATTTTGCTCTATCTTGTAGTAGCTTCCTCCTTTTGTTGTAGAGTTTGTTTATGGCTGGGGTCCACCAGACTGGACGCTTGCCTTTGGTACAAAGAGTCTTTGTTTTGCTTGGGATTGCCTTATCCATGCAGTCCTGCAGGTGCTGGTAGAAGGCATTTGTAAGTGATATGTTGGTAGTAATAGCCCACACAATCCCAGATCATGTCCAACATCATGCATAGATATCCACCATAACACAATGACAGATGTGCCGCAATCACATAGCAAATAGACCACATGCATATATGGAGCCATAGTGGCCCTTACAATGGCATGCAGGTGACATTGTCTGTAACAGGCCAGCAATGATAGTGCCCCCCACAGGGAACATGGCTACAAACACATAGCACAAAGCATGGTACAATACGATAAATGCTCCAATGGTAGATAAGCTGTAGCCACACCTACTGAGTTGTGTGAACAGTTGTCGCAGATATGGTGGGGGGGAGACAGAGATGCATATTAAGAACTATGGTAACCTTGTTGTATGAGTTGCTCAGACATGTTTCCATTTTTATGTCTACCAGGCAAGATGTCACATGGCAGGTTACCTCTGTATTCAGCAGACGAAAATGAAGTCATCAACCACCTGGTACAGCACATACCAGGTGGTGTTTGGAAGGACAGCCCATGAACAGCTGGAGCGGACCGCCCTGTGGAACGATCTAGTCCACAAGGTCAATGATGTCAGCCTGCATAACTGCAGTTATGAGCATTACAATGACCTGCTTCACAATGCCGGCCAGCATGCTGCTGCAGTCCTGGGGGATCACCTCGCAACAGGGGGGGGTCATGCCATCCATCCCCCCGACATGTTGAGGAGCTCCTCGCCAGCCTCGTGGCACCTGCCCGCCCGCACATGCAGCAACTGGTGAAGACCATAGTGGAGGTGGGTGGAGGCCACATCAGTAGACCACTGTTGCATATCCATCTGCATCTGTACAGGTAGATCATGCATATGTGAGATGACATATATATAGTCTGTTGCTGCTTAGTAGTAATAAACAGATGTGCATAAGCGGTAGTATTGTGGACTTGTACTGTTCATATACTGCAAGGCTGCACCCACCATGTGCCAATGCCACAGCTGTGGCTACTGACACCACATCTCTCACACTCTTATGTAGGTCCCTCTGGTATACCACTAAGGCAGCGGCCTCTAGCTGATGAGTACGGCTTATGTTCATGCTTGCCAATACATCAGTCATGCTATGGTATATTCCATGCACACATCTAACACACCTACCCATAATGCATACCGTACATGTTCACGTATTGTTGCTGTTAACTGCAGTGCATCACAGTGGTGACCATGATGGTGGATCTTAAGGGTATGTCAGACACCTCCAATATAACTAACATCCTGTCATTGCAAAATGTGTCCACAGGGTTGAACATAATGGTGGGACAAATGGCCTACAGTAGGGACATGTGTGAAACATCACCCTTATACAGTGCTACAACAGTGTATATACCAGTGTTACAATGGCAACTCTTACAGATCTACACTACGGCATATCATAATACAGCAGTCCACAAGCCTTAAAACCTGCAATGTGGTCCCAACATGAGCAATGAGTGTGTAATATGGAATCATATTTTAGGGCAGCAAATATGGGGAATACATACCTTCACAAACACTGGAAGCATATGTGTGCACACACTCCAGATAAAATATAGTGGAAGCAGCTGTTGAGGTACTGACTGCATGCATTTGTCATGGATATGCACCTTTCAGTAAGTACACATCCCCAATGTCACACCATGTATTGGTCTGCTGTCCAAGACATTTAGCCATCAAATGTGCACACTTACCTGCAACAGAGGCAGGCGTGGCGTGCACACATCTTACATGACATGGTGTGGGCCCCATACCCAATAGGTAGCATGCATGAGCTGGACATGTAGCCATACTTCACCATTGCATATGCCATGGTAAACTGTGCAGTCATTTATGTGGCAAGGATGTATGGGACAGGAATGATGTAGGAAATAAACAGATGGCCATCCAAGACAAATTATGTCACATGTAGCAAACTGGTCATGTGGGCTGCCCAGTAACATGCCACAACACTGAGGGGGGGGGTTGCAGGAATGTCTAGCAAGTACTGGCTGTGCATGTCCCATGTCAGCAATTGTCTGGACTCTGCAAGCGTGTGGCCTATGGGTTAGGGTAATCAGATCTGACAGTTGTACCACAGGAAACATCAGCCAAGACTCTACAGGTAGTGTATGCATAACAGAAGAGTATCCCAAAAGTCAGCCATTGCAATGTGTACTGGTGTACCATGACCACGTTGAAAATCTACAGACAGTATCATGTAAGATACATGTGCTGCACAACCAATGCCTCACCCCACCTCAGGCACACCATCCCCATCTGTACTGTGATGGTGCCAGTGTACATCTGTATGTTTGCCACTCATTAGCTGGGACTAGGCTGTTACACATGGTGTTCAGTGTTTGGGACAGTGCAAACTGACACACATGTGTAGGCCATAGTTGTCAAGCATCTGCAAAAAGGCTGAAGGTGGGGAGGGGGGTGTCATCATGACACATCAGTGCACTGCAGCAGGGATCCTAAGGATGTTATGAATGGCTATATCAGCAGTGTCAGGTTCAGGAACTGTGGCCGATGTAACCCTGATTCCACAGCAATAGTGATGGCAGTGTGTGAACTCCAAGGGATGTGCACTTGAGTTGACCATGCAGTCATGCAGGGTTGGGGGACATGTGTAGGGCAGACTGACCATATACTGGCAAATGCAGATGGCCCACGCTAGTATACCCCTGCCAGGAATAGTGCCTGCTGTAGTACACATAACAGTAGGTGCAACAAATCATCACGATAAGTGCATGCACACACATCCACCCACATAGTGTATGCATCACGGTCAGCATCAGCACACCTAACACATTTGTTAAACACTGCATTTGAGTGTACAGGACATATGTCACATATCAGGCTCTTGTAATGTTAACATATGCAATGATGTGGTCCAATGGCATATCAAGGAAGAGTGTGTCATATCAATAAGGGTGTGTATACTCCCCATAGCCACGTTAATGTTGATGGTTGTCAGTATAATAGTATTGTATTGGTCATACATGCACTGCTGATGTTGAGATCTGTAAATCAGACATCAGGCATTCACAAAGGACATATGTCCACATATCATCCCAGGTATGTGTCGGACAAACACATAGGGGCTGTGAACATTAGAACAGACATGACTGACACATTAATACACATTCACCAATGGTGTGTACACCTGTGAGGTATGGTGCACAGTACATGTCAGGGTGCAGAACAGGTGCACAGCAATAATGTGTACATGGGTGCAGTGTTTTCCAGGGGATGGGGCATCACCTACTAAAGCAAAACACCAACCCTCGCACGTACGGCTGCACGGCCAACCAACCTTGTAGAAAACACCAAAAGCCAGCAAGATGGTATCACCATTTATTCAGAGGCACAAAAGGACAGAACATGTCCAATTCAAAAACTCATACTAGTTTCGGCACCAGCCTTCATCAGTGAGTGAAAATACTTCAGAAATACATGGTCAACGTCAGTTTAAATTTGTGAATAAACCAATGACAGTACAAACATTTGCATAAAGCTCTCAAATAGGATTTAAAGCAACATAACACTGCTCAATAAAGAAAATTCATATATATCCCCATACAATACAAGTATAAAAAATATAGTTCTAATAATGAACTGTAATGTCATCAAACAAATAATTACATATTGTCATATATATGATTTAGTCTTGAATTGCAAAGGGAAAATATATAAATAGAAATATGACCAAATGATAAGATGGTTTATAAATGGTCATTAAGGCCTGGGGAAAAGGCTCCTAAGTGTGTAATCCAGTATTTTTCCTTATGGCTCAAGATACCTTGCCATCCTGTCTGGTTTTGCCTATTCCCTGTAATTTTATCAATGATTGTAAACATAAACTTGGCACTGGGATGTTTAACTGTATGTAAGTATAGGGCATTAGATGCCTTGTGGTTCCGTGATATCACGATGTTCCCCAATTCTGATACGTAATGAGCGTGAAGTCTTGCCAACATAGAATGATTTACATTGGCATGTGGCCAAATAGATAACCCAGCTAGTGGAACAATTGCCAAAGACCTTGATGTCATACACTTTACTAGTATTGGAGCTCAGAAATTGTTTAAGCTGGTTAACATAAACACAAGAAACGCAATGTCCACACCTGAAAGTTCCCAATAATTCATCCCCCAATATGGTAAGTTGTTTAAATTTAGCTGCCCCACTTTCTCTATGTTTGTAATGAGAAAATAGAGTACCTAATGTTTTACCACGTCTGAATGAAAATGAACATTGCTTATCTAGTATTCCCCTCAAAAAATCATTAGCTAATAAGATATTCCAATTTTGGTTCACGGCTTGTCTGACCGTCTGATGATTTTTGCCCAATGTAGTGATTAGTCTCACTTTAGAGTTATTAATATTATGACTTTTGTCCCTGTATTCCAACAGTGTCTTTCTGTCTTGGTTGTCTGATTGTGTAGAGGGTTATAAATCAGGCATTCTTCAAGGTAGGCCATGAAAAGATCTGCATAGATGGGGGCAAAAGAGGCCCCCATGGCCGTACCTTGTAGTTGCCAATAGCAATCACCCTGGAAATAGAACACATTTTTGTTTAATACATGTTCTGTGAGACAAATAAGTAGAGTGTTGAAACCCGGAGAATATAATTCTGACTTAACAAGCCAATATTCAACAGCCTGAAGCCCTGCCCAATGTGGAATACTAGTGTAGAGGGATTTAACATCCAGAGTGCACATTATCCAATGGGGTTCCAGTTGGCAATCTTCAATGATTTGCAAAAATTGCGTAGTGTCCTGAATTCTTGCTCTGACCAAGGACAACAGTGGTTTTAAGAATTGGGTTAGAAAAGCAGACAGGGGTTCTGTGAGAGAACCATGACCAGAAACTATAGGCCTACCTGGTGGATGTGTCAGGGATTTGTGTATTTTGGGTAATAGATACAAAATTTGTCTAGCCGGTTCCTTTACCTGTAGATGTTGAACCGTTTTATTTGTGAGTATACCCTCCTCCAATGCAGTTTGTAAAAAGAATGCCTGATTTATAACCCTCTACACAATTTATACCTTGTGGAAATAGACATATGGAGAAGATATTTAGATGATTGTTGGATGGTGTGGCGTGCAGATGCGAACTATTTACAGGAATTTTTGGAACATCTGAATAACAACATTTGGGGTATTGAATTTTCAATCACATTTCATAGAGATGTCATAACTTTTTTGGATGTTACGGTATATCGCAATATTGACAACACACTTAACACAAAAATCTTTCGAAAATATCCTCAGTTTAATACCCTGTTACATGCACATAGCATGCATCCACGCCACACCATCCGGAACATCCCCAAATCTCAATATCTTAGAATTCGGAGAATTAATTCATGTTTACATGACTACTCTACAGCCAAAACTGATTTACTCACCAGATTTTTGGACCGGGGTTATAGCATTTCTGATATAGAACTAGCTAGGACATATTCAGACAACCAAGACAGAAAGACACTGTTGGAATACAGGGACAAAAGTCATAATATTAATAACTCTAAAGTGAGACTAATCACTACATTGGGCAAAAATCATCAGACGGTCAGACAAGCCGTGAACCAAAATTGGAATATCTTATTAGCTAATGATTTTTTGAGGGGAATACTAGATAAGCAATGTTCATTTTCATTCAGACGTGGTAAAACATTAGGTACTCTATTTTCTCATTACAAACATAGAGAAAGTGGGGCAGCTAAATTTAAACAACTTACCATATTGGGGGATGAATTATTGGGAACTTTCAGGTGTGGACATTGCGTTTCTTGTGTTTATGTTAACCAGCTTAAACAATTTACGAGCTCCAATACTAGTAAAGTGTATGACATCAAGGTCTTTGGCAATTGTTCCACTAGCTGGGTTATCTATTTGGCCACATGCCAATGTAAATCATTCTATGTTGGCAAGACTTCACGCTCATTACGTATCAGAATTGGGGAACATCGTGATATCACGGAACCACAAGGCATCTAATGCCCTATACTTACATACAGTTAAACATCCCAGTGCCAAGTTTATGTTTACAATCATTGATAAAATTACAGGGAATAGGCAAAACCAGACAGGATGGCAAGGTATCTTGAGCCATAAGGAAAAATACTGGATTACACACTTAGGAGCCCTTTTTCCCCCAGGCCTTAATGACCATTTATAAACCATCTTATCATTTGGTCATATTTCTATTTATATATTTTTCCCTTTGCAATTCAAGACTAAATCATATATATGACAATATGTAATTATTTGTTTGATGACATTACAGTTCATTATTAGAACTATATTTTTTATACTTGTATTGTATGGGGATATATATGAATTTTCTTTATTGAGCAGTGTTATGTTGCTTTAAATCCTATTTGAGAGCTTTATGCAAATGTTTGTACTGTCATTGGTTTATTCACAAATTTAAACTGACGTTGACCATGTATTTCTGAAGTATTTTCACTCACTGATGAAGGCTGGTGCCGAAACTAGTATGAGTTTTTGAATTGGACATGTTCTGTCCTTTTGTGCCTCTGAATAAATGGTGATACCATCTTGCTGGCTTTTGGTGTTTTTTGCATCACCTACTAACACAGCCCATGCATCACACACATGTATACTGTTGCTAGCATGGATTGATTGTAGCTACACTGCATGCTGTTGAGTACCATATGCTATCCATGTTGACAGATGGGTAATGGGGGGTCTGTGTGTACTATCTTTGTGCAACCTCACCTGTAGGTGTGTGTGTGTGTGTGTGTGTGTGAGTGAGGGGGGTTAGTTTGTAAGTGCAATCTGGTGGAATGGAGGGGGGTTGATGCATGTAGCATGTGTGTGTGTGTCCATGTATGCACATGTGAGATTGTGGGGTTGTTCATACGTCAGTACTTCCCTTTGGAATCGTGCAGTACATGGACTGACATGAGACACCAGGAATACTTGTTTGATATGTAATCACAGGACAGCTGATAGTATAATAAGGTCTGTGGCATGGAACATGCATTGGGAGTGAAACTAGACACCAGGTTTACCGTTAAAACAGCAATTAGCAGAAAGATGAATGACTACCCACATATGCAGTACTACAGATGCATCGGGGAATTAGTAGACAGCACCAGGGAGTGTATCCATATATTACTGCTGTCCACATATTAAGTTGATTGAGCAACAGCTATTGCATCTACTGACCAATAGTTACATATGACACTGCAGTGCGTAACATTATGGAGTGAATGTAGTAGACCCTAACAAATGGGGGCCATGCTCATGATGTCCTGCCATACCCAGGGTGAACACTGGATGAAAGCACTGAGGCCTTGTAAAACCTATTCCAATCAAATCAAGGAGGTGATGGAGTAACAGGTCTTGTATTGTTATCACTTGTCTAGGCATTTAGAAGAATGATATGTTAATGACTAGTATTCATGAGGATATGTTACCAAGTGTGATGCAGGATGGGGAATTTACGTGAATAACAATGGGAATCTCTGTAAACTCAGGGACAGGTAGGTATTATGGTGGAATTACAGGGTGTGTGTGTGTGTGTGTGTGTGTGTGTGTGTGTGCGTGTGTGCGTGTGTATACTGTTATGCAATGATGTACAGGTCTTAAAGTGCGTTTCTTGTTTTCCCCTCACAGGTGGCGAGGTGGGTCAGCATTCCTCCTCCATGCAATCTGATGTTGGTGTCCATACAGACACCGAAAATGATGATAGGACTGTTGAGGCACAGGCAGTGTTGTCAGAAACTGAAACTGCACCATCGTTTGCCACCCCCCTGTTATCTACCCCAACCCCACACACAGTCACAGAGCCTGTAGCTACCCCATCACCAGTGGCCATAGCAGAGGGACAGTTGGTGGTTGGTGGCAGTGCACAGGAGAGTGTGGTATCTATGTCTGCTGTGTCCAGACACAGAAGGCATAGCCAGATGTCCAGCAGGACACCACACAGGCAGATGTACCGGGGTGCTCATGGGAGGGCTGCTGGTCATCATGACCCTGGCAGAAGTGCCACAACTGGTACCACCAGATGCATGTTTCAGACTGGCATGGGGGCACAGGCCCTTATGGAAATGTACACCAGACAGGGTCTGAGGTTGCAGAGGCCTGCTCTCTCATCTGTAAGTGACAACTTCCATGAACTTGCAGGTGCCCTCCGTGATTATACTGAGGTCATGCATAGATGTTTGGGTGAGATGGATGTCCTCACTGACCAGACAGAGATCAGTAGTAGCACTCAGGCTAACAGTGAGGCACCACTGTCAGAGGATGCCAGACTTCCTGTGGAAAGGGGAGCCAGGATAGGTTATTAAGAGAGAGTTGAGACAGGCTCAGATCTCAGACCCTACATTATAAGGCCTGAGGGAGGTAGCCAGTGAGGCATCTGATTCTCAAGGAAAGGAGGAATCTGTATACTGGGAGAATGGGTTACTGTATAGAGAATGGACCCCTGAGGGAGGACTAGAGGGTGAGAGAATACAGCAGTTGGTAGTGCCCAGAGCCTACTGTCGGCACTTTAGCCATAGCCCATGACACTCCCTTTCTAGGTCATATAGGCATAAAATGTACAAAGAGATGTATTATGCAGAACTTCTATTCTCCTCGGATTTCCAGAGATTTAACAGGGTACTGCAGGATCTGTGAGCAATGCCAAAAGGTAGGCAAGGCATGAGGCAAAGTGAAAGCTCTTTTGATGTCTTTGCCTGTGACTAAGGAGCCATTTCAGAGGGTAGCTGTGGATATTGTGGGGACATTGGAGTACCCCAAGTTCATCAAGGAAAAGGTATATTCTAGTGATAGTAGTTTATGCTACTAGGTACACTGAGGCAGTGGCTCTGTCCTCCATTGAGGCTGAAAAGGTTGCAAATGCTTGGTTAAAAATTTTAAGCAGGGCAGGTTTCCCAAAGGAAATATTGACTGATAGAAGTGCCAATTTCATGTCAGACCTGCTTGCTTGTCTGTGGAAGTACTGTGGGGTGAAGCACCTAAAGACCACCCCCTACCATATAATGAGGGAGGATAATGGATGATTTTAAGTAATATTGAATAGTTATAATAATAATAATCATAATGCTAATTATTAATGATAAAAGAGAATGATGACCTGTAAGTTTGCAGATGACTGTAGGCTTGGAGCACTCACTGAATCTTCAAATGATTTGGCCAGCCTGCATGGAGATTGGTCTCAAATAAATAACTGGTGTCAAAACCACAGTCTAAAATTAAATACTAAAAAATGCATTATGGTAAATTTTGTGAAGTCACCTAACCCTGGGAACTACCACACTGACAACATGCCCTAAGACATTTGCCCAGTTGTTCAGGGTTTAGGAACTTATGTGGATAGTGACTTAACTTTTGATCAACATGTGTCTGCTGTTGTAAGGAAGTCCATCTCTACTGCACAGATTATAAACAAACAAACAAAGGGATTGTGCCTCGATCTAGAGATGTCACTGACCCCCTTTACTCAGCTTTCACTGGGCCAATTATTGTGCAGAATGCCCCCCTTGGCATGTATCTGTTCAGACACATGCAACAACTGGAGTTCCCACAAAAATATCTTACTAAAAGGCCTAAACAACAGGTCCTACATGGACTGACTGAAACCCCTGTCACTATACTATGTATCCTTCAGACTCCTAAGATGTGACCTGTGTCTGGCATAGAAGGCATCCTCTGACCTATTGCTATTGGATTTACTGCACATTAGAAAGTCAAATGGCATCATGAATACTAGGCATCTAAACCTTTTCTGCAACATTAATAGAAGAGTTTGGAGGGACAGGTACATTTCAGAGGATTACGCTGCTGTGGAACAGACTCCCCATCCACATAAAACAAAGTTCATCCCTGACCACTTTCATGTAAAACTTAGAAATATGGATGGGGAACAGAAAATTTACCATAGAATTGCCCCGTATACCACAAATGAGCAGATGCAGCTCCTAAATGCTTTATCCTAGGCATGAGTCAACTCAATCTGTGGTATGACCCCAGTTATTCTCATTAGGGGTAATATATAATTATCAACCATGGGACAGGTAAGGCCAATCTATAACCAAATGGGATAGGTTGTTTCAAACACAAAAATGGCAATTAGCTAGATAAAATGGCCTGCAAGAGCAGCTAGCCTTGTACTTACCTTACCTGTGAACCAATAACCTTACATTTGACATGCACATGCAAAAATGCATAAAAAAAAAAATCACCAAAAAAGTGGAATGCTTTATGATCCAAACACGTTCTCACCAACACAACTAAAACTACACTCGCCACAACTTGGCACCTGCCCTCACTAGTTTATGGAACACCAATTTTTACTAACTTCCATACAGCACAAAAAGCAAAATTTGAGCAAGGCTATAATAAAAGTGGCTAAATTAGCAGCTAGTGCCACTTTCATAATGCATTACTGTATAGCACTGAAAGCCTAAATTGGTTAGAACTAACATGTACGGAGCTTCTTTCCACCTATAACATTAGCCAGCAATCATCTGCTTGTCTGGCACTCAATACCATTCTATACAACTATGTTCTACTCCATCATCATGATTCAGTGATTCAGTGAGGAAAAACCTTTCTGTCCACAACCCCATCAAATCTGCAGGACATGATCGATATGTATACCATGTTGCTAAGACCTGGGACTTCTTACCTATATCCATCAGGTCAGTACCCTCCTTCCAGTACTTCAAAACCATTCTGAAATAGTTCTTAGTAAAAATCTGTCTCTGTTTTTGCTCAGCCTCAGGATAATGATATTCTTAAATATGAACAAGTTCCTTTTCATAGCTTATTACTCCCCCATTTCACTAACTTCCTAACGTCATCTAGATATGTAATAACTTATTTTCCTAACTTCATACTGCAATTCCTGTATATATCATAGTAGTTTACCTTTAACTTCTAAAAACTGTCTACAGTTTCTCTAATCAATAAATCATTCTTATACAAGTTGCATTTGTTTTAACTAAATTTGGTCACATTATGTCCAATTTGGTATAATTATTTAACCTGTAGATGTTTTGTTTTATTTTGGAGTTTTTGTTTTTAAATTGTTTTCAAAAATTAGTTTGAAATACTATGGAACTTTTCTCCCTGGGCCTCCAATAAAAATGGACACCTACCCAGTTAAACTTTCAGACGTCAGTAAACAAATAATCATGCTTGACCTTATCCTTACAATTGTTTAGTCTGCATACACCCAACTTCTTCTTTCAGCTGTTCCCATTAGGGGTCACCTCAGCGGATCATCTGTTTCCATTTCTTCCTGTCCTTTGCATCTTTCTCTGTCACACCAACCCCCTGCATGTCCCCTCTCACCACATCCATAAACCTTATCTTAGGCCTTCCTCTTTTCCTGTTAACTGGTAGCTTCATCCTTAGCATCCTTTTTCCAATATACCCAGCATCCCTCCTCAGCACATGTCCAAACCAACGTAATCTTGCCTCTCTGGCTTTGTCTCCAAACCGTCCAACCTGGGCTGACCCTCTAATATACTTACTCCTAATCCTGTCCACCCTCGTCACACCCAGTGCAAATCTTAACATCTTTAACTCTGCCACATTCAGCTCTGACTCCTGCCTTTTTGTCACTGCCACTGTCTCCAACCCATATAACATAGCTGGTCTCACTACCCTCTTGTAGACCTTCCCTTTCACTCTTACTCGTCTGTCACAAATCACTCCTGACACTCTTCTCCACCCATTCCATCCTGCCTGTACTTTCTTCTTCACCTCTCTTCCACACTCGCCAGTACTCTGGACTGTTGATCCCAAGCATTTAAACTCATCCACCTTCGCTAACTCTACTCACTGCATCCTCACCATTCCTCTATCCTCCCTCTCATTTACACAAATAATTTGTCTTAGTCCTGCTGACCTTCATTCCTCTCCTCTGTAGAGCATGTCTCCCCAACCTGCTCCCTACTCTCACTACAGATCACAATGTCATCTGCAAACATCATAGTCCACAGGGACTCCTGTCTGATGTCATCTGTCAACCTATCACCATTAATATAATATAATACATTATAATATAATATAATATAATACAATACATTATAATATACAACTTGTGAGTGCAACAACTACCCAAATGAAAACCAAGAACAAGTTACACTCAGATAAGGAAATGTGTGGAAATAACTGGCCACCCACACCACAATTAAAATCAGCATACTGGAAAAATACAACAGCAATATTACTGGTCATTAACTACTTTATAATGCTCAACTATCCCTGATTTGCTGTATATTATTAACCTTCTCCTTATATAAATGTTTTCATTTTTTGGTAAATCACTGTGGATTACAGTTAGTCTGTAATCAGTCCGTAATGTCAGACATTAGAGTTTCATACTTTAGTCTTTAGGAAATCCATGTTGTTGAAAATCCAGCTATTCTACTAACGTGAGTTAGGATAATATTTAAAACTTACACCTGTTTTTGGACTTGGAAAGACTCTGGTGGTCATTAATCTAGTATACAGCTATAAACCTATTACTTATGCACAAAACATGGCACAACAATACACTGAATGCATCATTCATACTTATTTCTTCCTACAACATATAGTCCAAAATCAAGATTTGACATAAATAATGAAAGAGAATGTAAATAATCTCATAAATAAAAATGTACACTAACCTGTAGCATCCTACAGTAGGCTTGTAAGCGTGTACCAGAATGTCTTACTGGAGCCATGGTTTTGTGTGAAGCAGACCGTTGTGTTTCAGTTGAGCCAGCAGGAAACTGCTCAGTATCTGAGCAATAAAACATGGCTATATTCAGTGCCACATACAGTACCAGGAGGTGAAGGGACATCTCCAGTTTCACAACCCTTCAAAAAAACTAATTCTAAATGTATTCTCGCTATCAACAAAAAGAATGGATGGATTCAAAGGACAATCATGAGGGCTTTTTCAGCTATGTTAGGAACCTGGGTGGAAACTCCCAGATATGCTCAGAATTAGTCCAAAATGATACAAAAATCACTGAACCCACAGACATTGCCAACATACTGGCAGACAGGTTCAGTGCAAACTTCACCCCCCTCTCCCCCCCTAAAGGAGAGATAACTATCCCAGCGGAGTGTAGCCTCCCAGACATCTCAAATGTGCAGTTGAAAGCTGCTCTCTCTAAAGCTAAAAACACAGCATCAATGGGACTGGATGGTGTCCCCGGCTGTGTGCTACACGAGCTAAATGAGGAATTAAACCCGCACATAAGGCAGCTGTTTAATCTCAGCCTTACCACAGGATACGTGCCCAAGGAGTGGCATACAGCAACTGTGGTCCCACTCCACAAAGGAGGTGCCTCTACGGACCCTGGTAATTACCGCCCCATAAGCTTAACAAGTCTAGTCTGCAAAGCTATGGAGAGGATCATAATGGAGCTCATAAACAAAGATATAGGGGACTTGCAGACATTGAGCCCGACCCAGTTTGGCTTCGTCAAGGACAGATCATGCCTTTTGTACTTGGTCGACTTCTTCTAAACAGTCACCAAGACCATTGATGAGCAAAAGGCAGTCCATACAGCCTACCTTGACCTTGCAAAGGCTTTGACACAATACCCCACTCGGTATTGTAGAAAAACTTACCAGCTTAAATGTAAACCCATATGTCACAAGATGGGTTGCAAACTGGCTTAAGGACAGAACCCACAGGGTTAGAGTTGCTGGCGCTATGTCAGACTCCAAGCCGGTCACAAGTGGTGTCCCACAGGGCTCGGTCCTTGGCCCCCTATTGTTCGGCATCTACTTCTCAGAAGTACAGGCCAACATGGGAGGACTTTGGCTGACAAAGTTTGCAGACGACTGCAAACTGGGCGCCATAGTGGAAAGTGCATCGGACACGGATATCCTTCAAAAGGGACTCACGGAAGCAGATAGCTGGTGCCAGAGCCATGGCTTGAAGTTAAACACCAAAAAATGTATAGTCATACCCTTCGTTAAAAACAAGGTAACCCCAAGCTACCATATAGGTGGCAATCCACTAAGCACAGAAGAGGTTATCAGGGACCTGGGGACCCAGGTTGACAGTGGCCTTTCTTTTGACACTCACGTTGCTAAAGTGGTTAGAAAGACCTTCTACATTGCCCACCTGATCATGAAGGGATTCACATCCAGATCTAGTGAGGTCATTGTTCCTCTGTACTCTTCACTTATTAGACCAATGATAGAGTACAATGCCCCATTCGGGATGTATCTCGCCCGACATCTGCAGCAATTGGAGAGACCCCAAAAGTTTCTCACCAAAAGGATAAAGGGACTCCAAAATCTGTCATATGCTGCCAGATTGAAGAAACTCCAGCTCTATTCAGTCGCATACCGTCTGCTCAGAGGTGACATGTGCCTGACATACAAGGCCATGTCCAACCCGGAATTAATGGACATGCTCCACCTCAAAAATCCAAATCCACCAAAACCACTAGAGCAAGCGACTTAAACCTTAGCACGGATATAAATAGGACGTGCTGGAGGATAGATTTATCACCAGAGACTCCCTATGCTGTGGAATAAAATCCCGGTCCATGTGAGGCAGAGCACTCGCTGGTCTGCTCAAGAGAAATCTTGACCTGTGGATGGGAGATCGTAGGTTTACCCCGGGAATCATCTCTGTGTCACTGCTGGACAGAGGCACAACAAACTAATGGGCACAGTATTTTTTCATTTAAGGGGTGGCGTAAGTCACAA
This sequence comes from Protopterus annectens, assembly GCF_019279795.1. NCBI lineage: Eukaryota > Metazoa > Chordata > Ceratodontiformes > Protopteridae > Protopterus > Protopterus annectens. The sequence continues at coordinate 138,183,148 of NC_056734.1, forward strand.
AACTTTGGGCTAGGCTTATAAATGCCTTCGGGCAGATAGCCTAGTATAAACCTATGAACCTATGAAAACACGATAAGTATTGTACAAAAAATATCTAAATAAGCCAGCTAAATAAGTCAACAATGAGCACATATCCTCAGTTGAGATAAAATCCTGCAAAGCAAAGCAAAAAGAACATGGTAAAGCTCCTAGAAAACCAGGCTCGCAAGCAATCAGTGAAAGAATAACCAGTTAGAAATGTAAATAAGACTCCTTCACTAACACAAACACACACTGAAATTACTGCACACTGAGAAAAATAACCAGTTAGCAATGTAATTAACACTCCTCCTTCATTAACAGAAACACACACTGAAATTATTGCACACTCAGAGCATACGAAAACTAGCAACCTGCAAAAAAATCAAGCCGATAATACAAAGCTTTACACATATAAACCATGCAACATGAAACAAGTACATCAAATACATACTGTCCACTTAAATTTCTCCAGTAATGAAACCAAACACAAGAGATGCCATCAATAACACACAGTTTAAATCTGAATCTCCCAAACATAAATAATGTTCACTTACCTGTAATGTACAAGTGTGCAGTCTAAACAAGTCCCATTAATTCTTCGAGCAGCCATATCCTACAAAGATGACTGCTTCTCCAGATGACTTGCACAGACTGTACAGAACATCTTAAACAGCAGAATATAGCAATTATCTGTAAAACTTAAATCAAAAATAAAATTCAAGTCACCTATAGCAAATCGTGACAGTCATTTATAATCCCAATGTCACCAACTACAAAAAGTAAGATTCTTAAAATAGTACTAATTTAATAAAAAAGGCGGCACCGACCTCTCGTCTAACCTTCCGTTATGACTGAGTTCCACAACTGAGCAGAATTCTGTAGAAATCGACACATTTCAAATAACAGTATACCCACCCCAAAGAATTAAGCCAAGCCTTGTTTCTCCACGTGATGCACCTAGACCATATTTGACTTTACTACTTTGTAAGGAATGCACGAATAGATTATACAGTTTAACACATTCAGATAAATACATACATTGAAATGCATAAGACATTTTAAACAGCTCAGCATTTAAACCTCTCATTCAATGAAATGAAAGTCAATACCAAGCCAGAAACCAATGCACTTAGCACCTCATCAAGTTGGATATGCCATTCTCACCTCTGCTAGCACCCATTGTTTAATCCAGAATGTCTAAGAGCAAAAACACTGAACAGAAAGCCAAGGACGACTGTAGCAATTGTAGAATAATTAACATGCAAACCAACTGATTCAGGCTTCTCTCACCACAAAGTGAGAATTATGTAACTTTTTAAATATATTTAGTCAATGTTTTAGTTAATGTAACAAACTTTAAAATGAATTTTCAGCAGAGATTGATATATACAGAAAAGTATAAGAAAGCTACGCACACGGTTGTAAGTCTCGATGTAGAGGCTTATAACACACTTGGAACCGGTGTGAAAAAAATAACTGAAGTGAAAATCAGGGGAACCACAAATATTAGCTGCCCAATAGGAGAGTTGAGAAACAGAGGTTGGCATGAGAGGAAACACATTCATTTTAATGTTTTGTTTCCCCTTCAAGAACAAAAACCTCTAAATGTATCAGCTGGGTTAAGCTTACAGAAACTAGGATCTCAAGATGGCCTGAAGCACAAAAGCTAAACCTACATTAAAGTATTTTGACCGATACATTTTTGCAGGCTTATATAATGTGCAGACAAATCCTTCCATGTGGCACACCTCATCACTAAGGGCTTTTCATCCAGAAAAAAGGAGGTCATTGTCCCACTGTATTCATCCCTCATTAGACCAGTTATAGAGTACAATGCCCCATTTGGTATGTACCTCACAAGACATCTGCAACAGCTGGAAAGGCCGCAGAAATATCTCACTAAAAGAATCACAGGCATAAAGCAGATGCCCTATGCTGGCCATCTAAAAAAAACTTCAACTATAGTCTGTGGCATATCGTCTTCTCAGAGGTGATCTCTGCTTAACAGACAAGGCTATGTCAAACCCTGAGCTGTTGGACATCCTCCACTTAAAGAAATCCCAATCCCTCAGAGCCACACGCTCCAGGAATCTAAACCTTGTCATCACAATGAACAAAACATGCTGGAAGGATAGGTTCCTGACCCAGAGGCTCCCCAGACTCTGGAATAGACTGCCCATACATGTCAAGCTGAGCGCCTCCTTGGCCCTCTTCAAAAGGCACCTTGACAATTGGATGGGAGATAGGAAATTCACCTCTGGGATCATGTCAGTTGCCCTGCTAGACAGGGGTCCGGGGAAGCAAATATTGTGGGAAGAAATATCCAGGGAATTGTCATGGCTAGGCTTGTATAGGCCCTAGGGCCGATAGCCTAGTACCAACCTATGAAGACTGCACATACTCCTTCTCCGCTCACACATACTGCATCTCCATGCAGGTCACCCAGGAGTCACCAGGAAAGCAGGCCTAAGCATGTTATGCCCACTAATTGCGCTTCCATCCATGGATGTGACTTAGTCATATGTCATAGGCTCATAGGAGTTGCAAATTAATTGAGCTGGAAGGACATTTCAGCCTTGGCATTACCAACCCTTAAGCCTTTCCACCATTTTCAAGAAGGACTAAGCCATTCATACCAGGGGATGCATTTATGATTACCCTTTTTAAAGGCAGACAGTGTGTTACACTGTTAAAATGGGAGAGCTAGTTTGTTCTAGGGAGGTAGCTAAGCACTGTGTTATAAACTATACCTCCACCATGTGCATTTATTTGTTGGAGTGGATGTATCTCTATGGTCCTATTATTAGGTGGACTCCTGGGTTTAGAGATGTATGATAGTTTTTTTGGATTACTGGATCCAGTGTAACCAGCAAAGCCTCCTTGCTTTGCCGTAGTAACAAATGATAACACGGCCTGTAACTCTAACTTGCATCTGAAACCCAAAACCAAAAAAAGGCTGTTCCCATAACACTACCAATACAGAAGTCAACTGGGGCTCTCATCACACACATGCAAGATTAAGACTGGTGTGCACCTGCAATAAATACATTATTATATAAAAAAGTTACATAACAGCTGTCCAAGACCCTGAATATGCATGTTCCTAATTGTAAGCAATGTATCTGTAGCCTGAACAAGCAAATCGGAGCACTTATGAAATACTGCACTGTAATCTGTGACTCCAAAGTCGACAGATTGACTACAGACAATCATAAGGCCTTCTTCTTTAACACATTAATAGCAACGATTGAATTTCTCAGTCGTGCATGTTTTGGATACCAAAGTTGATCGCAACCAGGCTTTTTGACAACCAGGTTGCTTCTTGTGGTAAGGAAATCATTCTACATGGCCCAACTCATAACTAAGCTTCTTTCATCCATGGAAGAGAAGGTCTTAACACCCCTACAGTCTTTGATTCTAAGGCCCATTCCTGATGACACCTACACCTTTCAGCATGTACCTTGCAAAGCAACTTCAGCTGATGGACATACCAGAGAGACTCCTGACCAGGATAATCCACTGCCAGCATCTACCATATGCAGTTTAGCTAAAACTGTCACTCAACTCACTTTTATACACACTGCTAAGAGGTGACAGAACTTTGGCATACAAGGCGATCATGGACCACACCTCGATGGCAGTGTTGCATATCTGCAACACAGGCTTCCCTTGAGTAACCCACATGTGTAGACAACTTATTCTGAGACATCAATATGCCATGTTGTTGGGACAGACTTGTGTCCCAGAGACTACCTCTGGTATAAATGACACTTCCTCTCAACATTTGTCACATTACCTCTTTACCCTTATAACCATAGTGTGGATACCTGGAGGGGAGACATTAATAAATACAAGCCTTTGATTCTACACATGTCCCTGCAGGACAGGTCAATGGGTGTTGATTTGTCTAGACAGGGGATACAGTCTGTGCTAGGGTAATAAGGCTTGTAATCTCCACACATGGGTTACTTTATCTCAGCAAAGCATTGCACGACACCCAGGAGGATGTCATTTTTGCTACTCTTTACTAAATAGTAATGATGGCTCTGTAGTGAGACAGATATCTACAAAGCTGAAGATCAGAACCTTGTCATGTTTAGAACTCCCATCACAACCACTGTGTGTCAGAACAAACAGCTGTATTCCACACAGCTTACTCCAGGGACTTCATTGTGTCTGCAGTTAATTATCTTACTACTTCACCACGGTTTAAGTCCTATGGCTAAGCAAGTTATAACATGACTATGAACTTGGAATCATGTCACCTGCCAAAAAAGCAAAGGTAATTGAGAATTATAGCCAAATTCAGACCTGACATTAGCTGTGTACGACTGACAGCAGTATGAAGTGACTTTGGAGCGAAGCTGCATCCAAATCTATCCTGATATCAGACTGTCAGGGTGTGAACACTACTACCAAAGATACTTCCATCAAGCATCCCCACTAGAACTGTAGCCATGCATGCAACATGACCAGAGGGCCTTTCAACCTCTGTGAATACTCCCTTCATCATGGCTTAGTGGTAGGTCATACAGACTAGTGTTACCAAGGTCCTGGGTTCGAGACTGACAGTGGGAATTTATTTCACTAGAGCAAGTGACTTAAACCTTAGCATGGATATAAATAGGACGTGCTGGAGGGATAGATTTACCACCCAGAGACTCCCCATGCTGTGGAATAAAATCCCAGTCCATGTGAGGCAGAGCACCTCGCTGGCTCTGTTCAAGAGAAATCTTGACCGGTGGATGGGAGATCGTAGGTTTACCCCGGGAATCATCTCTGTGTCACTGCTGGACAGAGGCACAACAAACAAATGGGCACATTATTTCTAACATAAGGGGTGGCGTAAGCCACATAACTTTGGGCTAGGCTTATAAATGCCTTAGGGCAGATAGCCTAGTATAAACCTATGAGCCTATGAACCTATGAACTGAAACTCTCAGATGACAATATGAACACATGAGCTGCACACCATTACCCATCCTATTTTACACTGATCTGTGTTACTTGTCATCTCAAACATTTACAGTATCTACTACTACTATCTTTACCCCAAGAAGCACGTGAAGCCACATATTCTTATGTGTGCCATATGTCACTATTGCAGTTTTACTGCCATACGCACACTGAATTGAGACACACACACACACACAGACATACACACACAGACACACACACACACACACACAGACATACACACACAGACATACACACACACACACACAGACATATACACACACACACACACACAGACATATACACACACACACACAGACATATACACACACACACACACACACACAGACATAGACACACACACACAGACAGACAGACACACACACACACAGACAGACACACACACAGACAGACACACACACAGACACACACAGACAGACATAGACACACACAGACAGACATAGACACACACACAGACATAGACACACACACACAGACATAGACACACACACACAGACATAGACACACACACAGACATAGACACACACACAGACATAGATGCATGCACACGTAACATGCCAGAAGTAAAGGGGTTTTCCAGAATGGGTGACAATAAACCTGGAGTTGTCAGAAAGCCAACTCTGTGAACAATGGATACAAAGAAATTGGGAAAAAAGCTTGTCTGTCTGCAATTAAATGTACAGTCGACTGCTGACACACACTGACACACCTGGATAAAGTCAAAAATAAGTGTGGGGGCATAGGTCCATAAAAAGTGGCAAACAGAAATAATGGGCTTAGAAAATAGCACAGTTCTTGTAACTAGTGTAGTCCAGGTACAGATTTGCTGTATCCAGGACTGTTGGTAAGCTTCTGAGCCCCCCCCCCCCAAGCCCTTCTGTGTTGGAGGGAATCTTTCTAGCTTATCACCGGGAGTGGTAAGCACTGGGTAGCCTATCTACCACAGGAGGAGTGGTTTCTGGCCCAGAAATTATAATTTATTGGCTGTCTGGGAAGATTTTCCATCTCTTTCAAGCTTCTGATTTAAAAGCCTGTGTTGCACTTGTTTCTTGCCTTTCTTGTTACTAGTCTAGTCCAGGTACAAATTTGCTGTATCCAAGACTATTTGTAAGCTTCTGAGCACATCAAACCTTTCTGTGTTGGAGGGAAACCTTCTTGCTTGTCAGGGGGAGTGGTAAGCATTAGGTAGCCTATCTACCACAAGAAGAGTGGTCCCTGGCCCTGAACGTGTACCTCATTGGCTGTTTGAGCATTTTTTCCATCTCTTTCAACTTTCCGGTTTAAAAGCCGCATTTACACTTGTTTCTCACCTTTCCTGTAACTAGTCTAGTCCAGATACAGACTTGCTGTATCCGGGACTGTTGGTAAGCGTCTGAGCCCTCTAAGCCTTTCTGTGTTGGAGGGAAGCCTTCTATCTTATCAGTGGGAGTGGGGAGCACTAGGTAGCCCATCTTCCATGGGAAGAGTGGGTTTTGGCCCATAAACTGTAGTTTATTGGCTGTTTGGGCAGCTTTCCATCTCTTTCAACTTGCTGGCTTAAAAGCCTGCGTTTGTGCTTGTTCTCCACCTTTCCTGTAACTAGTTTAGTCCAGGTACAGATTTGCTGTATCCAGGACTCTTTGTAAGCCCCCCAAGCCTTTTTGTGTTGGAGGGAAGCCTTCTAGCTTATCAGTGGGAGTGGTAAGCATTAGGTGGCCTATCTACCACAAGATAAGTGGCTATTGGCCGTTTGGGCAGTTTTTTTCCATCTTTCAACTTTCTGGTTTAAAATCTGCACTTGGTTTCCCACCTTTCCTGTAACCAGCCTAGTCCAGATACAGAGTTGCTGTATCCAGGATTGTTGGTAAGCTTCTGAGCCCCGCAAGCCTTTCTGTGTGGAGGGAAGCCTTCTAGCTCATAAGTGGGAGTGGTAAGCACTAGGTAGCCTATCTACCACAACAGGAGTGGTGTCTGGCCCAGAAATTGTAGTTTATTGTCCGTTTGGGCAGTTTTTCCATCTATCTCAAGTTTCTGGTTTAAAAGACCACATCTGCACTTGTTGCCCATCTTTCTTGTAAGTAACCTACTGGAAAGAACTAGAAAGCCTTAAACTGATACAAACCTTCTAGCTTACAGGAGAGACTTTGGAGTGGTTAAGTTTTAGTTTTCTGTATTTTCTTGCTGAGCTTAACTGTTTTCTGCTAAAATGCTGATTTTCCAGCATTTATTGTGATTTAAAAGCTTGTTTCTTTTTCACATATTCTACTTATTTGACTGCCTGCACTTTTAAAAAGTCATTTTTGTTTAAATAATTTGTTTAACTGTTGTAGGCTACACATGAATTGTGATTGCTTTTTCTGATCGCCTGTAGTCGTTTAAAGCTGTTTTAAAGTGTAATTTTTTACTATTTTTGCCTTATCTTTTCAAAAAAACACAAAAATTCCTTGTTTCCCGCCGTTCTAAGCTAGTATAGTCCAGTTTCAGGCTAGTGCTGAATTCAGGGCTGTGTTACAAGTTTGAGTTGCTGATACCTTACTTGGATAGAGGGAAGGTACTCTGTTCACCTGTGAGAGAGGGAAGCTTTGAGCAGCCATCTGTCCCTAGAGTAGTGGTTCCAGCCCAGAAGTTAGTAGTTTATTGGCCATTTTGGGCTCATTTCTATCTCTTTTATTTCCCTACTATAAAAAACACTTTTGCACGGTCTTGTGCGCCGGGCAGCGCCAGTTAGCTAGGGTTAAGTTATTCCCAGCTATACTATGTGTCTCCTCTTCATTTTTTCCCTTGAAACTTAGTCTCTCAACCTAAGCGCTCAAAAAAGCATTGTACAGTCCAGCACTTACTCAGACTGAATAGCAAGCAGTAATATACACCGACACTTGATTGTCCAGCAGGGAAAGGCTCTTTATTCACTCCTCACAAACCAAGTGACTAAGCAGCTCACCCTACTATTTAGGCATGACCAAAGGGCAACTTCACGTATACTCTCCAGTCCAGCTAGTGAACCTGGGTATCCTGAGGCAATGTTACAACCGCCTCATGTACACAGACAACCCTCTCCTCCTATCACAAAACACTATATGCGAGAGATGCAATTATACAGCCAAACTGGAGGCAAAGCTCTCTCCACCCAAGACTGGAACAGACATTTACGAGGAGAAGGTTAACAGTTGCACAACACCTTCAGCCTCACATAGACCTACTAAACCAGCACTGGCAAAAAATACACATAAATACATGAAATCATACTCAGAGGCTCTAAATAAAAACCTGCAAAAGCATCATAGACCTCCAAGGCAGACACCCAAAAAACCTGCACCTCCAGTCATAAATCAGACAACACATAAAACAAAATCAATGTGCCGCGCATTCACAGCCCTTAAGGCGAAATAACATACCTAACACACTATTAACAGGCGACTCTAGAGTCAGGCACACTGACGTTCCACTCACTAGACTGGACAAGGAAAAGTTTACTGTTAGCTGCTGTCGGGAGCCAGAATCCACCACATAACACAGAATATGTCAGATAAAACAAGCACTCAGGTCACTCCAGAACAAGTACAAATATGACTCTGTCATTGTTCATGTTGGTGTGAATGACCTGAGACGTAACTCCCTGGACTCCATGAAGAGAGACATGGAAGAGCTCTCTGACCATGTAGCCCAGGCCAGTATGACCCTAACCCTGAGTAGCATCCTGTCCTAACCAAGAATGATATCTCAGTATAAAGAAAAAATAATCAATTTCAACAATTTGCTAAGCTTCTGGTGTCATTCAAAGGGGGTCCAGTGTCTGTCAGCCTGGGAAGATATGCTTGACAAGCCGCGTTGCTTCGCAAATGACTACTTGCACCTGTCACCCCTAGACTTTCGAATACTGGCAAAGGCTCTTGCTGCCCCCATAGTGCCTTTTTTAGGCAAGGCTCAAAAGTCAAACCCACCTCTGTAAACAGCACAAATAAAAAAAAAGAGGGTTATGCTACTCAATGCCAGGAGTTTAAATCTCAAAATGCACGCACTTGAAGCAATCCTCAGTATAGAGAACGTCAACATCTGTGCAGTAACTGAAACCTGGTTCAAGGCTCCAGAGAGCATTCCAGCACTATTGGGCTGCAACTCATACCACACCTTTCAGCCACAGAACACAGACCAAAACACAAAAGGAGGGGGTATATCCATATTCATCAGGGATACCTACACCTCCAGGTTAGTGACGCAGCATGATACCAGTGAGATCATCCATGTGCAACCAACATTGGGCAAAGCTGCAATGCAAATTGTGGCCTGCTACAGATCACCCTCCATGACCCAGGACCACCACTCCGCCTTTCTGGAGACACTGGAAAACATGAAGTTCCTACCGAACACCCTGATATTGGGCGATTTCAATTATCCTACCATTAACTGGGAAAACTACTAGAGTACAAACTCCCAGGCCCAGTGCTTCTTGGAATTTATCAACTCAAATGCCCTGCATCAGCTGGTAAACTCCCCTACCAGAGGTGAAAACATATTGGACCTGGTCATCACCAACATGGGAGACAGTGTTCCACACCGGAGGTCAACCCATCACTGGTTAGATCAGACCATAAGCTAATCACTCTGGATGTCCACATCCCACCCCCACCCCCACCAAGGAAACCACAGTGAAAATCTTTAGGAAACTTCACCTTACTTAAGACAGAGGTGGTAAGTTTCACAGCCCCTAGGCTAAAGGATAACGCTGCCCAAGATGCAGAAACCTTTACAAATGCCCTCTATGAGGGCCTACAAGGATGCATGGATCTTGCCATCCCTGGCAAAACCAACACTCACTCCCCTATGAGAAAGAAACCAGTCTGGTGGACCCCTGCAATAAACAGACTATACAATAGAAAAAAAGCAAATCCCAAGAAGGAAAGACATCCCTGATCAGTATCAGTAAGAAACTAAGGTCCCTCATAAAATCATCCAAGGCTAACTTCGAAAGAAAAATAGCCAAGGATTCGAAAGATAATCACAAAGCCTTCTTTAGCTATGTCAATAATATAAGTGGCAACTCGCAGGTATGCTCTGAGCTAGTGCAAAATAGCACAAAGTAAAATGAACCTACTGATATTGCCAACATCCTGGCAGATTGCAAACTTCACCCCCCTCTCACCCCCAAAAGGGCCCACAACAGTACTGGAGAAAAGTGCAATGTCCGGAAATCACAGACGCACAGATGAAAACAGCCCTTTCAAAAGCCAAAAACACAGCGTCAATGGGGCAAGATGGTGTCCCAGACTGTGTCTTGCATGAACTACAGAACGAACTAACCCCCCACCTAAACATGCTGTTCAGCCTCAGCCTCTCCACAGGCTACATGCCCACAGAATGCGCACAGCAATGGTTATTCTGCTCCACAAAGGAGGGGCCACAACTGACCCTGGTAACTATTGCCCCATAAGCCTGACTAGCCTGGTCTGCAAAGCTATGGAGCACATCATCATGGAACTCATTAACAAAGACATCGGGAACCTCCAAACACTTGACCCGACCCAGTTTGGCTTTGTTAAAGGCAGATCATGCCTACTAAACCTGGTTGACTTCTTTGAGACAGTCACCAAGGCCACAGACAAGGGAAAGGTGGTTCACACAGTCTACCTTGACCTCGTCAAGGCTTTTGACACCATTCCCCACTCGGGTATTATAGAAAAACTCACCAGCCTGAACATAAACCCCTGCATCATGAGATGGGTTGCAAACTGGCTTACAGACAGAACTCACACGGTAAGAATAGCGGGTTCAGGTGCGACTCTAAACCAGTCACTAGAGATAACACGCAAGGCTCGGTCCTGGGACCACTACTGTTTGACATATACCTCTCAGAAGTACAGGCAAACACAGGAGGACTATGGCTAACCAGGTTCACTGATGACGGCAGACTGGGAGCCATAACTGAATCTTCGGCTGACATGGACATCCTCCAAAAGGCCCTTACTGAAACGGACAGCAGGTGTCAAAGTCATGGCCTCAAGCTAAATGCTAAAAAATGCATAGTCATCCCGTTTGGGAAAAATGGAACACCCACAAATTAGCACATAGGTGGCAGCCGCCTTAATACAGAAGAGGTAATAAGAGATGTGGGGACCCAGGTAAATAGTAATATCTCCTTTGACAATCATATTGCCAAAGTAGTTAGGAAATCCTTCTATGTGGCTCATCTAATTACCAAAGGGGTTGCCTCAAGAAATAGAGGTTATAGTGCCCCTGTACTCATCACTGATCAGACCCATCATAGAGTACAATGCCCCATTTGGGATGTACTTCACAAGACACTTCCAACAGCTTGAAAGACCACAGAAGTACCTCACCAAGAGGATTACAGGCCTCAAATGTCCTATGCAGCCCGACTGAAAAAACTCCGGCTGTACTCACTGGCATATCACTTACTCAGAGGTGATCTCTGCCTGACTTACAAAGCCATGTCCAACTCAGAATTGATGGACATGCTACACCTAAAGAAATCCCAAGTCACTGCGAGCTACACGTGCTAGTGAGCTAAACCTCGCCACAACAATAAAAAGAACATGCTCAAGGGACAGATTCCTGTCACAGTGACTCCCCATGCTTTGGAACAAAATTCCTAACTACATTAGGCAGAGCCCCTCACTAACACTCTTCAAGAGAATCCTTGACGAGTGGATGGACAACAGAAAATACACCCCTGGGATCACTTCATTGGCTCTGCTTGACAGTGGCTCAGGTAATTAATCAATGAGGCAGCGAAAGCAGACACACTCTGGCTAGGCTTATAAATGCCCTTGGGCAGATAGCCTAGTACCTACCTATGATGGAACTGGAGTTAGAACATGTTATAGAGTTCTTAGAAGTGCCTCATTTCTGAAACTAAAATAGAATAGTTGTGGAATAGCAAGGTTAAGCATTAGCACAAATTGTCTGAAGAGTCACAAGTGTTAAACCAAAATCTCTGTCATGAATTTGTGAACAAAGTCTTTACAAAGTGCCATCAGGAAAGCAGAATGTAAGAGGAACGTAGCAGAAAATAAGAGTCAAAAATCACAACATGTATGAATTCTCCCCAGTATGGACAAGATAGATATCTGTGCAGTAACAGGAACCTGGTTTAAGGCTCCAGAGAGCACCCCAGCACTACAAGGCTACAACTCATACCATACATTTTGGACACAGAACCCGGACAGAAACACAAAAGGCAGTGGTGTTATCTACATTCTTCATGGATACCCACACCTCCAGATTAGTGGTGCAGCACGATGCCTCCGAGATCATCCATGTGCAGCATTATAACAGTCAAAACTGCAATTCAAATTGTAGCTGGCTACAGATCAACCCCCATGACCTAGGACCCCCATTCCACTTTTCAGGAGACACTGAAAACTATGAAGGTCCTACCAAACACCCTAATATTGGGTGATTTCAATTACCCAAACATTAACTTGGTGAACTACTCAAGTACTAACTTCTCTTGCCCAACGATTAATAGAATTTATAAACTCGAACACCCCAGACCAACTGTTCAACACCCCCAAATGAGGTGACTAAATGATTGCACATGGTCATCACCAACATGGGTTCCACACCAGAGGTCACCCCTTGCTAATTAGATCAGACCATAAACTAATCAATCTGGATATCAACACTCCACCACCACCCTCAATCAAGGCAACCACCGTGAAAAAGTTTTGAAAAACAAACGTCACGTTACTTAAGACCAAGGTGGAAAGTTTAAGACCCCTCCATGCTAAACGATAATGCTGTCAAAGCTACTGAATCGTTTACAAATGCACGGATCGTACAATCAAAAGCAAGACTCACTCCTCCAAGAAAAAGGCAACCAGTCTGGTGGATCCCTGTCATAAACAAGCCATACAATATAAGGAGGAAACTAGTAGTGAAAGCTTTCGCAGTCTCTTTTCCCCTTCTCTTTCTCACAAAACACACAAGACCTGACAAACCAGAGATATAATCACTGAAGTGTGAGCAAGTGACAGTACTTGAATATTTTTTGTATTACTTTTATCACTTGAGGAGCACAGTGTTACATATTGCTACTAGCAGTCATATCTGTGTCTGTTTCTATCATGTAATCATTGTTTATTTAACTGACATATGCGCAAGTGGCTGAGATACTTACAGCAAAAGCTTGCCTTCCAGACAGTTTTGTTTGAAACCTGAGTCTTGTCAGTCGCCTGTTTATTTGTACTTGATAGCTTTCTTAAACAACAGCCACTTCTAACACTTTTATCCCCAAGATTTCTTTAGAAAATATAAGTACCCGCAAAGTAGGGTTACCACCCGTCCCACTTTGCGAGGGACAGAGCCTCTTTGAGCAGCTGTGTCCTGCGGGGAAAAAAAAAAAAAAAAAAAGGCAAATGTCCTGAGATTTTAGGACAAAAATATTTCCTAAGTTTTCTTTAATAGTTGTATAAAACAGTTATTTTTTATCTGAAACACCTAAATGTTATATGAAATAGCATAAGCAACTCACATGCTACAAGAATAGGATTTTACCTTGGCAAAAAGTGAAGTTCTGTCCTTTGTACTAGTTATGGGTATGTTTTGTCCTGCAAAATCTGTCATTTCTACAAAAAATGCCCCACTTTGGGCATTTGAAAAGGTGGCAACCCTACAGAAAACTAATTAAATACACACTTCTAATAACATACCTTAATTTTTCAACCAATTAAAGCAAGACACAAAAATGTGAAACAGAAGCATAATTGTTGCTTGGTAAATCATATGTATTACCATTAAATGACTTTATAAATATTCCAGACTTACATATATCAATGTCACTTTCTTCTTCAGTTCACTTTTAGTGTTTAAATGATAGTTTAACCATGGCAACTTTCTCGTATTTAATCTGATCTGCCAGTACAGCTCCCTTCAGCCTAATGCATCTTCTAAAATCAGGGGCAATTTACCCAAACCTTTTAAAAAAAAACGACACTTAATGTTGTGCTTAAGCAATGCATTAACTGCTATTTTTTTTTTTGTATTTTAATAGCAAGCCTGTTTTCAAAAATCATCAAGTATGCGTGAGTTTAACATTTTTAACTGAAGCAAGCTCCGTTTTTCTACTTTAACTGAAGCAAGCTCAGTTTTTCTATTTTAACTGAAGCAAGCTCCGTTTTTGTTCTTTAACTGAAGCAAGCTCTGTTTTTGTACTTTAACTGAAGCAAGCTCCATTTTTCTATTTTAACTGAAGCAAGCTCCGTTTCTGTATTTTAACTGAAATAAGCTCCGTTTCTGTATTTTAACTGAAGCAAGGCAAGCTCCATTTTAAACGGAGCTTGCCTTGCTTCAGTTAAATGAGGATAACTGCCAGTGAGGGAAAAATGCAACATTATGCCCTGCAAGGAATCAAAAGATACAAAAAAAAATGCATGTACCGTTGAGCCTAAGGAAAAAAAAACAAACATTATGATGGACACTTTTTGCATACAGCTCGCTTGACTCCACGTGCATGCTACGCCACTTCCCTATGCAGTTTGTAAGAAATGCAATGCAATACATTGCGAAACTGGAGAGAAACGGGCAGTAGCAGATAAAACAACATAAGGGAAAATAAAAAATTAACTGCACACACTACTGTTTACCTGAAGCAATGAAGAAATCAACAATAAAAGAAGCACTGAGTGAAGCTGGGAACCCAATGACTGTTCGTTATTCCAGACGGAAGAAACAGGAGTGAAGAAACCTCTGCACACCTTTTAATGGAAGTATACGCTGTGGGTGGAACTCAAATGCCGTCACAAATGATGTCAAAAAATGGGAGGGGAGTACATAAGTGACTGACAGCACGTTAATTCGGACCGAAGGAAAAAGGCAATTGCAGGAACTAGTTATTATTTCTGTGCATTAATTAAATCATTGTAAGTGCTGTATTTTTACCACTGCATTTTACTTTTTTTTCTTTTCTTTTTTTTACATACTCTTCCTTTCTTGTTGTATCCGCTGGTTGAACTACTGCTTAGTTAGATAAATTACAGCATTGTGGATTGTTTCAAGCTGGTTATTTTCCTGCACTTCAAGTTCAGTTTGTGATTAGGAGCCTGGAAGGTTTAGTATTGCACTCTGCTGGCAGCTGAGAGTAGTCTAATCGACTTCCTTGCTGTAAATTACTTAAGGAAGCTTTGATTGTGCTACATTTGATTGGCAAGGGCCACTTCACCGTTTTACTAGTTGCTTAAAGCCCCTAAAAAGGTACTGCATTTGCGCGCAGCTTAAATCTACATATCTGTTTTCAAGCAGTGCCCTCTATAGATGCAGACACCTACAATTTCAATGTTTCCTATACAACTACTTCTCTAATTCCCTGTATCCCTAGCTGTGTATTGAGTGGCTGTTTTGCATTTTGACCCCATCCTTCAAGCTTGGCCATAGGCAGTTTTAAGCAGTCTTGACAGCATCTTCAGTCTTACAGCAACCAAGTAAATCAGCTGTATACCTCCCCATCCATCATATAGAATAAGCAACTAGGATCCATACATACACTTCTCAGCTGTTCAGCAGCTAGCTTGGTGGATACTGGGGTCATGAGTCAATGCAGCAATTGCCTAATGTTCAAATACAAAAATACTCACCATGAGCCACACAGAGGCTGACTTTAATAATAATTCTTTTAGTCTTTTTCCCGGTTAGGGGTCGCCACAGTGGAATTCCGGTCTGCTAATGATTGGCAGTAGGTTTTTATGGTGCCGAGTTGCCAGCCCGACACCCAACCTTCAGCATAGGCACGCCCATTCATGCATGTCTTTCGAATGCCACTCGACCGTGGGGAGGACATGCGACTCCACACAGAAGACACTCCAGCCAAGAATTGAACAGGAGAACCTCTTGCTGTGAGGCAACAACGCTACCGCTGCACCACCGCGTCTTTCTGACTTTAATAAAAATAACAATAATAATTTATAATAATAATCATAGAACAAACATTGGTGTTTGTTCTATTACTTTTGTTAGCCTCTGTGTAGTTCATGGTGGTATTTGTTTTATTTGATTTTGGATTTACTACTTGCCAGGATTTATGTGACATCCCTTTCTAATTGCTTCATATTGACTGACAATCAACTAATACAGATAAGATATATGAGAGATGTAGTTACACAATGTCACTGGGGGACAAGGCTCTCACCAGCAAGCATTTACTTGCTGCTTGGTATAAACCAAGCAGGTTGTCAGTAACACAAACAGGTCACCCACCTCGCATATTGCAAATCAGTAACATAAGATCTACACTGAGGCTCTTAAATGTAATATCCTGAAAACAGAGAGTTCCCAGGTGGGGCATATGCCTGTGTGCATGCGCGCGCACACACACACACACACACACACACACACACACACAGACACAGACACACACACACACAGACACACACACACACACACACACACACACACACAATGTCCTCAGCAACCTCAAGAGCACTCCACAAAAACACCCAACAAGACCCATACTGCCACAACTCACGGTGTTGCAACCTCTAATCTCATACATCATACCAATTCACAACACAGTATATGCTGGTATAGCAGACTCCATAATAAGAGACAAAGATGTTCCCACTCAGGAGTCACAGCAGCTGCCTAACTAGGGCTAGGATCCATCACCATCACTCACACACTCAGACCACTTAACCCCAAGTACAAATATGACTCTGTCATACGGCATGTGGGTGTAAACGATCTGAGACATACCTCCCTGGACTATATGAACAGGGACATTACAGAGTTCTTGGACTGAATGTCCCAGGCTGGTATCAGCCTAGCACTGAGCAGAATTCTACCTTCACCAAGGATGATGCCACAATATGAGCAGAAGATGACACACTTTAATAATTGGCTTAGCTACTGTTGTCATTACAAAGGGGTGCAGTATCTGTCAGCAGGAGAGGACAGGGACAACGGAACACGTTGCTTTGCCAAGGATGGTCTGCACCTGTCCCCTTTAGGCTTTCAAATATTAGCTAAGATATTATAATACCCATTGTGTCTTTTTTTAGGCAATGCCAAATTGGCAAACCTTCTGACACAGCAAAACTAATCAAAGGGAATCTAAAGGTGCTACTGTTTAATTCCAAGAATTGTAACAAGATACTCCAGTACTTAAAAGTTCTCCTCACCTTAGAGGATGCAAACATCTGTGCAGTTACAAGATATGGTTTAAAGCCTCAGAGAGCACCCTAACAGTGTAGGGCTACGATGCCTTTGAAACATTTAGGCTAGCTACAGCACGGGCATGTACTAAAGGTGGAGGTGTCTCAATATTAATCAAAAACAAGCTCACCTCAAGGCTGATCAAACATGGTGCACTTGAACTTCTTCACGTCCACATTACTACAGGCAAAGTCTCATACCATATCCTTACAAGCTACACTTCCTTCACTGTTATCAACTAAACCCATAACTCAGATGTATTGAAGACACTCATCATTTAACCAACTACCACATTCATAGGCGACTAACTGCCCCACTATAAAATGGGATTCATACATGACCACTAATGTGCAGGCCCAAAGATTCCTTGACTTTGTTATTACAAGCACACTGTATCATACAGTCTCCATAAGCCCTCTATGGTCACAAATTCTCTAGACTTGGTCCTCACCAATGTGGAAGAATGCTACACCCTAGTGTAACGCCCTATCTGGTGAGGTCAGAGCATAACGCTGTCTCCTTCAAAAATAAAACTCACGACCCCAGCTAACCTCACAGTAGTTAGGAATGATTCAAAGGCAAACTTCCTATTATTAAGTGATAACCTGACAAAATTTCAAGCCCCACCAAATCCTGAGAACATAGCAACATGAATGCCAATGTGTAGTTGTACACAGAAAGTCAGTACAATCATGTGCCCACCAGGAATAAGCTCAAAGCAAGCTAAAAAAATAAAATAAAATAAAACACCCTGCTGGAATATTAACATAAATAGGTTGTACAGCAAAGCAAGTCTACCAAAGCAATGTTTGAGCAAAGAATTGCCTCCCAGGTCAAGGACTACCATGAGGCTTTTTTTATCTGCTACCCCAGAGGCTGTGCACAACAATGTACAGAACTAATGATAAATGCAACTACCTACACACCAGCCAGGACATAAGGCAAATCTACTGCCTGATAAATTAAGTACCAATTTTAGCCCCCCCCCCAGCCATCCCTCAAGAAATACTAAGCATACCATCCATACGCACAAACTATCTCTCAAAAGCAAGTCCTAAATGCACTCTCCAAGACCAAGAACACAGCATCGATGGGCCCTGATAATACCTCATTATGCCTTCTAAATAGAAGTGAAAATGACCTATTAGGACTACAGGAGTCACTTTTCAACTATAGCTTCCAGTCAGGCTTCATATGTTGCATGAATGGAGGATTGCAACACTTACCCTTGTGCATTATGGTTGGCCTTCTATGGATCCTGGAAACTGCAGGCCTGTAAGCTGGACTAGTCCCATGTGCAAAGCCATGAAAAGGATTATCATGGAAATAACAAAAGATACAGGAAACCTTCAGACACTGGATCTAACAGTTTCAAGGGAAGATTATGCCTGCTCAACATGGTAGTCTTCTTTGAGAAGGTCACCAAGACAATGGATGAGGGCAAAATAGTGCATACTGCCTACCTTGATCTGGCCAAGGCATTTAACACAATACACCAATCAGGTATTGAAAACAAACTCATGGAACTAGGCATAACCCTCCATGTTACACTTTAGTTAGCCAGCTAGCAATCGGATAGGATAAGAAGTTAGGATAGGAGAGACCACCTCCACAAAGAGGCTGGTCACTAGCAGAGACACTCAGAAGTCTGTGCTGGGTCCACACCTTTTTGTCATCTATTTCTCAGGAGTCAAGGCCAGTGTTTTGTCTAACTGACCAAGTTTGCTGATGTCTGCTAACTAGGAACACACACAGAATTCCCTCAAGAGGCTAACATTCTCCAGGAGGGATTAACACAGCCAAACTGATGCCAAAAAAGAAGTTATATACTCACCATAATGTTCCATGTGTATTGTCCATCTCATCTTCATTCTTAACTGGTTGGGTTCAGAACTGATACTTGGTTCCAACTTGGCATTATACAAAAGCTAGAAGTCTTCTACTGCCTCGTGGCAGAAAAACCTATCCCATCATGCTCTAGGAAAGCTCCACAGATCTTGTTTGCTGATCTAAAAAGATACTAAATAAACTATGGAATGCCTTATAGAGCAATCAAGAAGATCAGAGAACATTAATTACCAATTGCATCTGCTCGGTCTTCCAGAAGCCAAAGGCTGGGGGAAGGAAGGGGGATGTAAGAATGAAGGCGAAATGGACAACACACATGGAATGTTATGGTGAGTACAAACTTCTTTATGTGATGATGTCCTATCTCACCTTCATTCTTAACTGGTTGGGATAGCATCTCAACCAAAAAGAGGCCCTGTTCCTGGAGGCCAAATTCACTTTGTAAGAAGTGATAAAGGTATGGGGCCTTACTCATGTTGCTGCAGCAAAAATAGTATCAACTGGTAGTCTTGCCCGAAAGGCAGAAGAGGTTGCTATGGCTCTTGTAGAATGACCTTTTACTTTATGGGAAGAGTTCTTTGTTTCGAGATTGGCAAGTAAAGGTAATACAATCAGACAGCCATTTTGAAAGTGTGACTTTAGACACAGGAGCACCTTTCTTAGAGTCTGAAAAGGATACATATAATTTGTCACATTTTCTGAAGTCCTTTGTCCTATGTAAGTAGAAATGTAATTGTCTATGTACATCTAGTTGGTGTAGCATATATTCTGCCTTGTTGCCATAGTTGGGGAAAAAAAACTGGCAGTTCTATGGATTGGTTCAAATTAGATTTTGAGCATTCTTTGGGTAGAAAGGACGGGTTTGTTCATAGGGATACTCTGTCTTTGTGGAAAAGCATGTAGGGGCTTTATAGACCATGCTCGCAGCTCTGAAACTCTTCTAGCAGAAGTAATGGCTATCAAAAGAAGTCTTCCAAGTCAAATATTCGAGATCACAGGATGATGAAGGTTCAAATAGGAAAGAATCAAACAGGGTAAGACAAAATTCAGGTCCCATTGTGTTGGAGGGGCTTTAATGGGTGGTCTTAATAAAACAGCGCCTTTAAGAAATGCCTTGAAAGTCTGTGGGACATCACATTCAGGCCTGATTCACCTAGATGGAAATTAGATATCGCTACTAACTGAATTCGAATAGTAGCTGCAGCTGCACCTTCACTACATAGCTTTGCTAAGAATTCAAGAATGGATGCTATTGGGGCAGACAATGGGTCAATGGGATTCTTCAAGGCGTAAGAAGAAAATCTTTTCCATTTGCTCATATATAACTTTCTCATTGAAGCCTTATGAAACGAGATCAGGATATGCTTCACTGATGGAGAAAGGTTAGGGAGCTTGGCTATGTTTGGAATCGGAGCAGCCAAGCTGTCAATTTGAGGGTTTTGAGGATTTGCAGGTAGGGGTGGTGCATCCCTGATGCATGAGTCAGAAGGTCTGGAACTGAGTCCAGAATCCATGGCTCCTCCTGAAGATGAGACCAAAGGAATGGAAACCAGATTTGATGAAGCCAGTATGGGGCGATGAGCATCAAATTCCTTCCTAAGGAAATGGCTTTCTGAAGAATTTTGGGTATCAATGGAAATGGAGGAAAGGCATAGAGAAGACCCGAGGGCCAATCGTGTAGAAATACATCCCTTGGTGACTCCCCCGGAGGGGGGATAAGGGCAAGATAGCTGCTGCATTTCGCATTCATGGACGTGCCACAAAGGTCGCAGCAAGGCTGGCCCCATTTGTGGAAAATCTTTTCAGCTACTACTTGTTTTAGGGACCACTCGTGAGGCATCAGAGTTGCTCTGCTGAGTTTGTCTGCTATCATGTTGGATTTCCCTGGGATGTGCACTGCTATCAGAAAGTGTTGGGAGGAGGTCGCCTACTGCCATACTCTCAGAGCCTCCCGACAAAGCGGGTAAGACCTGGTTCCTCCTTGTTTGTTTATGCACCACACAACCGACATTTCTGTCTGCACTGCAATAGTCCCTTGCGGAAGAGTGTCTTGGAATGTTTGCAAAACTAAAAGCACTGCTCTCATTTCTGGGACACTGATGTGCAAATGGGCCTCATGATCCTTGTCAAGTGCCTTGGACTGTCCTTCCCAGGTAGCGTCCGTGGTCACTGTGGCTAAAGGCTGTGGAAGAACAAAGGATCGACCTAATGTCGCATGAATGAAGTGAAGCCACCAACGAAAGGTCTTTCTTGCAAGATTCTGTTATCATAATTTGGTGGGACATGGGTAGTTCCTGCATGGACCACTGAGTGAACAGAAGTCACTGCAGAATTCTCATATGCAGATGTGCTAATGGAATCAAGTTTATTGCTGCTGCTGCCATGGTCCCCATGACTTTCAGGACTGTTCTTGCTTGTACTTTTTTCTTACAAAGTAGGTTTTATGACCTGATGTCATAGGACTTGAACTCTTTCGGGGGGGGGGGGGGGGTTCTGCCATCATTTTTGCTGCATCTAGAATTTCTCCTATAAAACCGATATGCTGAGATGGCAACAAGGCAGATTTTTCATAATTTATTATGATTCCTAGGTGAGAGCTGAGCTGTAAGGTGGTGTCCCTCAATTTTGTTAGTAGATGCTTGGTGGTGGCAGTTTAGGAGCCAGTCGTTTAATTACGGAAACACACTTGGAATCCTAGGCATCTCAAGTGAGCCATGACTACTGCCATACACTTGGTGAACATTCTGGGGGGCTGTAGGGAGACCAAAGGGCAGAGCTCAAAACTGGTAGTGACTGGCTCTCAACCGAAAGCGCAAATGACTCCTGGATTGCCTGTCCATTTTTATATGGTAGTATGCATCCTGGAGGTCTATAGAGCACATCCAATTGTCTTGTCCCAGAAAAGGTAGCATCGACTGCAGTGTTACCATCCAGAACTTTGATTTCTTACTGACTTGTTTAATTTGCTGAGATCCAGGATGGGTCTCCAGTCCCCTGTTTTCTTTGGAACTGAAAAGAATCTTGAGTAAGTTCTGGATCTTATTTGGTCTGCAGGGACTGTCTGGATGACTTTTTTTTTTTCTAGCAACTTTTGTATTTCTAGAGCTGTTCCCTTTGACTGGGTGGAATGCGTGGGATGTTTTTTATGTTTGTGATGGGGAAAGAAAAGGGTATGGAGTAACCTCTGGATAGGATGCTTTGTACCCACTTGTCATGTTATTTTTAGCCAGCCTTCTGGGTACAAAGATAAGTGACCCCTGAATGCCTCCAGAGATGGACAGGTGGGCCTCCTTTCAGGAGCACTGAAAGGGCTTACCAAGGAAGGATTCCCTGTCACCCTGATTTTGTGGACCCTCTCCGCCATGTGGCCAGCATCTTCCATTACTGCTTCCCTCTCTGCTCATGGGGGAAGAATCCCCACGTATGTCCAGGAATGTTCTTTGGGATTTTCAGAACCACATTTTTCCTCCCTTTTGATATTTTGCATAAGGTCTACAAGGTAGGGAAAAACAGACTCCAACAGCAGAGAGAGTTTTTCCTTCTTGTTCACACCTGGTTCGTGTGTCTTTGACTTTTGGCCAGAAAAGGGATGAGCCATTGAAAAGGGCGTTAAAAAAAATAAGATTTAAAGGGTTCTGCAAAGTCACACAAGTGCATCCAGGAATGTCACCTTAGGAAAATTCCTGAACCTGCTGCCCTACTCGCTCCAGCCACTGCATAAGAAATGAGTCTCATGGAGTAGTTGACCAGTGAATTTAAGGTAGAGCGCTGACAGGAAACCCTCTCTGACACCCCTTCTACTACTGAACCATGGAGTATCCCCTGTCTCCTTCAGGAGATCTCTCTGAAGTCTAGTAAAGTGGGTAAGATAATTAGCAATCAAAGCGCAAAAGTTGCTGAAGAAAAGGTGCGCTTTCCCCCATCTGTCCTTCATATGAGATTCCTTGTTTGGTGGACAGACAGAAGATGACGTCTCTCAAAGTTCCTGTTTGGTGACAGCCACCACCATAGCATCTACTGGGACTCCTTTTGTTAGAAAATTTTTCTCTGTGGGAGACATGATAAATTTGTTTGGCCTCCAAGGAACATGCTCCACTGAGTCTGGAGACTCCCCCGCCTTTCCACAAACTAAATCTTTCAGTTCATCAAAAGGCAGACACCCCCAAGTGGCAGAAGGGCGAGACCCAAAAACCCTTAAGGTATACAGACTCCTCCTCAGAAGGGTGGATGGGCTTCCAGCCACCTCTCTGTTTATATTTCCATGATGACCACAAAGGAGACATCCTCAAACCAGGCATATACAAGTGGAACATCTACAGAGGTTCCGCAGAAAAAGAATACAGAGCATAAACAACACATACTGTAAGTATTGCCTCAAAGCCCTATCCCTATACTCTGTCTCCTATAGATTGAGCTATGCCTGGCATGCAAGGCATCCTTGGATCCCACTCTGATGGAACTGCTGCATATGTGCAAAACAAACAGCATCAGAACTACCCAGTCCAGAGACTTGAACTTTGCCTGCAACATAAACAGGACTTGTTGGAGGGACAGGTATGCGTATCAGAGAGTACTCCTTCTCTGGAACAAGCTTCCCATCCAGGTGAAGCACAGCTCTTTCCTAAACATATTTAAGTGTAAACTGGACCAGTGGATGGGAAAGCTGAAACTCACCCCTAGTCTGGCACTGGACAGAGGCAGCCTGTAAATGCTTGACCAACCATGCTCTTGTATACAACCATTACAATATACCCCTAAGAATAACATGTAGGGAACCAAAAAAACTTTAAAATACATTTGGAAAGACAGGCTAGGCTTGTAAGGGCTCTTGTTGATTGTCAGCTTAGTACATGCCTATGAACCTATGGCTGTGGCTTATAGTCAGAGTTGTACCAAACATGGACCACCTTATAAAAAAAAAATCGATAACTTTTTCTATTAGGTTCTCTGCTGCAATATCAAACATATCATGTAAGAAATTTCACAAGAGGTGAAATCTGATGACCTGGCCTGTCTTCTATAGCATTCTAATTTCCCCTGAGCATGGTTGCTTTTTTACCATGACACAGATGTGTGCATAAAAAGTGTCTTGGTTCATATTTTATATATACAGGATCCTGTCACTAACCTGAGGCACAAATATCAGACTTCACAATCTTGAATCTGGAACATTATATGTCAAAATTCTGTGCATCTCAGAACGTTGATGTGGGAGGGGAAATACTGACAATCAATATTTCTTGTATTATTATGAATGGGTGTTAAGACTCTTGTTAAGGTTAGAAGCAGTATGTGTCTGGTATGCGAGACTGAAACAACCCGAGTGCAAAATATGTTCACTGTTAGGGTTAGGGATAGAGTTAGTTCTGCAGATGGGTTTATGGTTAGTTCTAGGGTTAGTAGACATAAAGCCTGTTACAAGGGGATGAATTTGCAGACACCTCTACTCGCCCCTTTTAGAATCAACATCATAATCAATTCCAATTTTTTCCATTATACATGGTGCTGGGGGTGTTTCTTCAACGCTCGCCACTTTTCTCTAGCCAGAGCCACTCTCTTACCTTCTTTGATGGTCTCAGGCCTTCTCTACAATGCAACTCCTTCACCTCTTGGCTGAACATTGTTAGCTCATCTTGCCTGTTTTTCTTGCTTCTCCTAAAAATACTTTACCAAATTGTCTTCTGCTTTCCTCCACATGACTAAACAACCATAATCTTATCTCCCTGACATTTTCTGTAACTGGGGCTACTCTGGATTCTGTTCCGATGTCTTCATTTCTTTTCCTAACCTACAGTGTGTATCCTACCATTCATCTCAGGGACTTCATCTCCATCACCTCAATCTTGTTCATCTAGCCTGCCTTCACTGCCCATGTCTTTGTGCCATACAGACAGACTCGTCACAACACTTTGTGCACCTTACTTTTCTGCTTCTTTGGCATTTGTCTGTCACACACTACCCCTGATACACTGCCAGTTGGATGCAGCACTTTTTGATTCTATCTTTGACATCTTCAATAAGATACTTTCCAGTTATCTGTAGTGGTTACCCTGCTCCACTTTTCTCCTTTTTATCGGAGTTTTATGTTTCTGATTTCCACCACTCGATGCCATGGCCACTGCTTGTCTGAACTCATATTCCATCCTACTTGCATTTAGCTTTTGTATTCCAGTCTCCTGATATTTGTCAAAGTTCTCATTCAGAGTACGCTGTAGTAAACATCAATCTGCATACAGCAGTTTATTTTATCTGTCCCATCTCGCCTGGTTATTGTAGTCCATCACCAATATGAACTTCACGAGTTCAGAGCTGAGCCCTAATGTATATCCACTCCCCCTGGGAACCCTTCCTGAATTTCTACTTTTATGCAAATAGCTTGGCATGAGTCCTTTTACAAACACTGAATCCTTAACTATGAATGCCACTCAGTAACTGAGCCTGAGGCAGTCTTTCTGGCAGTATCATCAGCAGTGTTACAGCTGCATGTGATAGTATGCTTACTAATGTTCAGGATGGTCTGCAGGAGTTCTGACAGATGCCAGTTTAGGCCTTCATATGATACTTCCTCGCTGTATCGTAGCATGTGGATCTGCCAATTAACGTATTTCATACAGAGTGTAACACAGGTGTAAACTTTCTTATTAAATCTATCCAATACAGAACTTTTTTTGCCATTTGGTAATGTATTACTATCTCTGGTCAAGTCCAGTGTGTCTGACATTCTTCTCTAGTTATTTAAATTTACTCCCTACATGAAAAAGTGACCAGTCCTGTTGTTGGCCAGTAGGTTGGTGGGAATCTGTCTCTAAATGAGATGAGATATTTGGAGTCAGGCTCTAATGATGCCCACTCTAAAATACAGTCATCTGGAGTTCTTTAATATCTAGTAATTTACAAGTAATGTTTACAGGAATCAAAGTTCCTTGATCCTTAATTAATGTGCTTGCACATTAAACTAGCAATTTCTTTTAAGGACACGGGGGAGGGGGGCGTTGAAGTCAAGGATTCATCATTAGTAATACTGTAACTGAGAAGTGAATAAATATGGATAGTGTAGGCACAGTATTCCTCGGCCAGCATCTGAGTTAGGCAACAATTTATATGATGGTTCTTCACCTCTTGGTCTGGGGAGGGCAGCTATCACAAAAGTATAGAGTTTGCCATGTGGAGGCAGAGAAACATGGAGACTCTGACAAATTTTTCCATACTCTTTGTCAAAATACCTGAAATCAAGCAACCAACTATGACACAGAAGTTAATGTTTGCATGATGAGACACTTGTTCTAAGATGGCTGACAAATCTGCTTATTACCAGATCAGAGGCCCTCAGGATCTCAGAGGGCTGATGAGGCTGCAATGGCTTCACATTCCCTGCCTGCAGAAGCTCTGGCTGCTAGTTTTCTTTAGAACTTTGAGAATCTCTGCTCACTCAAGCTGAAGATGACTCTCCTTCCAAATTAGGGTCAACTGTCAGTTTTCTTAAAGCAAGGGGCTTTTTAAAACTGCAAAAAACTGCTTAAGGTACCTGTCTTTGGAATACTTTGTAATAAAAGATCAAAATTTACAATCACTGACTTTAAGAGATGGTCCAAGGCAGATCAGACATGAAGGAGGAAGTCCTTTAGCTGGACCTGTCAGTCACAAGCACATTGATGACTTTTCCCAGGCAAGTCAACAACCTTGGAAATATTTCAAAGTTACAGTAAAAAAAAAAAAAAAAGTTTTAAGTGTGTCAAATACAGCAATAAAATAACTACAAAATGTAGAAAAAAATCTCTGAAAGGTACTTACTGATTTCTAGAAGTTGTTTGAGCAATACTGACAAAGAATTACAATGAGCTGAAATGGCTGAGGCTTGAATTTTGATGGAGGAGAAAGACAGGCTCTTGTGAAACATCTCAGTTAAGTATTGTAAAATCTGAGATAAATTAGGCACTGCTGTGCTCATCCCTTGAGATTGGTTCCAGGCACAGAATCTTTTCCATTTTTCAGCATAAGATTTTCTAATACTAGGTCTCCTTGCCTCTAAAATGATATCCATCACTGGTTTACTGAGGGATGGTAAAGGAGAGATTAGGTAATTAGCCAGGCTGCTAGGTTCAGTGTTTGAAGATGAGGGTGCAGAATCTGGTTCTCCTGCTGAGACAATAGGGTAGGCGTCTGAGGCAGGTGCCATGGGGCCAACAGTGACACACTGCGCAAGAGGGGGCACCAGTGTTGGTGTGGCCAGTCTGGTGCAATCAAAATCGTCCATGGTTTGTCTTGTTTGATATTTAGTAGTACTTTGGAGAGCAGAGACAGAGGAGGAAAGGCATAAACTGATAGGTTTTTCCAGCTGAAGGACAGAGCATCCACTTTCCAAGCTTGTTTGTGGGGAGTCCTTGTGCAAAATTTGTCCAACTGATAGTTCTGGGGGGAGGCAAACAGGTCTATAGCTGGGCTCCCCCATTTGCTTGTCAGCATGTTGAAAATCCTTGGTTCCAGTTTCCACTCGTGTGGGTCCATGAGGTTTCTGCTTAGTTCGTCTACCAGTGTGTTTAGTTTTCCTGGCAGGAATTGAGCTTGCAGATGCACTTGGTAGCTCAGGGCTGTGTTCCACAATGCCATGGCTAGTCTGCAGAGGGGGTAAGAATGTGTACCCTCCTGCTTGTTTATGTACCACATAATAGTGGTGTTGTCCGTCTTTACCATTAATTGCCCTGGAAGAATGTAGTCCTTGAAGGCTGTCAGAGCATTCTGTACAGCTAACATTTCTTTCTAATTGATATGCAGGTGCATTTGACTTGTGTTCCATTTGCCCTGAATGCACTTCCCTCTGCCAGATGAGCCCCCCATGCATAGTCTGATGCGTCTGTTGTTAGGGTTTGGGCAGCAGGGGGTAGTGTGAATGGTAGCCCCTTGTTTTGGTGGCAGGCCTCTGCCCACCAAAGGGACTCTAGGCGTAGGCAAGGTATGATAGGAATCATTGCTTCTAGATCCTGAGAATGTTGACACCATAGGCTTTTTAGATACCATTGTAGTTTTCTCATATGCAGTCTTGCATATGGAATTAGAAGAATGCAGGAGGCCATGAACCTCAAGGCTTGTAGTATTTGTCTTGCAGATAGCAGGGTTTTTGTGGCCACTTGTTTGAAGTAGGTTGTCAAATGAATTTGTTTCTCTGGCGTGAGGAAAGTCATCTGGTAAGTTGTATTCAAGCTTGCTCCCAGGAATATAATTTATTGACAGGGTACCAGGTGTGATTTCTTTTCATTTATGGTGTACTCCTGACAAGTTAGCACCCTTTGAACAAAGGCCAGATGATTCAAAAGTATGCCCTGCTATGTTTCTGCCTGAATCAGACAATCATCCAGGTATGGGTATATTTGAATATTTCTTTGCCTGCAAAATGCAATGACTGGAGCTAGGCACTTTGTGAATATCCTGGGCACAGTAGATAAGCCAAAGGGCAGTGCAGAGAACTGATAGTGCATGCAGCCTGCTTTGAAGAGTAGGTATCTTCTGCAAGATTCCCTGATTGGGATGTGCAGGTATGCTTCCTTTAAATCTAGTGTTGCCAACCAGGTGTCTTTGCCTAGCATAGGGAGCAACTGGTGAAGAGTCAGCATCTTGAATTTTGGAATCACCAAAAAGGTGTTTAGAGTAGACAGGTCCAGGATAGGACGCCATAAATGGTCTTTTCTAGGTACCAGAAAAAGTCTCAAGTAGAAACCTTGTCCCTTTTCCTCTTCTGGTACCAATTGAATAGCCCCCATGCTTAAGAGAGAAAGTACTTGCCTTTTGGGCTTCTGCCCACTGATGTGGGGGTAGATCTGGCCACCTGCTTGGTGTTGGTAACGTGTGGAAGTGAAATATGTATCCCTGGGACACTATATTTAAAACCCATTTGTCCTGGGGTAATGAGTTCCCAGTTCTTTGCATGAAGAGCAATCTTTCCCCCCAAAGGGACAGTCAGTTGAGAAGTGCTTGGAAGTTTTAAAAAGAAGTCACTGAGACAGTTTGCCATAGGGGGAGTTTTACTACTCCCACTGCTTAGTCCTGTGCGTACCCTGGGACTGAATCCTGGGAGCTCTGCTGGATCTGGGTTTGGACTGAGAAGGTCTGGAAGAGGCAAGAAAGGACCAATTCTTGGAAGGCCAATGCCTACTAAACCTTGGAGTTTGTACTTGTAAAAAAATATTTAACAGTTTGCATAGATTTAGCTTTTTCCTCCTTCTTTTTAAGAACAACTTCTGTCTTGTTGCCAAACAGGCAGTCCTGGTTTAAGGGAGTATCCAGTAATTTTGCTTTTACATGATCTGGCAAGGATTGCTCCTTAAGCCAAGCATGTCTTCTAAGTGCAGACCCGGTGACAGCAGCCCTGCAAGATGCCTCTAGTGAATCAAAACCACATTGCAAAGTATGTTTTCCAACTTGTTCAGCTGAATGCAGTAAATCCTGTAAATCCTTATTTTCAGCACAATCAGGAATCAGCATCATTTTCTGTTTAAGCAATCTAATAATATGCTGCTGATACTTTAACATATGAAACTGTCAGTTTAAAGCCCTACTGGCCAAAGTTGCAGAAGTGTACACCTTCTTACCCCATCTATCCAGCGCCCTGGAGTCTCTATCAGAGGGGGTAGGATTTTTGGCAGTAGTAGCTTTAATGCCCTTGGGTCCTTGTGAAATGGTCTCAGGATCCGCAGTAGGATTTTTAAAAAGGAACTTGTGAGAGTCAGAGACCCTGTAATATTTATCAGGTTTTCTGGGAGCAGGAGATAGAGTCCTCATAGGTAGATAAGGGTAAACCTTGGTCATCAGAGGATCAGAAAATTCAGAATCCTGGTCAGAAGTATCATAAGCAAACTCAGTCCTAGGTCTCAGAGGGGGAAGGCTGGCTTCCCCTGATTAAAGTAATAAGATCTTCAGCCATTCTTATTTGTTTTTTAGGCACAGAGGCCTGACCATGAGGTCCGGGCGTCAGTTTTCTAGGCATGGTTCGAGATTTAGGCCTTGAAGAAGAAGATGGCATCAATTTAATATGCAAGTCAATCGGCCTGAATACACCCTCAGAAGCCAGTGCCTGCACAGCAGCTCCAGACCCATCCAAGGTAGAGACATCCGCAGGTTCCACAGTTGAAGTATCGCGCGGCATACCGGACTCCGAATGGGTCTCAGTAGAGGCTTGCGAATCTAAAGTAGTGGGTATCAGGGGCTGTGAAAGCACCTCACTGAGTACTGGCAAACTGGCGATTGGGCTTAGAGGTATCATCGGCAGCTTTAGACCTAGGCGGCCTGTCTCTGAATTTATCTTTGCGCTTTTTTGGAATGTCGGTAGTTGGATGGTTTACCGAAGACATATCAGGATAATTGAACTGAGCACCAAAATATTTAAAGAGAAAATATACCGACGACGGATAGTTCATGGTTTAAATAAGGCACAAAACCAACAGTGAGGTATGTCATGGTCAGGGCCTAGGCAAGGAATACAGTACGAATGAAAATCTTTATGAGGTATTTGCTTTCCACAAGTAATGCAATTATTTACTTTTACTGACATCGGTTTAGAGCAAGAAAAAGTTTCCCCAATGGGGTACTTAGCTTTTAGTTGAAGACTTTGGTTCTGAAACTCGAAAACAAAAATTTCAGGAGTCGGCTGACCGGCACTTGCGAACTGCTTCTGCTTCAGGCACCGCACGGCAAGAAAGACCGATGTCATGGCATCGGCTGCATGTTTTACACCCCTGACGTCACAGAAGAAGGGACAGCAACCGACGCAGGACCCAAGACTTTCTTAATCAAGCTGACTGAGGGCTACTGCAAGCAGATAAGCCAAATGTGATGACTGTAGCAGTGAAACACGAAGAACATCTGTCCATCTTTGAGACAAGTTTATACTTGAATATAATTGAACTGAAGTAGTCATCCCTACTACAAAAAGTCACTTAAGAGAGAACTACTGGGGGGCATCAAATAATATGGTCTTCTACAAAACTGGCTACTGGATTTGAAGAGGAGGGAGAATGTGTACTACGTGTTAATCAGAGAGTCCCTAAATGATGTTAACATATTACAAAAGGGGCTAACACAGACAAATGATTGGTGCCAAAGCCACAGACTAAAATTAAACACAAAATGTGCATTATCATCCCCTTTGGCAAAGAGGAAGTCCCTGCAAATTACAATACTGACAGCACCCCCCCTTAAGCTCAAACCCAGTAGTGCGAGATTTGGGAGCATAGGGTGACAGCAATCTAAACATCTAGCACAATGTGTCTACAGTGGTAAGGAAAGCCTTCTACGTTGCGCATCTCATAAGTAAGAGTATCGCATCCAAAACTCAGGATGATATAAATCCTCTGAACTCGACTCTCAATAGGACCACTATTAGAGTACAATGCACCCTTCTGCATATACCTCACCAGACACCTGCAGCAGCTGGAAAGACCACAGAGGTTTCTCACTACGAAAATTCAGGGCCTCTAAAACAGAACCTACATGGAAATACTGAAAGCCCTGTCACTGTACTCTGTATCCTACAGGCTGCTGAGAGGTGACTTCTACCTGCCCTACAAAGCAGTCTCTGACCCTGCCCTAATGGAAATGCTGCACATCCGCAAATCATATAGGACAAGAGTCATTCGCTCCAAGGATCTCAGCCTAGCCTGTGACATTAACAGAACATGTTGAAGAGACAGATATATTTCCCAGAGACTGCCGCTCCTTTGGAATAAATTTCCAATTCACATGAAACAGAGTCTCAATAACCCTATTCAAGTGCAACCTAAACAAATGGATGGGAGACTATAAATTCACCCCAGGGGTGGCAGCTATGTCCCTCACAGACAGGGGCAGTTGGTCCTGATCATAGACTCGCTCTGTGAATACTGGCCATCTAACTAATATCATTTAGGGAACACGGGTATAATATGGTTAGGCTTGTAAAGGCCCTAGGGCCATTAGCCTAGTAACCTCCTATACACCCAAGTGTTGTTGCAAACAGAAGTTTCCTGTGATCAAGAAAATTACATTGGTGGTCCCTTATTGCAATGACTTATTGTATAACACTTTTTTTTTTTTTTTTTTTTTTTTTGCAATGTGCGAGATATTTCTTTCTTCCAAAGCATCTAAATTACAGTTAGGTAAATAGTTCCACTTCCCATTACAAATCCCACCTTGTTTCTTCTATGAAAGCAACAATTTAATGTTGAAGCACTCAATATGAATGTCTTAACAACCCCATTTTTATCCTGCATTCATCTGAAACTTTCAGTTTTGCAGAGATGATGCCTAGATGATTCAACAAAATAAGGGCAAAATAATCTGATTACATTAACTGAAAAAAAAAATCTACTGGTTAGGGGGTCATATTGCCACCACTGACTACCTTATTCAAAGTAAATGGCTTTCAAGTCTGCCCTGGCTGCTGTAATAACATGTTGATATTTTTTACACGTGCAAGAGCAAACGGACAAACACATGCAAAACAGGATTATTTCTGAAGGAAGTTAATGACTGATGACTTCTGACTGTAAGGGGAAGCTTATTCTATAACCTTGGAATGCGGTGTGTTGTACATCTGCCATGATTCTTTTTTTTTTTTTGTATAAATGACATTCATTTTTAGTACTGGGTTTCCCGTATGCTGTTAGATTTCCCTGTGTTGTATGACAGGCAAGGACTTCCAAATGGAACCATATCAGAAAATGTCTTATGAACCATGCAGAAGTTAACTATAACCAAACTGCAAGAAGAAAAAAAAAAAAAAAAAAAAAAGACTATAATGAAAGTCCTTCAAGCCTTTTTCTGACATTTGAAGTTTCTCATCCCTACGACTATTCTATTTATTTATTTGCAGTTTGTTAACTGGGAAAGTCCATTGGGCCAGAATGAGCTCGTTTTCAATGGAGGCCTGGGGAGAAAAAGTAAGTAAGGAGTAGTAAAGTAATAAATTATTCTAGCTTTTCAAATTTATTCAGGTGACTTGTTCAAAATATATAAAATTTAGCAATGTATTCAACAACCAGTCAGATCAGTGATGAAAATGTGGCACGACCTTGGTGGAGTGACTAAACATGGCCTTTAGGACCACATAGGTTCCAAAAATATGCTACTTATCAAAAGTTTAAATAACTGTCTACCAATGTCCATTAATCTTTAATGATGGTGTCATTTTATGACTTGCCCATTTAATTTGTAATCAAAATAAGTGCTCTTTTTGCAAAGTTACATTTACTGATATCAAAAAGGGGTCACTATTGCTATTTCAAGTGCATATTTTTTTGCAGGCCATCCTGTAGAACATTGTTATATTTTATTCAAGTAATGAAGTGTACACAATTGATTAAAAAAAGTGGGAACTAGGATGTGAATAACCTGAAAAAACAATAATAGTCGAAAAAGAAATGACTGCAGTAAAGAGCCTTGTGGATCATAACTGGAAATGCACATTAGCAAAGTTGGGTCAAGGAATTATATATAGAGTGGCATTTAATGCTTTAAATTTGTCAGCTTTTTCTTATGTGGAAGAGTGTACTATAGCTTGGCAAAGACAACAAAAGTAGCATGCAGTATCACTTCCATCAATAAGTGCTGGTGTTACTCTTTCTTCAGAGAATGTCATTAAGATTCACAAAGCAAGGTTTCCTTGTAAAAGACCAAAATTCCATATTTAACAGAAGTAGACCCAGTGCCATTCTGGATATGTTCCATTATGACTCTCTAGGACTTAACACACTGATCAGGCTGACAGACCTAAAACTGCATGCCTGACATTATCACTTTTGTGATTCAGTCTACAGGAATATGTCAATGATATGTCATTTGTAAAATTGTTTTGCAGGGAGAGTTGATGTGCCCTCCACAGCGACCACTGATACAGGGGCTTTGACCACACATCTCCGATTATTAAATATACTTAAATTAATGGCTTCACTAGAGTAGAGAGGCATGTTGGTAAGACTTGATATAAACCAATTTTTGCTGTGTACGTATGCATGAGTACATAGTATCACATAACTCACTGATGGTATCCTGAACAGATTTATTTTGCTCAGTGTGGAGGGCATGCAGGCTATTTTCATAACTGCACAAATTACTGAAGCATATTTTCCAATACAGTCTAAGAAGGAAGATTTCTTTATGACCAGTTTGGATTTTATTCTTAGGTAAAAGATGGTACTGTGATCGTGATCAGTGTTATTTACATGATCTTCCCTAAGGTGGAGCTGAAGAAAAGACAGAGTACATATAAGTAAGGCAGCTTTCTGTTGAGAGACAGGACAATACGGCATTATATCTGAATTATGGAGCAACAAGGATCCTGTCACAACAACTTACTCAAAGAATGATTATGACAAACAAATCTGGCAGATTCCTTCAGTTTAATGAAAATGATCATGGACTTTTTATCTCTACAGAAAAAGTTAAATTAAATTAAGCTCAACGGTTAAAAACAGAACTTATTGCATAATCTCATCTTCCACAGATTTCCCTTAATAGTTCACTGCTTAAGTAGAATTATGTTGCTTACATTACAGTACTAATCTCATGAGGTCAACAATCTGTGATGTCAAGCATACTATTAAGATTCACTCTGAAAGTGACTGCTGCAACGTGGTGGTCCTAATCTAAGGGACTGATATAAGATGCTCCAAACTTTCAAGATAAAGTTTCACCTTGTGAAAAAGTCAACATTGTAATAATGTGTTTCTGAATAAATTATTTTAGGTATGCATTAAGCTGGTGTGCCAGTTTGGTGTCCGCACTAGAAAACTGGTATTGCTCATGTCAGTATACAATGGTAACAGACCATAATAAAATGAAAAATGACCTTAGACTTGAGTAAATCTAAATTTTACTTGAGATGGACAGATGGGGAAGGAAGGTTCTCTGAATAATAAAAACAGCCAGGGAGTGGGTCACAACACTGTAAACAGTTTTACATAATAGCTAACATGAGAGAGAAGGATGCTTAGAAGGCAGTTTAGTCTGAACAAAGAAGAGCAACTTCCAGTAGGTACCAGTCAGTTCTTGGACCAACCACATGTAAAATCTTAGTCATTGACATTTTGAAAGGGGAGAAAAACAAAACAAGTACCACTTAAAACTGCAAGATCCATGAACGGGTGGATGCCAGCAGAGGGTGGGAAGGAGTAAACAGATTAATGGTTTAGAATCTAACAGATATTATGACATATGAAAACACAAGCAGACAAAAACTATGATCCCAGAAGAGGTACAGATAGCTACAAATCAAGCTATGGCAGTTATGGGTATTAGATGATACAAAGGCAGCCAGAGTGCCAAGACTGCAGCAAGGTTGTTTAGAACCAGAGTTTTCATATATCCTGCAGAAGCTGCAACAGTGGGGATGGACACAGTGTAGACCTTCAATGGAACTTCATCAGAAAGCTATACCAATGAAATGACACTGGAAAGTTGAAGTACAAACATCAATGAAGATAAAGATGAGTCACAAGCAAGAGACTGGTGCTGTACTTCACTGTGCAATCCATGCAAAAGAGAAAAACAAATTAAGGGTATCATCAATCAAATTATGTCAGTATCACACATAATCGACAATCATTCAAGGAATCCAAATACTTGTGATAAAAATTCCATAACAAAGATGTGGTGGTGGTACTACAGTAAGAAGAGAAATAAACAGAGTTTTTTTTCTTCCCAGCCAGCATTGTAAAAAGCAATGAAAACTTCCCACCAGCATTTGCAGGAGAAGTCATTGAGCCAGGCATTGGGAAAACACTATCAGACAAGGTGAAAAAGTTAGCAGATATCTGAAATCTGCAAAAAAGGGGGCAATAACAGACATAAAATTAAACTAGGACCCAAAATTCATTATCTCTCAGTTTCTATGCTTTCAAGATCAGGACCAGCTATCACAGCTATAGAAGTGGCACAGGGAACACAGCAAATCAGCAACTTCCACATGTTAGAAGAGTCATAAAAGGCTGTGACTAAGCTCAGAGTAGTAAAGCCCCCAGGAATAGGCAGCATTAGCAGTCTTTACCTTGACTCATGAGATACCATAGTAATGATCTGATCATGGGCAAAGCATAGAACTAAAATGTGAGAAATACATATACAAGCTGGCCTAGAATTTTCAGGAAGACAATAAAAACATTCTCTCCGCTTAGTCTGGTAATTATTTTACTTGGTGGTTAGATTGCCACGACTAAGCAACATATGTTTTGCTTTTTCTCTAAAATCCCCTTTTTAACAAGAAACATCTTTATTAAATTATCACTTAAGCTATAGACAGTCATACATACTACATAAATGAAAACAAACCATATTGACATATTTTCAGTTGTAAAAAAAAGTTATGTACTCACCATAACATTCCATGTGAGTTGTTCATCTCACCTTCATTCTTACTGATGGGTTCAGAGCTGATCCTCAGCTCTGACTCGGCCAAATGCAAAAGCTCGAGGTCTTCAACCAGTTTGTGGCCTACTTCCTATCCCATGATGCACTGGTGCTTCCCTCAGATCTTGTTTGCTGCCAATAAAAGTATATGCCAACTCCTAATATACCAATAGCATGGAAAACACTAGATAATGGTCAAATACAGTCATACCATGCATCAATTCTCGGTCCTCAAGAAGCCTGGTGGGGGTTGGAGGGTGGGGCGTAAGAAAGAAGGCGAGATGAACAACTCACATGGAATGTTATGGTGAGTACATAACTTCTTTATGTGAAATTGTCCTCTCTCACCTTCATTCATACTGATGGGTTATAGTGTCCCAAGCACCATCTTTCTCAGGTGGCTCACGGGAGTATATTCTTCAGGACAGTGGAACCAGAGGAAGCCCTGTCCGTGGAGCCCCTATCCACTTTGTAATGAGTGATAAAGGTATGAGGCCTTGACCAATAACTGCTGCACAAATTGTATCTACTGGTAATTTGTCAGAAAAGGCTGAAAAAGTGGCTACAGCTATAGTTTAGTGGGCCTTTATCTTATCTTCTAATGATGAATTCACTGAACTGTAAGTAAAGAAAATACAGTCCGATAACCATTTTGATAACTTGGTTTTAACAACAGGGGCACCCTTCTTGGAGTCTGAGAAGGAAACAAAGAGTTGATCCATTTTCCTGAAATCCTTGGTCCTGCCCAAATAGAAGCATAGTTGTCTGTGAACTTCAAGCTTGTGTAGCATATACTCTACCTTATTGCCATACTTGGGGAAGAATACAGGCAATTCTATTGACTGACTGAAATTAGTTTCTGAGCATACCTTCGGTAAAAATGAGGGATTTGTCCGGAGAG
This sequence comes from Protopterus annectens, assembly GCF_019279795.1. Classification (NCBI taxonomy): domain Eukaryota; kingdom Metazoa; phylum Chordata; order Ceratodontiformes; family Protopteridae; genus Protopterus; species Protopterus annectens. Next base: position 138,220,406 of record NC_056734.1, read on the forward strand.
ACACACTATCATTATGAAATATCATGTAAGGGGGTTTTATGGACAAGGCCTGTAACTATGAAACCCTCCAAGCAGAAGTAATAGCTACTAGAAAGATTGTTTTCCATGTAATATACTTTAGGTCACATGAAGAGGCTGGTTCAAAAGGTGGTAGAATTATTCATAATAGAGCAAAATTTAGATTCCATGGAGAAAAAGGAGATTTGATAGGTGGTCTTAAATGTATAGTCCCTTTAAAAAAATCCTTTGAGAGTCTTATGAGACATGATATTAGACCCTTCCACACCAAGATGGAAGTTGGAGATTGCAGCTAATTGAACTCTAATAGTTGCAGGAGCTGATCCCTCATTGAATAGTTTTTGTCAAAAATTCTACAATAGAAGCAATTGGAGCTAAATAAGGATCAATGTGATTTTGTAATACTCATATTGAAAATCTTTTCCATTTGCTGAGATACAGCTTTCTAGTGAATGATTTGTTACAGGATGTTAATATATGCTGTGCTGCAGCTGAAAGATTCTGAAGCCTGGCTATGTTTGGAATTGGAGTAGCCAAGCTGTCAATTTGAGGGACCGAAGAGATGGATGAAGAGCCCCGATGAGTTTATCAGGAGGTCTGGAACTGGGTCCAGGATCCAAGGTTCATCCAATAGATGAGGCTGAAGAAAGGGGAATCAAATCTGGTGAGGCCAATAGGGGACTATTAGAATTATGGTCCTCCCTCAGAGCACTGGCTTTCTGTAAAACTTTGGGTATCAGAGGTAATGGTGGAAAAGCATAAAGGAGACCCGGGGGCCAATCATGTACAAGTGCATCCCTTGGGGCTTTCCCCGGTGGGGGGATTAGGGCAAAGTAGCTGCGGCATTTCGTGTCTGTGGGTGTGGCAAAGAGATCGCAGCAAGGCTGACCCCATATGCGGAATATATCTTCCACAACTTCTTTCTTTAAGGACCAGTCATGAGGCAACAGAATTGCCCTGCTCAGCTTGTATGCTATCACACTGGACTTCCCCAGGATGTGCGTTGCTATCAGAAAGTGCTGGGTGGAGTTCGCTAATTGCCATACTCAAAGTTCCTTGACATAGGGGGTAAGATTTGGTTCCTCCTTGTTTATTTATACACGTCTGGACTGCAATAGTCCCCAGAGGAACAGAGTCTTGAAAGGACTGCAATGTTCAAGTACCACTCTCATCTCTAGGACACTGATATGCCGGTGAGCCTTGTGCTCTTTCCATGTGCCTTGGGCTGTTCTTCCCTGATAATGCCCCCTCACCCTATCAGGGAAGCGTCTGTGGTCACTACGGCAACTGGGTTGGGTAGAACAAAGGGACGTCCTATTGTTACACAATGCAATGTCAGCCACCATTGAAGGTCCTTCTTGCATGAATTCGTAATTATAACATGAAGTGACATTGGGAGTTCCTGAAGGGACCACTCTGTGAAAAGGAGCCATTGCAGTATCCGCATATGCATCCGACCCAGTGGAATTGCAATGATTGTTGCTGCCACTGTACCCAGAAGTTTGAGAACTGTCGAAGCTGGGGCTTTTTCTTTCGAGAGAAGAGCTAGAACCTGTTGCTGAAGAGCACAAACCCTTTCTGATGGAAGTTTTAAGGTTATTATGGTGGTGTCCAGATCTGCTCCTATAAAAACGGTATGTTGCGATGGGAATAAGGTAGATTTTTCTAAGTTCATGGTAATCCCCAACTGACAGTATAGATTCATAGTAGTGTCCCCCTTGCTTGCATGAGCTTGATGCCTGGTGGTAGTGGTTAGGAGCCAGTCATCTAAGTATGGAAACACCTGGAATCCCAAAAGTCTCAGGTGAGCCGTGACTACTGCCATGCATTTGGTGAACACTCTGGGGATTGTTGTGAGTCCAAAGGGCAGTGCTCGAAATTGATAGTGACTGGACCCCAGTTGAAAGTGCAGATGATCTCTGGATGGTCTGCCCATTTTTATGTGGTAGTACACATCCTGGATCCTGGAGATGTATCGAGCACATCCAATTGTCTTTTTCTAGAAAAGGAAATATCGACTGCAGTGTAACCATCCGGAACTTTGTGTTCTTCACAGATTTGTTTAATCTGCTGAGATCCAAAATGGGCCTCCAGTCCCCCGTTTTCTTTGGAACTAAAAAGAACCTTGAGTAAGTTCCGGATCTTATCTGGTCTGCGGAGACCGGCTGGATGACATTTTGTAGCAACCTTTGAATTTCTATGATTGCTGGTTCCCTGTGATTGGGTGGAATGTCCTGGATTTTTCTTAAGGAGGGAGATAGGGTGGAAAAGGGAATAGAGAACCTCTGGATATGATTCTTTGTACCAAGCTGTCTTTTGTCATTTTTAGCCAGGTGTCTGGGTACAAAGATAAACGTCCCCCGACTGCCTCCAGAGATGGAGAGGTGGGCCTCCTCTCAGGAGTGCTGATAGGGCTTCCCAAAGAACTGATATCTGTCACCCTGGTTCTGCGGACCCCTTCTGCAGCGTGGACAGCACCTTCCATTACTGCCCACTCCTCTGCCTCTGGAGGGGGGGGGGTTCACCACGAGTGTCCTGAATGGCTCCTTGAGTTTTATGGAACCACATCTTTCCTCCTTTCTGACATTTGGGGTAAGGTCTGGTAGGTGTGGAAAAATGGACTCTGATGGCAGACAGTCTTTCCGTCTTGTTCAGTCCTGGTAAGCATTTCTTTCACTGTGGGTCCAAAAAGGGATGAGCCATTGAAAGGGGTGCTGATAAAGGATAACTTAAAAGGACTCTGCAAAGGGACATAAGCGCATCCAGGAATGTCTCCTAAGAGCAATTCCTGTACCCACTGCTCTGCTCACTCCATCAGCTGCATATGAAATAGATGCATGGATGAATTTGTTAAGGAATTGAGGGTGGAGAGCTGTGAGCATATTTTCTCTGAGACCCCAACAGCTACTCAACCCAGTAGAGTATCTCCTAGCTTTTTTAGGAGAGATCTCTGCAATCTAGTGAAATGCGTAAGATAATTCAGTGACCTAAGAGCAAAAGTTGCTGAAGTAAACATGCACTTTCCATCTGTCCATGACCCTCGATTCTTTATTCGGTGGATGGATCAACGTCGATGTTTCAGATAACTCCTTCTTGGTGGCTGCCACCACCACCATGGCATCAACAGGGACTCCCTTGGTGAGAAAAGCCTTGTCCTGTGGTGAGGTAATAAATTTATTCGACCTCCTAGGTACAAGTTCCACTGTATGTGGTAACTCCCATGCCTTTCAACAAATTAAGTCCATGAGTTCATCGAAAGGTGGAGACTTCGAAGAGGTGGAGGGCTGAGACCCAAAAGCCTTCAGGTAGACTGACTCATCATCAGTAGGTTTTGATGGCCTTCCCATCACCCCTCTGCTTGAGAATCTCTAAGATATCTGTGAAGGAGATATCTTCTGAGGGTGACATTGGGGAACCTTCTGAATCATCCAAGTCAGTGTCTGATGTGACGGATTCCTGAGGGGAGTCCAGATGTTTCCTCTTGCATAGCCTTTTCCTAGGAACCTCCTCAGTGGGAGCTTCTGGTGAGGTCTTGGAAGAACAGGGCTCACCCAATGGGGCATCCTGAGGCTCTGGGTCTCTACACTTTTGTGGAATCTGTGAAGAAGAGGTAGATACAGGCACTTTAGGGAAGGAGGTTGCTGGTCCTGATGATGTGGATGCCCAAGGGGACAATACTCTTCCTCATGGCATTGAAGGCCCCCCTGCTCCTATGTGAAGGAACCTCTGGATCTGAAGCAGTAGGTGATTCCCTTGGCACCAAAACGGTGGGCTCTGAGCCAGAGGTAGGCTCCGAACTCACCTGTGCCAAAGCCCTGAGAGGCAAGGTCAGAACAGAAATGTCGGTTTGACTATCCTCCCCAGACCCAACTGGTAAGTGTCGGCTCCTAGATTCCTCGGTTGTCACTGAGCAAGTCTGAGTAGTTGGAAAAGATAGTCCTGCAACAGGTGTCGGCCCTGATGGTTCCACAATCATCAACTCTAAGCACTCCAGCTCTAAAGCTTTGAGTCGAATCGGAGGAGAAAAAGTAGGATGGAGGGTTCTGATCAGTTCCGATGCCCCATTGGTTGACCCCAACAAAAGCCTGGCCAGCGCCGGTGTCTGCAGAAGCCTCTGCACTACACGATCCACGTCCATGCCTGAAAGTCTTGAGGACCAAGAAGATGCGACAGAAAAGGCCACCGATTGTAATATTGGAGACTTCAAGGCAGGAGATACCAGTTCCAATACCGGGGACTGGCTCCTACCAACACAACTGTTGGCTCCAAAGTTAGTGGTGTCAAAGTCAATGGTTTTTCAACTCTAGATTTACTGGTCGATGAACTTTTCTTTGGCTTCGATGACCCAGAGGATGCCTTAGAAAATTTAGATTGTTTGTCATGTGTATCACCCTTATCTAGTGATTCCTGGAAAGAGGGCTTTACCAAACCTCTTGCTATAAAGTTTGCTCTTTCTTTCATGCATCACCCTCGAACTAAAGGAGTGGCATACTGAGCAATCTTCTTGAAGGTGAAAATCAACCAAACAGTAAACACATTCAGAGTGTCCCAGATTTGGACTTCTCAAAACTTTGACAATCCACAAGAAACAACTAACACACTTATATAAAGATTAAGCCTTCCAATTTAAACAGGCTAGATAAGCAGTCTTATAGTTAGTACACTAAAAGAAAAATGCCCCAATAAACACGGGCTTAAGAAAGTAAAGAAATTAGCCTTCTAACTCACCAGGCTATTCAAAACAAAAACACACACTAATATGTATATATACATTCACACTAACTATGATAAAGGAGATAAACAAGGCCTAATAAAAATGGCCATGAAGGAGACCAGTATTTATTATAACAAAAAGTGCACAAGCACTTTGACTTAACACTCCTAAACCAAGTTAAATACTCAACAACTACAATCCTAACTTCTAATAGTAATAATCTAAAAAATAGAAAAAGTACTCAAATTTTCACTGGCCAGAGCTGTTGAAATGCCCACTCTATTGCAGCGGCAAATAAGATCTGAGGGAAGCATCAGTGCATCATGGGATAGGGAGTAGGCCACGAGCTGGTTGAAGACCATGAGCTTTTGCATTTGGCCGAGTTGGAGCCGAGGATCGGCTCCGAACCCATCAGTAAGAATGAAGGCGAGACAGGACAACTTCACATCATATATTACTTATCTATCTGGTCCTTGTCAGTCAAACTTTACAGAGCTCATTCAATTCCTGCCTTCCCTTAAACCTCATTCCTCCTCCTAAACATTATTCTGTATGCAATGTTCCAAGAATTCCCATTTTTCAATATAATTTTCTCCTTCACTTTTCTAAAGATCTCACTTCCAGTTGTTTTATCTCTGTTACTATATTCACTACCTCTACTTCAGTTGCTTTATTATTTTATTTCCATTTTCTAGTAACTGCTTTTCTGGAAGCCTTTAGAATTGAAATTACTAACTTACTATAGCTAAGCAATTCATATTTTGTATCGTAGCTCAAAAATCTTCCCTTAGTTGCATCAATTTGCTCACCTACTATTACTGTTAAAGTAGTGTGTAAGACATTTTTAAAGTCTGCCAACTCATTACACTCCAAAATATGTTCCCAGTTACCTCATTCTTCTCCAGCGCACCTCTAGCATTTGCAATCTACCTGATGAAAGATTCTTTGGAGTCTACTTGGGGTATAAAAATATCTATGCAACACTTCCAAGCAAAAATCCTAAATCTTCCAGACTTTGTTGTATATTTGGGAGCCATTCATATATTTCCCTACTGTTTCTTTATGAATTGCTTATCCGATCTCTTTCCAGTCCTTTAACTTTTTCCTGATCAGTTCCAATAGTTGTCATACAATATTTTAAATGCCATACTAATTACCCCTTTTTTACAGGAGCTTCTGTTCTAGATTCTACTAAAATCTGTATCAATGCTGGTCTTTTGCTTTGGATCTCCCTATTTCTTTCTCTTTGCCTATACTTCGATATCAATCCCTGGTAGGGAAGGCAATCTCTAGCCTGAAGTCCAAATGAATTCTTGGCCTCTTCCCATTCTATTAGATTTCTCCCTCTCTAATTATTTGCTCCCAATACCTTGGTTCCTTTGCCAGTTTTCTCCAGTAAATTCCAGCCCTCTCTTGCCTATTCTCTGTACCCATAAATGCAGTCATCCCTATCGGCAGAAGCTTCTTTCCCCATCCCCATGCTCGCTTAGTTCTTAGAACTTTCTGCTGTTCTATTAATATAATATTCTGCATGGTTATTGTTACTCTCCTTACGGATATGCATGCAAAATCCCAGTCTTGTTTCTTGAGCTTTCACCATTTCATCATCATGCCTTTTCACTTTGAACTACAACTTTCTGCTTCTTCTATGTATGGGAGCCTTAAATAGTCTTAATTAGCTCTGAAATACCCCCTCAAATTAAGTACTCCCAAACCACCTTGTTCTATTGGAAGGATCAGCTTTATCCCACTTGACTCGTGCTCTCTCCTGCACCCAAATAAAAACCTTCAACTCTTTATTAATTGCTATCCACATCTTCTTCTCTGGTTGATAAAAATATGCCTTGCCCGTGTATAAAAGTAAAGGGACATGCATTTTCACTGCTTTTATCTTGCTATCCGTATCCATACAAGAAAGCTTCCAATTTCTCAGTTTTTGTATTATCCTTTTACAGTCTCTTCCTATATATCCACAGCTGTGGTAACATAATCCTTTGTAATTCTTACTCCCAAGTACTTCGTTTTATGTCCCCAAAAATATGGGTATTACTGAACAAATTTGTGTGTGGGTATATATTTTACAGCTACTGCCTGTGTTTTAAGCTTCATTAATTTTTGTATCCTGAAAAAGAACCGAAACTGTCTCAAAATGTTCCACAATGCTGAAATGTCCTTTTCGGGTTTTATCAGATATAACATATCATTATCTACAAATAAAGCCAACTTTTCTGGACTAATATACCAACTATATCCTTGAATTTTCCTTATTTTCCATGCCAGTGGTTCTAAATATAATGCAAACAGTAAAGGGGAAACAGGACACCTCTGCCTGGTTTCACTGCTCAAACAGAACTTATCAGAGATGAACTTCACCCCCACTTTAATTTTCACCTCCAATCCCTCATATACCTTACCAATCAACCTTATAATGTTATCAGGGATTGCAAATGCTTCCATTGTTCTACTCATAAAATCCCAGCTTACTCTATCAGATGTTTTCTTTGCATCAAAACCCACCAAAAACAGTGGCATTTTCTTATATTCTACTTCTCTCTGGATCATAATTGTTCTAGTAATGTTGTCAGATGTTTGCCTCCCCTCCACAAAACCACACTGATCCAGAACTACGAATTTTGACATCATCTTTGCCATTCTTTTAGCCATTATAGACAAACACTTTATTACCATGGTTTAGAATGATGTTGCTGCTCCTCCTCCTCTTAAAATATTTTAAACAAAACGTTCCAAATTTTTTAATAATTTTCTTTCCTCCTAGTTTCCAAACATCTAGGGAATATCATCCATTCCTGGGGACTTTCCTGTAGATTGGTTATATATCATCATTTTTATCTCATCTTCTCCTATCCTCTTATTAATTGAGCCTCATCTACCTCTACCCTTGGCATATTTAAATCTTCCATAAACATGTTCATTTGTACTTCTTCTTGATTTCCACATTTTCTAGTTGATGCATATTTCCATAAAATTTCCAAAATATTTCTATTACCTCTATAGGAGCTCCCTAAGCTTGGCAACAGCCCTTTCTACTTTCTGTTGGCTGAGCCATTTTACTAAATGTTTTTGTGCTCTGGAGTCATCAAAAAAAAAACAGTTGCTTAACAGCAATCTATCTAAACTCATGCATATTATAGAGGTAGTCCCTTATTTTTTCTAACTCTCTGCAATTGAACTTCTTTTTGTTCTGTGAAATTCTCCCTATTCTGCAATACTTCAACTTTTGTATGCCCCTTTAAATTTTTGTTCATTCTTGATGATTTTTTTTATTTTATTTCCACCCTATTTTAACTCCACTTGAATTTTATCCCACTCCCTAGATGTATTTTCAGAAAAATTTCTATCTTCTCTAATAACTCCGGAATAATGTTTACTACTCATTCATTAAATTTCTCTATTTTACCAGGTAGGAGGGGGAGCGTCAATGTCTCATTTTTATTTCATTACCTTGCATTTTTATTTTAGTTATTATTAGAGTGTGATCTGAAATAGTTATTGGATGTGTATCAAAACTTTCAATGAAATGCACATGTTTTTGTGAAATACGCTTTCTTTCTAGCCTAGTTTTGGTACCTTGGGGAATATGTACATCTTCTCCAAACCTCTACTACTCAATTTAAATCTTCCATACCAAATAATTTCATAACATTTGTCAAAAATGTACCCTTTTTTGTTATATTTTCCCTTTTTCCAGTTTCAATTTGTAATATTCCCTGTTGAAAGGTGATTATTTATCTCAGAATTTTCTTAAGCTCCATCACAGCAATTTTAGGTAGAATATAAATACATACTAGCATAATCGTCCTTCCCTTACCAGTAGCCTCTTAGTACTGCAAATCTACCATTACCTACCGTTAATTGTTTCCTCTTCTATCACTATTGGAGGTCCTCTCGCAGTTAATATAAGTACTCCCCTTTTTCTTTGTCCCAGATATCCTGCTGAATAACAATCCTGAAATCCATTTTTGCATACTTCCGTGAGAAGATTTACATTTAAAGATAATATGGATAAGAAGTTATTTCCACCTGTCATGTGTAACAGCATTTTTTTTTTTTTTTAAACAAAGTCTAGCTTCAGCTCGTGTTGCATTCATACATTAATATTTGGCAGGTTGATCTTTTATACAGTTTCTTGTCATATTCATTTGAACTTATGTCACACCTTACAAAACATTTTGCTTTAATGAAAACCCTGAAACAAAAAAACACCCCCCCGAACCTATTAATTTAATACTACCACACAAAACTATGTATGTCTTCAAATATTGAAATTTGACCCTCCTAACAGAACTGTCCCAGACTTCTCAAAAATCCTTTTTTGTAGTGCCCAATGTTCCCTGAAGGCATGTGCTATATGTGCAAAATCCTCTGCTTTCTCAGAAGAAATGCTCTCTTGTATCATCAAGCTAACCACCCTCCAGTTTCCTAAAACAGATTTTCTTTTCTTCTCCAGAAAGATGTAATTTCATAGTGCTGCTGCACAAAAACAGGACAAAACAGTGCTGAGTAACTAACTGCACAAAAACTATTTTTCAGCTTACTGTCGACTCAAATAACGGATTGTGCACTGTTTCCCACAGTGTCATTCTGCTAGCCCAGTTGTTCTAATTGCAAGTGAAAGCTCAATAAATAAAGCCAAGCTGTGCCTGATGCATTACAAAGCCTTTGAGACACATCTGTACACTACTCAAGCACTTCAAGACTTCTGGGTAGGGATATCCACAACAGCGTTCATATGGTCTTGTCTAACAGACAGACAAAAATGTAAAAAATAGGCACGGCCTTTCTTTTGATCCCCTTGTACAAGGGCAAAGTCTGACACAGAGGTCCATTTTTAAATATTTTTTTCAGTGTAGTAGCAGACACATTTAAATATCTTACAAAGAAACTTATTAAAACAATGTACGCAGCATGATATGACCCTATTTGCTAAAGAACAAACTTTAGATTTTCCTTTCCGGCAGTGCTAAACAAGTTCATGGCCTGAAAAGATGAGTATCTGTGTATTTATTTCTCTTAGTCAAGGCTACGATTATTGGGCTAGACCATATGCCAGTTGAATGGACTGAGCAGATTTCCTTTTTAACAGTATAACTGCACCCATATTTCAAGTTCAGGTTGCATACTGATAATCTGATTAATGCGGTCTTTCAAAGGTTGTTCTTATACACTTTAGCATAGTTCTTGAAATGTGCAGTTAGACATTAAACAGGAAAGTTTTATTACTTTTGGCTGTGTCATCCTACACATCATTGTATTTTATGTAAGCTGGCAATACAGCCAGATTTAAGGAAGAAATATCAACAATTACACTCAACTATAAAACAAAATGACTTTTGATACTTTTCTGATGATATGTTGGTGCAATATTATGATGTTTTCTAATCTTTCAAGTTGTAATTGCCTTGGAAATACCCTGCTTTATTAAAACATAAATTTAGAAATCAGGTTCTTTCAGATATATTATTTTAACACAAGCACCTTTTAGTGTTTCATCTTGTAAACATGAGTTTGGCTGATTAAGAAAAAAACTTTGAAACAATGTGTAATAAACGGAGTACAGTGATTACGCCAAAAAAAAAGTCGAATTACATCCATGTTCAGAATTTCTTGGCATCCATATCTCAAACACACATGCGAGTTACAATCAGCAACCCATTCATAATCCTCTATGTAATACACATTTCTGTTTGTTACTGTTCAAATTAGTTGTTTACATAGTTTGGGATTTCTGAAAAAAGACCATGTCTACAGCTCAAGTTGCATAAATGAAAGGAAATGAAAATTACATTCCTTCATTAGTTTATAAAATGATTTACTATATACTGTCTACTAACATACCTTCTTTCCTCAACAGTGTGTTACATTCTTTAAACTCTTACCATGCAGTTTTAGTGAAGACACTGTACTGTTGTGACATCCTCACCCTATCAACATAAACACGGAAGAAGCCATTTTTGTAAAGGAATACATTCAAATGATCAAAGCTCTCCCAATGTGTTTTGTAATTCTCTCTCTCTCCGTTGACATCTCACTCTGCTTTCCCACCAAATTATCTGTGATAATCACAATGCCATCTTCCATTGTTGACTTTAAATACTGCTAGTGTGTGTCCTGTGTTCAGAGACAGCTACTAGTCGTGCAGTCCAGGGGGACTGCTGAGGAGGCTAGCCCAAAGTTCTAGTTGCCCCAAAGCACTAGCTGGCTATGTGACTTGCTCAAGTTCATACAACTTTCAAATGAAGGTTGAAGAAATAAAACCTTATACCACAGAAACAGCTCACAGCCTTAATCCTCTCTGCCAACTGCCATATGTCCTCCTCCCCTAAAATTTCTGTCCACAATAAACTATTCACCCTACTCTTCCTATATCAAAGTTCAGTTTCTCCTACTTCCATTACCACCATGTTAGCAAACCATATGATGCTAAGAGCTATCTTTCTTCCAGTCACTAAACATTACTGATATTACTGATGCTCCTTGTATGACATATGTCAACACATATTTTACAAGGTAATCTTCAAGAAGGATCTCAAGCACTAAATAACACACTGCTGCTGTCTTCCAGTACTTTCTTGTATAATTCTACACTAACCAAACATCAGTGCAACAGCAAAAGCCTTGTGGCCTAAAATAACTTAACAAATTTCTTGTTGTTCTTACTCTATCAGTTCCCTCCTCCCCAGCTGTTGAATTGTGTGCAAACTATGTCCCATTTACAAGGAAATATATCCAAGTGCTGGGAAACAGATTCCAAAATCAGTAGTTACTTACAAGTTAGTGCCACGGATCTGGAATGAAGCTGGAATGGCAAACACTGTGGTAGCATTGGTAAAAATAAAGCATCCACATCAGAAGCATCCCCTCATACCGCTTAATGGAAAAAATCTGGACAAAGCCAATTGTAAGGCGGGGGGGTCAAAGGACCAAAACTAAGGGCAATTTTTTAATACTGCTCTTACAAACTTAGAAAGTTGATATAATCATATGTTTTGTGTTGGCATGCATTTTCTGAAGGATATGAAGTCTGAAACTCAAATGTCTGTCATTACTTAGTGACATCAATCTCCAGTGGTTTGCAAAAAAAGTACAAATGTTATGAGGAACAGATGAAAAACACGAGGCAAAAATCTGGACAGTCTGTGAAAATATTGACAGTTAAGAGGTATGAGACCCTCTGAATCATTATCTAACAACACATAAACACACAAAGACATACTCGGAGGCTCTGAGTAAAAATTTACCTAAACAGCAGAGGCCTCCAAAGCAGACACCCAAACAACTGCTACCTCAAGACACCCCACAAGCAACACAAACCACAAAAGCAGTGTGCAAAGCAGTCACAGCCCTTAAGGCCAAATACAACACCAAACATACTTGTCATAGGTGACTCCATAGTCAGACACACTGACGCCCCACTCACCAGGCTGAACAAGGAGAGGGTCACAGTAAGCTGCCTATCGGGTGCTAGAATCGCCAGATAACACAAGCACTGACGTCACTCCATGGCAAGTACAAATATGACACAGTCATTGTCCATGCTGGTGTGAACGACCTGAGACGTACCTCCCTGGACTACATGAAAAGATACATAGAGGAGCTCTCTGATTATGTAGCCCAGGCAGGTATGACCCTAACCCTGAGCAGTATCCTTCCTTCACCAAGAATGATGCCACAATATAGAGACAAGATGATCAGCTTTAACAATTGGCTTAATGTCTGGTGTCATTCAAAGGGATCCAGTGTCTGTCTGCCTGGGATGACATGCTTGACAAGCCACGCTGTTTCCAGCAGGGACGGCTTGCACCTGTCACCCTGGGATTCGGATATTGGCTAAGGCTCTTGCCACCCCATAGTGCCTTTTTAGGCAAGGCTCAAATTCTAAACCTACCACCCTAGAAAACAAAATGGAAAGAAACTGAGGGTAATGCTGCTCAATGCCAGAAGTCTAAATCTCAAAATGCACGACTCGAGGCCCTTCTCAGTATGGAGAACATCGATGTCTGTGCTGTAACTGAAACCTGGTTCAAGGCTCCCGAGAGCACCCGGCACTATTAGGTTTTACCTCATATCATGCGTTCCGCCCCAAAACCCGGACCACACTAAAAGGAGGGGTGTATCCATATTCATAAAGGATACCCACACCTCCAGGTTGGTGGCAACGCACTAAGCTTCGAAACCATCCAGGTGCAACTAACCATAGGCAAAACTGCTCTACAAATTGTAGCATGCTACAGGCCACCCTCTCAAACTCAGGAACCCCACACAGCCTTCCTGAAGACACTGGAGGGTATAAATGTATCTCCAAACACCATCATATTGGGTGACTTCAACTACCCGAGTATAGACTGGGAACATTACTCAAGCCCTAACTTTCTAGCCCAACGGTTCCTGGAGTTCATAAATTCAAATGCCATGGAACAGCTAGTCACTGTTCCACGAGAGGAAAATATACTAGATCTCATTATCACAAACATGGGGACAAAATGCTCCACACCGAAGTATATCCCTCATTGGTGAGATCTGATCATAAACTAATCTCACTGGAAATCCACATCCCGCCCCCAGCCCAAACAAAAGACCACAGTGAAGAACTTCTCTAAAGCAAACTTCACACTACTCAAGACTGGTGTGGTATCCTTCAAGGCCCCTGAGCCAGTGGAAACCACAACCCAAGCTGGAAGCCCTTACAAATGCCTTCTATGAACACCTCCAGGACTGCATGGATCAGGCAATCCCAAATAAAACCAAGACTCTTTCCACAAAGGGCAAACGTCCAGTCTGGTGGACCCCAGCCATTAACAAACTTTACAATAAGAGGAGAAAGCTATTACATGATAGAACAAAATCCATAAAAGGGAAGTCACCCCTGATCATTATTAGTAAAAAAATACGAGCACTCATAAAATCAACTAAGGCCAATTTTGAGAGAAAAATTGCCATGGATTCAAAGGACAATCATAAGGCCTTTTTCAGCTATAAAAGGAACCTGGGTGGAAACTCCCAGATATGCTCAGAATTAGTCCAAAATGATACAAAAATCACTGAACCCACAGACATTGCCAACATACTGGCAGACAGGTTCAGTGCAAACTTCACCCCCCCCCCCCTAAAGGAGAGATAACTATCCCAGCGGAGTGTAGCCTCCCAGACATCTCAAATGCGCAGGTGAAAGCTGCTCTCTCTAAAGCTAAAAACACAGCATCAATGAGACCGGATGGTGTCCCCGGCTGTGTGCTACACGAGCTAAATGAGGAATTAAACCCGCACATAAGGCAGCTGTTTAATCTCAGCCTTACCACAGGATACGTGCCCATGGCGTGGCGTACGGCAACTGTGGTCCCACTCCACAAAGGCGGTGCCTCTACGGACCCTGGTAATTACCGCATAAGCTTAACAAGTCTAGTCTGCAAAGCTATGGAGAGGATCATAATGGAGCTCATAAACAAAGATATAGGGGACTTGCAGACATTGGACCCGACCCAGTTTGGCTTCGTCAAGGGAAGTTCATGCCTTTTGAACTTGGTCGACTTCTTCGAAACAGTCACCAAGGCCATTGATGAGGAAAGGCAGTCCATACAGCCTACCTTGACCTTGCAAAGGCTTTGACACAATACCCCACTCGGGTATTGTAGAAAAACTTACCATCTTAAATGTAAACCCATATGTCACAAGATGGGTTGCAAACTGGCTTAAGGACAGAACCCACAGGGTTAGAGTTGCTGGCGCTATGTCAGACTCCAAGCCGGTCACAAGTGGTGTCCCACAGGGCTCGGTCCTTGGCCCCCTATTGTTCGGCATCTACTTCTCAGAAGTACAGGCCAACATGGGAGGACTTTGGCTGACAAAGTTTGCAGACGACTGCAAACTGGGCGCCATAGTGGAAAGTGCATCGGACACGGATATCCTTCAGAAGGGACTCACGGAAACAGATAGCTGGTGCCAGAGCCATGGCCTGAAGTTAAACGCCAAAAAATGTATAGTCATACCCTTCGGGAAAAACAAGGTAACCCCAAGCTACCATATAGGTGGCAATCCACTTAGCACAGAAGAAGTTATCAGGGACCTGGGGACCCAGGTTGACAGTGGCCTTTCTTTTGACACTCGCGTTGCTAAAGTGGTTAGAAAGACCTTCTACATTGCCCACCTGATCATGAAGGGATTCACATCCAGATCTAGTGAGGTCATTGTTCCCCTGTACTCTTCACTTATCAGACCAATGATCGAGTACAATGCCCCATTCGGGATGCATCTCGCCCGACATCTGCAGCAATTGGAGAGACCCCAAAAGTTTCTCACCAAAAGGATAAAGGGACTCCAAAATCTGTCATATGCTGCCAGATTGAAGAAACTCTAGCTCTATTCAGTCACATACCGTCTGCTCAGAGGTGACATTTGCCTGACATACAAGGCCATGTCCAACCCAGAATTAATGGACATGCTCCACCTCAAAAAATCCAAATCCACCAAAACCACTAGAGCAAGTGACTTAAACCTCAGCATGGATATAAATAGGACGTGCTGGAGGGATAGATTTATCACTCAGAGACTCCCTATGCTGTGGAATAGAGTCCCAGTCCATGTGAGGCAGAGCACCTCGCTGGCTCTGTTCAAGAGAAATCTTGACCTGTGGATGGGAGATCGTAGGTTTACCCCTGGAATCATCTGTGTGTCACTGCTGGACAGAGGCACAACAAACTAATGGGTACAGTATTTTTTCATATAAGGGGTGGCGTAAGCCACAAAAATTCGGGCTAGGCTTATAAATGCCTTGGGGCAGATAGCCTAGTATAAACCTATGAACCTATAACAGGTACTTACATACTTCTTATGCCATACTGTATGGGGGGACCTTTGTTGTGGGTAGAATACTTGAGTAGAATCTGAAGCAATAGCTTAAAGCATTAACTTCAAAAAAGTAAAAAGAGTAGGAGAGATCAGGAAAGTTAGAAGAAGACTGTTATATCTGCCAGAATTATCATGAAAAAATATCACTGACTCGTTACAAGAAATTTCTGAAGTACAAGAGAGAGAGAGACACATTATAGACATCGCCATACAATAAAATCACATGCTAAGGTGAAAAGTACAGTTTTGTACCTACCATAAATGTAGATGTTCGAAGATCCACATTGCTGCAGTCCTTACTTATGGGTAGTCCGCCGTCCTCGGTCGGCCCGAATACCAAAGTATTAGGCTGACGTCGGTCATGGGCGCTTAGATCTGACATCAGAGCATCAGGGTATAAAGGCGCATGACCGACGTCATATCCTCAGTCTTTTCTTGCCCCAGATGTCAGAAGGCCAAACCAGAAAGGCCACAGCCAAAAACAGAATACCTCCCAAAAACATGCCCAACAACAACCATCACCTAAAGCATAACACCAAGTCTAACTACAGTGGGGAAGGAGGGAGGTAATTGGACTGCAGCAATGTGGATCTTGAACATCTACATTTATGGTAGGTACAAAACTGTACTATGTTCTTCATCTCACATTGCTGCAGTCCTTACTTATGGGTAGAATCCCAAAGCAACGGGAAAGGGAGAATGGTAAAAATCATAAAGCATTAGGGGCCGCTAAAATGCTCTGTAAAATTGCAGTGGCAAATCCAGCCCTAGACTTAGAATAAAGAGGAAGGTGGTAATGTTTAGAAAAGGTATGCACTGAACTCCAAGTAGCTGCCTCCAAAATGTCTTTTGTAGCTACCCCCTTAGAAAGGCCGTAGAAGTAGCAGTAGCCCTAGTGGAATGAGGCCTGATTCCAGCAGGAATCTCCTTACCATGATGGGAATAACAGAAAGAAATACAAAACCCAATCCATTTAGAAATAGTTTGTTTTGAAACAGGTTTACCCTGCGAACCCAAAGCAAAAGAAACAAACAATTGCTGAGACTGTCTGAACTCCTTGGTTCTGCTCAAATAATAACGCAACTGCCTGTGAATATCCAAAGTATGCAAAATTTTCTCCCTTTATTTTGGGGTTTGCATAAAAAGTAGGCAAATGAATAGTTTGATTTAAGGCCACACTAGAAACCACCTTAGGCATAAAGGATGGATTAGTACGCAAAGATACCCTATCCTTATGAAAAATCAGGAAAGGCTCCACTGCCATGAGGGCCTGTAATTCAGAAACCCTTCTTGCAGAGGTAATGGCCAACAAAAAAGCAGTTTTCCATGATAAATACTTTAACTCGGCAGTAGCTGCAGGCTCAAAAGGTTGTAGAGTTTTTCCAACACAAAATTGAGATCCCAAGCAGGAGTAGGAGCTCTACTTGGGGGTCTTATATTCTTTGCCCCTCTAAGAAATTGCTTAAACCAAGGATGAGAGAATAAAGGAGGGTCACAATCATAGTGAGCAGAAATGGCTGCAGCATGGACCTTTATTGAGGAGAAAGACAAACCCTTGTCCAATAACTCAGTAAGATATTGAAGAGCAACACTTAAATCAGGCTTGGAGACATCAAAGTCCTTTCCTTTGCTCCAAATAAAAAATCTCCTCCATTTATCAGCGTAAACTTTCCTGGTACTAGGCCTCCTGGCCTCCAAAATAACATTCAAAACTTGTTGTGGAAGCTGAGACCCTCCAGAGTCTAAAACAGAATATGCCAGGCTGTTAGATGTAGAGAGTGAATCTTGACATTGAGGAAGTGACTGTCCTCTTGTGACAAAAGGTGCGGAATCAAAGGCAGAGGCCATGGAGGCTCTCGTACTAAGCTCCTCAGTAGTGGGTACCAGTGTTGTCAAGGCCAATCCGGTGCTATCAAAATCATGGTGGCTTGTCTTGTCTGGCCTTCAAGAGTACCTTGGGAAGAGGCAGAGGTGGAAAGACATATACATGCAGATTGTTCCAACTGAATGATAGAGCGTCCACCTTCCAAGCTGTGTGATGAAACATTTTTGTGCAAAACATTGGCAACTGGTAATTTAGTGGAGAAGCGAACAGATCTATGTCTGGAGTTCCCCATAACACTGTCAACTGTTGAAATACATGAGGATCCAATTTCCACTCGTGAGGATCCACTATTTGTCTGCTCAATACATCTGCTAAGGAGTTCTGTGCTCCTGGTAGAAACCTTGCCTGAAGATTGAGGTGTAGACTGAGAGCAGTTTCCCACAGAATCATCGCTTGCCTGCAAAGAGGGTAAGAATGGGTTCCCCCCTGCTTGTTGATGTACCACATGACAGTAGTGTTGTCTGTTTGAATCAACACCTGCCCTGGGTGAAGCCATCAATGCAAACTGGACTGCTAACATTTCCTTCAAGTTGATATGCAAATGTTGGAGTTTGACAGACCACGTGTTTTGCACCCATTTTCCATTGAGGTGTGCTCCCCAAGCCTTGTCCGAGGCATCTGTCGTTAGAATCTGACTCGCCTCTGGCCGGGTCACAGAGAGTCCCTTGTTTAGGTGACATTCCTGAGCCCACCACAAAAACTCCTTCCGAATGCAAGGTATTATCTGAATGACAGTGTCTAGATCTTGGCAGTGCTGTGTCCATACATTTTGAGATACCATTGAAGCTTCCTCATATGCAATTTGGCATTGGGAAGCACCAGAATACAAGATGCCATGAACCCCAAGGCTTGAAGGACTGTCCTTGCAGTCAGCCTGGACCGTAGAGACATTTGATGGAAATAAAGAGAAAGGCTTCTTTGTTTGTCCGGGGTCAAAAGGCCATCTGGGAAGCTGTATTCAGTCTCACACCCAGAAAGCACATGTCCTGAGAGGGTACTAGACTGGACTTTGTTTCGTTCACAGAATACCCCAGGCATCTTAACACTGCCATCACATACTGTAGATGATGAAGAAGTTCGTCCTTTTCTTGTGCAATAATCAGGCAATCGTCCAAATAAGGATAAATCTGTATTCCTCTTAGTCTGAAAAATGCTATCACTGGAGCCAGAACCTTTGTGAACACTCTGGGCAGTAGATAAGCCAAAGGGCAATGCAGAGAACTGATAATGTAAATTTCCAGCCCGAAAGCAGGTACCTCCTGCAACTGGGCCTGATAGGAACATGAAGGTAAGCCTCTTTGAGGTCCAGAGTAACCATCCAGTGATCTTTTCCCAACAGAGGTAAAAGTTGTTGTAAAGTCAGCATCTTGAACTTTGGAATGTCCAGGTAAGTGTTGAGGATAGATAAATCCAAAATTGGTCTCCACGTGTTCCCTTTCTTTGGAACTAGAAACAGGCGAGAATAAAATCCTAGGCCCACTTCTGACAGAGGAACTGGCTGTATAGCTCCTATTTGAAGAAGTAAAGAAATTTGTCTGCGAGCCTCTATCCTTTGCCGAGGAGGGACGTCTGGCAGGCCTTTGAAAGGAGGCATGGTATGGAAATAGAACTTGTAACCTCGGTTTATAATGTCCAATACCCATTTGTCCTGGGTGACTAAATGCCAATTTTGCTTGAAAAGAGCCAACTTTCCTCCCAAAGGAGCTGCCAGGCAAGAAGAATCTGGCAGCTGAAAATGTAGGTCATTGGGCCTGTTTACGAAAGGACTGGCCCCTGCCCTCACCAGCAGATTGAGCAGGCGAACTCCATTGTCTCGCCTGAAAGTACTCTGAGCTCTACCCGTAGCACGCCTAGATCTCCTCCTAGACTGAGAAGCAGAAGAAGGGTACGCCCACCCCTTAGTAGGCCAATTTCTACTAAACTTTGGAGGTTGAACCTGCAAAAAATCTTTAACAGTCTGCATAGACTTAGCCTTGTCTTCCATTTTCTTTAAGACTGACTCCACAGGAGGACCAAACAAAACTTCAGACTGTAAAGGGGCATCCAGAATTCTAGACTTAACATGCTCAGACAAATTCTGATCCTTAAGCCAGGCGTGCCTACGAATAACTGAACCAGTGGCAGCCACCCTAGAAGAAGCCTGTAAAGCATCAAAACCACATTGCAAAGAGTGCTTACCCACCTGTTCAGAAACATGCACTAATTCCTGCAATTCTTTACACTCTATGCCCTCTGCCAAAGCATCCACTTTAGACCTTAGCTGAGTAAGGAGGAAATTCTGATACTTCAACATATGAAACTGGCATTTCTAAGCTCTCATTGCTAAAGTAGAAGAGGTATACACCTTCTTACCCCATCTATCCAAAGCTCTAGCTTCCTTATCCAGAGGAACCGGATTCTTAACAACAGAGGCTCTAAACACCCTTAGGCCCCTGACTAATAGTTTCTGGGTCCGCCCTAGGACTCTTATACAGATATTTATGAGCCTCAGGCACCCTGTAATACCTGTCCGGTTTAACTGGGGCAGGAGGCACAGAATCTGGATTAAGGGAAGCTTCCGAAAAAACATCTGAAACAACATCCAAAACCGGAGGTATAGCTAAGAGTCTATGCTGTGGTAAAAACAAGAACTCCCTAAGTCTCTTCCGTGAATCAGAGTAATCCTGTCCCTCCCACTGAAAATGCTCCCTCATGGAATGCAGAGTTTCTGAAAATGAAAAATCCTCTGGAGGAGAAGCAGAAGGAGTGGAATCCTCTGCATCAGAATCAGAATAAGGAGGAAATCTTGAATGTCTTCAGCAGAAGACTCTGAATCATCTGAGGCCTGCTCCAAACTTTCCAACTCTGGCTCCATCCTGGGCCTTTATCAGGAGGGGGAATAGAACCTCTAATTAAAGTAATCAAATCCTCTGCCATTTTAAGCATGTGCTTTTTAGACACAGACCCTGAAGAACCAGAACTGACACCAGAGGAAGGCAAGACAGACCTGCCCTTAGAAGGAGCCTTAGAAACAGTAGCAGAAGGCCTAACCACCTTAGGCATAGAAGGGAGAATAGTAACCTGAGAGGCCCCTTCCGCCTGACCTGCCTCCTGAGAGGCCACATCCTGTAAAATCAAAGTTTCCCCCTGGGACTCAACAGAAACTTCAGCCGGATCCACCTGTTCAGCTGTGGCTTCTAAAGGTCCGGCATCCGAAACGGATGAATCATCCTGCCTAGGCTTTAAAGATTTGTCTTTGCGCTTCTTAGTAGAAGCAGGCGTCGGAACATCCGACGGCATATTATAATTACACCTCTTGCCAAAGACTAACCTAGCGCAATCTAACCTCTGTTTTATAGTGCGCTTATTAAACCTAGCACAAAACCGACACCCGACTACGTCGTGCTCCGGTCCCAAACAAGGAATACAAAGCGAGTGGTAATCCCTATGCGGTATCTGTTTCCCAAAAGAAATACAATTATTCACTTTTTCTGACATCCGGTGAGTAACTGAGGCAAGAAAAAACAAAAATATTCCCCAACGGGGTACTTAGCCCAACTTGGTATCGGTCTGAAACTCCGAAAACGAAAAATTTCAGAACGCCGAACTGCTTCTGCATCGGACCATGCGGCAAAAAAGACTGAGAATATGACGTCGGTCATGCGCCTTTATACCCTGACGCTCTGATGTCAGATCTAAGCGCCCATGACCGACGTCAGCCTAATACTTTGGTATTCGGGCCGACCAAGGACAGCGGACTACCCATAAGTAAGGACTGCAGCAATGTGAGATGAAGAACATCCTAAGTTTTGAGATCACTGCTCTTGCGGTTATCATTTGCCTCTTGCTTATTTGTGATGCTTAGAAATGCTAGTGGTGATAGTTAACATGGGTATTTTAAGGCTAATATAACTACAGGATAATGACCCACATTTGGAATTCAAAACAACTTTTTTTTGTTGCTTTGTTTCCCAAAGGCAGACCATTATTTCTCAGTAATATGCATCATGCCAAGTTTTGCTGCTTAAAAGGAAGCAAAAGCCATACACGATATTCACCAATTCATTTTAAGTTTTGCAGTAGTCGTACCATACAGCTGTCAAAGTGAACAGCCACAACAATGTTTCCCCCATACAGTTTGTCTTGGTAGTTTTCTGGAACTGCTGGCTCTAATTCTGGAGGATAGGTTTGCATCAGCCATTCCATCCAAGAAAGGTTCAGAAGTGCACGCATCTTCTCCTCACTGAGCGTTCGCATTTTGTTACGAAATTCTTGCACCTCTGGGTCCTTCATTCCAGCAAATTCATGAAGACCTGCAAAGAAATAGTTCACTTTCAGAAGTTATGTATACAGGTTGCTGAATGCAATCATATACACAGACAAAATAAAAGTCAACAAGCATCTGTACGTGCAAAGCTTTAGTCAACAATGTGTAAGGATAGTTGAAAAAGTGCACATATGAAACACAAGCACAGTACTTGCCCTACACAACTGTCAGGGAGTACACAATGGGCTGTAAACATATGTTCTACCATGGCTACCTGCAAGATGCACTCATGTCTACAGCTTTGATTTATTAAATTATTTACTATTAAAACAACTGCAATATGTCAACTTACAAAAGTATGAATTTATAATGTTAAAAACTACAATTATTTGATCACACATTACAAGGTATACAAAGAAAATAACTACACTGCTGCTGCTTTAGATGTATAAATGTCATTGATCCTGATGAGACTACTTTAAAAATTCTCACATTTTCACACATCTCAGAACTGGTCTATTTCTTTGTGATTTACAATCACACTCTTGGTACACAGTAAATTTTAGTCTAGCAGTTATTGTAGGGAATTAATTTTATGACCTATTAACAAACAAACTACTTCCTGTAGACCAGAGTTTGATTCACTCAGACTCCATTTGGTTCCTGAGCAACTCTGAGTAAACCACATTTTTATTTATTAACAAGGTTAAGCCCATTGGGTCAAAAGTGTCCCTTTCTGAGGGGAAATGTATCTGGTTAAGTAACTGCTCAGAGTCAAATGGCAAGCAAATGGAGATAGAAGGAATCAAACCTTGTACTCTCAGTGACAGGAAGCAGATCATTAACAGTTTGGAGTGTTAATCCTTTGCACTAACTGCTAGAGCACTTAACCAGGTAGATTTCTTGACTCAGAATGAAAAGTTCTATGTGGATCAGTGCTCTACCTGGGTTAACATACAAATATATACATTTGCTCATCAGAGTTTTATCGTGAAAGCTTATGTGACCTCATTAACATCATGCTAGACATCATTTTAATGGCCGCCAAAGCAGGGTGCTACTAATTAATTGCATTATTATAGAAATATATATATATATATATATATATATATATATATATATATAAAACATCCGTGCTGGTGCAGCAGAAGCGTTGTTGCCTCACAGCAAGAAGTTCTCCCGTTCGATTCTCGGCTGGAGTGCCTTCTGTGTGGAGTCTGCATGTCCTCCCTGCGGTTGGGTGGGCGTTCGAAAGACATGCGTAAATGGGCGTGCCTTCATTGAAGGTTGAACGCTGAGCTGGCACCTCAGCGTTTGTGAAAATCTACTGCCAATTATTAGCAGACCGGAGTTCCGCTGTGGCAACCCTTAACCGGGAAAAAGGCAAAAGACAAACAACACACACACAAAAAAAAATATATATATATATATATATATATATATATATATATATATACATATATATATATATATATATATATGTGGATGCCATCCGGAAGTTATCAAAAAATGTAGGCAAGATAGCAGTGACTGACTGCCCAGAGCAAATACCAGTCTCAACTTTATGTACTTATCTTAAGCTCATATGGTTTCTGCCTTTTTTATTTTAATATCTTATTTTTTTAATTATATAATTTACGTAGACTAGAAGTTTGGTCTTTTGCTGAATTATTTTTTCCCCCAAATCAGTCTACAGAGATGGAATGCCATTAACTGCTTTCACTCTCCTCTGTGTTGTCGCTTTGAAAACTTAAGTCGTCAGATACCATCAGCCATGGATTGTCTGTCTGCTGTGTGAAGTCACTGTTGGGTCTGAATGCCTTCGTCTACTTGAATTCATATGGACTGGCTTTGTTTCTGGTTTTGCTGTGGAAGATGCAATGGTTTTTAGCCAAATCTGACATCCTTGTTTCACCAAATGTTGACAGCTGGCAATTATAAAGCTGGTGAAGGCTTGGGTTTTGGATTGCAAAACCATGTCAGCCTCTTGGCCTTACACACACTTATCAACCTTCAGTTGTACGGCCTAGTCTGAAATCTTTGATAGGTAAGATAAAAGAAAAATGCATGGACATTATTATTACAGCATCCTGAGGACTTTTCACTATCAAAGTGGTGACACTTCAACTTTACTGCATCTTAATGCCTACAACAGAATCATTAAGGACAGCCAGACCCACTTGGTCTGACCATTCTTTATCCATATATGTTAGAGACGCAACATATTTTAACTAAGCTCATCCATTTGTCTCCCATGTCCATCAGCTAGGTCCCAGTATAGTACACCATCTATTAATAAACCCTGCCTAATAGCATGCAACTACCCCCCAGCAGAGAGCTATATGACATGCTGATGGTATTAAGGGATTGAGATTAACATGCATTTATAAACAAACAATTGCAAATCTCTACTGCATAACCCAGACATGGGCCTCCCTTTTATTAACACCCCCCAACACTCCCTAGAAGAATAAAATAACATAACTGCTATTAAGGCATGATAATCTCCCTTTCTCAGAATGCTCTACACTTAAAGAATCAATGAAGTCTCCAAGCTTGCTATCTTTTAAAAAAATGCCTAAATTATTTCCACTTTTTTGTGAAAATAAAATCTCTAGAATTCCCATTATATAATGTGGTGTCTTATTTTCTTAATCATAACATCGATTTGGATGCCGTTGATGCCCTTTGTGCACATGTAAAATGTTCAGTCATGATCTGTAGATGCTTCTTTTTCTTTCAATAAGTCCTCTGAAGTAAACATTTCCATTTTATAACCCTTGTCCCAACAAGCTGCCTTTCTTCAAAGCTGCACCTATTTAACTTTTTAACCCTTGTCCCAACAAGCTGCCTTTCTTCAAAGCTGCACCTATTTAACTTTTTTTTTTAGTTTAGCCTTCCTCTCCTTCTATGCCTTCCAGTACAGATGACACCATTTTTTCTATTCTCCTCAGGAGTGCCACTATCTAGTCTTTTCCAAACCTCTACAAAAACAGGTAGCTTTTTTGTTGTTGTTTACAAGCAATGCTTCTTTTGCATCACAGTATCACACATATCTTCCATACAGCTAATTCTCATGCAGCTTGCTTATCCTTTTATTTCATCTGACATGTAAATGAAAGGGCGTACTTTTCTAAGTAAACGAGTTAGGAGACTTTGATACTAAAATGCAACAGCGTCAAGAGTCACTGTAAGAACAAAGTCATTAAATGATATCTTATCATGTGTGCTCTTGGCTGAGAATGTGC
Organism: Protopterus annectens; assembly: GCF_019279795.1. Classification (NCBI taxonomy): domain Eukaryota; kingdom Metazoa; phylum Chordata; order Ceratodontiformes; family Protopteridae; genus Protopterus; species Protopterus annectens. The sequence goes on from NC_056734.1 coordinate 138,245,380, forward strand.
ATTCATCAAAATGGTTCACTGTGTTGTTAAAACTAGTTCTTTCCCCTAAAATATAGTGACCTTGGAGTTTATTTATACTATGTTTACAGGTGCTTGGGGATATGAGAGAAGCTAACTTCACTATAATGTTCTCTTTTTTTTTGTGAATGACTGCTTTTAAGCATTTTTTTTTAACAGACTGCCATGGAACCAGATTAAATGCTGCACATAACACATTGAGTACATCTTATTCATAGGTTAGTTCTAGGCTAACTGCCCTTGTGGGTCATTTCAGACCTAGCCAATTATCCCATGAGAGTATCAAACCCTGCATCTTGTGTCTGTAGGGCAAACACCCTGACCATTATGCCAACCTCCCACCTATCTAGAATTAATTCACTCATATCTATAGCTATTAACATTCTTGCTTCCAGGTGAATATACATTTCAAAACAATCTCAACATACATCATGTACATCTCCATTACTTTCAAAATTCTGGGTTAAAAACTCTATTGCCATTCCTGGGTCTATGTTCATGCCTCGAAAAAAGATTACAGGGAACAGCTACTAATCGAATGTTAAACAGTGAAAGTTTAACGTTTCAAACATGTTTAACAGTGAAAAATAAATCATCAAATGTCCATTAGTTGGCCAACATCAAGGAAGCACCACGATGCATAAGGTAAGCAAGGGAACTTTTTAAAATCTGCCTTGTTCCCCACTGTAATGCGATCTTGGAGTTGTTATATATAGTTAGGAGGGGGTGTGGGGGTGCAGCCCCCAACCTTGGTTGGTTACAATCATGATGTCGGCCAACTACGGCCAATTATTTTTCATTGTTAAGCTTTTTGGAACATTAAACGTTCGCTGTTTAACGTTCGATTAGTAGCTGTTTGCTGCAGTGTTTTCTCAATGTGCGAACATAGACCCACCATTCCCTCTTAAATAAGGACTTTAAGGTAACTCTGAAAATACATTTTGAATAAAGGCACACATATGCATTATGCAGGAGATATAATCATGTGTTTAAAGCACTGATTTGGCAGGTTGTATTTACAGTATGGACTGGCAGAGTCTTTTTTTTTCACCTAGTGTCATGTCAGCATCCCTTGCTTGCAATGGATACACCTCATTACAAGTTGGTACCTCATTACAAGTTGGTATGTTGCATCATTCTGTAAAGACTGGAGGGTGTTTGCAGTCTAATTTGAACAATGACATTAGTTGAAAAAAATTAAAATGTTAAATGCCATTGTCAACAGGGTACTCTCCATTCATTTATAATGTCCTAGTTACAGATATTTGTAGAACACGTCAATCCAGCATTTTTTAACGTGAAATTTGAGATAAATTGCTTAATCAACTTCTGCACGGTACACTATCAAAAATACTAAGATGCATCCATGCATCCATATAGCACTGCTGAAAAAAACACAGAGCCACTGATATGCTGAGCCCAAGAAATTCAAAGGAATTAGAAAATGATGGTGTGCCATGTCACCATGGCAGGTGATGAGGCCCATGGGTAGGTCTACCTAAGTGGTGAACCTTTACTCTCTTCAGGTTTGTCTCAGATAGTGCTTGTGTACACAAGGAGTCAGTGTACTACAAAGTGTAGCTATTTTAAAAATAAGTTTCCCTAAAGCTATTCAGGTATTCCATAAGTTAACCTCTAATCTCTTCAACCTGACTGGGAGCAGTGGGAGTCAGTGGTTCACAATGGCCTGCCTATCCATAGTAAGGATGGGGTTAGGGGTTGATCCCAGCACTACGGCATGCCTACTATCATGTCTGTGTGGGTTAGACTGCAGAGGTGCGCTTTATCCAAAAGACAGACATAGGGGTAGAAGTCTGTCAGGGAGTGGACAGAACTCTACCTGGGTATAAAAGTGCATGTCTGTGTTAGTACTAGAGCTGCAGGTATCACATTGTGATTTGCCAGCCAGGAGAAGCAAGAAGAAAATTGTTTAGCTCCCCATTAGATGGATCACAATGATCCCCACCCTCCACCTCTGCTAACCTGCAATACCAGACACTGGGAAGCAGCAAAATAAAGAATAAGGCAAACGGGATGAGGATGCTACATAATGAGAGAAGGGTTTAACATGTAATCTTCATCATTAAATATGGTTCATTTTTACAGTCTTAGTCTCTGCTTCATCAGTTAGAAAAAATGACTAATGTAAAAAGAATCATTATGATTGTAACTCCACTAACATAGTGCATCTTGAAGTAAATTCTTTGTGCAATGCTTTTTATGTGGGAAAGACCAATAGAAGGCTCAGAGAAAGAATTAAAGAGCATTACCAATCTATAAGAAAAGGAGACTGCAAAAATGGTTTAGCAAAATGTTAAATTTAACCCCCAGTGCTCTGTTTTCAAATTTACTGTTCTAAAAAAGGTTTCCACATTATTTGGGGACTGCAATCCATTACTTGAAGTCAGAAAACTTAAATGGCAAGTTAGACTAAAAGCAGACATGCCCCCCCCACCCGCCCCCGCTTGAATGGCCATCTGATTGTAAAAAGCATTCTTAAATGGATTACATGACTAATGATGTCACACATTAATCAATTAGCCTTTTTTATAGGGAAGCCAATGTTTGTTTTTTTACCGTTTTTCTGATGAAGTTCGATATTAAACATTTATGAACGAAAGTGCTCAAAAATTTGAGTCTAGTTCTGTAAAAAGTGATCGCATATAAGTCTTTGAATTACTGTTTTCAAAATACTTCTTCCATTTTTCAATAGGTTTATATAGTTCATTTAGTTTTTTTTTTTGTTTTTTTTTACCATTCCTGGGACAGTTCTTTTTTTATTCCTTAATGTAAAAAGATATTTGGGTCAGCAGCTCATCTTCAGCTTTATCTCAAAGCAGTACTCAAAAGAAACAGAGCAAACAGAAACTTGGGTAAAGGCTTCATACAAAGCTTTAAGACCAAGCAGATGAAGGGCAGGTACAGTTACTGTTCTCACACACACACACAGGTAGAGCTGCATGCTTTAGTTCAAAGACACTCCCACCCCTCAAATTAAATAAAAGAAACTGCACTGGCAAGTTAAAAAACTGACATCACCTGATTAAATGATGCACTTTACTAGTAATCACATGCTACCATAAAAAACAAGGAAGATGGGTTTTTATATTCAGGGAGTCTCAGTATGGCTTTCAGACTTCAAATGCTTACACATTTCAGACATGTACAAGTCTTGGTTCAGGATCTCTATCATCTCCCATATTTAATTTCTTCTGTTTAAATAAACAAATATTTTCATTTATTTTCTTCCATACAACTATCTCCTGGGCTTTTGATTTTAATGTTAAGAAGCCACCAAGTTGAGTTTAACTGCTCTGTTTGACATCTAACCTTAAGCAGGAATGAGGAGCTGGCTGTTCATAGGTTCATAGGTTCATACTAGGCTATCTGCCCGAGGGCATTTACAAGCCTAGCCATAGTAGTTTTGTGGCCTCGCTTACCCTTTAGTATGGGGAACTATACCCATTTTTTTGCTGTGCTTGAGTGTGTGTGACACTGACTCCCTGGGTATTCTGTGTCCTTTTTCTTAACATGCTACGCAGATGCTAACTTGTGATTTATATTATACTCCTTAGAAGCCACATACCTGTTAGGATTCGAATACCTTGCCGAGCCATTATGTTGATAACAATGAAAAAAACAAGGTCCACTATGAATGGTTATCAAAAGCTGAACTGCCAGCTACTGTGAAAAGTCCAAGGATACCTCTCAACCTCAGTGCAAGAAGTCTGAACAAAGCCTAAAATAATGGTGGGGAGGCCCATAAATAGGGACAGATTTTTAATATTGCTCTCATAACCTTAGAAAGCTGCTAAAACAACAATATTTGTGTTAACATACATTTTATAAAGGATATGAAGTCAAAAACTCAAGTGTGTGCAATTTACTGATTTCAATCCCAGGTGATTTGCCAGAAAAATATACATTTTTATAACGAACAGACTAAAAATATGAGGCAACAATCTTGACAGCTATGAGGTAGGAGTCCAAGAGACTCAAATTCTCAGTCAACGCACATTATTTATTTACTGGCACTAGTTTAACAGGAAAGTCTGACTAAGCAGTCCACTTTTTCAGCAGAGGCCTCGGAGAAAAGCTCCATTGTACAGATATCATGGACATTTATTTGGATGTTTTCATCGTTTACAGTCAAGTTTCATTCATGAGCAGCAGTGCCATTATTCAGAGCTCCTTCAGTTACATCATTTACAAACAGATTAGATTAAAAATAACAGCTACATGGGTTGTATAAGAATACAGCTTGTTAAGGTGAAGAATTAGAGCAGTTCAAAGAAGGGAAGGAGGCACAAAGATGATGAAGCAGGTAGAGTACAGTTGTGATAATAGTACATTAAGTTTTGTGCAGCAGAGTTATGGCACAAATTCATATATTTACATTAGTACCAGTTTAACTGGGGCTGGTAGCGGTGCAGAGCCACTCATCTATCAGGTGTTGCTTCAGTTGGCATTTCAAGTCTTTCAGGTTGCACTCTGTTCTTATGTGGAGTGGGATGGTATTCCAGCTATTAGCAAAGCGGTGTGAATCATCTATGTGATGTGCTTCAAATGATTTATTAGCAGACTAAGAAAAATAAACCAAACTTATATCTAGTGGTTTTAAATTATTTTTATCTACATAACATAATTATAACTAATTATATGAACAACATTTCCAACTTCTGTACTTTGATTTTTCCTGCAGTGTCTTTCTAGCATTTGCAGCTTGTCACAACCAGAGTGTGATTAATATTCTCAGTGCTTAATATTTATTGCAGCTATTAAATTCAATAGTCTGCCCTTTTACAGGGAACAGCACAGTGCTGCAGTTATGCAGATATTCTCAGCACTACCCGCAGAACATCACAACATCTGTGCAAAGACGATAAACTTGGACATCACCATCTGTAAGATGACATGAGAATTTTGCAAATAATTTGCAGTTGAGCAGTAGGACAGCTGTATGAAGACATTAGAAAGGGCAATCTTATCAGAGGATTGGCAAACCTTGTTACAATGACTTATTACTATTATACTATAAAGTGACAGTTGCACACTAAGGGTACATATGACGGCACTGACTTACAGAGCAAGGTATTTCAGTAGTAATAGTCAATGACTAGGACAGTGTACACTTACCATTTACTATATACATTTCTTCTTACAATGAAGCAGTGAATACTATATCACAGTGACCAGAGTGATAGTGTAGGCAGGGAAGTCAGTGGCTCTGACTCACATTACATGTTTATTATGTTGGGAGATTGATGCTTGAAGCAGCAATGCAAAGTTAGGGTATGTGCTTCCTTTACCATTACAGTAGACGTGTGAAGTGGACTGAATGGTGAAGAGGTAAGGGAATGTATAATATACCATATGTTTGGGTGTAGGAGATGCAGAAATTATCCTTGGTCAGTGTGGTCTGGTCATAAGGAAATGACAAAGTGACCAAACAAATGCAGTTGTGGATTAATCTGTATTTACCCTGTCCAAACATAGTACACTATAAAATGGCATTATCCAAAACAAGAAATGTCTGATATTTTTAAAAAATTCATGGCAAAATGGAATATTATTACTTTCATGTGTTTATTCCGTTTTCAGCTTTAAAGATTTTTTTTAACTTTATGTATTCAACTTTTGCAAGACTCATTATATATTTCTAACATGAAGTTAAAGTACATAATTTCTTAGTACACTCTACAATTGTATATTTTAAAAAGAAATGTTTTGGCTTTTCTTAATATGCTACTGCATATTCATTTTCACTTGACATCCATCTGTGTTTGTTGACAATTGTTATGGTGTGGCCTTAAGTGTTAAGTACTACTCATATGTAAGGTTATGTAAGTGTTTACATTTCCACAGGTTTGATTCTCAGCTAGAGCATCTTCTGCATGGAGACATGCGTGAATGGGTGTACCTTCGTTGAAGGTTGTGCATCAGGGCTGGTAACTCGGCACGTAAAAATCAACTACCAATCATTAGCGGACCTGAGTTCTGCTGTAGCGACCCCTAACCAGGAAAAGCCGAAAGACACACACATTACTAAAATGCAGCATTTGACAATGAGTGTGTCACAATTACTTTAACATAGCAAGCATCTTCCAGCTTGCAGAGAGGGTATACATTTCATTTGAAAGCTTAATGCCAAGTAAAACCTATAATACTTTGTTGAGCATGATTGCATTTTTAAATAAAGGCTGTTCCATGTACTAAGACAACTATTTGGGAAGGGGTGGGTATGGAGTGGCAGGTGTGATTTTTCAATTTCAGAAGATGCAGCTCCATCTATCTGAAAATATTTGTCTAAAGATTTAAATCATCTACTCTGTCTTCGATATGCAAGCAGCATTTACATTTTGAATATAAATTATCCTGAGTTGTATAACAAAAAGCAGTGCAGCAGAAAGGTTTTAATGACAAACAGGTAAGTAGTTTGGAAGTACTTGATCAAGAAGGTACATGAAAACAGCACTGGTGACAGTAAAAGGCAGGGAATAGAGAGACCGATGATGGCATATAAACCTAGTGCACCCGCCGAAAACAGCACTGGTGACAGTAAAAGGCATGGAAAAGAGAGACCGATGATGGAATATACACCTAGTGCACCCGAAGAAAACAGCACTGGTGATAGTAAAAGGCAGGGAACAGAGAGACCGACGATGGAATATAAACATAGTGCACCCGACGAAAACAGTTCTGGTGACAGTAAGGAAGGGAACAGAGAAATCGACGATGGAATATAAAGCTAGTGCACCCGACGAAAACAGCACTGGTGACAGTAAAAGGCATGGAACAGAGAGACCGACGATGGAATATAAACCTAGTGCACCCGACGAAAACACCACTGGTGACAGTAAAAGGCAGGGAATAGAGAGACCGATGATGGAATATAAACCTAGTGCACCCGATGGAAACAGCATTGGTGACAGTAAAAGGCAGGGAACAGAGAGACCGACGATGGAATATAAACCTACTGCACTCGACGAAAACAGCACTGGTGACAGTAAAAGGCAGGGAACAGAGATCGATGATGGAATATAAACCTAGAGCACCCGAGGAAAACAGCACTGGTGACAGTAAAAGGCAGGGAACAGAGACCGATGATGGAATATAAACCTAGAGCACCAGAGGAAAACAGCACTGGTGACAGTAAAAGTCAGGGAACAGAGATACCAATGATGGAATATAAACCTAGTACACCCAACGAAAACAGCACTGGTGACAGTAAAAGTCAGGGAACAGAGAGACAGATGATGGAATATAATCCTAGTGCACCCGACGAAAACAGCACTGGTGACAGTAAAAGGCAGGGAATAGAGAGACCGATGATGGAATATAAACCTAGTGCACCCAACAAAAACAGCACTGGTGACAGTAAAAGGCAGGGAATAGAGAGACCGATGATGGAATATAAACCTAGTGCACCTGACGAAAACAGCACTGGTGACAGTAAAAGGCAGGGAACAGAGATACCAACGATGGAATATAAACCTAGTACACCTGACGAAAACAGCACTGGTGACAGTAAAAGTCAGGGAACAGAGAGACAGATGATGGAATATAATCCTAGTGCACCCTACGAAAACAGCACTGGTGACAGTAAAAGGCAGGGAATAGAGAGACCGATGATGGAATATAAACCTAGTGCACCTGACGAAAACAGCACTGGTGACAGTAAAAGGCAGGGAACAGAGATACCAATGATGGAACATAAACCTAGTGCACCCGACGGAAACAGCACTGGTGACAGTGAAAGTTAAGGAACAGAGAGACAGATGATGGAATATAATCCTAGTGCACCCGACGAAAACAGCACTGGTGACAGTAAAAGGCAGGGAACAGAGATACCAATGATGGAATATAAACCTAATGCACCCGAGGAAAACAGCACTGGTGACAGGAAAAGGCAGGGAACAGAGAGACAGATGATGGAATATAATCCTAGTGCACCCGAAGAAAACAGCACTGGTGACAGTAAAAGGCAGGGAACAGAGATACCAACAATGGAATATAAACCTAGTACACCCAACGAAAACAGCACTGGTGACAGTAAAAGTCAGGGAACAGAGAGACAGATGATGGAATATAAACCTAGTGCACCCGACGGAAACAGCACTGGTGACAGTAAAAGGCAGGGAATAGAAAGACCGATGATGGAATATAAACCTAGTGCACCTGACGAAAACAGCACTGGTGACAGTAAAAGCCAGGGAATAGAGAGACCGATGATGGAATATAAACCTAGTGCACCCAACGAAAACAGCACTGGTGACAGTAAAAGGCAGATGTCTCCTTACTATGACTTTAAAGGATGGATATATGGAGCACTTCCAGACATCAAATACATGAATACTTCATGGCTCAGTATGCAGACACTACTCATCATATAGCCAGAATGAATTTAAATTATGATCAGAGTCTCCTGGGAGATCAAGCAGGTTTGTCAAATGTCTGCATGTGTAGTGCAGCAGCCTACAGTGGCAGAGAAAGTACAGCTGGATAAGATCTTACCATAACAGTAGATGTCTTTTTCACTAGCAGTATTCATCACATGTGGGATCTTCTTCCAATGATAGCCAAATACCTGGCCAGTATACCAAAGCCTTTACATCCTCCTAGCATTGTACACAAGGCATATGCTTCCCCATACAGGTGTAGGGCATAAAGGTGACGTGTGCACACTCAATACTCAGAACTAATGTACCCCAGTGGAACTACAGCAACCCCAGAAAAAGAACATGTACATCCAGAGTGAAAGACTAGCAGAAGAGAAATAGGGCAAGAAAGGCAAAGAACCCTCTGCCAGTTGTGTATTCCCAACAGAAGAAAGAAAAGGCAGGAGGGAGGGACTGAATACCATAACTGTGATAAGGAAGGACCTCTACAGTCATGGCAAGATCTTTCATAATTATACTATGTCCTTCCTTATCACTGCTGCAGCATTCATTACATGTGAGGGATTTCCAAAGCTACTGTACAGAATAGGAGGAGGACAACACAGAGTATCCTCCCACAAACCCATGAAGGGTAGCCCTGGCAAATCCTGCCATGGCTCTGGAAAGGACATCCAACTTGTAATGTTTAGTAAAGAGTACCAAAGTAGCAGCTTCAAGGATGGATGTAGTATCCAAACCTTTGGGGAAAACTCCAGAAGAGGCTACTGCCTTCATAGAATGAGCTCAAACTGAAGTAGAAAGCTGCTTACCATGAAAGGAATAACAAATAACACTAAAAATACAGGAAATGGTTTGCTTAGAAACCACCAAACCCAATGTCCTCGTATGAAAAGAAACAAAAAGTCCTCAGATTTGCAGATAACTTTGGCCTTATCCAAACATCATCTGAACTGTCTATGTAAATCCAAGGTATGAAGAACATTTTCACTAGCAGATTATGGAGAAGGAAAAAAAGGAAGGGGAGCTGGAAAGACTGATTAAGGGACAACTGATTGACCACCTTGGGAATAAGAGCAGGATTAGAATGCAGAGACATCCTGTCCCCATGAAGAATCAAAAAGGGGTGAGATGCTATCAGAGACTGAAGTTCAAAAATTCTCTTGGCTAAATAAACAACCAATTAAACAGTCTTCCAGGTACAGTGTTGCAAAAAAGGAAGGAGGAGGCTCGGAACTCCAGAGGGTGGCAATGCTGGACCCAAACTGTCTTTAGGTACCATTCAACCTTCATCATATGAAGCTTGACAAAGGGAAGCATAGGATGCCATGAACTGCAAGGATCTGAGAAATTCCCTTGCAGGAATCAGAGACAGGAAGTAGGTTGTCAGAGAAAGAACCTTGGGCGAAGGAAGAGAGGCCTACAGTGGATTGGTCTGGATTTTGCAACCTGCAAGAATGTGGTCTTGAGAAAGAGTAGAACTGACTTCTTGACAGTGATGGTGAATTCCAGACTGCAGAGGAGTAGCATGGTGAAGTGAAGATTCCGAAGAAGCTTTGATTGGGAGGGAGAATGAAGAAGCAGGTCATCCAGATATGGGAATATCTGCTTCCACTGAAGCCTTCAAAAGGGTATGACAGGGGCCAGACAATTGGTGAATACTCTTGGGACTGTAGACAGAACAAAGAGCAAAGCAGAAAACTGAAAATGACAGTAAGAAACAGAAATGTAAAAGCTTCCTGAACAGATGGTGAATGGGAATACGAAGACAGGCATCCTTTAGGCTTATGGAGACCAGAAAATTCTATGGAATTAATAGAGGAAACAGAGTCTGGAGGAAAAATATCCAAAAAGGAGGACTCTTTAGAAAGGTGTTGAGAAAGAAGAGGTCTAGGATAGGTCTCCATGACTCCTATTTTCTGGGAACAAGAAACATTCCTGAGTAAAACCCTGTTCCTCATTGGGATCCTGGAACAGGTTGGATGATCCCCAGTTCTGACAGATCCTGCAGAACCACAGAAAAGTGAGAAAGTTGGTCTGGAGGAGGTTGAGGAAGACCTGGGGGGGTCTATACCATAAAATAACCATGACAGACAACAGAATGTACCCAACAGTCTGAATTGATCTGTTGCCAGACAGGGAAAGCCTGAGAGACATGGGAACCTGGCCAAGGGGAGTGGGAGAAAATGTGTCAGATGGAGATGGACTTGTCCTGAAAAGGGGGCTTTTGAGCCTTAGAGGTCTGGGTACATTCATCAGAAAACAGGCACTTAGGAACCCTTTTCCCTTTAGACAACTGACAAGTTTACCTATGAGCAAAGGCAGACTTAAGACATTTTCTCTGAAAATTGGGAATAGGATAAACAATCTGTTTATGATTCTGTAACTTTTCCTTTGTTTTGTAGAGTTTTAAACAAGTCAGCAGTAGTGCCAACAGTATTTTGGTTGTCCAAAGGAGCTTGGCTTTAATATCAGTTAAGGCCTGGAGGTGATGTTAAAAGTACCTATTCATAACTGAACCTGAAGCAACAGCTTTAGGAGATGCATCAGCTGCATCATAACTACATTTTTTAGAACTCAATAAGGAGAGATCAGACCTTCCTGCCTCTGAATGTAAGACTGCTGCCAAGACCCCTTCCTCCCAAGTTGAGGCAAAAGGGCCAGAACATACCTGGTCATATGAGCTTGATAATTTATAGCCCTTAAGACCAGAGTAGCAGACGTTTAAACCTTTTCCCCTAGCCTCTTTACAGCCTGCCAGTCCTTATCAGAAGGGAGAAGTTTGGAAGAGGATAAATGCTTGGATGGCTTGTCAGCAGAAACAAATAACAGCAGAGTTTGAAGGAGGACACATGTAAAGGTACTTGAAAGCCTCAAGCATTTTATAAAAGTGGTAAGGTTTCTTGGGGCAGGAGGTCAGGAATTAGGAACCAAAGATGCATCTGCAAACATATCCAACAAAGAATCCAAAACAGGGTGAACAGCAGAAGGTTTAGGAGATTCCATTTCTAACAGCTAATAACCTCTTTTGAATGTCAGAGACTGGAAGCAATCCCACTTAAAACACTCTATCATGTGAACCACAAAGGACAACTCCTCAAAGGGAAAATTATGACTCAAGGAAGCCTTTTCCTCTGACTCTCAGTCTCAGTGAAGTGATTTCTGGGGAATAGGTCAAGGATTCATCTCCTGAATCCACCTCCTCATCTAAGGAATCAGACTCTCTAGTCTTTGGCTGGAAGAGAAGACCAAGGAGAAGCAGGAACTGATCTCTGAGAGGACTTCAAGGCCATCAGAGCATTGAACAAACCCTGGGTAAAGCCATGCCATTCCCTCTGAGGTCCTTAGCAAAGGGAAGAATATATTTTGTTGTCTGCTTCTTTCTTAATGAACAGCAGCTTTGACCAACCTAGGGGGATCACAGCCATGGCTAAACCCATTAAGGGTACCAGGAAACTCTTCCCTAACAAAAATCTGGGACCCTCCACAGGCCCTTCAGAAATGATCAGCCATAGCTCCCATTGAATTTCCATGGTGGATGTCTTCATGGCCTCAAAAGACGTGCAAGATGCCGGTTCCATGCTGTCCCCTGACATGGTTGCAGCAGAAGAAACTGGTGTCAGCACCAGATGGTCTTCAGAGTCTTCATCCACCTTTTTTTTTTTTTCAATATTTATTTATTTTTCAACAATACATAAGTTAGCATATACAGATGAGTATTATACATATTTTCTGCATTCAGTTTATGCTAAATCATAACTAAAACAATACAATTAAACATATTTACACTATATACATATATGCTTTCATATCTTAATATTTATAAAGCTAGTTAACTTCATATACTTCCTCTGAATGTGATCCCCAGGGTTAGTCACCATCTCTAGATTTATGACTACATGATGTTGTGGGGATTCTTGCGTATGTTGTACTGTAACTTTAATTAATGGTTTATGCAAGTATAATGTTGAAAATCTGTTCCCAGAGTTTAAAGTGATTGGGATTTTTGGTTTGTTTGTTTATTATATATCTATGGGCTAGTATATGTTTAATCGCCAAAATTCTGAAATTCTCCCAAGAGTTCTTTTATGGGTTAAGCCAGTTAGTAGCTATGTAGAGTTTCAATAACAGAAAGATATTAATAAGGATGTTTATTTGGTTTTTAGATAAATTATTTGGGGGAATATGTAATATCATAAATTCCCAGGTGAGTGTTGATGATTGACAGCCCATTTTTTGTAGTTGCACTTTCAGGGAGTTCTAAAGTTTGAATACACATTTCAGCTCCAGAACATGTGGAGAAGGTCTGCAGTTTTGTCTTTACAGTGTGGACAATTTGGTGAATTTTGAGAGTTAAATTTATGCAAGCTAAGGCATGTGTAATATGCATCGTTATATATCATAAGTTGAGTGAAGGCTAACTTTCGAAGTGATATGGATTTTACTGTTAGGTTGATTGCTTGGGTTAATTTAGGATTCTCAATAGCTGAGAGTTTTTTCTTCCAATGGTCAGATATGAGTATATGGTCTTGATATTTCATATCTTTTATCAATTTGTATGAGCATGTCGTATATTTTTTGTTTAGTAAAAGGGTTTTCCATAGTAATTTACATTTCATTATTTCTTCTTCATTAATGGTGATATCATGGAGATAACTCATACATATTTCTTTAATCTGTCTCAGGATCAACAAATATGATTTAGGAAGGTTCATTTGACTTCTTATTTCATGAGTAGAACAGTTTAAGTATGGGTATAAACCTTGTATGGTTATGTTTATTATATAGGGGAAGCGTTTTAAGTCTATCATCTGATTATTTATTTTAAGGTTGGGGTTTTTATGTATAGGTTGTAATATCATCATGGGTTGAAGCAGGTTTAATGATTCAAAAAGTTTTTGTGTTAGTGTTATGGAATATTTAAAGGGTTCTATTAGATTATATGACTTCATTGTATTGTTGTTTAGGAATGGCAATGCTTTGGGGTTTATATCCAAGCTTTTGGCATGTTTAAAGTATATTTTTACCCAGTGCGGATACCAAGCTTTGTCTGATGTATTGTCACTTGCAATTCTCAGGATTCTGTTGGCGTTTATAATTAGATAGTTGCTTTCAAAGTTTGGTAGATCTAGTCCACCTTTGTTTTTAGGGGTCATCAGCTTTTCATATGAAATTCTACTCTTTTTGGGTTCCCATATAAATTTCGCAAATTCAGTGTGGATCTGCTTAAAGAATTTTTTGGGTATCCTTAGTTGGGAGGACATGAATATGTATAATAGTTTGGGTAAGATATTTATTTTTATAATTGAGACTTTGGCTAATGGTGGTAATTTCAGATTTTTCCATCTATTTATGTCTAATAGGATGTGGTTCCATTTTTGTTTTATGTTATTTGAATAAAAATCTTTGTTGTCTGTGGAGAATGTAATCCCCAAGTATTTAATTATTTCTTCAGTTTTTACTTGTCCTATCAGAGGTAGAAGTGAGAAAGGTTTAGGGGTTTTCAAGGGGAAGATGTTAGTTTGTTTGATGTTCAATTTGTAGTTTGATATTGTGGAGAAGTCTTTAATAATAGATATTATTTTCTTTATGTCCGTAGTTGGCGTTGTACAATAGATGTTGAGGTCGTCCGCAAATGCTGATAGGGGAATTTTGATGTTATATATTCTTGGGGAGTTATGGTATACATTTTGTTTTATATTTAAAAAAGGGGTTCTAGATGCAGGTTAAACAATAACAGAGATAGAGGGCATCCTTGACGTGTTCCATTTCTGATCCAAATTCTTTTAGACCAGGTTTTGTTTATATATAGTGATGTGTAGGGGTTATTATATAATATTTGTAAGGTTTGAATACATTTTTGGGGTATATTAAAGTAAGGTAGGATTTGAAATAGAAATTTTGTGTTTATCAAAGGCCTTATGGGCATCTATGACGAGTGCGTATATGTTTAGGTTGTTTTGGTTAGCGTACGAGATTAGTGTGTGTCATGTTAGTGTATTGTCACTCGATTGTCTGGATTTTATAAAACCAGATTGTTCACTAAAGATAATTTTATCCATTAGTGTTTTCATTCTGTTAGCCAGAATAGATGTTAGAATTTTGGTATCAATATTTAATAATGATATGGGTCTGTAGCTATCTGGATTTTGGGGATCTGCCTTTTCTTTGAGTATAAATATCATTTTGGATGCATTAAAGTGTATATCATTAATTTTATTGTTTATTATGTAGTTTAATATGTGAAATAGGATTTGCGCAATGATGGGGTAGAATGTTTTATAGAATTCTGCTGTGAGACCATCTGGGCCGGGTGATTTATGAAATTTCAATTGTTTGTTGATGTTATTTCATCTATGGGTATTGGTTCTATTAAATCATTTTGTTGTTTCATGTCAATTTTCAGGAAATTAAGTTTTTGTAAAAAGTTTCTGTTGTTTTCATTTAGGGGTAGGGTTTGTGGGTCTCCATAAGTTTGTGAGTATATGTCGTCAAATATGTTAATATCATCATTTTTGGTGTAATTCCTATTCTTGTATGTTATTTCAGAGATTTGAGAGGATACTTTTGACTGGTTAATAATTCTTGCTAGTGCTCGCGATGGTTTTTGAACGTGATTAACATATTTAGCTAGTATTTTGGTTTCATGGAATGATATGTTATTATTGTGTAACAAGTAAGTAAAGGTCATTTTGACATTTCAGTAGTTCTGTTTCAGTTTGTGTACTGAAATTCTTTATTAGTTCCTGTTCCAATGCTTTTATTTTAGTTTCCAATTGTTGTTCCTCTCGAAGTTGGATTCTTTTATGATATGTTGCTTTTTTAATAACAATTCCCCTAATTTGGGGCTTTTGTTGCCGCCCATTCGATATCTGGGAGGTGTTGCTGTTTTGACAGGTTCGCCAGAGTTATTTTAAGGGTATCTTGTATCTCTTTGATTATTTCTTTTTCAGTTAAAAGATTGGGGTTCAGGGACCAATTATATCCTCTGTTTAGTGTGTAATTCTTAGGGTTCTCAATAAGGTTTAGGGTGATTTTAGAATGGTCAGATAGGTATTTTGTATGTATATTTACTGTAGGGTCTAGAGTAATTAGTGTTTCTGAAATGAAGAAAAAATCAATTCTCGACCACATTTTATGACAGTTGGAGTAGAACGTAAATTTGTTTGAATTATTTGGGTTATTACCATATTTAAAGGGATCATACAGATTAAAGTCGTATTTAAGTTTGTTTAATGCCACCAAAGCATGTTTATTGTATGACAAATGTAGACTTGATTTATCTTGTTTTGGGTTTTGATAAGTGTTCCAGTCCCCTCCCAGAATCATATAGTGATTATGGTATTGACTTATAATAGGGTACAATGTTGCAAAGGAGGAGTGTTGATTATTACAGGGTGCATATATGTTGAGTAGTAAAATGGGTTTAGGATATGCAGGAGTTGAGAGGATTACATAGCACCATCTTCCTTCTTTATCTATTTTGGTTTCCGTGATTTTATCTTTGTATTGTTTCTTAATAATTATAGCTACTCCTGCACTATTGGTTTTGCCTTCCGAAGCTATAA
Organism: Protopterus annectens; assembly: GCF_019279795.1. Classification (NCBI taxonomy): domain Eukaryota; kingdom Metazoa; phylum Chordata; order Ceratodontiformes; family Protopteridae; genus Protopterus; species Protopterus annectens. The sequence goes on from NC_056734.1 coordinate 138,261,362, forward strand.
TTTCTCTTATCCATTTTTTTCCTTTGATTTCTGACCATTGTTCTATGGTTATCAAAACACAAACGAAAAACTGGAAAGTTTTAAACAACTAGGAAAACAATAAGTGAGTCCAACAGAACGCAGCCACACGATAAATCCAAAAAACCTTTACTTGCTAACGGTACAAACATACATACACTTCTTCAGACAAGTAATTACTGAAACCTCTTGTGAGTTTAAATATACTCACATACCAACAATTATATCCAATTCACTAAACAATTTCTCAATTAAATAATTTATCAATTAAATAATTCATTTTGATTTTGACCTCCTTAAAAACTGCAACCTAATATAGTATATTCCCTAAAAGACATACATTTCCAGTTAAAAACTAAAATTCAAAGTACCATATCCTAAACTGTATTACAAACTATCCAGCAATATATATTTGATTAATAAAAACATAATTATTATATATATATAATATAAATGCATACCAAATTCACATTATATAAATAAAATAATCTATAATGCATTCACCTATCAAAACAGGAATACCAAATCAACCTCTATATATTTATATCACTTTTATATTATGTATATATAATAATTATGTTTTTATTAATCAAATATATATTGCTGGATAGTTTGTAATACAGTTTAGGATATGGTACTTTGAATTTTAGTTTTTAACTGGAAATGTATGTCTTTTAGGGAATATACTATATTAGGTTGCAGTTTTTAAGGAGGTCAAAATCAAAATGAATTATTTAATTGATAAATTATTTAATTGAGAAATTGTTTAGTGAATTGGATATAATTGTTGGTATGTGAGTATATTTAAACTCACAAGAGGTTTCAGTAATTACTTGTCTGAAGAAGTGTATGTATGTTTGTACACGAAAACGTTAGCAAGTAAAGGTTTTGGATTTATCGTCTGTTGGACTCACTTATTGTTTTCCTAATTGTTCTATGGTTAGAAGGGTTTCTTGGATTAATATAAAGTTTGCCTTAGCTTGCAAAGTGAGGTGTAAAAACAACTTCCTTTTTCTGGAGCCCTTTGATATTCCATGAGTCAAATTCCCACATTCACATAGCTTCTTGGTTTATGTATGTAGTCCTGAGATTTGAATATAAACATCAGAATGTGTCGACTTTTTATCAAAAACATGTTATGAAAGCATTCTCTTATTCCCGTCCCTTCCCTGTGCCTAACCACTAGCTTCCTGGACCGGGAATTAAGCAGGGTCTGAAAATAATGAAATTTTTGTGTGTTCGAGTTTGAAAATGAAGAGAAGATTAATAACCCTGCATGACTTGTCACTACTTGTACAAAGCCTACCCAACTCATTCTCTAAAAGAAAAACACTGCTTTTGTAACCTAAGTCTCCTCTTATGACTTTTAGTATGTAATATTATAATTTAGACATGTCAACAACGAACTTGGTTTTGGATAAAGCAGGGTACACCAATTCAAAGAGACTACTTCAACAGTATTTACATATTTTCTAACTCTAAACTGTCACCTCATTACTTTTAATAACAATACTAGTAATAAGTATTTGTTCCCGGTCTAATCCTCCGCTATGTTTGGTCCTTACCCCCGTTGAGGGGGATTTCCTTGCTCTGTTTATTTCCCTCCTTAGTTTGAGAGTAGATGGGTTCTGTATTTACCACTTTTTTTTTGCAGATGACACTGTATTAACATCCTGGAAGTTTAGGAGTTTGGCATATACAGGTCTAGGTTTGTTTGATGCTTGAGATTCTCTCAGAGCTCTGTGTGCCCTCTCTATTATTATTTGGTGGGCTGTTTTTGGGTCTTTGAGTAGTGTAAATATTTGGATAATAGATGGGATCAGATCATTGTGAAGTATAGTTTCCGGTATGCCTCTCATGATTATGTTATTCCTTCTGGATCTTGCTTCTAGATCAGTAATTTTTGCTTGCATATTTTGGATGTCTACTTCATGTGCCTCAACTTTTTTGGTGATTAAGACTATTTTTTCTTCATTCTCTGTGATTTTGGCTTGTGACTTGTCCATTCTTTCTATTATTTGGTTGAAGGAATTTCCAAACGTTTGTAGTTGGGTGGAGAGTTCTTTTATTGCCTCTTGAATAGACAGTAAAAGCTGCTTTAATGTCATCTAGGTTTGCAGGTTGATCTGTTCTATTTTTATTTCCTGATTTGTTAGTATCTTGTTGCTTTGTTATTTTCTGTCTTTTAGAGTTTAAATCTTTCTCAGGTGATGATAATTCTGAGAGTTTAGTTTTTGTTGTTGTAATGTCCATGTTTTTGTCCTCTTTTGACATTTTGTGTAGTTGAAGCGTCCTGGTTTGTGAATATAGTTCAGGATGAAGAGGTTCCTGAGCACACGGCTTCTTTTGCTTATCTCCCTCCTTTGTTTCAGATAATCTGTTACAGTCCTAGTAGTTTGGCTGTTGTTTTGGGTTTTATTGTCCTTTCAACAGTTCTTAAGTGTTGTTTGGAGTTGTTAGATCAAAGTATTATGTCGAGATAATTCCTGATTTGTCCTCTGGGTTGATTTTATTCCATAGAGATTGAAGAGCTGTAGGTTAGGAGTGTTTACAGAACAGCGGCCATCTTCGAATCCAGAGTCTTCATCCACCTTGATACAGACTTATTGTGGAGACTGGACAGCAGCAGATTCAGACCAAGATGTTTTAGTAGTCTCTTTTGACAGATGACCGTACATTGGGGAGGGTGGATTCATCCATATTCAAAAGCTTGAGAACATTAGTTCCCAAGGTTGATGGAAAAAGGAGGAGACAGCTGTGAAGAATTTTCAGAACAAAGGCCTGACAAATGGTACGCTAGGTATGAACATGTGAAGTAACTAGGCAGAAAAAACACTTCTTGTGATGATCTTTATATGGAATCTGCCTCCTAAACTGGTATTTTTCCTTTCTGGATGACATGAACTCTTAGTACATGAAAAGCAGAAGGAAAAGAAGAAACCCCAATGGGGCACTTATCTGTCAATGGATCGGATCAGTAGAACATAGTTCAGTGAAAGGTGTTTAGACTGATGTTCACCTGTGATGTTTGGACTTGTGGCAAAGAAGTTCTGAGTACTGAGTGCGCATATGTCATCTTTACGCCCTTCACCTGTGTGGGGAGCATATGCCTAATGTGCGATGATCGATGGAATTAAAGACTTTGGTATATTGGCCAGATGTTGGGCTATCGTTGGCAGGAGATCTCACATGTGATGAATACAGCAACAGTGATGAGGAAGGAAATCTACTGGTAGGCCTCTGTACGGCCAAGTCAAAGGCAGTGCACCAGATGCAAACTTTGCAGCTAATACAGCTGACCATGCCTACATTACTATTATTCTGGTCTTCATGTCCTGACTTTGGAAGAATGATGTGGCCTAAATTGACACCTGCTGACTTCAGTATATAGAAAAACATTACTCAGCACCGCTCCCATAAAGCTGTAGCTTTATTCATATCTGCTGTAAACTTGAAAGCATAACAGATCTGAAATGCAACTGCAAATTTCCCAAGAAAACCATTCCTGAATAAGAACTGTTAACAACAAAAGAGGCTAACCCCATCATTTCCAGATCTTCTCAAGCTTCATTTTCTGAGATACCTGGACAGTAATTCAGTATACTCCCATTTGTTTAAGTATTATCTTGATAATGCAGAGAATCACCACGATTACTACTGTATCATCCATTTAATGTTACTTGTATCTTGTTAGCTAGGTTCATTTGAGTATGTTTTGGTTAATGCAAGGATCACTCTATTTTACATTTTTCTAACTGCCTTAGACTTAATGGGCAAAGCCCATTTACAGAGGGAACCTAAGGAGAAATGATCCTTGTGTTTATTGCATTAACAGCTAAAAAATAGGAAAGTACAGCTGTGGAAAATCTTACCATAACAGCAGATGTCCTTGTCTTCACTGTTGTAGCATTCTTTACATAAGGAAATTCTTTACACAAGCGATTCCCTGCCACGTGTAGCCCAACATCTGGCCAGTATAACAAAGCCTTAAGAACATATAGACATTGTACACCACAAGTATGTTCCCTGCTCAAGGCATTGAGCATAAAGATGATGTACAGACGTACATATCTCAGAACTGAAAAGCCCCAGGTGGAACAAATATACCTAGGAACTAGGACAAAAATCTGTATCCAAAAGGAGAAAAAGGAAAAGAAAGAAGGAACAGAGCAGAAAGGGAAGGAGGGAGAAACTGAATACTACAACAATTAGGAGAAGGGCATCTACTGTGATGGTAAAATTTCACACAACTGTACTATATCCTTCCATATAACCGCTGCAGTATTCTTTACATAAGGAAGAGCACCAAAGCTCATGAGGAAACTTGGGAGGAAAAAGGCACAGAGAAGCCCTCTAGAAACCAATGCAGGGCAGCTCTGGCAAAGTCAGCTCTTGCTCTGAAAACATCCAACTTATAATACTTAGTGAAGATATAAGTCCATGAAGCAGCCTCAGGGATGGAGCTGATATCTTCTTCTTCTTCTTTCGGCTTTTTCCCGGTCAGGGGTCGCCACAGCGGATCACCTTGTCCGCACATTGAATGGCAGTGGAGTTTTACGGTGTCGAGTTGCCAGCCCAACCTTCCACAGAAGGCACACTCACACGCACACCTAGGGCCAATTTAGAGTGCCCAATCCACCTGCAGCATGTCTTTGGGATGTGGGAGGAGCACCCGGAGGAAACCCACGACCACAGGGAGGACATGCAGACTCCGCACAGAAGGCACCCCAGCCGAGAACCTCTTGCTGTGAGGCGGCAATGCTAACCACTGCACCACCGTGGCCGCCCATGGAGCTGATATCTAATGCTTTGAAAAAAACACCAGAAGAAGCAACAGATCTAGTATAATGAGCCTTTACAAAGGTAGAAAGACATGTACCATAAAATTAACAGCAGCAAAAAAATGGCCTTAGAGATCCAGGTGGATATGGTTGGTTTAGAAACAGCTAAACCTAGAGATCTAGTATGAAAGGAAAAAAAAGTTGCTTTGATTTGAAAATATACAATATGTCTTATACAAATATATGAGCAGTCTATACATATTCAAACTGTGAAGAATCTTCTCACTGGCAGACTGTGGAGAAGGGGGAAAAAAGGAGGGCAAATTAATACACTGATTAAGACAACTCATTAACCACCTTGGGCATAAAAGGAGGATTAGTACAGAGACACAATCCATCCATATGAAAAACCAAGAAACGAGGAACAGCCATGACAGCCTGCAGTTCAGAGACTCTCTTAACTGAAGTAAGGGCCAAAAGAAGAACAGTCTTCCAAGTACAATGCTACAAGGAAGCTGAAGTTGAAGGCTCAAAAGGAGCCCGAGTCAATTTCGCAAGTAAAAAAATTGAGGTCCCACTGGAATAGGCTTCCTGGGAAGCTTGACACGAATGATGCCGTTAAGAAATTGTTTGACCTGAAACCTAGAGGCAAGAGCAGGAATCAGTGGCAGACAAGCAGAAACAGCCGAGAGGTGAGCTTTAACTGCTGAATATGCTAAACCCAGCATGGAGCAATTTACACAAACAAGAGAGAACCAGGGGGATCCTGACAGAAAATGGATCCTGGTTATGAGAAAGGCACCAGACAGAAAATCTCTTCCATTTGGACAAACATGATTTCATAGTAGTGGGTTTCCTGGCCTCCTGCAGAACCCTAAGCAGATCCTCAGAAAAACGGTGCCTAAAAGGGATCAAAACCTCATCATGCACAGCGTCAGCTGAAGAGTGAACTAATGAGGATGGATGAGACCCCTTGTCTTGTGTGTGAAGATCCACTTGTGAGGTATTTTTTGGTGACTGCTCCTGGCTAGGTGAATATGAAGGGTGGGGGGACCAATGCTGTCTGGGCCAAAAGGGAGTCAGCAGCAAGACTTTGGAGGAGTCTTACTTGATCTTGAGCAGGACCCTCTGAATCACAGGAAGAGTAGGGAAGGCATAGAGAAACAAGGAAAAGATAGGATGTTCACCTTCCAAGCCAAAGGGCTTGGGACTCTGGCACAAAAAAGAGGAAGTTATCCATTCAAAGGGGAGCCAAAGAGATCTACATGAGGAATACCCCACTGATGGACAATGTCCAGAAACACATCTCTGTGAAGCATCCATTCATGAGCTTGTGTACTGGGACCTGCTCAATCTGCCACTATATTTTGCTCTGAAGGAATGGAGACAGCCTGATGAGTCACTCGATACTGGACAGTTAGATCCCAGACCTTAAAAGCAAGTCTGCAAGTGGTAGGACTGTGCTCTCCCCCCTGCGCTTGATGATATACCACATCACTGTGGTATTGTCAGTGAAGAATTTGAGGCACCCTGGAAAAAAGAGGGAATGAAAAGTCTGAAGTGTTAAAAGAAGAGCTCTCATGTGATCTGACCTCTGATGAGGAAGTCAGAGACCCTGGACCTTGAGGGAATTGAAGGAAGCTCCCCGCCCCCTGTCTGAGGCATTAAAAAAAAGTTCCTCAGATGGGACTGGGGGTTGGAAAAAAGTCTTGGTTTGAGAGAAAACTGATAAATCCACCACTGAAGCTCAAGTTGGAGCCATAGAAGAAAGGGAACTAGAAAATCCAGTGGATGACAGTGTTCAAGCCAAACTGACTTTAGGAGTCACAGTAGTTTTCTCATATGGAGTCTGGCTAGAGACAACATATGAATGGTGGAGGCCATGCATCCTAGAACCCTGAGAAAATCCTTAACTGTGACTGAAGCCAGAGGAAGAAGACATTGAAAACAGGTGATTAGAGAGAGAGCATTGGATGGAGGCAGGGATGCCAGCAAGTGAATGGTCTGGATCCTGCAACCAAGAAAAAACTGATCCTGAGAAGGCACTAGGACTGATTTCTGAAAGTTTATGGCAAACCCCCATACTTTGTAAGAGAAAAAATGTAAATTGGAGGGGCTGAAACAAGACCCTTTGGATGATGAGGAAAGATTTGAAACCTTCTCATTCTGTAAAAGGCAATAACAGGAGTGAGGCATTTGGTGAATACCCTTGCGGTGGTAGAAAAGTTAAAGGGCAAAGCAGTGAACTGAGAATGCAAAGAAGAACAGAGAAACATAAGAACTTCCTGAAAAGGGAAGATTGGGGATGTGAACATAGGCATCTTTCAGGTCAAGGCAAACTAAGAAAGTCTGGGAAAGAAGAATAGGGAACAGGGTCTGAAGGGACAACAACCAAAAAAAAGGGACCTTCAGAATGGGTCTCCAGGTGTCTTCCTTCCTGGAAGACAAACAATCTGGAATAAAACCCTTTCCCTTCCTGGGCAGGGGGCATGACCTGAATGGTGTCGTGAGCCAAAAGGCCCTGAAGTAGTTCTGAAAAGAAAGAAAGTGGTTTCTGAGGAGGTTGAGGGATGCCCAGAAAAGAAGGAAGCGATTTCGACACCATGAGTTATCCATGGCAGGTGATGGAAAGAATCTAAAAAAACAAAACAGAACAGCACTGTATCTTAATGGAACCAATTTATTGCATATTCACATACCAGTTTCGGCTGTATAAGCCTTCATCAGTGTAAAAAATAACCATAACATCAGGCTTTAAATACTTCCTGTTCTCTTCCCATTGGTCAATTACAAACAGTCATTCAATCCCCGAGAAAACAACCCTCCTAACCTAACAATCTAACTCTTCTCTTTTTGACCCAACACCCTGTGCCACCATCTTTTATTATTCCTCAAACTAATTTTATCAATAATTGTGAAATAGAACCTAGCTGTGTTATGTTTTAAAGTGTGTTTATATAAGGCATTAGATGTTTTTTTTTGCATTTGATATCACTTGGATGTTCTGTAATCCTAAATTTTAAGGAATGAGAAGTCTGCCCAATATAAAAGGCTGAAAAATTGCACATAGCTAAATATATCACCCAGTCAGTATTACAATTACAAAACACCTTTTGCTCAAAAACCTTAGAGGTGTTTGAGGATGAAAACTGCTCTGTTTTACGGACATATTTACAGTTGTTACAATGTCCATAAGGCTGGCATCCCTTAACTAATTGTCCACCTAGTGACAACTGTCCCATAACTGCACCCATCTCATTGCTCTTTTATAAAGACTGAACCAACCCCTTAGGTTTTACCACATCTAAATGTAAACAAACATTCAGCAGGTAAAATATAAGTCATCATCTAAAAGCAAAATATGCCAATATTTCTGCACAAGATCCATAAAAGATTTTGTATTATTCCCAAAATTCATAATGAAATTGGGTAAACCTACTGATGTTTTTTTGGGCTTGTATCTCAACAATTGCGGTCTATCTTCTCCATAGAATGGAATTGTTCTCATAACATCAGAATGTCTATATCCCCTCTCACCAAATCTCTGAATCGTGTCTTCAATTTCCTTCCCATATTCGGATTTGAAAGTACAAATCCTTTTTAATCCAAGGAACTGAGCTTTAAGTATATTCTTAAGTTTGTGTGAGGGATGCCAACCTTGCGAACATTGTTGTTTGTCTTTTCAGCTTTTCCTGGTTAGGGGTCACCACAGCGGAACTCCGGTCTGCTAATGATTGGCAGTCGATTTTTATGGTGCCGAGTTGCCAGCCTGACGACCAACCTTCAGTGAAGGCATGCCCATTCACGCATGTCTTTTGGAGGCCAATCGACTGCGGGGAGGACATGCAGACTCCACACAGAAGGCATTCCAGCAGAGACTCAAACAGGAGAACCTCTTACTGTGAGGCAACAACGCTACTGCTGTACCACCGCAGATCGATAAACCTTATGAACATTGTAGTAACTGTAAATATGTCTGTAAAACAGAGCAGTTTTCATCCTCCAACACCTCTAAGATTTTTGAGATAAATGTGTTCTGTAATTGTAATACTGCTTGGGTGATATATTTAGCTAAGTGTAATTGTTCAGCCTTTTACATTGGGCAGACTTCTCACCCCTTAATTTAGGATTACAGAACATCTAAGTGAAATCAGATGCAAAAAAAATATAATTGCTTTATATAAACACACTTTAAAACATAACACGGCTAGGTTCTATTTCACGATTATTGAAAAAATTAGTTTCAAGAATAATAATAAAGGAGGATGGCACAGGGTGCTGGAGCAAAAAGAGAAAAGTTGCATTATGTTAGGAGGGTTCTTTTCTCCGGGGTTGAATGACTGTTTGCAACTGACCAATGGGAAGAGAACAGGAAATATTTCAAGCTTGATGTTATGGTTATGTTTTACACTGATGAAGGCTTACACAGCCTAAACCAGTATGCGAATATGCAATAAACTGGTTCCATTAAGATAGAGTGCTGGCCTGTTTTGTTTTTTGGATTCTTTTGTTTATCCATACACCAGTTGACAATACCTGCTCGGGTTTGAATGTTTTGGACTTGGATGATGGAAAGAACCCAAGGGTCTTGAATGACCCTTAACCAATTAGGAAGGGACAGGGAAAGACGAAGGGATAAAGGAACCTGACCCAAGAACAGGGGAAGCAAACTGTCAGACAGAACCTGGTTTGTCTTGAAAAAAAAGTACAATTCTGAGCAGACTTAGCAGAAGTTAGACTCTTAGAACCCTTCTTACCTTTAGCAGGAGGGCGAAGCTGTGTACAAAAGCAGATTTAGATGGACAATTCTTATGGAACTTAGGGATAGGAGACAGAAAAATATGCTTCAATTCCTACAAGACCTTGCCTTTATCCTGAAGGGACTTAAAAAGTTCAGCACCAGCAGAACCAAAAAGGTTCTTATTATCAAGAGGCACATTCAACAATTTAGCTTTAATATCATCAGGTAAGGGCTGGAGACGAGGACAAGAGTAACATTAAAACAGAACCAAAGGCAGCAGTCATACCGGAAGCATCAGCTGCATCATAACTGCATTTAATAGAGTGGCAAACCATCTGAGAGTTAGAACCTAGAAGAGAAAGTGCCAAGACCTCCCCCTTCTGAATCAGGGAGTAGAGAGATTGCCTGAGAAGCTTAAGAAAGAAGGGCCAAAACATACCTTGTCATATGAGGGCACTAATTAATAGCTAAAAAAAGCCACAGTGGCAGCAGTACATACCTTTTTGCCTAAACATTCCATACTTCTACTGTCCTTGTCCGAAGGAAGCAGTTTAGTAGATGGCAAAAGTTTAGAAGGTTTGTCAGATGATACGGACAGAAGAATCAGCAGGAGGACATCTGTACAAGAACTTACAATCATCAGGTACCTTATAAAATCTATTTGGTTTCTTAGGGGCTGGAGGCTGAGAATCAGAGGCCACAGAGACTGTTGAAAAGGTATCTTGAAGCACAGCCAAGATTGGAGGTACAGCAGAGGGCTTGGGAGACTCCATCTGGAGGAGTTCATAATACTCATTTTCAATATCAGAAACCTGAGAACAGTCCCACTTGAAATATTCCATCATACAAAGTCTCCAAAGGAGTTTTCTTCCAAAGGAGAGTCTGGACTAAGATAATCTTCCTCCTCAGATCCATAATCCAAGGGAAAAGAGATTTGAGAGGAATATGCCAAAGATTCTTACCCAGAACCCAAATCCTCTTCAGAGGAATCCTGCTCTCTGGGACTCTTAAGGGAAGTATAATGAAACACTACCAAACAAGAACCAAAAATAAAAAATAAACGGAACCAACCAACTAGCAATCACTTGTTTACTTAATGAAATTAAAAATTTAAAACAGACTTAGCACTTTTATCTTAGCCACACATAAGACTTCAACAGAATGAATGCTGCCATAGTACAAGACCCTAAATACTGGCGTAACAACCAGTTGGATATCATAAATTTACATATCATGGGTGATGTAACCGAATGAATTAAAGTGTCAAAGCCTGCAATATTAAGAAATACAAATGTATAGAAGTATATGTGTAAAGGCGTATTGCATGTGAAATTACAAATGTAGAAATATATATAAATACATACATACAAGTCACTTGAAAGCACATAAAAAAATCAAACAATAAAATGAAACAAAATGGCACATTGCTCGCACAATGTTACACCTTCTTTTTTAAAACACAGGACAAGGATAAAGCACCATTGATACCAGAAGCAACCGAAGCATTTAGCCTCAGTTTACCAGTTAATTCTTTATATTCAAGAAGTAAATCCAAGTCTCCCTTAAAATTTTCAATGACTACTGCATCTGTGACAAAAAAAATAAACTTCTTAAAATTAAGGCACCAACTACTTTGCCTAACCTTGTCCTGTGTTTTAAAAAAGAAGGCTAGCATTGTGTGAAGTCTTATGTGTGGCTAAGATGAAAGCGCCAAGTCTGTTTTAATTTTTAAATTTAAATAAATGAGCAGTTGGTTCGATTTACTGTTTATGTTTGGTTCTTGTTTGGTAGTGTTTATTTTGTGTTATCAGTTTTACAGTTACAATTCATTCTTTCTACTCCACTCATTCATTGTATTTATGGATCTGCCAGGTGACTTAACTTTACTGCTTCAACAGCTCTGTAAATATAAGACCCCTTCGATGCAGGAATTCCAAGATGTTGGTCCCGGCTCTAAAGAAGTGTGCCCCATTAACATTAATTTGAACACCAGCCCAGAACTATTTTCACAGAATCCTCAGAGTTACGCTGACGTTGTTGCCAATGGTAACTTGCCAACGAGTAACGTTGGGTTGAATTCCAGCCAGGAACAAAACACAATTCTTTGCACGTGGGGTATGCACGGCTTAAACATACCAAATAAACCACAATTGGCCAGCATAATGTGAACCAAGACACTGATGAAAAATAAAAAACTCAAAAAGAGTTAAATCAAATACATGAGTTTTATTTTCAAACCGGTTTCTGCTGAACCACCTTCTTCAGTGAAAGAGTCTATGTCACACAGAAAAAATCTAATGAATATTTATATACAACCCCAACCAATGGGATACATGGTATGTTCCCGCTTCTTATCATGATAACATAAACAATGAGATATTCAAAAAAAATAATGAGATAGTCAAAAAAAATAAAACAATTGTCAAAACGAAAAACAAGGCAGAGAGACAATTTTCCAAAATAATATCATAGTAATTAAACACAATATGTATATGTATATTCCTACACATCTTATTGATAAATAAAAAATAAAAAATACTATATGGGCATCCATAACTGAAGTGAACAAGATAAAGAAGATAATAACAAATATATAATGGAATAAACCAAGCATAATATTACCAGCAATGTAATAACAATAATTACTAAGATCATGAATGATTACTGATAATATAGTATACTAGGGTGTAATCAAATGTAATAAGTAAATGCACATGTAAGAAATCAAAACTGATGCACAAAAAACAAAAATGGAGACCAGAGCATAATTTCCATAACAAAAGACAATAAATCAAAATATATTCAACCAGAAATATCTGGCAAACTATATCTCCTTATGAGAATGTTAAAATATTCATAATATTATGGAACAAAGACAAGATCCAAAATTATGAAAAAACAAAACATAATCATATAATTAATATACGTAAGGCACGGCACAGAATTCCATACATTAAATAACATTGTAAAAAATGTTTCACAAATGATCACTGTGACCTGGTGGAAATAATGCCCCCAGGTTAATGATCCAATATTTCTCCTTGTGATTTAGAATACTGTGCCATCCTTGTGAATTGCTTCTGTCTCCAATGATTTTATCTATAATCATAAATCTAAATTGAGCATACCATGTATCCCATTGGTTGGGGTTGTATATAAATATTCATTAGATTTTTTTCTGTGTGACATAGACTCTTTCACTGAAGAAGGCGGTTTAGCCGAAACCGGTTTGAAAATAAAAGCCATGTATTTGATTCAACTCTTTTTGAGTTTTTTATTTTTCATCAGTGTCTTGGTTCACATTATGCTGGCCAATTGTGGTTTATTTGAATTCCAGCCAATCACAAGGTCTACCAGCAAGGGAGGTCGATTTGGATACTTGGTTGTGCCCACCCAGCTTTTCCTTCAGTTCCAGAGATCATTCTGTGAGGTCACAATTGGATACTTTCGAAAAGAAATGATTAAAAATAAGGAATCTCCAACTGGAAAACTCATTTCTTTATGAATGCATTTGTTTGAACCAGATCCCGAAAGGGCTTTGTGTGTGGAAATGCCTCAATGGTGTCGAGTATAATTTATCATTTTATCATGAGCTGGTAAAACATTTTAATGATGCTGGTACAACTCTTTTGAAATTAATGATTAGAAACAATGTTGTTGTGTCTTTCGGCTTTTCCCGGTTAGGGGTCGCCACAGCGGAACTCCGGTCTGCTAATGATTGGTAGTAGATTTTTATGTGCCGAGTTGCCAGCCCTGACGCACAACCTTCAATGAATGCATGTCCATTCATGCATGTCTCCACACAGAAGACGCGCTAGCTGAGAATCGAACCAGTCAGCGTCTTACTGTGAGGCGACAACACTACCGCAGCACCACCACCGCAGTCAATGATTAGAAACAATGAGTTTAAAATTAATGTGCTTGACAATGAGATTAAGGCTTTGAAAGATGCCTTAAAAGATGATTTATTGTTTTCTTCATTTAAAGATCACTACAAGCCTATTTGTAGTAAAGTAGTTAAAGTAAACTTTGTCATTTAGATCTGCACATCATGCAGCTAAACGAAATTACGTTGCTTTGTTTCCAGTGCAACAAACACATACAGTTACTATTTAGTAATGCTACGACAGACACTTACATACATTACGTATACAAAAATTTGCCATTTAGGTACAAGTAGATATTGAATGAACTTCAATTTTCACATTAACAGGTACCTCTGAATCAAAATTATTGCATAAAGCATTGCACATTCAAGTTTAAGGACAGATGAAGATTTGGATATTGCACTGAGGTATGCAACTAGTAGCAGTGATCTTAGAATAAATGGACATGAGAGTATGTCGTTTACTGGATTAGTCAAGAGAATATTCAGTTAATTGGTTGAAAGAGCAGAATGGCTTCTGGCATGCCTATTGTTAGAGTTCAACAATCTGGTGGATAAAGGGAAAAGCTTCTATTGAGCCTGGAAGTCTTACATTGCATGGTCCAGTAACATCTACCCGAGGAAAGGCGGTAGAACACACCACAAAAGCAAGGTAAGCATGGTAATTTATTATCTTTCTAGCTCCTCCAATATACTGAGCTTTTTGTAAGTCATCCATGGGTGCCAGTAGAGAGCCAATGATTCTTTCCGCTGCTACTACTACTACTCTCCAGACAGCCTTGCAATCTGAGGCATTACAGTTCCCATACCATATAATGATGCTGTTTGTCAGTACACTCTCAATGGTTCCCCTATAGAAAGAGTCATCAAGGAAGAAATTTTACAGCAATAACATACACTTTTTTTTACCCTAAAGTTCACCTTCCCCCTACATATGCTGACAATTGCACAGCATCTTGTTAACTTCATTCCTGCCAAAACTGACTGTACATGATGATGCAAGCAAATCACAAAAAATGACAAACTGCAGTGAAGTATTATTGTTATTATGCATTACCTACCGCCAACACCACAATCCAGTGCTAGAAAGTTGACAAAGAGCAGTACATTAAAGAAATTAATTTGAAACTTTCTTCAGAAAGACGGGAAAAAATACTTAAGTAGGTTTTCTGTCATGAATGGAGTTATCACCTTTTCCGATGAGAAGGCTTATTTTGGCATCAAGTTTCTCGGCTTTATTGCTGTTCCGGATTACTAGCCTGAGAACAGGAAGGAAGAGGCGAATATCACATAATCGTTGGGATTCATCCTCAAGCTCCTGCCGTCCTGCAGTTTGGTTGACACATTCAAACATGTAGGCATCTATCTCCTCAAGGAGGAAATAGAGGGGGTACATGGCAGCTTCCTTCCAAAGCTTCTGCAAAATAAAGGCAGAAAAGAAATTTTGATTTCATTCACAAATTCCAGTTCTAGTAGCTGTAATCAATATGCATGTATCTGGTTATTTAACTAAGGAATAACTATAAGAGCCTTTACTGAATTAAAATGAATTTACAGTACTGCTATGGCATATTTTGTAATTGGTGTCTAAGTAAAATAAAAATACACAAATTAACACATGCTGAAGCTGTATATAATTAAGGCCACTTTTCCATTTGACTTTTCATAATTAACAAGTGGCTCCTTATCACTAAGGAGCAACTGCCTTTTGCTTGTATTACACAATAAACACACTCTATGTCCTACTGTTCAGAAGTAGGTTGATGGGGTGGACTGCCCTGCTTGACAGAGTAAAAAATTTAAATTTCTTGCTACACTTCAAGTGGGATTCCAAAAATCCAGTTTCACATGAAATACATTTTTCCCTAGTGTTTTTATATTTAAAAAATATATAACTTAATAAAAAATAAATTCTGTGTGTACATACACACACATATATATATATATATATATATATACATATACACACACGTATATGGCATGAAAACTGCCCAGAGCCTAAAGTACTCAATCTGCCACTGAGTGTATGTCAATGATTCTACACAGACACCCACGTCTGTATATACTAACTCCAGGACCACATAACAATGCAGCAAATATTAAGTGCAATTACCCTCTAGTATTTTGCAAACCTAGTATTAAAAATGGTAAGGATTTTACTGAAAAAGGAAAAGTACAGTTGTGTACACTTATCATAAAGTTAGATGTTCGAATGTATTCACTGTTGCAGTCATCACTTTTGGGTTTATCTGCTTGCAGTAGCCCTCAGTCGGCCTGATTAACAAAGTCCTGGGTCCTGCGTCGGTTCCTGTCCCTTCTTCCATGACATCAGGTCATCAGGGGTATAAAACATGCAGCCGATGCCATTACATCAGTTTTTCTTGCCCTAGATGTCAGGTGCCCCCTTAATTGGAAGCAATTAAATCTATAAATATACAAGGTTATACCTCCAACAAAAAAGCAAATACACCAAAAAGCTTTTGAAGATAGCAAAGGAAAGTAGAGGTATATCCAAAAAAAGAAGGGGATTGGAGGGAGGGTAACCAGGACTGCAACAGTGAATACACTCTAACATCTACATTTATGGTAAGTGTACACAACTGTACTATGTTCTTCATGTTTCACTGTTGCAGTCATCACTTTTGGGTAGATTCCCAAAGCTAAGTATGGGAGGAGGAATTTAAAAAGGATTAGGACCAGCTAAAAGGCCCTGTCAAACTGCAGTGGCAAAGCCAGGTCTGGATTTAGAGAACATTGGCAGATGGTAATGCTTGGGGAAAGTATGTACAGAACTCCAGATAGCAGCTTCTAGGATGTCCCTGGTAGGGACGCCTCTGAGAAAGGCTGTAGAGGTAGATGCAGCCCTGGTAGAGTGGGGTCTGATCCCCTGTGGGATAGGTTTTCCATGGTGTTTGTAGCAGAAGTGAATGCAATGGCCTATCCATTTGGAAATGGTTTGCTTTGAAATAGCCTTCTCTTCTGCCCCTGCAACAAATGCCACTAGCAGTTGATCAGATTTTCTTTGAGGTTTAGTTCTGTACAAGTAGAATCTAAGTTGTCTGTGCACGTCTAGGGAGTGCAGAATCCATTCCCCTTTGTTCTGTGGATTAGGAAAGAAGGTTGGCAAATATATGGACAGATTAAGGGCCACACTGGATACCTCCTTGGGCATGGAGGAGGGATTGGTCCTGAGGGACACCCTGTCCACATGAAAGAAGATGAAAGGCTCCACTGCCATGAGGGCCTGTAATTCAGATACCCTTCTTGCTGAAGTGATTGCTAAAAGGAAAGCTGTTTTCCAAGAAAGGAATTTTAAGTCCGCAGTGGTAGCTGGCTTGAAAGGAGGAAGGGTGAGCTTTTCCAATACAAAGTTGAGGTCCCAAGCTGGAGTTGGAGCTCTCCTGGGTGGTCATAGATTTTTGGCCCCTCTGAGGAACTGCTTAAGCAGTGGATGAGAGAAGAGGGGTGTGGTTCTGTGTTATAATGAGCTGAAATGGCTGAGGTGTGAATTTTAATGGAGGAGAAAGACAGGCCCTTATGAAGCATCTCAGTTAAGTACTGTAAAATCTGAGGTAAATTGGGCACTGCTATGCTTATCCCTTGAGACAGGCACAGAGTCTTTTCCATTTTTCAGGGCAAAATTTTCTGGTACTAGGCCTCCTTTCCTCTAAAATGATATCCATCACTGGTTTACTGAGGGATGGTAAAGGAGAAATTATGCAATTAGCCAGGCTGCTAGATTCAGTGGTTGAAATTGAGGATGCAGAATTTGGTTCTCCTGCTGAGATAATAGAGTAGGAGCCTGAGGCAGGTGCCATGGGGCCCACAGTGATACACTGCACAAGAGGGGGTACACCAGTGTTGGCGTGGCCAGTCTGGTGCAATCAAAATCGTCCTTGGTTTGTCTTGTTTGATCTTTAGTAGTACTTTGGAGAGCAGAGGCAGAGGAGGAAAGGCATAAACTGACAGGTTTTTCCAACTGCAGGACAGAGCATCCACTTTCCAAGCTTGTTTGGGGGGAGTCCTTGTGCAGAATTTGTCCAACTGATAGTTTTGGGGGGATGCAAATAGGTCTATATCTGGGCTCCCTCATTTGCTTGCAACATGCTGAAAATCATTGGTTCCAGTTTCCACTTGTGTGGGTCCATGAGGTTTCTGCTTAGTTCATCTGCCAGTGTATTTAGTTTTCCTGGCAGGAATTGAGCTTGTAAATGTACTTGATAGCTCAGGGCTGTGTTCCACAACGCCATGGCTAGTCTGCAGAGGGGGTATGAATGTATACCCCCTGCTTGTTTATGTACCGCATAACAGTGGTGTTGTCCAGCTTTATCATTAATTGCCCTGGAAGAATGTGGTCCTTGAAGGCTGTCGGACCATTCTGTACAGCTAACATTTCTTTTTGATTGATATGCAGGTGCATTTGACTTGGGTTCCATTCGCCCTGAATGCACTTTCCCGCCAGGTGGGCCCCCATGCACAGTCTGATGCATCTGTTGTTAAGGTTTGGGTGGCAGGGGGTAGTGTGAATGGTAGTCCCCTGTTTTGGTGGCAGGCCTCTGCCCACCAAAGGAACTCTAGGCATAGGCAAGGTATGATAGGAATCATTGCTTCTAGATCCTGTGAATGTTGACACCATAGGCTTTTGAGATACCATTGCAGTCTCCTCATATGCAGCCTTTCATATGGAATTAGAAGAATGCAGGAGGCCATGAACCCCAAGGCTTGCAGTATTTGCCTTGCAGATAACTGGGTTTTTGTGGCCACTTGTTTGAAGTAGGTTGTCAAATGAATCTGTTTCTCTGGCGTGAGGAAAGCCATCTGGGAAGTTGTATTCAAGCTTGCTCCCAGGAATATAATTTGTTGACAGGGTACCAGGTGCGATTTCTTTTCATTTATGGTGTACCCCAGACAAGTCAGTACCCTTTGAACAAAGGCCAGATGATTAAAAAGTATGTCCTGGTCCAGATATGGGTATATTTGAATATTTATTTGCCTGCAGAATGCAATGACTGGAGCTAGGCACTTTGTGAATACCCTGGGCACAGCAGATAAGCCAAAGGGCAGTGCAGAGCATGTAGCCTGCTTTGAAGCGTAGGTATCTTCTGCAAGACTCCCCGATAGGGATGTGCAGGTATGCTTCTTTTAAGTCTAGTGTTGTCAACCATGCATCTTTGCCTAGCATAGGAAGCAGCGGTTGAAGAGTCAGCATCTTGAATTTTGGAATCACCAGAAAGGTATTTAGAGTAAAAAGGTCCAGGATAGGATGCCATGTATTGCCTTTTCTGGGTACCTGGAAAAGTCTCAAATGGAACCCTTGTCATTTTTCCTCTTCTGGTACCAACTGAATATCCTCCATGCTTAAGAGAGAGAGTACTTGATTTTGGGCCTCTGCCCACTGATTTGGGGGCAGACCTGGCCACCCGCTTGGTGTTGGTAAGGTGTAGAAGTGAAATCTGTATCCTTGGAACACTATATTTAAAACCCATTTGCCCTGGGTAATGAGTTCCCAGTTTTTGGCCTGCAGACCAATCTTTCTGCCTAAAGGAGCATTCAGTTGGAAAGTGCTTGGAAGTTTTAGAAGCATGTAATTGAGACTGTTTTCCATAGGGGGAAGTCTTACTATTCCCTGATTTTGGTGTGGAAACCCCCCACTGCTTAGTCTTGTGTGTCCCCTGGGACTGAAACCTGGGGTTTCTGCTATGTCTGGGTTTGGCTTGAGAAGACCTTGAAGAGGCTGGAAAGGACCAATTCTTAGAGGGCCAGTGCCTACTAAATCTAGGAGAAATCTTTAACAGTTTGCATAGATTTAGCTTTATCTTCCATCTTTTTAAGAACTTCCTCAGCCTTGTTGCCAAACAGGCAGTCCTGATTTAAGGGAGCATCCAACAATTTAGCTTTAACATGATCAGGTAAAGATTGCTCCTTAAGCCAAGCATGCCTTATAGGTTCACAGGTTGGTACTAGGCTATCAGCCCTAGGGCCTATACAAGCCTAGTCATAACAATTCCCTGGATATTTCTTCCCACAATATTTACTTCTTTGGACCCCTGTCTAGCAGGGCGACTGACATAATCCCCAGGGTGATTTTCCTATCTACCATCCAATCATTAAGGTTCCTTTTGAAGAGGGCCAATGAGGCGCTCTGCTTGACATGTATGGGCAGTCTATTCCAGAGTATGGGGAGTCCCTGGGTCAGGAACCTATCCCTCCAGCATGTTTTGTTCATTGTGATGACAAGGTTTAGATCCCTGGAACGTGTGGCTCTGAGGGATTGGGATTTCTTTAAGTGGAGAATGTCCAACAGCTCAGGGTTTGACATGGCCTTGTATGTTAAGCAGAGATCGCCTCAGAGTAGACAATATGCCACAGAGTATAGCTGGAGTTTTTTTTAGACGGTCAGCATATGGCATCTGCTTTAGGCCTGTGATTCTTTTCGTGAGGTATTTCTGTGACCTTTCCAGCTGTTGCAGAAGTCTTGTGAGGTACATACCAAATGGGGCATTATACTCTATAATGGGTATAATGAGGGATGAGTACAGTAGAACAATGACCTCCTTTTTTCTGGATGAAAAGCCCTTAGTGATGAGGTGTGCCACATAGAAGGATTTCCTGACTGTTGTGGCAATGTGGTTATCGAAAGTGAGACCACGGTCCATCTGTGTCCCTAAGTCTCTCATCACACTTTCGAAGTTTAGTGTACTGCCACCTATGTGGTAATTCATGAGTACATGTTTTTTTCCAAAGGGGTAACTATACATTTCTTGGCATTTAGCTTGAGCCCATGGCTCTGGCATCAGGCATGTGTTTCTGTAAGGCCCTTTTGTAGAATATCCACATCATTTGGGGATTCGATAATGGCTCCCAGTTTGCAGTCATCTGCGAACTTTGTTAGCCAGAGTCCCTTAGTGTTGGCCTGTACTTCAGAGAAGTAGATGCCAAACAAGAGTGGTCCCAGGACTGAACTCTGAGGTACTCCCCTTGTCACTTGTCTGCAGCTGGATTTGGAGTCTGCTACTTTTACAGTCTGGGTTCTGTCAGTAAGCCAGTTGGCAACCCATCGAATGACGTAGGGATTTATACCCAGCTTAGTAAGTTTGTCTATGATTCCAGAGTGGGGGATGGTGTTGAAGGCCTTAGCGAGGTCCAGATAGGCTGTGTGGACCGCCTTGCCCTTGTCCACAGCTCTGGAGACTGATTTGAAAAAGTCAATCAGATTCAGGAGACAAGATCGGCCCTTCACAAACCCAAACTGGGTGGGGTCCAGTGTTTGAAGGTTGCCAATGTCTTTGTTTAGAAGTCCCATGATAATGCTTTCCATGCCCTTGCAGATCAGGCTTGTCAGACTGATGGGACATTAGTTCCCGGGATCCAAGGCGGAATCCCCCTTGTGGAGTGGGATAACTGTAGCTGTGCGCCACTCAGTGGGCATGAAGCCTGAGGCGAGGCTATGATTAAACATGACACTTAGGCGAAGTGCCAGTTCATTTTGTAGTTCATGTAGTACACAGCCTGGGATGTCATCTGGTCCCATAAATGCTGTATTCTTAGCTTTGGAGAGTGCGGTTTCTACCTGTGTGGCCATGATTACCGGAATTTGGCAATCTTTTGGTATTGAGATGGGCCCTTTAGGGGGTCAGAGGGGGGTGAAGTTGGCACTAAATCGATCTGCCAGGATATTGGCAATATCCTTGGGATCAGTACATTTAATGCCATTCTTTTGTAGCTCAGAGCAGATCTGAGCATTGCCATTTAGATTTTTGACATAACTGCCAACAAAATAAATGCAAACATTTAAAAAATAGAGCAAATGGAAGAATACTGCAATTAACAGAAAAAAATGAAATGTATAAAATAGCAGTATAGTCAGAAGGAAAGATGACAGAGCATGAATTACAAATAAATTCACACATGGATAGGAAGGGATGTGAGGAAGATTAGAAACACTGGCAGATGGAATTAAATATCACCATCTTATACACAAAGCTACTTTGTGCTTCATGTGGGTGGGTAGGTGTGTATATATAACACATATAAAATGTAAAAGACTGACCCAGATATTCAATGAATTTGTGAATACCTTCTACAGCTAATGGAACAAAAACAAGATAATGGAAAAAAATAAAAACATTAATACTGATCCAAATGATACATCAGGAGTAAGTGCTTACCTCACCAAATAAACCTCAGACTGACTGTTACAACTGCTGACTTACTCATTTAAAAATGCATTCAGTGAATACTAAAATTAAAACAATAAACAAAAACATATAAAACAATGGGCAAGGTATGTTAAATGTTGTGCCACTGAAGCAAGCCATTAAAATCAGAAAGAAGCCATCAGTGCACATAATAAACTGGTTATGGAAACCTTTCACTGGACTTCATATAACAGGAAAAGAACCAATTATGCATTGTCAAGGAGTATGGGAACCAAGAAAAATGAAGAGAAAGTACAGTTGTATAACTTACTATACAGTAGATATCCAAATGATCACTGCTGCAGTAACCTTAGCTAGATTACCCTACCTTACTGTATTTGGGAGGTGGAAAGACAAGAGTCCAGGAGCCCCTGGAGAACAGTCATAGCAAAGCGTGACCTGGGCCTAGATAAGGAATCAAATTTATAGTGCTTTGTAATTGTTCAGAGGTCCAAGTAGCGGCTTCTAGAATTCTTTTTGAATCCAACCCTTCCTAAAAAGCCATAAATGAAGCCAGGGCCCTGGTCGAGTGGGTTTTGGCTCTGCCTGCAACAGTTTTGTTGTGGTGAATATATAAAAGGTAATAGGCTTAGAAAACCATTGGGACATAGTTTGTTTTGACACAGGTTGTCTATTCATACTTTGACAAGAAATTAACAATTGATCCAAAGATCTGAAAGATTTAGTTCTGTCAAGACAGTACCAGAGTCATTTCTGGACATTGAAGGTATGGAGTTTTCTTTCTCCCTCATTTTTAAGCTCAGGTAAAACAGGGAGATGGATAGTTTTGGCTTAAAGTGAACTTACCACTTTACTTAC
This sequence comes from Protopterus annectens, assembly GCF_019279795.1. Classification (NCBI taxonomy): domain Eukaryota; kingdom Metazoa; phylum Chordata; order Ceratodontiformes; family Protopteridae; genus Protopterus; species Protopterus annectens. The sequence continues at coordinate 138,283,805 of NC_056734.1, forward strand.
TACTTTATGCATAAAAGAAGCATTAGTTCTCAATCACACTCTCTTCCTGTGGGAAATGAGATAGAGGTGGCAGACCATAAAAGCTTGCAACTCAGATACCTTTCTCACAACAGTCAGAGCAGTCAGTAAAACTGTTTTCCATGTTAGGAACCTCACATCAGCCAGGTTAGCCATTTCAAATGGAGAAAGTGTTAGCTTCTCGAACACAAAATTAAGATTCCAAGAGAGGACACTGGTTTATTTGGAGGCCTTTTCTTCAAAACTACTTTCAAAAACATTTTGAACTGAGACTGCATCAAAAAAGAAATATTCATGGGCAGATATGCTGAAATGACCGATAAATGAACTTTGATAGAAGAATAAGACCAATATGATAGTAATTCACATAAACACTATAAAACCAGAGAACAACTAGCAGTGAATGGGTGCTGGTTATGTTGCTGTCACCAACCAGAAAATCTTTTCCATTTGCTAATATATGATTTTCTAGTAGTAGGCTTCCTTGCCTCCATTTGTACCTGCACATCCCCAACAAACAGGTGCCTAAAGGAATTAAGACCCTATAATCCAGGCAGTCGATTGAAGTTGATTGATATCGGGGTGTATCAAACACCCCTGTTCTTGTGCGAGTAGAACCAGTATGTGAGGAAACTTATGGTAACTGTCCCAGTCACTTCCAAAAGAAGGAAGAACCAATGTTACTTGGGCCAGAAGGAAGTCACCACAATGATCCTAGTGGATTCCTTATGAATCTTCATAAGTACCTCAGACAACAGTGGAAAGGGTGGAAAAGCAAATATTCCTGTCCAAGGAAAAGAAAAGGCATCTGTCTTCCAGGACTTCTTGCAAGGAATCCTGGAATAGAATTTTGGCAGTTGATTGTTCGGAGAGGAAACAGACAGATCTACTTGAAGACTTCCCTACAGATGGATCAAATCTTGGAAAAAAAACCCTGATCTAGTTTCCATTAGTGAGGGTCCATCTTGGTCTTTACTCGGCTTGTCTACCACACAGTTTTGCTCTAACAGAATGTAGAACACTTGCACAGTAAGACTGTGCTGTGAAGCTATATCCCAAGCTAACATGGCTAGTGTGCAATGGGGGTACAACCTGGTCCCCCTCTGTTGATGTACCACACGACTATGCTACTGTCTGTAACAACTTGAACAGAGATCAAAGATGATTCAGAAGGTTGGCTGAGTGCCTTGATCAGGACGAGCATTGCTTTGATATTTATTTACTTATATCCATCTTTCATGTCCCATAAAAACTAAATCTCTACCTAAAGAGAAATTTAAAATCTCATTTTAATATCTGGGAGGTTCTAAGAATGCAGAAATGTAAACCTCCTGAAAACAGTACCAGTGGCCATAGCCTTGGAAAAAGTATCAACAGCCATAAACCCTGTAAACAATGAGTAGTGGTCTATACAATAGAAGAGAGTAAATCATAAAAGCAGGTTTTTCCTAAAGAAACAGCAGGTAAAACATTCCTTATACTTTCAAAGTTAGTCAGAAGAAACTAACATATGAGCTTGACAATTCAAAATTCTGAAAATCAAAGTTGCCGAAGTCTACACTTTTTTCCCCACACTTGATCACTAATTTTCCATCCTTATCAGAAAGAGTAGGACTGGAATTAAGCAGCAGTGGGATCGACTAAATTATAGCTGTTGGGTCAGCTTTGGGAATAGTGTATTGCATCGTCTCTAAGATCTGAACACCAAAATTTAATCGCCATCCACAAACCCAATCGCCCTGCTGGCCAACTCCTTCTCTCCTACTCTCTTGGCAGGAAATGGAACTCCCTCCCTTCTTCTCTTAGAACAACATCTAACACTGAAGCCTTCAAAACCCAACTTTTCTCTTACTTGTCCACTAAACATAAGTGCACCTGCTTACATCCTACATAAATTTAAATAAATTCCCCTTGAACCCTCTATATCCTTTCTCTCTACTCTACCCCAATACTTTTTTTTCTTCTCTTTTCTCTCTCGATCACTGGTTGATCTAACTTTAATCTACTCTCAGTTTATGTACTTTCTCACTCTCTCTACTCCTCATATGTAAATATTGTAAATAGCATGTAACCTTAGACCTTCTTCTCATACAGTTTAACCTGCTACTTGAAGGAAACTACAAAATCTATTATCTACCTTCCTGAATGATGTTTTTTGAAGTATATTGCGTGTATTTGCTTTTTTACTAACTGTATCAATGTAATGTAATTTCAAATGTATATATTTTATTACTACCTTTTACACTATGTAACTTAGATTGTATTTGCTTTGCTTTTGGAGCTTTTCTCCCCGGGCCTCCACTGAAAATGGATACGTTCTGGCCCAGTGGACTTCCCCGGTAATCAAACTGGAAATAAATAAATAAATCTACCTTTTTAGGTACAGTCTGCTTCAGGAATAAAAAAATACCTATGCAAACACTTCCAGGCTTTGAATACCAAAGCTCTTGGCTATCAGAAAAACTGCAAGCAGTAACATATACACATCCTCTAAAGCAGACAGAATGGAGGAATGGGTGTAGGTTCTGAAAGTTCCTTCTGTAACAACTCATAGTATTTTCTGAGGGACTGAGAAACCTCAGTGGTCTCCCACTGAAAACACTGGCATATTCAAACAATCACAGAGAAAGAGATACCACCAAAGGGAGAACCAGAAACTGAGCTATCATCTGTGTCTGAATCAGAAATCTGAGGAGAGCCATCCCTGTTTCTTTTACCAGATCCTGCTTGACAAGGAGGATCAACAGCCTGAATTAAATCCTGAGCGAGACCCAGAAAACTACTCCTGTCTAAGGAAATATGAGGAAGAGTAGACAGATGATTAGTATTTTTTTACAGGAAAAATGGGACCAACTGTGCTACTAATGGCAGAATCAGCTCCCCAAGGATAGGCACAACATTCTGACGCAAGGAAGCCTTCAATGTTCCCTCTCCAAGGACTGACAAGACTCTCTCTCCCTTGCCGACTGTGGGGCTCCATAAAAGCAGAGAGGATGGGGCTACATCCAGTTCTCAGTGGCTGTAGGTACTACACCAGAAGGACCTAGGGTAAAAAATGAGTGGTCTGCAGTAAAACAAATGGCTTCAGCAGAGTTACCCACCTAAAGGTGAGGCAAACCGATAGGCTTCTGTGTTGGCAAAGGCTGTTAGCTTGACATTTTCTTCTTGTGTCTTGAAAGGAGGACAGACTGTGGGAGTGGTAGCTTGTTTCATGCTTAAGGCAAATATGATGTCTCTTTCCTGGGGAAGACGAGCAGTAAATGCTGTTAAAAAACTACAAGTCTTTAAAAGTCACTTTTCCACAGAAAAACTCTTATCAGCCCCAAAAATGTAAAATAAATACAATTTCTCCACAGAAAAAAAAAGTCTGTCAGTTATTTTCCACAACTTTTAAACTGACAGGAAAAAAAAAAAAAAGTGCTCCTGTTTAAAAGTATGACATAGTCTTGATATGAATATGATATAGTCATATAATAATAATAATTATATATATATATATATATATATATATATATATATATATATATATATATATATATATATACTAATATGAGTATGATGTAATCCATTAAAACAGAAGATTCCTAGCTTTAAAGTAAGTTTTCTGATGAAGAAAGTGATAACACACACAATATTTAGAAAACGGAAGTTTTTTTTCCCTCAGAGACCTTATCCTGTCAAAGAAACAGCACCAAGCCGATCATCAATACTTGAAAGCCTTAGATGAGAATACTCTGGCAGCAGTAAAGGTCTGTAGGGCGTGGCACACAAACATCGTTCATTCAGCTCATTTTGAGCTGTCTAAAGTTTGGGTGCATGAAATGTGCCTTGAAGCTTTGGAAGCTGGCTGGTTGTTATATCCGTGGCAGGGTATAATCCCATATAGGTTAAGGCTACTGCAGCAGTGGTCGATATGATGAACATCAAACCTTGTGGATACAGACTGAAGATATAACAAGAGAGGGTTGTGGCATCAAGCAAGGAAATATCAACATTCTTGATTTCTAAAACTCAGCTCATTACATTCCCAAAATGTCTGTTCCTAGTAACTTCTTCCTCATCATACCTCCAACATTTTTCTGTCTACTTGAGGAAAAAATCTTTAGAGTCTGCTTGGAGAATAAAAATACCTATGCAGATACTTCCAAGCAAAAATCCTAAATCTTCTAGACTTTTCTGAATGCTTGGGAACCATCTACATGCCCTCCCATCGTTTCCTTGTGAATTGCTTATACAATCTCTCATCCCAATCTTTTCTAACCACCTGTGACTGATTCTTATAGTTATTGTGTAAAATCTTACCTGCCCTATCATCACCTCCTTTTTAACAGCAGCTTCTGTTCTAGATTCAACTAAATGCTCTACCAGAGCAGGTCTTTCATTAAGGATTCCCTTATTCCTTTATCTTTGCCTATACTCTGATATCAATAAATCCCTGATAGGAATGGCAGTCTCTAACCTGCAGTCCAAATGTCTTCTTGGCCTATTCCCAATTCCATTTTATTTTTATTTATTTATTTTACATTTGTTTAGGTTGAAAATAGTTAGAGTATGTGTCATATAATGATGGGAGAGGCAGTTGTATAAAAAATGGATACATTACCTTTCCCTCTCTAGTTATTTGCTCCCAATACCTTTGCCAGTTTTCTCCAGTACATTCCAACTCCCTCTTCCCTATTCTCTGTACCCTAACTGCAGTCACCCCTATCCGAAGAATCATGTGTTGGCTTAGATCTTAGAATACGTTCTGCTGATTTATGAATACAATACTCCGGATGGCTGTTACTCTCCTTACAGAATCCCATGCTCTCCTTATTTCTTAAATTTCCCCATCGCTTCATTATCATCCTGTTCTACTTAATATAGCTTCCTGATTGTGTTATGTATATAATCCTTAACTGTACAGCTCTAAAATACCCCATTTAAGTTTAGTAATCCTAAACCACCTTGTTCTACTGTAAGGTTCAACTTATCCCATTTGACCACTGCCCTCTTCTCCTCCCTCCCAGATACAATCCTTCAACTCTTTATTACGATCCACAATGTCTCCTCTGGTTGATACCAATAGACCTGATCTGTACATAAAACTAAAGGGACTAAAAACATTTTTAGAGCTTGTACCTTGCTAGCCATAAACAATATAGAACTTCTAGTTTCTCATTTTTTTGTATTAACTTTTGTTTAGTCTCTTCCCTCATATCCTTATTTGCAACACCACAATCTTTTTTTAACCCATACAGTCCTTAATGTTATGTCCCCATAAAGTACAGTTGTGTAAAAACATGTAACAGTAGATGCCCTTTCCTTCACTGTTACAGTATCCCTTACATCTGCGATTCCCTGCTAGGGTAGCCTGATGTCCGGCCAGTATACAAAAGCCTTTAGTTGCTTTAAGGTATGCCGTATGTCACACACATGCTCAAGTAGCATAGGGCATAAAGATGACATTCGGATGCACCATCCTCAGAATTTCTTTGTTGCCATTCCGAAACACGTCTCTCAATAGTCGGTCTGAACGCCTGTGTCCTGTTAGCTTCTGAGGTGTTGCAGATAAGTACCCCATTGGTGTTTTATTTTTTTCTGATCTTTTGGTTGCTTCCATGGGTTCATGTCATCCAGGAGGGATAAATGTCAGTGTGGGAAACAGATTCCTCATAAAGACCGCCACAAACATTGTTTATTTTGCTAGGAGCCTCTCACGACCATATGACCTGTTATGCCTGTAAGGCTTTCATACTGAAGACTCTGTGTACTCTGCTTTCTTCACTTGCGTTGTATCTACAGAATCAGTGACTTAAGCTTCTCACTAAGGATACTATGGAAGGAACTTCCCACCCAGAGGGTCAGCCATCAGGGAAGAAGACGGTTAAGAAACCAAGATCAGAATCTTCTGCTGTCCAACCTCTGCAGGACATTTCTCCTGAGGTGAGTGAGAATCCGCCAACATTAACTGACCTAAAATTATGGTTATTCATGCCAAAACAAGTGTTATACCCAGTGCTTCTCATTACAGTACCTGCTGTCTGTTCTTGAAAAACAGATTGTATACTTGCAGAAAATGTTAACCTTTAGCTTTAAGGAAATGTGCACCATCTCTCAGCTAAAGACTATCTTGCTACAATCTGTATGGATCAAAGACTATTGGATATCCATAGTCACACACACCCAGCTTAAAGGCTGTACTCATTGGCCACGCCTCAACCTATCACCCTTCCATCTTTATCATCATTGTCCAATATTTCCACAGGAAATAATGGCCAGCCATTGCCTCAATTCAAATTAACATACTGCATTAATTAGCTGGATAATCAGACCAATTATATACACCCAAATCAGCCCATGGACAAATCAGAATTGTTGCTAATTACTGTAATAATTTTTTTTTTTGCTGGAATGATATTTAAATCTAATCATCTACTGTTTTTTATGTAACCAATCATGTTTTTACAATGAATTTGAACAATGAAAGTATTTTATGAATGTGTTCTTAATGTACTCATGAAAAGCAAGAAAAATGAAACAGTGGATTTTACAACAGCACTCACCTTTCTTCGAAATAAAACTTTAAACTACAGAAAAAGATATGTACTGCACTTTCTTTATACTAAGACTAAGTCTGTTGATAAAAGTATAATGAACTATGTAACTTTTATTATTTGTACTTTAACTTTTTAAATAAGAAGTTTATAATTTTATTCAAACTTGGTGTTCTTAATTAGCTGGATTAGCCTCTATGAAGCTGATCATCAAAAGTACAATTGTTATCAGCATAGAGGTCAAAGAAATAAATGAAAAATGGAGGAGGTCCAATACTGACCCCCTGGTAAACATCACTGGTTATCTTTTCCTAAACTCAGAAGGCAACAATGAGCCTGACAACATGCAATGTGTTCTTGACTAGTTTGCAATCCATTTTACCAAACAGTGATCTTTTTTCAAAACTATTAAGCAATCCTATCACGTGACATGGTGACAAATGCTTTGGCTAAGTTCTGGTAGGTATATCTACAGCCAATCTAACCTTCTTAAAGTAGTTCACAAGACTGAGAAACTTGATCTGCCCTTAACAAATCCAAACTGCTGTGGGCAGACACTGACGACATTCATAATATCCTAGCTAATGAGGTCAGTGATCATGACTTGCATGGCTTTGCAGACATAAACACTAGGGTTAATGGTTCTACAGTTGATTTGGTCAGTGATGGGGCCACACTTATAAATGGACATCACCACCGCAGTGCACCACTGATTGGTAACACAGCCTGTGGTAAGGCTTAAGTTGAACAACTTATGGAGGGAGATCAGCAAGGACCTGCTTGACAATATTTGTATGACAACCTAGAATTTCAATGTGACACAGCTAAAAGATACTTTGGATCTTGGACAACACTTTAAGAAAATGGTCCTTGGAGACAGTAAGGGCTAGGGTGACTTAAATATGCACTGGCTGGGGATGAGCATTTCAGTGGAAAAATTTGCAGCAAACATGTTAGCCACTATGTTAGCAATGTCTTCAGGATTTGCATAGGAGGTGCCATTATATATAAGTTTTGAGAAATGATATGAAGTATTCCTTGGTTTTCTAATGTAGCTAAAAAAGGACTTACAATTGCCTTAGCCTCAAAAGCAAGTCTATGTTCATGGGAGGTTTTGTTGGTCTTAATATCTGCCCTCAGTTTCTTGGTGAGGCATTTCATTTTCTCACTGTGATGACTTACAAGACAATGTAAGCAGTTCTTTCCTTCTGTTGTAAATTTTATACTAATCATAAGGAGGGGGTTATTACTATATTTGCTTGCTCTATTTGGTCCTGGTGGGGATAGTTCTATTAATGAAACTAAATGAGCATAAAGATCCTTGGCAAAGGTGGTTATTAAATATCCCAGTTTCATTATGGGGTTAGCATGGAAGAAATCTGCAGTTTTGTTGTACAGCACCTTTTTTTTTTTAAAGTCCCAAAGACAGTGGCATAGGTAATCATGGGAGAAAAATGTTCTTATGGTTAAGGAAACTAGCTCATGATCAGATTTAAAAGATGAGAGAGCAACCATGTGCAATGACCAGGCAGAAAGCAGGTATGTGAGACTTAGGTCCAGGATATTTCCTCCCCTGGTGGGGGTTATGGAGAATTTTATCCAGGGAATTCTCTTTCCTCCATATATAAGAAACACTGTGCAAACATGTCACTAGAAGCATAAGTACTCTAGTCAACGGAAGTGTAGCTGAAGTCAGCAAGGATTGAAGTTCTCTCTCTCTCTCTCTGTCTAATACGGATGGTTTCTAGGAATGTTAGGAACTTTTCATAGTCACCCGAGTCCATGGAAGGGAGACCTGCAACAAGCTATAATTTGAAGGCCCTACTTATCTAGTGTAAGCTGGTCTTCATTTTGCTCACTTGTAGGGTTCACTGCGCATCACTTTGGAAGGAATGAACCTTTTCATGAAAACTGAGGCACCATCACCACTTCCAATGGGGTAAAATGTGTGATAGGCACAGAATCCAAGTACAAAGGGGCTCTCTCATTGCAATTGAGGTATGTCTTAGTCACTACACGAACATGGACTTGTTCTAATGCAGAAATGCCTCAATACTGGGCAGTTTATTACTAATACTCCTGGCACTGAGAAGCACCACCTTGATGTTGTCTAACTTATGATCTGACTTATTGGTTAGGTTGGGAAGCTCATTAGGTGAACTCAACCTACAAAAGGCATGATGCGAGTAGCAAAGGTTTTGGTCACTGTACAAAAGCCCTTGAATAAAAGGTGTAGACCGTTCTTGGCATAGCAAGTAGGATTTTCAATCAACTCATTCCGGGGAAACTTGGTACAAGACTCCTCTGGAATGATATCAGCTACTTAGCCAACTGTTGAAACTAATTAACTTTCGTTTGAATATAGGCACCCTTTTCAATGAGGGGAGGATGCCACTCAAGTATGGAGTCTTATTCTTGACAAAACCATGTATAGCAAGTCCTTCTGCATCTCTTTCATGGATTTTTGTACTAGATTATTTACTCTAGCATGGACTATGATCATGTCATAGTTATACTTTCTGGAGGAGGAGGTTTTTAGGACTCTTGAAATAGCTATCCTGGCTCCCTGAAGACAGTGGACTGTAATCCACTCCTTGTTCAGAGGATCACAGGAAATTACTAGGCTAATGGTTTAACAGCCCTTACAAGCCTAGTCAATTTAACCTGGTTTTACCCAATATATGGCTCCTAGGAGCAAGAGGATAGCATGGATTTGTGCCTATTCCCCGAGTATCTTATAGATTGCTACTGTCCAAAAGGGACATAGGCACTACCCCACGTGTGAATGTGTTTCTCAATCCATTGATTCAAACTGCATTTGAAGAGGGACAGTGAAGAACTCTGCTTAATGTGAATAGGAAGCCTGTTTCCAAGAAGGTGCAATCTGTGAGACATATCTGTCTCTCCAGCATAGTTTGTTTGAATCGCTGACTAAGTTTAGATCCCTACATTGGGTGATCCTCATGCTGTTTAACATGCAAATATGTAGCAGCTTCATCAGGGCTGGACTTGAGAGTGCCTTCTATGTCAAGCATAGGTCACCCCTTAATAGTCGGTAAGAGACAGAGTAAAGAGCTAGGGCTTTTAGTGTATCCGCATAGGACATGTTGTTTACACCCTGTGTTTTCTTTGTGAGGAACCTCTGAGGTCACTATAGTTGCTGTAAGTGCCCAGTCAAGTACATGCCAGATGGCGCATTCTACTCGATTACTGGTCTAATGAGGGCCGAATACAGCGGGACTATAATTTCCCTGGATCTCGATAACATGCCTTTACTTATAAGGTGTGCCACATAGGATGACTTCCTCACCACTGTGGACACTTGGCAGTCAAAGTTCAGGCTACTATCTGTGTACCTAGATCTCTCACCTCCGAGTCTACTCTTAGGAGTGTGCTACTGATGTTGTAATTTGCAGATGAATTTGACTTCATAAAGGATATAAAAATGCAGTTTTTTTGCATTTAGTTTTAGGCTATGCTGCTGGCACCAATCATATGTCTGACCTAGACCCTCCTGAAAGTTCCGTCACTAATCATTTGTTCGACCTAAACCCCTCTGAAGGATAGCTACATCACTGGGGGATCCAGTGACTGTCCCCAGCTTCCAGTAGTCAGCAAACTTTGTCTTCCAGAGGCCTTACACATTAACCTTGACTTCTGAGAAGTATATTCCAAACAGGAATGGCCCCAGCACTAAGCTCTGTGGCACACCAATAGTAATGTCCTCTTGCTGTATTTGGATTCACCCACATGTCCTGTCTGTGAGCCAAATGGCTATCTATCTTGTGACACTGGGACTCGTGCCCAGTTTTCTGAGTTTATTTATAATACAGGCAAAAAAAGAAGTATCGTCACCAAAGGCAGAGCACATCAAAATATAAAACTCCAAAACCAAACGGTTCTGCCACCAATTCCACTTAAACACACTTAAAACTTTTATTTTATTTTATCTTATCATCGTATATTTTATTAAAGTTTTCAAGTTTTAAGTGTGTTTAAGTGGAATTGGTGGCAGAACCATTTGTTTTTGGAGTTTTACTTATAATACCTGAGTGGGTAATCATGTCAAATTCTTTAGTCAGGTAGAGGTAGGGTTGTATGTACTGTTTTACCCTCACCCATGGCCTTAGTGATTTTCTCAAAGAAATTCACCGGTAGTCATGGTCTGCCCATAACAAAGCTGAAATAGGTTGAGTCCAGCATTTGGAGGTTTCCTGTATCATTTATCAGGTCCATGACTATTTCTTCCATGGCCTTACATTATGGCTAGTTAAATGTAAGGGTCTGTATTTTCCCAGGTCAGTAGCTGGTCTTCCTTTATGCAGAGGGATGACTGTTGCTGTTCTCTGCTCTGTCAAAGCCAATCCCTAGACTGTGGATAAACAGAATCCTAATGGGCCTGATAAGTCCCGATTTATGTAGTATAAGAAGCAACCTGGTACATCATTAGGCCACAGTGAAGCCATGTTTTTAGCTTTAGAGAGCTCAGTGGTAACATATTATTTGGCGATAACAGGCAGTGGAGAGTATTTGTTGGGGGAAAACTGGGGGTGATGGGGAGGTGAAACTTGAGCTGAACTTGTTGGCCAGCAGACTTACTACATCTTCTGGCTGAGTACAGGTGATGCCATTTACAACTAATTTAGCATATTGTTGTGTGCTGCCTTTAAGATTGTTTCACTTAACTGAACAATGCCTTATGATTATCTTTAGCTTTGGAGGCTATTTTTACCTCACAGTCTGCTTTCAGATGCTTGACTAGTTCCCCGATTCACTTATTTATGCTGATGAGGGGACTTTTTGCTCTATTGTGTACATTCTCTCTTGCTTCTTAACAGGATTTTCTACCTTTTGTTGTAAAGCTTATTAATATCAGGGGTCCAACCAGGGCTGCATGTCTTGGCAGTTTGACCTGGGTTTATTTTGGTCTGGTACTGCTGTTTCTATGTTTTTTGTGTTTTCTGGAGATGGGAGAGCTTGAAAACTAGCTATGCCATCCCTTATTAGGGGTAATTTACCTTAGAGAAGTTCTTAACATTTTGGGGGTTAGGTGGGGGGAATAGTTTTACCTTTACTTCAAGGAAGACTGCTTTGTCATCTAATCTTACCAGTGAAGACATCACCCGTGGGGGGTTGGGTACAGCACTCTCCCATATTTGCGAGTACCAAATTCTGTATATTTGTTCTGTAGTGGGAGTGCAGACTAGCTGCTCCAAGGCATTTGAATTTACAAAGTCAAGAAATCTTCAGGCCTGCATGCTAGTGGTTATGTATGCCTGCCTGTTAATGGAGGAGTAGTTAAAATCACCCATGAGTATATTATTGGGCTCGATGGTGAGCGTAACTTCAGGTATGATGCATGGGTTCCCTGGTTCATGGTATGGGACTTGTATCAAGCAAGAATATGGTAATGGATTTTTCCCATGGTTAGCTGGACATGGAGTAGCTCAAGCATGTCATATTTGACCAGCCTTGAGATGTGCTTATCCTTTATGCAGATAGATACACCTCTGCCTTTTGCTCTTTCATGCTCAGTGGGTAGTCATAAAGTATGACAGCCATTAAAGCCATGTACTGCCAGGCTGCTTCCCATGGCTTTCAACCATGTTTCAGTAACTGCACAGACATCAGCATTCTCCAGGGTGAGAACAGCTTCCAGGGAGTGCAGTTTCTTGTTGAGACACCTAGCACTGAGCACGAACACCTTTAGCTTATCTAGTTGTGCTGGAAGGTTTGTCTGTTTGGCAATGCCTAAAAAAGGCACTTTAAGGGTGGATAATGTTTTGGTCAATATCCAAAAGCATAGAGGAGACAGGTGAAGACTACCCTAGCAAAGCAGCATGGCCTGTCAACCATGGCCTTCCAGGCTGACAGGTACTGGAATCTTTTGGAATGAAACCAGTAGCTAAGCCAATTGTTAAAGTCTATCATTTTCTACTAGTAAACACGCTAGAAGGCAAATAAAAGCCTGCGGTGATAAAATATAATATGATGTGTAAGCTGAAAAGCTACAACAACAAATCTAAAACGATGCAATCTTCCAAACAGCCTGTAAAGGCAACAGTTTAAACAGTATAAACTCCAAGAAGCCGGTAATAGCGTAAAAAGATTTAATTTCCGCTTTCGCCACGCCTTCATCAGAATACAAAAAATACTACTACTATAACACTTTAAATAGCCATTCCAATCAATCAATTAACTCTAATTAAAAACATAAGATACAAGTCACTGAGAACATTTTATAAAAAGTGTGTCTTTAAATCAATACTAGAACCCTTGTCAATATTTAGTTTACGGTCTTTTAAAAAGCATTTCACATTGATGCTTTCATTTAAGCCTGGATGAATGTCGGACTTTAATCTAATTTGCCACATACATTCTCTTTGCTCAATGTGATTTTTAAAATCTTTTGTCTGAAGTACATTTTTCTAAAATAGAAAATAGAAACTTGTTGAAACTAGAGCATATTATAGAATGCTTGTATAAAGCATTATTACTATCTTTAGCCTTAATGGCGTATAGATGTTCTTTGATCCTAGTGGCTAAAGACCTAGTCGTCATGCCAACATAAAATGCTGGGCAAGACGAACAAATACTAACATAGACTACACCTATGGTGTTACAATCCATGAAGTCAGAGACTTCTATAATTTTGTCAGAACTAACAATGTCAATAAAAGGACCTTCTGAGATGTACCTACAAATTGATACAGCCTTTGAAGTGTTTAATAAGCGATTTAATCAATTTATTGCCATTTTACATGACGAAAGAATAGTTTTTAATGAAATCAATAGATTAGAAGACAACAACAAAAGCATTATTTGTTCCTTGGATATGAGTTTAGACAGTAATAAAATAAAGAAAGTTATACAAACTAACTGGAAAGTGCTACAAGGTAACAGAGAGATTTTTGGCATAGTAGGTAACCAGCCTCATTTTACATTACGTAAAATAAACACCTTAAAAAATATTTTTGAACATCATCACAACAAAGAACTTGTTTCTGTAGGTAGAAAAAATGGGATGTTTCGGTGCTATAATTGTAAAATTTGTAGGTACATCTCAGAAGGTCCTTTTATTGACATTGTTAACATCTATACGCCATTAAGGCTAAAGATAGTAATAATGCTTTATACAAGCATTCTATAACATGCTCTAGTTTCAACAAGTTTTTATTTTCTATTTTAGAAAAATGTACTTCAGACAAAAGAGCGGGAGATTTCAAAAATCATATTGAGCAAAGAGAATGTATGTGGCAAATTAGATTAAAGTCCGACATTCATCCAGGCTTAAATGAAAGCATCAATGTGAAATGCTTTTTAAAAGATCGTAAATTAAATATTGACAAGGGTTCTAGTATTGATTTAAAGACATACTTTTTATAAAATGTTATTTTAGTGATTTGTATCTTATGTTTTTAATTAGAGTTAATTGATTGATTGGAATGGCTATTTAAAGTGTTGTAGTAGTAGTATTTTTTGTATTCTGATGAAGGCGTGAAACAAAGAATTAAATCTTTTACGCTATTACCGCTTCTTGAGTTTATACTGTTTAAACTGTTGCCTTTACAGGCTGTTTGAAGATTGCATCGTTTAGATTTGTTGTTGTAGCTTTTCAGCTTACATCATATTATATTTTATCACCGCAGGCTTTATTTGCCTTCTAGCGTTTTTGTGCTTTATCATTTTCTACTAGTGTTGTGGTACCATCTTTGGAGATGGCAGAATGCTGCTTAATGCTAGGCTCATACCTGCCTGCGACAAATATTCTGAGAGCTCATTCATGTCGCTCTTCATACAAGTCCAAAGAAGTACATCGCAGGTCACTCACTCCCACATGTACTATGACCGAGTCATATTGGTACATAAGGGTAAGTGACCTGAGTTGCTTGCGTGAGCTGGTGAATTCTGGCCCCTGATAGGTAACTAAATGTAACCTTCCCCTTATCCATCCTGGTAAGAGGGATCAGTGTGTCTCACAATGGAATCTCCTATGACTAAAATATTGGGTTGTGGAGTGTTTCACCCTATAGGCTTAATAGCTGAGACATAATGAGATGTAGTTTTATGTGTTGTAATGGAAACTGTCTTGTTTGAATGCAACATTTCTAAGGACTGCACCCCAGAGGCCTTTGATGTTTGGGTAAGTTACACATGAGCACCTGCACATATGTAGGTCTACATATCTGTGGTTCTTTGTACGTGTGGTGAGTGATATGTGTGAGTCACTGACAACCTATTTGTTGCTTTTTGTGCCTGTATGTGATAATCTAGCCACCAGTGACAATGTGCAACTACATCTCTCACATTCTGTATTTGTCTGTTCGAGAATTAAGTGGATACCAGTGTACATAAGGCAATTGTTACACTGACTCATGACGCCCAAGTCCACCAATCTAGATGCAGAGAAAGTGCTTATCCATGGTTGCAGGTCCTAATGTGTATTTGAAAAAATACGAGTGGAACGCATCTGTGACCGGATAAGGGAAGGGTACTTACTTGGTGTAATCTGCAGCTAACCTCACCAGCAATGCTTCCCAGCTCCCAAACCAGATGCTCTCTGAGCAGAAATAGTCCTGAGTACTATTAGTAAGGTAAGGTAGACCTAAATAGTCCTAACTAAATGTGTAAATGCTGCTCACCCAGCAATGTAGTTGGCCCATGAGTAATGATGGACTGAGGTAAAGGTCTGAGGTGTTTTTTTTATAGGAAGATTTAAACTTCTGGTGATTACGCGCATACAAGGCACCAGTAACTGCCAATGCATGAAAAACAGCTTCTTGCAAAGGCAATGCTTATATCTGATCAGAAAAAAGCAAATTTTACACTAACTATGCCCCCTAAGGCTAATCAGGTAAGCATACAACAAGCTTTCCAGCAGCAATTCCCAGCTCACGCAGGTGAAATTATCCCTTTCCTGCTACAAGAGTGCAGACTTTGACCCTCAATGTAAAATGACCAGTTTGGAGCCCAAGTGTTAAGGAACCACAAACAGATGCTTAACACCAAGAAACACTAGATACAATGCATTTCAGTGCAGAACAGCAGCCCTTACAGTAGTCTGAAAATGTAAAGTAGTACAAAAAAAAAAAAACAATAAATAGCACAGTAAACTTTCACAGAAAAATGAAAATAAGCAAATGTTTCCAGATGTTTGCATTTATACAGGGCATTGGCACATCAAGCAACTCCATGTGTGCCAAACTTATACCAGCACTGGAAATGCATAAAACTGACTACTAAGCCCTTTTGGCCAAAAAAAAACTACTACACTTAGAGCCCTTTTGTGTGCTTGCCAACTGAGACAGACCAGGTAAACACCTACTGCCACTAGAGGAATAATCCCAATCCTAATGTAAAGGCACAGCAAAAGCATGTCTGGAATGAAATACTACTGCAAATAAACTTAAAGAAAGGCAATAAGTAATTCAAGGTAACAGCAGTGTGCTTTAAACAGTTTATAAAAGTGTGATTATTCAAATACAAGTACTTCGCTTGGAAGAAATGAGCCATGAGCCACTCAATTGTGCAGAATTTATAAAAGCACTAACAAGTTAAGCTGATTAATAAGCCCTCTGGCCAATAAAACAATTATATGCAGGAATCTTAAGTCTGTTTTCCCAATCTATACAGACCAGGTTACTACTCACTGCTACTAGATGGAAAACTCCTCTTGATGTAAAAACACAGAAAAGAGTTTGCTAGAATGAAAAATACAGCACTTTTCCAACAGCTAACTAGATAGTGAATCCAGAGCAATTAAAATTAGAAAAACAGACAATGGGAGGCAAAATGCAGTCTTTTTTCAAAATAGGGACAAGGAAAGGCAAATGCATAATTCAAGATATAAACAGCAGTAAAGAAACAGAAATTCTAAGATCAATTTGCAGTAAGGGTGGGCAGCTTAAAGTCAAGTTTAAAAGGCAAATCAAAGAAGACACCAAAAGTGTTTGTAGTTTTTGCAGCCCTTGGGTCTGATCAGAAAAGACAGACACTGATACTCTCTGTGCATTTAACTATCACTCAAGAAACAAATTAACCAATGGAAAAAAAATGTATAATGCATAGCCTAAGTAATTTAAGTGTCTGCCACAGAGAATAAATATACCAGGCCAAGCAGATTTCTTAAAACAGAAAACACTACCGAGTATGGAGACAGTGTGCCAAACAATGGCTTTCCAATTATTAAGATGTTTCCAGAAGTTGATTTACTCTGGTTAGGGGGTGTTTTGTTGTTTGTGACATATTAAGAGGCATAGGTAGTAAATGTAATGGATGTTTGTTGTCTACTCTCCTACTTTCTAGGATGCTTAGATGGTGATTTTTTCTTTCTGCAGTCTCAAAGATTTACAATGACAGACAGGTAACTCTTCAGGACCCTAGGCTACATAGCCATATTACTTTTTGGTGAGAATTTACATGTGATGGCTTAAGTGCTACTTGAAAACTCAAGAGACCAGCATGTGCAACACCTAGACAAGAGCTTATCAAAGCTATCATGCATCTAGAGAAGCTTTGCCTCATGGGTAAAGCAGTTCCAGTGAGACCTACTATTTTCATTTTCCAAGCATAAGCAGGCCTTAATGACCAATGCATTGGATGCCGAGTGGTGCACTGGGACCTATTTTCATTGTCCAAGCAGTAGTAGTCTTTATTGACCAATGCATTATACAAGGAGTATAAATTCAGAACTATGTAAGGGTATATATTTTATTAAATAATCAGACTAAGCCTGTACAAATATTCCTTGTCAAAAGCTATATGGGGTCCAGTAGTCAAACAGACAGAATTAATTAATTAATAAAAATGATCCCTCATTTGACCCTTTGTTATAATTTTTAATGGCCAGTGCTACAATTTTTAATGAAAAGTGGTTAAATGGTATGCCATGATGGCTACATCTCCTTAACAGACCACTCCCTATTTACACAAAATGGAGCAACCTGTGAGTAGTTTAAAGTGGGTTTGTCTTAAAATGTACTCCAAATTACCATACTGCAATCCCCCATTTTATGTGGACTTATGCATTCCCCAACCAAATATTTTCCCATTCAAAACAGTATTGGACATTGGACTGGTGTACGGGCTTCAATGCTTTTATTTCAAATACTACATAGGGCAAACCTCAAGGTAAGTTGGAGTTAGAGCTTTGGAACATGCTAAGGACATACATGAATCTAGTCATGTGGCACACCATTTCTAAATGTTTCATAATAGGGAGTTTTCTAGACTAAAGTTTTTTTTTTCTTTTAAACTGTATTCCAAATGTACATTTTCATCTGGCTTCTGTTTTACTTCTATTGCAGACAGAGGAACAATTTTTTTTCCTTAGAGATATTATCGAAAAAGTTTAAATGATGACAAACTCCAAATATTTATTTGATAAATTTGGTTGCTTCCTTACCTTACTTTGTGTTATTAGAAATCAGTGTCCTGATTTGTTTATTCTCTTTTATTTGTCTGTAAACTGGTTAAGCACTTGATTTCAGTCTATCTTTGTGCCTCCTTTGAATTTTATTCTACTAACCTTGAAGGATTTTAAATGGGGTACTAGTTGTCTTAAATAATTACAATAAAAGTTTTTTTATTTTTCATTTCTTGGACTTCCACTGTGATTCAGTAACTTGTACATTTTATATATTGAGGAATCTAGCATTAAAAAGTGTCAGTGTCCAATTTCTGTTGTATTATGCTAATGCATGTCCCCTCCATACTTTAAAGGCCAAAATAAGCTACACATCACTAGGCTCTTGGAAACAGCTTGTTTTGAAACTGTTTTACCTTGCCTCCATATAGTGGAAGTTCCAAAAATGCTCTGCCCTGCATACATCCTTCATCTTGTCCAGGTAATACGTCAGCTGTCTGTGAATGTCCAGTATGTGAAGCATTCATACTTTATTTTATGGCTGCAGAAAGAACACCAGTAGTTGAAAGGTTTGATTAAGAGAAAACTCCAAGATCATCTTGGATGCAAATGAGAATGTTACGAGTTTGACCATCTTTCCTGTGAAGAGCTGTGAATGTGGTTCTTTACACATCAAAGTCCGTAGAAATGAAGGTTTCCTAGCAGAGATGACAGCCACAAAAATAGCAGTGTTCTAGGACAAAAACCTTAGCAGGACTGATGCTCCCAGTTCATAGAGAACCAGGGTTAGCATCTCCAGTACAAAGTTCAAATCCCAAGGGGGTGGAACTATCTTCCTCAGTTGGCAGGAGCATATGTTTTTCACTTAGATCACACAGTGTACTAAACTACAAAATTATGGAGGGGAAAAAATGGTTCACAAAGTAAACAGTCTGTATGAGGTCGCTAGAGCCATGGGTGCACAAATAAAATGCTCCAAGCAAAGAAAGAATTACAAAGACCACAGCTAAAAGTAATCATTTTATTATTCAACAGTACCAAAGACCAATTTTGCTTTTTAAGTCAAGTGGTACAGTTACACGCGAGCAGTGCTACATAGAGCAAACAAATCATGTGACCACCAGCTTCCCCAATAAATATGTAGAACTGTGCAATAAATCTGAGAGAAATAATTGAACAAATACATGTTTAAAAGGCATCATTTAAACCTGGTGTCAAAGCACCCACATTAATAAACCACATTTTTTGTCTTCCCATAAGCTTCTTTTGCTACCCAAAGAATTCAGAAACCTTGTCAATTTTAACAAAAGAAAACACTTCAGAAGAATGTATTTTAATGTGTTTGTGTGAGGCACTGAATGTCTGATGACATCTGAAATCACATAAATTATCTTCAATACATGATTTAAAGGTTCTAGTAGTCATGTATTGCTGTGTATTTAGCAACTTGTTCACAAAATGGGTTCTACAGAGACAGAACCACTACAGAATTATACCTTAAAATATGTGGAAATGTACATGCCGCAGAATGCAAACATTCTAAATGCATTATTTATACTTTCAATGGTATGTATTGATGCCCAATGTTTTTTAAGTTTACTGCCCTATATTATGACACTAATGAAAACACATTCGATAATGAGGATGAATTAAACAAGTAGTAGTACCGCTGGTAGATTAAATTAGATGCATTCTGTGCATTAGGTTTTATTGATAAAAACATTTCAATCTCAATTTTCAGCTTCTTCTGATTTTTCCCCATCTACTGCCATGACAACTACCCTGTCTGGACTCAAGTTTTATCCCATGTGCATTCAGTTTTGCATTCCAATCCCCTGTCATTTACTGAAGTTCCTGTTCAGAGGCTGCTTTTAATACCACATCTTCATGTAGCAGATTTGCTGATCTGATCTCTCAGACCTGTTTACTAAGGTAGTCGACCAGTATAAATAGCAGCGGACTCTGAGATAAACCCTGATGCACACCCAGTCCCACAAGGAACACCTCTCTGAATCAAATAGTGCTCACACCTTTGTCATTATGTCTTTGTACATAGTTCTACCCAACTTTCCCAAGACTTCAAACCATCACGGGACTGCCCAAATCAGTTCTTGTAATATTCTTTCTCCAAGCCTATAAATGCACAAGTTGGACTCTCCTTCTTCTCTACTTTGTGTCTCATTGCAAATAACCTGATAGGTTGTGATCCATCCCAACTTGCATCTCAACTGCTCCCATGTTACTTTCAACAACTCAGCATAATCAATTTTCAGTCAATCTTTCCAGAGCTTTCTTGCAGAACGATAGGAGTTTGATACACCATTGTACAGACAACAGTTGGGAATTTCCTAGTTTGTTCCTCTACATTAACATTAGAATGCTTATTATCCAGATATCCGGGATAAGTCTCTGTCTCTCTCATACTCAATACTGTGATGAGCACCCTCAGTAATCATTTCTGCTCCAACTCACCAAAATCTTGATCATATTTGCCATAACTTCATCTGAACCAGCAGCTTTCTCTGAGTTTATTTTCCTTAATCCTCTTCATAATTTTTCTAGGGTATTTTTTTTAAGGCTGCACATGGGACAGTAATGTTCATGTGTGAGCAATAACCTATATATGAGTGTATATACGTGTGTGTGTGTCTGTGTGTAGCTATATATATATATATATATATATATATATATATATATATATATATATATATACTGTGTGTATGTATGTGTATGCATACATATGTATGTATACTCTTGCACGTATATTTGCTTGAATATATATATGGAAAACAACATTTATATACTCTTATTCAATTATGAAATATCTTGCAATGCTCTACCAGGTTCTTATCTACTCATTGTATATTCTGCACACTTGTATTTTTTAACCAAAAGAGGGAATATCCTCTTATTGTATGCTAACAGCTTTAAACTCTACCATCTGTATGATACTATTCTGTAATGTCTCTCTTGTAAATTTTTCTTCTCTCTGTAAACTTATGGAGAGATTTTCTCCCCAGGACTCAGCTGAAAACGGACACTTGTTGTCCAGTCAGACTATCCTGGCAAACAAATGTTAAATAAATAAATAATATTTCTATGGTGGGTTCTTCATTCAGAAGCTGCTGGAAGTAATCCATCTGGTATCTTTCATATCCTCTAGTCTGGTGAGTACATTGACCCTTACGAGTGGAATTTGCTGACTGCCTTCTTTATCTTTCTGTCTTGTCCTGTGACCTGATAGAGCTTCTTTGTGCCATTTGCTGACTCATTTTCCAGAAGCAGGTAGATAATTTGCCATTTAACTGCTCTCTTAGCCTCTGTGTTAGCCAACCAGTGATGCCTCTTAGCCTACTGCATCATTTCTCTTCTCCCTCTTCTACCTGCACTCTTTTCTTTTGACAACACAGTACTTCTAAGCATTATCAAACACATTCATGGTAAACTCAACTCTGGCAAATGTGTCAGCAGTGTTCCTTGATATGTCAAAAACTTCTGATATTGTGTCATACCTGCAGACTCCAACCCTTAAAAGCTCTTTCAGATGGCTCTAATTATCTCATTGCCATAATCCATGCAGTAAAATAGAAGAATGTTATATCCATAAACCATCCCATTAGTGTCAAACACCTTAACGTTTGGTAGTAGGGCCACTTCTATTATTAATTTTGAGATCATTAAATTAATACAAGTCAATAATTCAAATCATTAAAATTTGCAGAAAATTTTTTAGACAGCCTCAGCCTGCTTTGACAAAAAGCTTTTCTTTGCTTTAATCATGGCTTAAACAACCTGGTCTTAAACAACTCAAAAACCAACAAATCAGGGTTCTTCTCACCCAACCTACCTCATATGTCAACAGATATAAACAACCCACCTCTTTAATGAATGCAACCAGTACCACTAATGGATAAAGCCTTACATGTTACAGAAGTGGACCTCGATAATCAGCTCAAGATTCATAATCAAAAGCAAAAAAACAAGCCCATATCAGACAAATTATTGCAACAATCAAACCCACCACTGTGACTCGCTTTCAAGATTTAGGCTGGCTTGAAATGAACTGCCATCTTGCATCTACTCGGCTATGGACAGCTCAAGCATTACTCCATAAACTAAACTGCTCAACCCAAGTAAGTAATGTCACCTGGACAGCCTCTCTTCAGAAAATCTACATTTCACCTACTTTACAAACCAAAAGCAGTCAACATGATTATTCTGATCTCAGACTATACTGGAAAATTGTGGAGTTAAGTTTCCATCACTGACTATACAAAAGATAACGTTCAATCCCATCCCAACTATTCATCTTTGCAAAAGTGGATATACAACTGCAGCATCACAAACTCCTCTCATCCAAATATTAACTCCATATGTAGTGGTCTATACTGTATTTCTACCTTAGCTATGCCTAAATTGGAAAAAGAGTACTAGTGTTCAATAATTACTTCCTCATGTTAAATCTACATTTATTACCTATCACTTCATTCTTACTCCTAGCTTTAACCTACTGATTTTTCACAATTATGCTTTTACTACTTTTTTCTACTCACGTTTTTATTTCATATGTCCTTATATTATGACATGCGTCCACATTACTAGTGTTTTTCGTTCATTACATCTTGATGCTGCTCATGTTACCAGTTAGTTGATGGTAATGGAAAGCCATCAAAGTATTACTGCCAATAAAACCCTGTTCACAAAAGCAAGTAGTGAAATGTCAAACTGACAATGGACTTGGTGCCCACTGAATGGAGCAATGCGATGGTTATCCCACTCCACAAAGTGGGAGCCACGACAGACACCGGGAACTACCGCCCCATTTGCCTGATGAGCCTGGTCTGCAAGGCCATGGAACATATCATCATGGAACTCATAAACAAAGACATTGGTAATCTCCAGACTCTGCACCCTACACAGTTCGGGTTTGTAGAAAGCAGATCATGTCTCCTAAACCTGATAGACTTCTTTGAAGCAGTCACCAAAGCCATGGATGAGGGTAAGGTGGTTCACACAGCCTATCTACATCTCGCCAAGGCTTTCGACACCATCCCCCATTCTGAAATTATAGATAAACTCACTAAACTAGGTATAAATCCCTATGTCACAAAATGGGTTTGCCAACTGGCTTACTGACAGAACCCACACTGTGAAAGCAGCAGACTCCAAATCTGACTTCAGACCAGTGACACGTGGAGTACCACAGGGTTCAGTCCTGGGTCCTCTCCTGTTTGGTATCTACTTCTCTGAAGTACAGGCTAACACAGAAGATCTTTGGCTTACTAAATTCGCAGATGACTGCAACCTAGGAGCCATAATTGAAACTCCTAACGTTGTGGACGTCCTACAAAAGGGTCTCACTGAGAGAGATGTCTGGTGTCAAAGCCATGGTCTCAAGCTCAATGCCAAAAAGTGCACTGTCATCCCCTTTGGTAAAAACTCCATACCCATGAACTACCACATAGGCGGTAGTCTACTAAACACTGAAAGTGTGATAAGAGACCTTGGGACACAGGTGGACAGATAATCACATTGCCACAGAGGTCAGGAAATCCTTCTACGTTGCACACCTCATCATAAAAGGTTTCTCATCCAGAAAAAAAAAAAAAAAAGAGGTCATTGTTTCCCTCTACTCACCACTCATTAGACCCATTACAGAGTACAATGCCCCTTTTGGTATGTACCTCAAGACTTAAAACCTGAGCTTTGGCCTGCTAAGTTCTAGCTGTATTCAACTGGACGTATAAGAATTTAAGTACCTTTTATCTGCACTTTTTTCAAATAATACAGCATTTTAATTGATGTATTTGTGTTGCACTGAATATTAACTGAACTGGAACTTTTGACTCTGTTTTTTCAGTTAGTTCTCCACCCACCCTCCCTGGTTTTGTTTTGGTGATAATCTTGCTGGCTTTGAAATTGCCTGCCCCTCTTGTAAATTTGTGTTTGGATACTGCTTTTGGGCCCATCTCATTTGCTAACTCACAAACCATCCAATAAGTGTGACGGTCTCTCAATAAGAATTCTCAGCAAGCTGTACCCAGAACCAGGAATAGGACCAGCCCCTATACAGAACCAGAAGTTCGAAGTAAATCCTGGTATAAAAAACACCGCTGTAAGACCAACTCCAACAGATGAATAGCACAATGAATAATGGCTGTAAAAATCTTTATTCCAAAAACAAGCAGTGAAAAACAAGCAGTGGGAACAAAACTTGCTTCAAAACCACACATCAAATGAATCAAGGTTAAGCGCTTTCACCCACTCAAACTGTGGTTTTCTTCAAACCCTTTGTGAATAGTAAAACAAACATTTTATTTAAAATTTGGCGTCAAAAGGAAGTGGATACTGATGGATACATAGTATCCTGTATACCAAGTTCCACCCCTTAAAGTTATGCAATTAAAACTTCTAAAACAATTTAATACCCAGACATTTGTAATTGTAAATATTTATTCATCATTATTTATAAAAACAAACTTCCTATGTTATAATTTGTGTCAAAAACACCTCCATTAAAAACGATGTCAAAACTACATTCTACTATTTGCATGTTTGACACATATTATTGAATACATATAATAAAATGAAAAACCAAGTAGAAATATGAAAATCTGTAATTTCAATACCAACAATACAATGACGAAGTATAATACTAAAACAACATTCAACCGACTAATTGAACTATCTACCAGTGTCAAAAATTACTTTGTATGAATAACATTAATATCATATACAATTCTCTGAAATTGCTTATCGACGTATAGACTCCTACATAGAAGAATTTTACATTGATGGTAGGATTAATAGGGAGACCTACAATTTTTTGAAAGTTAAGTTTCCAAGGTTGGCAACTATTGTGAGTATTCCTAAAATACATAAGAATATACAAGAACCCCCGTTTCATCCGATTATTTCAGGCAGTAAATCCAAAACATTTCCCATGGGAAAATATATAGACCATTAAAACATATTTATAGTAACATATCTCATATGGTCAAAGATTCTTGGGAATTTTTGGGAATGTTACCTACAAGAAAATGTACAGAGAGCCTGATATTTGTCACTGTAGATGTTGTTGATCTTTTTTCAAGTATACCAAAACAAGCCGGACTGGAGGCTTTTTGTAATAGTATCACAAAATTTACAAATTTTACCTGGGAACAGACCAGTCTGATTATGGAATTAATGGCTATTGTTTTAGACAACAATTTCATATTTTTTGAAGGGGAGTATTTCAAGCAAACCAGAGGGATAGCTATGGGTGCAGCTTGTGCACCCATTTTTGCCAACCTGGTTATGCTTGATTGGGAACTCTCCACACTATTTCCTTGTGAATATTTCAAAAGTGTCAAACATTATTCAAGGTTTTTGGATGATATGTATATACTTTGGGATGACAGTATTGAAAAACTTGACACTTTTTTGCATTTTTTAAACACTACTAGTGAATATCTTAAACTCACTTATACGTATAATATTGAGGGTATAGCATATCTTGACACCTATGTTTACAAGCAAGATACAACCTTTCATTCCAAAATACATAGGAAACATACATTTACTAATGACTACTTGGAATATAGTAGTTGTCATCCAATGAATATGAAACACAATATATACAAAGGACAAGTTATTAGAGCAGCTCGCATGACCTCTGATGTCAAGGTATTGACAGAGAAGATTGAGTTTATTACGAAATTGTTTGCTGAGAGAGGATATCCATCAAATGTTTTGTCTACCATTGGTCACCTTGTTACACAAGAAAGGGACCAAAAATATCGATCAGTATTGGGAACGGGTTTTGAAACCAGATATCGGACTGAAGCAGGAAATGGAGATGAAAATATTGCCAATGGTCATCAAAGGTCATTAATATTATTATATAGTCCAGTGGTGGACAAGATAATTCATATAATAAATACATTTTGGTATCTGATTTCCCAGGATTCCAAATTAATACAAATAATGGGGACAGAACCAGAAATCATCTACAAAATGGGTAGAAATATAAAGACTTTATTGGTCTCCAGGAGAATAAATAGGGATAGGAGGTTCAATGAATTATCTCATACTTATAAATGTAGTACTTGCAACCAGTGCAAGTATATACTAGAAGACAAAAAACTGATTATTCAAAATGAAACTCACACTACAATCAAACTTAAATATGGGAACTGTAGAATGAAGATGTTAATATATATAGCAAAATGTTGTGAGTGTACTTGTTTTTATATAGGAAAAACTGAGTGTTGTTTTAGACAACGCATATATGATCAGATTTATAGTATTCACAAGAAAGATTTAACTAATGCATTATATAGACATATAAGTATTACTAATGATATACATGTTTAAATTTGCCATTCTGGAAACTATTGTGGCTGATCCCATTGGTGGTGATTATAAATCTTTTTTTAAGTTTTAAAGAGGTTTGGTGGCAACTTCTTTTAGATGCCACTAACCATCCCGGTCTCAACGATTATATCTCCTGTAAACCAGTTTTAGAGAATTGTATAGGATATTAATGTTATTCATACAAAGTAATTTTTGACTTTGGTAGATAGTTCAATTAGTCGGTTGAACATTGTTTTAGTATTATACTTCGTCATTGTATTGTTGGTATTGAAATTACAGCTTTTCATATTTCTACTTGTTTTTTCATTTTATTATATGTATTCAATAATATGTGTCAAACATGCAAATAGTAGAATGTAGTTTTGACATCATTTTTAATGGAGGTGTTTTTGACAAATAACATAGGAAGTTTTTTTTTAAATAAATAATGATGAATAAATGTTTAAAATTACAAATATCTGTGTATTAAATTGTTTTAGAAGTTTTAATGTTATAGCTTTAAGGGGCGGAACTTGGTATACAGGATACTATGTATCCATCAGTATCCACTTCCTTTTGGCGACAAATTTTAAATAAAATGTTTGTTTTACTATTCACAAAGGGTTCTGAAGAAGCCCACAGTTTGAGTGGTGAAAGCGCTTAACCTTGATTTGTTTGATATGTGGTTTTGAAGCAAGTTTTGTTCCCACTGCTTGTTTTTCGAATAAAGATTTTTACAGCCATTATTCGTTGTGCTATTAATCTGTTGGAGCTGGTGTTACAGCTGTGTTTTTATACCAGGATTTACTTCGAACTTCTGGTTCTGTATAGGGGCTGGTCCTATTCCTGGTTCTGGGTACAGCTTGCTGAGAATTCTTATTGAGAGGCCGTCACACTTATTGGATGGTTTGTGACTTGTTTTTGTAAGTTTTTTGCCTACGCTTTATTCATTTGCTAACTCAACTGAGTGCAGTCAGATCATATTCTGATTTCAGGCACTCCTACTGTGTACAAAGAGAACATCTGGGAAAGAAAAAAAAAATAAGCTGGTTGCCTGCCTTTCCTGTAAGTGGTCTAGACTGTTCGTAGGCTTCTGAGCCCCCAAGCCTTTCTGTGTTGGAAGGAAGCCTTCTATCTTAAATTTGTTTCTTAGAACTAGCCAGTTTTCTAGTTTCAGCACTCAAATCTGTTTCTTTGAACTCAGTTCTTGTTCAGAACTCATTGCAAGCACTAAATAAGCTGTAAATTACTACAGCATTCAACTTTCCTCACTTGTCTAGAGGAAAGCAGTTTTTAGTACTTAATAAATAAGCACCTATCCAGGCATATCTAAAGGTCAGCTCCCGGTGATTTCTCCTGTCTACCTGATGAATCTGGGCATCTTAGGGCAATACAGCAATTGCTTCATGTACACAGACAATCCTCTCCTCCTACAACCCAACACTACAACTTCACTTATATAGTCAAACTGGAAGAAAAGCTCTTCACCCAAGACTGGACTAGACAGTCAAGAGGAGAAGGTAAACACTTGCACCACACCACACTCATCACATAGTCCCTCAAAACCTACACCACCAAAACACACACACAAACACAAAACACACACCTACATTCACAGAGGCTCTCAATAACTACCTGCCCAAGCATCAGGGACTTCCAAAGCAGAAATGCAAGCAAACTCCAACCCCCAACACAACCCAAATGACACATAGCCCACAAACTCAGTGTGCCACTCAACCACAGCCCATAAGGCATAACGTACCCAACACTCTAGTCATAGGTGACTCTATAGTCAGGCACACTGATGTTCCACTCACCAGGCTAAACAAGGAGAAAGTTACTGTCATCTGCCTGTCAGGTGCCAGGATCTGCCACATAATGCACGCACTCAGGTCACTCCACAACAAGTACAAATATGACACTGTCATTGTCCATGTTGGTGTGAATGACCTGAGACGTACCTCCCTGGACTACATGAAGAGAGACCTGGAGGAGCTCTCCAATCTTGTAGCCCAGGCAGGTATGACCCTAGCCCTGAGTAGCATCCTGCCATCA
This sequence comes from Protopterus annectens, assembly GCF_019279795.1. Taxonomy (NCBI): domain Eukaryota; kingdom Metazoa; phylum Chordata; order Ceratodontiformes; family Protopteridae; genus Protopterus; species Protopterus annectens. Next base: position 138,312,116 of record NC_056734.1, read on the forward strand.
CCCAGAATGATACCACAATACAAGGACAAAATGATTGACTTCAACAATTTGCTAAGCTTCTGGTGTCATTCTAAAGGGATCCAGTATTTGTCTGCCTGGGATGACGATCGACAGACCATGATGCTTTGCCAGAGTTGGCCTGCACCTGTCGCCCTTGGGATTCTGGATACTGGCTAAGGCTCTTGCCACCCCTATAGTGCCTTTTTAGGCAAGGTTCAAATGACAAATTCACCACCGTAACAGGTACAAGCAAGCAAAATCTGAGGGTAATGCTACTCAGTGCTAGACGTCTAAACCTCAAAATGCACTCACTTGAGGCACTCCTTAAAATGGAGAACATCAACATCTGTGCAGTGACAGAGACCTGTTTCAAAGCTCCAGAGAGCACCCCTGCATTACCAGGCTATAATTCATACCACACCTTTTGGCCACTTAACCCAGAACGAAGCACTAAAGGTGGAGGCATGTCCATATTCATTAAGGATATCCACACCTCCAGGCTAGTTGCACATCATAATGCATCCGAGATTATCCAAGTGCAACTAACTCTGGGGAAGACTGCAATCCAAACCGTAGCTTGCTACAGACCCCCCACCATGCCCCAGGATTCACAATCCTCATTTCTTGATAGACTGGAAAGTATTAGGGTACAACCCAAAACCCTAATAATGGGTAATTTCAACTACCCCACCATTAACAGGGAAAACTACTCATGCACCCAACTCTTTTGCTCAACGTTTTCTGGAATTCATAAATTCCAACGCCTTGGATCAACTTATTCACACCCCCACCAGGGGCAGCAATATCCTAGACCTGGTCATTACCAACAAGGGCAACTGGTGCTTCAAACCAGATGTCAATTCCTCATTGGTCAGATCCGACCACAAGCTAATCACTCTAGATATCCACATCCCGCCCCCACCCCCAATTAGGGAAACCACCATAAAAAACTTCTCCAAAGCCAACTTCACACTTCTTAAGACAGAAGAGGCAAACTTCATGACACCCATGCAGATGGACAATAGAGGTACGACTGCTGAATCCTACAAAAATGTACTTTATAAGCACTTACACAAGTGCATGAATCATTCTATCCCTAATAGAACAAAGATGCTTTCCTCTAAAAAAGGAAGCCCATCTGGTGGTCCTCTGCCATAAACAAACTCTACAACAGAAGAAAAAAACTGTTGCAAAAAAAAGAGTAAAATCCCATGACTGGAGGAACTCCCTGGTCAACCTCAGTAAGAACTTGAGATCCTTCATGAAATCCTCCAAAGCTAGTTAAGAAAACAAAATTGCCACTGACACTAAAGACAACCAGAAAACATTCTATAGCTATGTCAAGAATCTCAATGGCAACACTCAGATCTGCTCTGAGTTACAGCACTATGGCTCTGAATATACAGAACCAACTGATACTGCCAACATCCTGGCAGATAGGTTCAGTGCTAACTTTATCCCCCTCTCACCCCCTAGAGAGCCCATCACTATACTGGAAGAATGCAAAGTTCCTGTAATCACAGCTGCAGAGGTAAAAAAACACACTCTCCAAAGCCAAGAACACAGCAGCCATAGGACTTGATAATATCCCAGGCTGTGTTCTACACGAACTACAGAATGAACTGGCACCCTACCTAAGTACCATATTCAATCATAGCATCACCTCAGGCTTTGTGCCCACTGAATGGTGCACCATGACGGTTATCCCAGTCCACAAAGGGGGAGCCACGATGGACCTCGGGAACTACCACCCCATTAGCCTGACAAGCCTGGTCTGCAAGGCCATGGAACGTATCATCATGGAACTCATAAACAAAGACATTGGTAATCTCCAAACTCTGGAACCTACCCAGTTTGGGTTTGTAAAAGGCAGATCATGTCTCCTAAACCTGAATGACTTCCTTGAAGCAGTCACCAAAGCCAGAGATGAGGGCAAGGTGGTTCACACAGCTTATCTAGATCTCGCCAAGGCTTTTGACACCATCCCCCACTCTGGAATTATAGATAAGCTCACTAAACTAGGTATAAATCCTTATGTCACAAGATGGGTTGCCAACTGGCTCATAGACAGAACCCACACTGTGAAAGTAGCAGACTCCAAATCTGACTTCAGACCAGTGACAAGTGTAGCAGCACAGGGTTCAGTCCTGGGTCCTCTCCTGTTTGGTATCTACTTCTCTGAAGTGCAGGCTAACAGAGAAGGTCTTTGGCTAACTAAGTTTGCAGATGACTGCAAACTAGGAGCTATAATCAAAACTCCTAACTATGTGGATATACTACAAAAGGGCCTCACTGAGACAGATGCCTGGTGTCAAAGCCATGGCCTCAAGCTCAATGCCAAAAAGTGTATTGGCATCCCCTTTGGTAAAAACTCTGTACCCATGAACTACCACATAAGTGGTAGTCTACTTAATGCCGAAAGTATGATAAGAAACCTTGGGACACAGGTGGACAGTAGTCTCCCCTTTGAGAATCACATTGCCATAGTGGTCAGGAAATCCTTCTACGTGGGTCACCTCATCACAAAAGGTTTCTCAACCAGAGAAAAAAAAGAGGTCATTGTTCTCTTCTACTCATCACTCATTAGAACCATTATATAGTACAACGCCACTTTTGGTATGTACCTCACAAGACATCTACAACAACTGGTAAGGCCACAGAAATATCTCACAAAAAGGATTACTGGCCTCAAACAGATGCCCTACGCAGATCGTCTCAAAACACTCCAGCTTTACTCCAGCGAATATTGCCTACTCAGAGGCAATCTCTGCCTAACATACAAAGCTATGTCAAACCCAGAGCTGTTGGACATGCTCCACTTAAAGAAATCCCAAACCCTCTGAGCTACACGCTCTATGGACCTAAACCTTGTCAGTACAATAAACAGAACATGCTGGAGGGATAGATTCCTGTTAAGAGTAACATTACAAGGGCAAATGGACATCTTGAGAATTAGTGAACTTAAACTGACTGGAATGGATCATTTTATCAAGTAAACTTCAGATCATCTACTGTGGATAAGAATCTTACAGAATTCGATTACTATTGAAAAAATGAAAGAATGATCTCAGACTCTAAGGCAAGCCACTCACAATTACAGTAAATACAAAAATACAAATTTATCTACAGATGCCAAACAGGATGCAGCCCACCAACTTTACAATGATCTGCAGCACCTTCTAGAAATCACACACACACACACACACAAAATATTGCATTATCAAAGGAAATTGGAGTGCTAAAGTTGGTAGTCCAAGAACTGGAAATAACTAGCAAGTTTGACCATGAAGTCTAAAACAAAGAATGAAAGAGAGGCTAGCATAATTCTACCAAACCTAACTCCATGGTCATAACACACAATCTTTAACAACAGCCCAGAAGTCAGATTTACACATGACTATCACCAGATGGTCAATATCAAAAATCAGACTTACTATCTTTGCAGTCAGGGATGGATTAGCTCTGGACAGTCAGTATAACAAGACGTGGCGCAGACTGTGGCTCAGACAAACTTATCATCACAAACTTTACAATTAAACAAGAAAAGCCTCCAGGCCAACTAATAGGAACTCAGAAATATTCCAAATTAATACATAGCGGAGGTGAAGAACAGATTTAAGGGATTATTCATGGTGGACAGAGGGCTTGTACAATTAAGATAAAAAGTTCACGATATTGTCCAGGAATTGGCAACATAAATTCTAAATAAGAAGCTTAAGATGGCAGAAGGCAATGGTGATACTTAAAAATACATCAAACTGAATGCAGAATTTCTGGAAATAGCAAGAAAGAGGCATATTTTAATAAGCAGCACATAGAAATGCAAGAAAGGCCACGGTGGTGCAGCGGTTAGCATTGTTGCCTCACAGCAAGAGGTTCTCCTGTTCGATTCCTGGCTGGAGCGCCTTCTTTGTGGAGTCTGCATGTCCTTGCCTCGGTTGAGTGATGTTTAAAGACATGCAGGTAGGTATGTGCGTGAATGGGTGTGCCTTCTTTGAAGGTTGGACATCGGGCTGGAAACTCTGCACCATAAAAATCCACTGCCAATCATTAGCGGACCTGAGTTCTGCTGTGGTGACCCCTATCCGGGAAAAGTCGAAAGACATAGAAGATAACAGAACGGGAAAGTCAATACATCTTTTTAAAAGACTGGTGATATTAAATGAAACTTCCAGGTAAAATTGGTATGATAAAAATAATTTTACAAGAAGGACCCTAATCAGTAATGCATACAATGGTACATCTAAGATCTACAGTTAGACATTAAGAAGAGTGAAGTTAAATGGGGTTTAAAACAATGGAATTCCAAATGAACTGTTTCACATATCACAAAATGATGATATTGCAATATTGCTTAGAAATCACAGCTATAGCCACTTGAAAGGAAAAGGTCAGTATACATTTATTTTTTAACAAGAAACATCTTTATTAAATCATCATTTATGACACAGGCTATGTTGCATTTATATAAATGATAAACTACAGCGACACAACCTCAGTTGCAAACATTATACATTCCAAACTGTGCCAGCACAACTGTAGCAGCAAACATTATACGTCACTTTTAACATATCCAGTCATTGTTTGTTAAGCATTACATAGCTCATTCAAATCCTGCCTTCTTTTAAACCTTGTTCCTTCTCTGCATGTATTGATCCCACAAATTGCTATTTTCCTATGTAACTTGCTTCTACCCTTTTCAAAATATCCCAGTTCCACTTGTTTTAACTCTATTACTATCTCCACTAATTCTAGTAAAGTTGGTTTAGACTTTGATTTCCAATTTCTAGTAACTGCTTTTTTGGCAGCCATCATAATTAGACTGGCCAAGGCCTTACTATGTCTAGACAAGTCTGAGTTGGTATCATAGTTCAAAAAAATAATTTCCCTAGGTTAGTATACATTCGGATCCCAAAAATGGACGATGCTGAAGAGTACGCAACATTTAGAAAATAGCACTTGTTTCACATATTAGCAAGATAACACTCAAGATCCTGCAAGCTGGAGTCTAGCAATATATGGAATGATAATTGCCAAATGTTCAAGCCGATTTTAGGAATGACATCTGCTTGAGAGATGAAACTGTCAATATCTGTTGTGAAACAGAAAACAAGGGAATTGCAGAAAAAATGGTTTTTAATGACTAATGCCTTTGACTGTGAGGATAACAACTTACTGTAGAAAGGTCTTAGAGGCATGGGGATACTTGGAATACTGGTCTGCCTTATTTTCCTCCTGAAGAATTATAATGCAGAACAAACAGCAGCACAAAACATGGAGTAACTGATTGACTCAAGTTGGGAAAAAGTTGTACATTATTATCACCTTATTTATTTTATTTATGAGTATATCACATGAGATTTTGGGTTAGACAAATCTACCACTCTGACAGCGGAAAGTGAGAAATAGCTAAACAGTCTGTTGATTAAGGTGAAAGTAGAAAGTGTAAAAGCTGGCCTGCTGCTCAATATCAAAAAACTAAAACTGTTACCAAGCATTATAAATTCTTTCCAAAAAAAATGGGGAAGCAGCACAGATTTTATTTCCTGGGTAGAAAGGTCAGGTCTCTGCAGATGGTGACTGCAGCTATTACATTAAAAGATGCTTGCTTCTTAGAAGCAAAGCTCTGGCAAAGTTGGATATGATTTTTGGAAAGAGCAAAGGCATAAATGTTATTAAAAAAGGTCCACATAGTTAACACTATAGTTTTCCTAGTAATAATATACTGCTGTGAGAGCTGGATTACAAGTACGGCTGTGCATTGGAAAATAAATGTTTTTGGAGAAAATGTCTGAGGTCATGCATTGTTGGATTTAACCAGAAAACTAAACAGTAGCAGCTGATAATAGCCAGCATTCTTCTCCATGGTATAAAAATAGACAATTGATATATGGCCGAACATCTTAGATTATTTCTTACATTTTGTTATTTGTATAAACCGGTCATCCATTCAATGGCTGAACATCTTATGTTCATTAACTTTTACATTGTTCATGTTATTAGCTTGTACAAAACTAAGCATCTTATGCAAGAATACCGTTTTTTTTTCTTTAATCAATTTTAATACTTTTGAGTTGTATCATCCTACAAATACTCACTAACCTAATCATCCCCTACAATAACCTGCAGACCCTGCACTCATCTAATAAATTACTGGTAAAGATAAGTAAAACCAACAATCTGGCTGGAGATTCTCTATTCTCTAACACAGTGGGTAAAACCTGGAACACCCTTCCCTAATGACCTAACCTTCCTACCCTCAACTACCCTATTTAAAACCAAACTCAAACCATACCTTAAATCCCACTGGCTGTGCCCCTGTGCAAACCCAGACTAACTACATCCCTTCTCTCCAGACACTAATCTTATCGCTCACATAAACTCAATAATCTTTTACTAACAATAATGCATGTGTAACTTTTTTAGTTTAATAGTGCTCTATTTCACTTAGTTTATATATTGTCGTATGTATATCCATACTTGTTTTGTAACTAGGAATGTTTTTTTTTTTTCCTTACTCATAAGCTAAAATGTAATGTACTATTATTACTTGCGAAAACTTGGTAATGTACCTATGTTTTTGTTATTCTATTCTGAAGCGCGGAGCTTTGCTCCCCGGGTCTCCACTGAAAATGGACATATATCCAGTTGGACCAGCCCGGTCAACAAATGTAAAATAAATAAATAAAACTCTTACACTTGACAACTGGGATTGAGTATCTAAATAAATGTTGAGAAAGTCAGGTATGCCATTTTAAGTGACTCAAAAGGTAGCATATTAGCCTTTGATGTCTGAAGATCACAAGGTTGTGGGTTCTGCTTTCACAACAGGTACTTTTATTAAGTTTTGTCTGGCACTTAGCAGACTATTAGCTGTCAGTCAGCTGCCTTCTGTAGGCTAGGGTTTGATACACAGCATTCACTTGCCTGCTATGCAACTCTGAGTAATTCAACTGACTACACAGTGCTCTGCCTTGAGGAACTAGGATAGCCTTGTTAAATGACTACATGCCTGGTAGCTATCGCTGAACCTATGACCATGGCTGCTGCCAATGAATTCCATCTTTACTGGCCTCAATGCTCAGTGGACATCTGTTCCATCAGTGTATAATTTCTCAGTTCTGATTTTCAGATATTCAGCTTTTCACCTGTATCTTCTTTTTTTTTTTTTTAAAACAGGAAACAACTTTATTAAATTATCACTAATGACATAGGCAATCATCTTCTTCTTTCGGCTGCTCCAGTTAGGGGTCGCCACAGCAGATCAACGGTTTCCATTTCTTCCTATCCTCTGCATCTTGTTCTGTCACACCAACCACATGCATGTCCTCTCTCACCGCATCCATAAACCTTATATTAGGCCTTCCTCTTTTCCCGTTACCTGGCAGCTTCATCCTTAGCATATTTTTCCCAATATACTCTGCATCCCTCCTCAGCACATGTCTAAACCAATGTAATCTTGCCTCTCTGGCTTTGTCTCCAAACCTTCCAACCTGGGCTGACCCTCTAATATACTTATTCCTAATCCTGTCCATCCTCGTCACACCCAGTGCAAATCTTAACATCTTAAACTCTGCCATGTCAAGCTCAGACTCATGCCTTTTTGTCAATGCCACTGTCTCCAACCCATATAACATAGCTGGTCTCACTACCCTCTTGTAGGCCTTCACTTTCACTTTTACTGGTACTCGTCTGTCACAAATCACTCCTAACACTCTTCTCCACCCACTCCATCCTGCATGTACTCTCTTCTTCACCTCTCTTCCACACTCACCATTACTGAACTGTTGATCCCAAGTACTTAAACTCATCCACCTTCGCCAACTCTACTCCCTGCATCCTCACCATTCCTCTATCCTCTCTCTCAGGCAATCATACATTTATATAAACAAAAACAAACCATAGTGACATGCTCTTAGCTGCAAGCATTACACGTCACAAATCATACTGACATAATTTTAGTTGCAAACATTGTACATCACTTATAATCTACCCAATCATTGCCATTCAAACATCACACAGCTCATTCAAACCCTGCCTTCTTTTAAACCTCATTCCTTCTTGGTATGTATTGTTCCCGCAATTCCCATTTTTCCTATGTAATTTGCTCCAATCCTTATTAAAGTTCCCAATTCCAATTGTGTTATCTCTGTTACTATATTCACTATTTCTAGTACAGTTAGTTGCCTTATGTGTAAGACAATTCCAATTCTGTATCATAGCTCAGAAAAATTACTTCCTTAGATACACCAATATGCTCAACCAGTATCTCTGATATAGTAGTCTGTAGGGGATGTTTAAAGTCTACCAACTCATTACACTCCCAGAAAATATGTTCCCAATTACCTCTTTCTTCCCCATTGCACCTCCAACATTTGCTGTCCACCTGATGAAAAATTCTGCCTACCTGGGGTATAAAGACACCTATGTAAATATTTTCAAGAAAATATCCTAAATCTCCTGGATTTTGTTGCATATTTGGGAGACATACGTATCCCCCCATTGCTTCTTTGTAAATTGCTTATCCAATCTGTCTTCCAATCCTTAACCACCTCCTCTGACCGATTCTTTAGTTATCACGCAATATTTTATATGCTCTTCCAATTATTCCTTTTTTAACAGCAGCTTCTGTTCTAGATTCTGCTAAAGCCTCTACAAGTGCTGGTCTTTCATGTAGGACCCGCCTATTTCTTTATTTGCCTGTACTCTGATATCAGTCCTTGACGGGGAAGACAATCTCTAACCTGCACTCCAAATAAGTTCTTGGCATCTTTCCATTATATCATCTTTCCCTCTCTAGTTATTTGCTCCCAAAACCTTGGTTCCTTTGACAGTTTTCTCCAATAAATGCCAGCCCCCTCTTGCTTATTGTCTGTATCCATAGTTGCAGTCATCCCTATCACCAATCTCTTTTCTCCATTCCTATGTTGGCTTATTTACTTTATGAATATAATATTCTATATGACTATTGTAATTCTCCATAAAGATCTAAAGAAACAAAAATAAAAAAACAAAAAACAAACTAGTGGTCTTAAAACTTTGTTGATGAGCTCTGTCACAGTTTCCAAAAATCATGAAACCCAGGTGGTGCTCCACAGCAACAAGCCTTTATTCATCACAGACAAGCGATCCTCCGTAGCAAAAAATCAGAAATCATATCCGATCTGATCAGAAATCAGACTTCTGATTTTTTGTTGCTGAGGATTACTAGTCTGTGATAAAGGCGTGTTGCTTTGAAACACCACCTGGGTTTCATGATTTTTGGAAATTATTGTGACTGAGCTATCAATGAAGTCTTAAGACCACTAGTTTCTTTGTTTTTTATTTTTTCCTCAACACTTGTAGTGGTGAGGTTGGAACTAGACAGATTGCTATGCTCTTCCTTGTTTTATTTTCATTTTTTTATCTCCTTAAAGATCTGCATCCAAAATATTAGTCTCTTCTTATTTCTTGAGCTTTCCCTCTGTTTCATCATCATCCCTTTCCATTTTGAATTACGTGTTTCTGTCTGTCCTATGTATAAGAGGTTTAGCCGTGTACTTCTGAATACCCCTTCAAATTGGGTAATCCCAATCCACCTTGTTCTACTGGAAGAATCAGCTTATCCCACTTGACTCTTGCTGTCTTCCCCTCCAAGATAAAATATTTCAGCTTTATTAACTGCTCTCCACAACTTCTCCTCTGGTTAATAAAAATACGCCTGACCTATGTCACTAAAGGGACTAAAAACATTTTTACTGCTTGTATCTTACTATCCATATAACAGAGCTTCTAATTTCAATGTTTTTGAATTAACTTCAGTTTAATCTCTTTAAACATACCCTTAGCTGCCACACCAGAATCATTTCTGATCCATACTCCTAAGTACTTCATTTTATCATTTTCCCATAAATATGGATATTGCTGAACCAATTTGTGTGTGGGTACATAATTTACGGGTCTATATTAGAACATCAAATGCTCTAAAGAGCGAAAATGCAGGGCCTCAAAAGTGCTTTTTTCAAGATCGCAGTACAGTGAAGATCAGAATATTTGCCCTTTCCTTACTGTAGTGCGATCTCGGAATATATATTTAGCGGGTCCACTGGCTTTCTCTGCCGAGTTTGTGTCACACTGGGAGAGCTAGAATTAAGCTATTACTCAATGTGCAGCCATCTTAGAAGCCCCTGTCACCTGTATCTTCAACAGAAAATGGAATAATGTATGGTTTTGGATACTCAAAATGCCAGGGTCCCATCTTTCACTAATGGATATGAATACATCTCTCCATTTATTTATTTTTTTTATCCTAGGGCTATAATAGCAGTCAATATCACTTAGGTGCAATTATGAATATATGAGTGGTATCTTACTTCTGGTTATAAAGAGTCCTTTAACATAATGACATACATTGGACATGTTGTGGCTTGACAGAAGAGGATATAAATGAATATTTGAGAATTTTAATGTTTAATTTCACACATCTAGTTCCAGGAAAAAATTATGCAATCCTCTTTCACAAGATCTGTAAAGAGAAACCTACAGCTACAAAAGGAATAAATGAATACAGCAAATTGCAATAAATATGACCAGGTGCAGCTGAGAAACTTTTAAGTGGATTTTTGAGATCTCAAAGTACAGTGAAGTAACAGGTTGTCAAAGCAGCAAAACCTCACATAGAAGACATCATGGAGTACACAAGTCACACAGGTGAATCCACTGAAGAAAAGATACAGTGGAAGATCCTAGAACTAATCCAGAGTATACATATGATGATTTCAGACTGTGCTGTCTTATATGGAGCTGTGGAAGTCATGCCACCCCACTTCATCTTGAAACAAAAGGTAACCTACTTCAGAAAGTTCTCTCACATTGATACCCAATGGCATTTGGCTCGCACACAACTTCTCAAAATATGCACAGTATTATTTTTCTACACACAGATTACTTGTACAGCCAAACTATCCTGGAGAATACAAAGTATGGAGGATACAACACCAGAACATGCAACAAGCATGCTGAAACAGAGGGAGCTTAACACTAGTAAGAAGAGTGGACAGACTGATGTATTAAAAAAGGCAAGCATTATTGGACAAAGACACTGTCAGGCATCCATGAGCATATGACAGTAAACATGTAGTACCTCTGTGATTAAATCCAGGCATTATAATGTAAGAAATATGCATTACATTTATGCCAAACATAGATTTTTGGGTAAGTCCAAGTGTTACGGTTTAATTCAACACAGGTCAAGGACCTATGACCACCGTACTTCACTGTGTGAATGCTTATAAATCTAGCTAAATGAAAACATTACAGCAACACAGACTGGGCTATGGAAAATATTTAAGACAAGTAAAGGATAGTAGCAGCAACATAACAGGAGACAAATCTGAGTGTGAGCTCAATGCAGCAGACAAAATCATGGGCATTCTGTGTGTTGTGAACTTGCCATAACTTAACGTGATAGTGATGGAGTTCATATCCACTGAGGATACACACTTTCTGTTCAGCATCAACAACCCACAGTAAGATTTTTAAAAAAATGTGTAAACTTAACAGTTAAGCAATTCAGTGAGGCACCTGGGAATAAAAGACTGCTGAAGTGCTGCAATTTCAGCTTAATGGAACTGTGGATGCCCTACATAAGACTTGATAAAATGTTGAAGGGTTTACCTTTACATCGTCGATCCCAATATGGGCGAAACGACTTCCGCGAATACCGAAGTGCAAACATCTCCAACGTCGATTTCCAAATAAGCGAACAACAAAACCTTGCCCCTTTATGACCCATGGTAGCAATGGTGTGAAGGTGTGACGCAGCCGGAAATGTCGAATGTCGAACTATTTTCGACATTTAAAATTTTTCGCGGTTTTGGTTCACTTGAGTCGATTAAGTGGCCGGTCGACGAATTGTGATCAACGATATAAAGGTAAACCTGTTGAAGACCAGTGATGCTGCAATCAACAAGCAAACGCACTTTGAAAGGAATGTATTCTTGACAAATTTATTGCATGTTTACTATACAATAAGACATATTGGATGGTGTAAATTATGTAAGCAAAGGTCACTAAGGCAACTGATGAGGGGCAAACTGTGCATATTCCCTACCTAGATTTGGCTAAGGCATTTGATATAGTACCCCACTTGGGCACTGTCAACAAACTGACAGAACGAGGTATAAACCCCTTTATAAAATGCTGGATAGGTAGCTGGCTCACTGACAGGACCCAGGAAGTTAGACTCAGTAAATCTACCTCCATATAGAGGCCAGTCACCAGTGGAGTCCCCTAGTGTTCTATGCTAGGCCCATTCCTCTGGCATCTACTTATCAGATTTCAAAGCCAATGTCAAAGGCCTCTGGCTCATCAAGTTTGCAGATGACTGCAAACTGGAAGCAGTCATTGAATCCACGCAAGATAAGAACACCCTTCTAGAAGGCTAGTACAGACAAATGCTTGGTGCCAAAGCCATTGCTTAAAACTCAATACCAAGAAATGTTTTATAGTACTGTTTGGGATGAATGCTACCCTTGGTAACCACATACTTGATAAAACACCCTTAAAAGTTGATTCACTAGTTGGGGATCGGGAACTCGTACAGATAGTAACCTATCCTTCTACCAACGTGTCCAAGGTAGTAAAAAAATCATTCACTGGTGTTGAACTTATAAGCAAGAGCATGGCATGTAGTTCCAGACAGGTCATCATACCACTGTACACAGCCCTCATCAGGCCCATTATAAGAGTATAATGTCCCTTTGGTATGTACCTAACCAGACATGCAGCAACTGGAACATCCACAAGGTTGCTTACAAAAAGAATACAGGGAGCAAACAATGTCCTACACTGACTGCTTCAGAGCCCTGTCGCTTTCCTTGGAATCATACAGACTGCTGAGGCGTGATCATTACTTGACACACAAGGCATCCCTGGACCCTGTTTTGATTAATCTTTTTCACATCTGCAAAACAAACAGCATCAGAACTACTAGGTTAAGAAAAAGAAGTTGGGTACTCACAATAACGTTCCATGTTTGTAGTCCATCTCGCCCTTCATTCTTACATATGGGTTTGGAGCTGATCCTTGGCTCCGACTCAACCTATAGTGCACTGGTACAATCCCCAGATCTTGTTTGCTGCTAAACTACAGAAAGACAGAACTAAGGTTATCCAGAAAGAACAACAATAATGAAAAGTCTCCACCCTACCAAAGGTAAAACTATCCTGTCTCCAGATCCTTCCAGGACAGGGGTAGGTAGGTGGGTTCATAAGAATGAAGGGCGAGATGGACTACAAACATGGAACATTATGGTGAGTACATAACTTCTTCATGTTCTGTAGTCCTATCCTGCCTTCATTCTTACATATGGGACAGCGTTCCTAGTACCTTATACTTGGGTGGCTCACAGGGAAAATACTCCTGAGTACCGTGGAACCAAAGGAGGCTCTACCCCTTGAGGTCAGGTCCAATTTGTAATGAGTAATAAAGGTATGAGGGTAGCCCAGGTTGCTGCTGCATGAATACTGTCAATTGGGACTCTGGCTTGGAAGGCAGCAGATGTAGACGGGATTGTGTAGAATGAGCCTTAATCTTGAATGGTAGAGTTTTTCCATTGGAGGAAATGAAGGAAATGCAGCTCGAAATCCAATTCGATAGGCTCACTTTAGAGACTGGCAGACCTAGTCTAGAATCAGAAAAGGATATGAACAATTGGTCTGACTTTCTGAGTTCCTTAGTCCTGTGAAGGTAGAACCCTAACTGCCTGTGAACATCCAACTGATGAAATTTGTATTCTGCTGCATAAGAATGATTCGGGAAAAACACAGGTAATTCTATGGTTTGGTTCAAATTAGTGTGAGAGCAAACTTTAGGGATAAAGGAAGGATTTGTACGAACAGAAAGTCTGTCTTTGTGGAAAATCAAATAAGGAGGCTTGATAGACAGTGCTTGTAACTCTGATACTCGTCTAGCTGATGTGAAGGCTACTACAAACAAGGTCTTCCAAGACAGAAATTTCAATAGGCACGAATGAGCGGGTTCGAAAGGCGGTGAAGTTAGTTTGGACAAAAGAAAGTTTAGATCCCAGGGAGATACTGATTCCTGAAAAGGGGGTCTCAGCAAAGTAGCACCCTTAAGGAAGGTTCTACACAATCTGTTGGACATCAGGTTAGATTCATGTTGACCCAAATGAAAATTAGATATCACTGCCAATTGGACCCTAATCGTGGCAGCAGCAGATCCCTGATGGAAAAGTTCAGACAAAAATTCTAAAACCATAAGGATGGATGCAGTGTAAGGATCTACATTCCTTTCTTCAGCCCAGATAAAAACCCTTTGCCATTTGCTAGTGTACAACTTCCTAGTAGAAGGTTTATGTGAAGACGTGAGGATGTGGGTCACAGCAGGTGAAAAATCATGAAGCCTGACTAGGGATGGAACTGGAGCAGCCATGCTGTCAAGTTGAGGGTGTGACAGGAATGAAGGGAGCTTGACATGTGTCAAGAGGTCTGGCACTGGGTCCAGAGTCCATGGATCGTCTAGGCCTGAGAAAGGGAAACCAAATCTGGTGAGGCCAGTAAGGAGTGATGAGAATCATTTTGCTTCTCAATAACTTTGCTTTCTGAATCACTTTGAATATGAGAGGAAAGGGAGGGAAAGCGTAAAGGAGTCCCAGGGGCCAATCGTGAACAAGTGCATCTCTCAGTGGCTCCCCCAGAGGGGGGATAAGGGAGAAGTATCTGCTGCATTTGGAGTTGATCGAACTGGTGAAGAGATCGCAGCAAGGCTGTCCCCATTTGCCGAAGATCTGTTCTGCTATTTCCTGATTCAGAGACCACTCGTGAGGCATCAAGATTGCCCTGTTGAGCTTGTCTGCTATCACATTGGTTGTCCCTGAGATGTGCATTGCCACTAGAATGTGTTGGGAAGAAATTGCCCACTTCCAAACATGAAGGGCCTCTCAACAAAGGGGGTAAGATCTGGTTCCTCCTTGCTTGTTGAGATACCATAGCACTGACATGTTGTCTGATTGGATTGCTATCGTCCCTGGAGGAAGAAAGTCGTGAAGTGCTTGCAACGCTAGAAGCACTGCTCTCATCTCTAGAACACGGATATGCAGGTGAGCCTCCTGATCTTGCCATGTGCCTTAGACAGTCCTGCCTAGATAATGCCCCCCCACCCTCTCTCTGTGGCATCCGTGGTCACAGTAGCAATGGATTGGCGAGGAAGGAATGGACTTGCCTGTTAGTTGGTCGGCTTGAATCCACCAATTAAGGTACTTTTTGCAAGACTTGTTATGATGATGTGGTGAGATTAGAGGCAGTTGTTGAAAGGACCACTGGGAAGATAGAAGCCACTGGAGAATTTTCATATGTAATCTGGCTACAGGGACTAACGTTATGGCAGAGGTCATGGTTCCTAAGAGTTTCAGCACTGTCTTTGCCTTGACTTTTTGTAGAGGAAGCAACCTGAAAATTTGTTATCTGAGGTTTTGAATTCTTTCTGCAAGTAGATGAGCTAACATGGTGACTGTCTATTTCTGTGCCTATAAAAGTCACAAATTGAGAGGGCGATAAGGCAGACTTTTCCCAATTTACTGTAATCCTCAGCTGGGAACAAAGCTGGATGGTGGAATCTCTGGTTTGTAGGAGTAGATGCCTGGTGGTGGTGGTCAGGAGCCAGTTGCCCAGGTATGGAAACACTTGGAATCCTAGATGTCTCAGGTGAGCTGTCACTACTGCCATACATTTGGTGAACACCCTGGGGTCTGTGGTGAGACCAAAGGGCAGAGCACAAAATTGGTAGTGACTGGCTCCCAGCCAAAAGTGTAAGTGACTCCTTAATGCTCTGTCCATTTTTATATGGTAGTACACATCTTAGAGGTCTATGGAGCACATCCAAGTGTCTTTCCCTAACAGAGGGAGTATAGACTACAATGTCACTATCCAGAACTTGTCTTCTTTACTGATTTGTTTAGTTTGCTGAGATCCAAAATGGGCCTCCAGTCCCCTCTACATTTTGGCACTAAAAAGAATCTGGAGTAAGTTCCAAATCCTATCTGGTCTGTGTGGACGGTTTGGATGACTCTCTTTGCAAGCAACTTTTGCACTTCTATAGTTGCTTGATCCCTGTGATTGGGTGGAACATCCAGGATCTTCTTGGGAGTGTGGGGCGGAAGAGAAAAGGGTATGGAGTAACCTCTGGTGATTATTTTGTACCCATTTGTCTTGGATGATGTTTAGCCTGGCTTCTGGATACAAAGATAGGCGACCCCCAACTGGCTCCAGAGAAGCACAGCTGGGCCCCACATCAGGACCGCTGATAGGGAAGGCCTCGAAACGAATCGCAGCCTCCCTCCAGGGGGGTGTTGGTAAAGGTAGACCTGAAAGGCTCCTCAAAATTACATAAGCATATCCAGGAGTGTCTGCTAAGGGAAACTGCTGAACCCACTACCTTGCTCGCTTCGTCGGTTGCATAAGAGATCAGCCTCATGGAGGAGTTCACAATGGAATTTAAGGAGGACAACTAAGCAGACACCTTCTCCGGGACTCCTTCAGTAGATGTAACTTGAAGAGCATCTCCTAACTCCTTGAGGAGATCTCTTTGGAGACTCATAAAATGTGTGAGATAGTTCAGTGATCTGAGTGTAAAAGCCGCTGAAGAAAAGATACACTTCCGTATCTATCCATCATTTGAGACTCCTTATTCGGTGGATGGACAGATGAAGTCTCTGCTAGCTCCTTCTTAGTGGCTGCCGCCACCACCATGGCATCCCCAGGCATGCCCTTGGACAAAAATATCTTTCTCTTTAGGAGCAGACAGAAATGTATTGGGTCTTCTTGGAACTGGCTCCATGGCATCAGGAGTCTCCCACACCTTCCGACTAACCAGGTCTAAAAGTTCATTGAAAGGTGGAGACACCCATAAGGCTGAAGGTTGGGACCCAAAAGCCTTCAGGTACACTGACTCCTCATCAGAAGGGGTGACAGTGGACCAGCCACCTCAATGCTTAAGGATCTCTAAGATGTCTACAAAGGAGACATCAGAGGACGACTTGGGGAACCCTTCTGACTCAAGGTCAGTGCCTGAAGTGATGGACTCATCCAGGGAGTTTAATGCTTCCTCTTGCATGTCCTCTTCCAAGGGGGCTCCTCAGAAGGGTACTCTGGGGAGGTCTCGGAAGACTGGGGGCCACCCAACGGGGGTTCCTGAGGCTGTGGGTCTCTGCTGTTGAGAGAGTAGGTGCTGAGACTGAGGTTGCTGCTTGAGGAGGAGGAGTGTCGGTACCCTTGCATGGAGCTGATGAGCGAGACAGCACACTCCTCATCATCTTGAAAGCAGATCTCTCTGACTCCGAAGACAGCCCCGGTTCCAAGGAAATGGAGGTAGTCATTGGCTTCAGAGTGATTGGCTCCAAGAAGGATGTAGGTTCTGATCTCACCCTAGCCAATGCACCGAGAGACTCAGAACCGAGGAGGTTCGGGTCCAAGTGTCCCTGTCGGCGCCAACCAGTGGCTTCGGCTCCTAGACATCATGGATGGTGCCGAAGGTGTCGGAGCGGAACTCAGCTCTGAGACAGCCATGAGGGGAGCTGGAACTGAGGGTTCCACAACAAGTGGCACCAAAACCTCTGGCTGCGAAGGCCCGACTCAGCTTGGAGGAGGAACCACAACAGGAAAGATGGACTCAGGTGGCTCCAGAACTGACTGGGTCAGAGCCAACAACAATTTGGGCAAGGCAGATGATGTAAGGAGTCTAAGCACTACTCTCTCCACATCTTCCTCTGACAGACTCTTGGAGGATCTGGATGACAGGGTAGGAGATCTGAAGCTTGGGGAGACCGACAAAGGATCTCTGGACCGGCTCCAATGTAATTTTTTAGTAGTCAGCTCCAAAAGGCTTGGGGCTGACACTGAAGTGCCAACATCGATAACCTCGACCAGCTCCAGTGACAGTGGAGCTGAGGAGGTAGAAGTCTTATCAAGTTTTGGCTGTTTCTGAGGAGGTTCCGATACACTAGTCAGTGCCACAGAATGCCTCTTGGCTGACTTAACCTTCTCTTTTTTGGAAGAATGCGATTTGGATGAAGAAGAACTCGCTAAGTCTTCCTTGAAGGAAGGCTTGAGGAGACCTTTCAAAATTAACTTGTTCTTCTGCTCCTGGAGAACTCTGGAGCTAAAGGAATGGCGGAATAAACATGTTTCCTGCAAATGAATGGCTCAGAGACAATATGCACTATTACTATGGCCATCCGTAATTGCCATCTTCTGGGAGCACTTTATAGATTTTTTGAAACCCGAAGGTTTGTGGTCTTTAGACTCTTTAGACATGTTGACGAGCTATGTAATAAATCAGATATCCAACAAGCAAAACGAGGACAAGGTCCTCTAACTTAAACGGCCTAGCCCTGAGGAAAATAAGAAATTAGCAGAGGACTAGGTCCTCTAACGTAAATGGACCTAGCTAGATAGGCTAAGTCATAGGAAAAGGCCAGAAACTAGTAGCAGGCAAAGAAATAGCAAACATTGCACGCAAGCTACATTTTCTAAATTAGAAAACCAAGGCCCAAAATGTGGACCCAGAGAGAAAACTCTAACAAGACTAGCAACAAACACTGCACACAATATATATGTATATATAAAGTGAGAAAACAAGGTCCTATGAAAAATCAATGTTAATAAGAAACTAGCACTACACACTATCTAGTAATAAGATAACTAGCTATAGAAAACAGTAAAGTGATAATAATACAAAAAGTTTAAACTTAGCAACAGCCAAGCAAGAAGCACTTTTGAACTTGTAGATGCGGCAATTGAGATCTGGGGATTGTACTAGTGCACTATGGGATACTTACCTAGCCACGAGCCAACTAAGAGACTTTGAGCAGTTGGAGCAGAGGATTGGCTCCGAACCCATACGCAAGAATGAAGGCGAGATATACAGAACATCCTAAATTTTGTTTGCAACATAAATAGAAGATGAGAGATATATGGTTCCCATTCTCTGGAAGAGGATCCCCATACTATTTAAATGCAACTTGGACCAGTAGATGGATAATCAGAAATTCGCCCTTGGTCTGGCTCCTATGTCTCTGATGGAGAGAGGCAGTCAGTAAATCACCCCTATAAATCAAATATAAATCAAATTTGTGGGTTATATTTGAGTTGCATGGCTAGGCATTTTAAGGACACTACAGCTTGTTAGCTTAGTATACACCTATAAACCTAAGTGCTGAGTGCATCCAGTGGAAGTATTCAGTTCATTTATTGAAAACAATTAAGAAATTCAGAGACTGCGATTTCAAATGTGCAATGGTAGAATCTTCTAAGAATGCGTAGATGGACTTTACTATGGTATCTAAACCAAGAAAGTTGAGTGACAGTTTGATTATTAAGAAAACAGTGATATAAGCCAGCATCCAAAGCACAATATTTTAGAGGAGTTTTTCAATGTACTGCTGGACACCAAACTATTATCTTTCAAACAGCCCTTAGAAGATCCTGATTAACAATAGCTATGATTCCCAAGCTTCAACAGAAGAATGGAGTTCTAGCTCTGTGAAGCCACTGACAAGATCACCCCCCTCTGAGAAATTGAGTGCCTCAGGGAAAAATGCTCATTTCTAGAGGCCACTACTAGACAAGCATCCCTTTCTTGTACAGAAAGTTATTACCTTAAGCTCCTTCTTTAGATTTCACTTCAAGAGCTACTTATCTAAAAATATGAAAACATGTCTCAGACCCATCATTTTCTCCAAGGTCTTCAGGGCTAGAATCAGTGCTCTCCACTCTCAATGGATAATGTGTGCTACCCCCTTGAGGACAGAGAAACCAATCTCTGTGCACCAGCAAAAGAGCTAAACTGATCTCTCTAGACCATTAACAAAGCACCATTCAAACTCTGCAATGTGAACAGCTGCAGAAAGGCAAGACCCAGCAAAACATCAGTAGGGATGGTTTACCACTCCATGGTCAACAATTAGGGTCTAAGAACTAAAAAAAGGTATGTGAGGACATAGTGGCCTGTACAACTACCACCTTACAGTCCACTTCAACACATGCATACCCAAGTAAGCAAAAGCACCATGTAGAGAATACCCACCAATTAAGCCAACACTTACAAAACACTTTGCACTTGGAGACTTCACTGCATCCTCAGCCAAGAAGTTTGACTTTTGAGCCTTCTCCAAGGGCAGAAAATTACAAACAATGGTATATTCGCCTCCATTCTGATAAAGGACTTACTCTTGGCTGTAGTCAGGGTGCACTTTTCCCAATCTATGGTGACCCCTGCAGGTTGCACTCCTGGAACAGTCCACATCAGGGCTGCCTCTAGGGAATGCCTTGAAAGAGTTACCAGAAACTAGTCAGCCAAACAATGGAATAATAGCAGACCCTTCTCCTGCAAGGCTTAAGTCATCATAAGCACTATACAAAAAACTACAGCTGCTGAGGAAACCCAAACAGAAACCCTTGTACTAGAAGTACTGCCCACCCAACATGAACTAGAGGAGTCTCCTCTGTGAACCTCCAGATCCTGGTGTACAGTGAACCTTTTATTCTATCTCATGACACCATCTAGGCTCCTCACTGCAGAAAGAATATGATACTCTAAGTGGCCCTATGTAGTGCAGGGGCCTAGACAAGGATGGAAGTCATCCATCCACTTTGGGACCAAAGACAGTCCAAAGCAGAAGCTTTCTTCCTCCTCCCACACTATCTCTTTTGAGAAGTACAGGCTAAACTTGTCCTAGAAGCTCTACTAAAAGAGTAATATGGCAGTGAAGCTCTTTCTGGAGGGGAAGACCTGTAAGCTTCAAGTTGCTTACAAAACTGACTAGTCTAGAAATGTCACTTGTCTTCTGTGATGACTTCCCAAACTGTAGTGAACTCAGAAAATTATCCCAAACTATGAGCACTTCCACAATAGTAATAGGATGTCAGCCTAGTGGTAGAGTCGGCTATGTAGCTGATTTCACTGGATCCGGAAGATGCAAGACTATGTTACACTTAAAGGCCTTTCTCAGAAATGGAAGGGACTTCTTAATCTTTTGGTCAGGGTCTGACTTACCACACTGGAAGAGGAGGATGTAGGAGGGTAGGTTGACAGAGGCCATTCAAAGAAATCAGGGATTGCTTTCTCTTCAAGAGTCTCAAATTATTTCCCAAGTGAATTGACTAATCTCCTACAACATGAGCATCAAGGGTCTTGTTTCTGTGCCTCTGTCTGCCAAGCCATCCTGTGTGGCACACCTGGCCAAATTATTCACAAAGTTGAAGATACCACACAACATGTGATATCCTATGGAAGAAGGTAAGGATAGCGGCTCCTGAACATCTTCCCTGACCCCAGAATCAGTGAGATCTTTAAGCTTCTTTAATACCCCAATCAAATACAACACAGAATACTTCCCTGACACCCCAAGTCACCCATAAATGTTAGTGACAAAAACCTATGATAGGTAGCATGCTTAAATATCAGCACAGACACAGACCAACAGTAAGCTGCAGACTGTGGTAATAAATACTTTTGTTAGACAACAAATTTTTACTATAATCATAGAATACTTCATTACTAAGCTAGGTTTAAGGGTGGCCTGTATGACTTATTACTTTTTAGATATAATTACTTATTTAGTACAAGATATAACAGGATGGACAAATATTTTGTTATCAGACAAGGTACTATATAAATGCTCCTGGTTTTGTTCTAGGTAATACCACAGCCAGATATTTTTACTGCCTCTTAGCGGAGACATTTTATAAAGAATCTCAGATTTTCTATCAGGCCACCTGGCATACATGTATTTTACTTCAAAATAAACTGTGACTAACTCTTATTACTTTCTTGAGTGTATGTAAACTATGTTGCATAGACTGTGTTAATGTATAATGTAGCCCCTCCTTTAATCAGACATGCTCATTGCCATTAGTTTCTCCACTATAGATTTTTTTAATAAGTGGTGCCAGGGTTTGCAATGCTGTCTCAAAAGGTTCTCTGCTACTGTTACCCAATGGACTACTCATGCAGAGTTTTGCCAAAAGTTCACCGTCTTCCCACATCACAGATATGTAAATAGGTGAAATGGTAAACCTCTACATTGTTCAAGAGTGTGTGTGTGTGTGTGTGTCTACATAGGCATGCATCATGCAATGTACTCAGATCCTAACCAGAAATGGCTGTGTCTTCTTCTCACTGAGTGCAGAATAGGATGCATCTTCCCATGAAACTACAAAGAAAAAAAACAGATACTGGAAAATAAATGAAAAATAATTAAAAATTTGGATTTTAGGCAAGGGTGTAGAATCTCCATTCAACAGCACAAAAAAGTGAGGAAGATGACCTGGATAAATATGAAGGCAAGTATAATGGATAGCAGGTAAATGGTACCTCATGACTGGTACTTATAATTAGGTGAATGAAAAGTTCATTGTAAAGTAGCATATGCAGCACCTTGCAAACAAGAGTAAATGAGCTGACAAAGCCAGAGAAGATCAGTTATTTGTTCTAATCAGTGACCATCTCACCTATCATTAATGGTACTTTCTGTGCTTAATTACCAAAATGGCCACAGGTAATGACATTCAAGCAAGCCACTGTCCAGCACACAAACTCACCGCATATACTTCCCCTACTTTCCCCAGCTCCCCATTTTTGTATGTTGCATGACAATACATAACACAGGGTGCAGTGGATGGATTTATTCTTCCACAAACACATCTGTCCCCAAAATTTCAACTTACAGAAACATGCACATGGAAGCCCAGCTGGGAAATTTGATTTTCACTGAGTACTCCATCTCTGGGACCATTACTGGCCACAAGAACACTGGCTCAGAAATGCTGCTTAACAAATGCATGCCACTTTCAACTACAGCAGAACAGGCCATTACATCACAGTGGCTGAGGAGAGGTAATTCCAGGAGGACCATGCTCTCATTACTGTGCTAGTACTACAAACCCAACAACAATACGCAATATCCTCACTCATTGAATGGCTTTAGTCCTTACTTATGCTGTCAACTATTTGACTCTGCTCCTTAGCAGACAGACAGGGTGATTTTTCAATAACGTACACATTGTTCTGTCAGTACTACACCCCTACACAAATATTCACACTCATTTTACTACGTGTAGTATTCTAATAATGCAGTTTGCACGCACACAAAATTCTGCTATGCACATTAAACACTACAATGACTATGATTTCAGTTTTGAAAAAGATAATCCCCATCTTATACTGTCATTGAAGTATTCACTCTTGCAAGCTATAGTATCACCAACTACAGTGTCACCAACTTGGAAGATTAGCTTTACTAAAGGGGCAAGAAAAATGCAATAAAAGAAAATAAATGCATTAAGAAAAAGTCAAATATATTAATACATTCATAATGAAATATGGTGTGTAAATTGTGTACAGAACTAAAGCACATGTAATCATTTATTAATTTATTTCCATTTGTTTACCGGGAAGTCCACTGGACCTAGTTGAGCCCATTTTCAGTGGAGGCCCGGGGAAAAAAGCTCCACATGAATTAAACAATACAGATATGAGATAACAAATACAGAGAATTTACAGTCAAAATACATAAATAGTGTAAGCACAACAGTACAGAGTATTACATGTGGAATACACATTTACATTGAATGGTACTATTAGCTGTATTAATGAGGTTTCTACAAATGAGAAATCAGTTATTTGATTATAACCTCTTGAAGGACAGTAGGATAAGCAGCAGATAAGTTAGAAAGGTGGGACACTTGTACATGTAATCAGTTATTGTAAGAGATGAAGAAGTTATCGAGGTGTAGAGATAGAATAAGGTATGAGGTATAGAGGAAGGAGTCAGGGTTTAGAGTGTGTTATATTGGCACATGTGATAGCCAGAGAGAAGTGAGGTGTTGTCTGAGGGACGTCTTAAAGAGAGGTGGATTGCTGATGGCTCTGACTGAAGGTGGTTGGGTATTCCAATGTTTTGAGACAGTAAAATAGCAAAGCATCTGACCAGCTGTGAGATGTGGTTTTTCAACTTTGAGTAGCGGTTTGTTTTCAGATCCAAAAGTTCTGTTTGGGTGATACGGAGTGAATAAAGGAGAGAAAGAGAGAAGGGCAACTTGATAGTTTATATATAAATTTATGTGCATTAGTTAACTGTAGATAAGTCATACGATGTGTTAATTCAAGCCAGTTTAATTGACAAAGAGATGCATGGTGGTAGGCTGAAAGTTTAGCATTTGTTGCATATTTAGCAATCATATTGTAGCGTGAGGTAAGTTTGGTTTTCAGGGGAGGACTGGATGTTGGTAAGGATAGGGGCTCCATATAATAAAGATGGTAGCAGAAAGGATGAGGCTAGAGCCTTTTTAGGAGTGATGTTAAGGAAATAGTTGAGTCTATAGAGGATACCTAATTGTTGATATATATATATATATTTTTTTATATTACTGTGGATATGGAGGTCAAATGTTAGCTTTTCATCTAAGATAACACCTAGCAGCTTAGTATTTGGAACAACTTCAATTATAGTGTTGCCTTGGGAGTGAACAGAGAATCCATTCTTGTTAAGGGGGTAGGTTTTTTGGGGGTGAATATTAAGAGTTTAGTTTTATTAGGATTTAGAGCAAGGTGATTATTGGACATTCAGATTTCGGTTGATGTAAAGGCATTTTGGGTAAGACGTTGCAACTCAGACATGGATTTAGCAGTGCAGATGATTGTAGAATCATTTGCATATTGGATGACCGGGCTTTGAGTAAGAGTGGTGTGGACATTATTAATGAATATGGTAAAAAGAATGGGGCCCAGTATGGATCCTTGGGGTATCCCTGTTGTGTTAAGGAAATGTGAGAAGGAATGCTGCCTGTTGCTGAGATAGAGAACCAATTTAGAATTGAGGGTGAGATGCCCAAGTTGGTGAGTTTGCTGAGAAGAAGGGGATGGGATACCATATCAAAGGCCTTAGAGAGGTCAAAGAATAGTGAGGAGACAATGTGTCCAGCATCACAGGCCCTATTTACTGTGTCCATAAAAGAAATGAGAGCGGTGCTAGTACTGTAAACTGACCTGAAACCTTGCTGAGTAGGAGAAATTATTTGGTTTAGAACCAGATGATAAAGACGCTGAATATGAATACATTTTTCTAATATTTTAGAGATGGGAGAGAGAATAGCAATGGATCAGAAATTGGAGATGTCAGAGTTATTGCCACCTTTATGAAGTGGAAGAAGATGAGCTTTTTTCCAGACAAGTGGTACTAGGGACTCCTGGATAGATCTGTTAAGGAGAATGTTAATAGGGTATGCAATGGAGCTTGCAGATAGTTAAGAATTATGCTGGTAAGTTGTCAGGTGCAATTGTAGAAGGTTTGAGTTTTTGAAGGAGTTTTTTTACGATAGAGGATGGTATAAGTGAGTGTGTAAAACTAGGCAGAGAAGAAGCTGAGGACTGAGGTGAAGATGGTTCCTCTGGGTTGGAGTTTATTTGAGGGAAGGTGGTGTTGAGCTTAACTGTGGTATCTACAAAATATGAGTTAAACAGTGAGGCTATCTCAATAGGTGTTTTGTCTGGATTAGGGCAAGTATTATTATTTGAGCCTGGATGAAGTAGGGAATTATCCCAGAATTTCTTTGGATTTTAAGAGATTATGTGGCAACAATGCTGATAATAAAGCTGTCTTAGACATACGCAAGCACAGAGAACATGCTAGATAATTCTGCCAAACTTAAATCTAAGCAAATGCACAGCAGTTTAATTACAGATTATATGGAAGCAAAGCAGTCACTATGTAAAACTAACTGGGTGAGATGTGCAGTGGAAAAACTGCAGATGGAATGTGGAAAGTTTTGAAAGAGAAATTGAGTGCAAAAAAAAAAAAATTCAAAAAATGAGATGGATATATTTTCATAAGAACAAGATATCTGATTAAGGTGAGAGACAAAAAATATAAGAAATGGAAGAGAGGTCGAACTACAACTTTGAAAAGTGAAATAAACAAGCTGGACAAACAGATTAAGCATAGTGTGAGACAAGATCAAGAAAAAAATGAAGAAAATGTATATAAAGATATTGAGCATAACAGGAAACCTTTTTATAGATACATATGATGTGGAAGGAGTAAAGACAAATTGATAAACTGTGTGCAGATTCTAAAATTGTTTCTCAGACACAACAGATTATAGATATATTTACAAAATCTTATGCAGAACAGTTTGGCTCCACAGAAGTGGTGATAAGTTGTCCTAGTGACATCCAGTTAACCCCAGATACTGGAATCAAAATGAGATAATATTGAAAAAGAACTGCACAAACTGGATCCAAACAAAGCACAGGGAGGAGACGGAATTAGTAACAATAACCTGAGAACACTTTTGCAAGAACTTACAGTGCCATTATATCTATCTATTATTCACCAAGTCAAACAAATATGGGGAGATTCCTCAAGATTGGAAACATGCGCTTATTAAACCTGTTTTTAAGGGAAAGGGGAATAGGACAAACCCACAATCATATAGACCCTTAAGTCTACTTCCATGTTGTGCAAAAATAATGGAAAAGGTAATATTAGATAAGTAATTGTCAGAACTGGCTAGGTTGAGACTTGAAACTATATCAGCATGCATATGTTGAAAACAGATCCATTACCACCTGTAACATGATGTTCTAGGACAATATAATAACAGCTATGAATGAAAAATTGTGATGTGATGTAATTTATATAGATTCAGCATTTGACAGGGTCATAAACAACACTAATCAATAAATTAGTACAAAATCGGTACTGAAGTACTCTCGATAAGATGGATAGCTGCATGGCTTACAAATAGGATATGGCAAGTATCATACAGCAACTGGACAGGCAAAATCCTTGGTTACAGTCAGGGTGTCCCACAGGGCTCTGTCTTAGGCCCTTACTTGTTTAGATTGTATCTTTCAGACCTACCTTTTTCATCTGAAGTGTTCTACAGTCTATATGCAGAAAACCTGAAATTGGGTAAACTGATTACATGTGTTACGGATAAGGCATGTCTGCAAAATAACTTGACTAAATTGACCATTTTTGCACAGGAGAATAATATGCTGATAAATACATAAAAAACTAAGCATATGAGATTTGGTAGGCATAAATTGAAAGGTGAATATTTAATACAGCACACAGTGATTGAAACTGTAGACTCAGTTAAGGACCTGGATATATGGGTAGATTCAGCTATGAATTTTTCTAATCATATCAACCAATTAGTTAATGATAGTTATATAACTATAAGTTGTATAAAAAGATTTATGAAGTCTATGAAATCAAAAATAATGAAGTAATTGTTTGTTAGTTACATCAGACCCAAACTTGAGTATGGAATAACAATATGGAAACCCTATAAGAAAACAAACATGAGTAAACTGGAAAGAGTACAGTGGAAATATACCAAGGGTATCCATGGATGTGAAAATTTAAGTTATTATGAAAGATTAAATTATCTCAACTTGTATAGTGTCTCTTAGATATTCAAGAGGAGATCTTATCCGGGTATATAGGGCATTTACTGACAACTACCTCTGGGAATGTTTGGGGTTAACAAAAAGTACTAGAGAATTATCAGACAACCTATGTAGGCAATTCTACAGACATGAGAAGTGTACTAATTGGTTCTCTGACAGAGTAGTTGATGCATGGAACAGACTACCAAATTACATTAAAGCAAGTACTAGTTTAGATATTTTTAAGAACAGCCTGGATACTTAAGGGAACAAGGGTTTTGGCAGGTTGGCAAACTAGAAGGGCATTAATGCCCATGCTTGAAATATTTGTATGAAAGTGCTGTTACTGTAAACAAAGCAATATCACAATAAAGAAAGTTGGGTAAAGACATTCTTAGGGCACAAATTTAGCAGTGGGCTGAGGAGGAAGTTTAAGAGTCAGTGGAACTAAATGCAGAAGGGGTGAAGCTTGTCAAAAGATTCAGTTTTAGCTGAATATAAATGTTGATTTATAACCGAACACCTTTCCGAATTATCAATAAGTAATGCCTCCCTTTCTACTAAGAATGGTGCATCGGTTAATTCTCTGGTGTGTGCTGTTGAACTTGGATAAAAACTGGAAGCAGTGACTGAAAAGTGAACACTTGTAAAAAAATAAAAAAAAAAGCAACATATTCATGCCTGCAAAACTGGTCATTTTCTTAGACAACCAATTAAATGTTTTAGTCAGTGTTACAGACAGTATCAAGTACAGACTCAAGTATGTGTAGTTAACATTTTTTCTGAAGGTAGCTATTGGTTCAGTAAGTTTTGCTTGAATTTACCAGTATGAGGAAATGTTTTCTATTTGCTTAATCATCGATGTGCTTTGCATAATTTTAAGTACAGTATTTCATGATTCAGATATAAATACCTGCAGCTGACTACTGAAGAATATCACAATTGTACAGAACTACGTCTTGCATTCAGACTGCTTTTGCTCAACTACAACATTAATAACATGGTTGTCTTATTTTAAGAAAGCTTAGTAACTGATACTGGAGTGCAGACCTGGTGTGATTAGTGGCGGCATAGAACCACAGAAGCAGGAATGGGCATTAGCACCGAAAAGGCATTTTTGACCCCCTGGAAATCACTCTGTGTGTGTAACAGCAAAGCAGTATAAGCCACGATTCAGCTGTAGTTGGTAAGATAACACTGCACCGAGAGTGCAAATGGTAGAATCTTAGCAGTACTGCTCACCACTTGTACAGTGTGAAGTTTACCTGGCTGTGGCAGCAGTCTGCATTTGACACATACTCGAGGCCATCCTGACTTACAGTACAAATACATATGAAAAATAAATCAGAAAAGCAGAGTACAATAAAATACAGAATTAAATCTTGAGATAAAGGATTATAATAACGCAAAGTCCAACAGCTGAGATGGTACAGAGTATACAAACACATAAACAGCCTTGTCCAATCAAAGTTAATAAAACAGATTTTACACTCAGGCAAAAGATAGAGCATTAAAGAAATCAAAAGGAGGTTGATGCTAAGGAATCAATACCAAGGAATGAAATGAATCATGCTGAAATTAGGCATCACTGACAGAAAACCAGTTCCTATAACATTAGTACCTCAGTGAAGAACATGAGCAAACCCCAGAAAATGGACTGACAACTATGAAATAAGCTATTAAGGGGCAAAAAGACATTAAACAATTCACCTACACCGACACATGTATGTCCACTAACAGGTAGTGACATCCACAGAAAAAATGAATAAATCAGATCACAAAAACAGTCAACAGATGAGCTTGAAGAGAGTGGATAAAGCTATTTGAAGGACCAATACACAAAGACAGCCATTCACTATTAAAGCTATGTGAAGTTTTGGTCTCTGCAAAAAAAAAGTACAGCTGCAGAAGTCCTACTTACCTATAACAGCAGATGTTCAAATTCCTCACTGTCTCATTGATGCAATGAGGCCTAGAATTTTGAAGAACTCTCTTCTTGATTACGCATCTAGAGGACAGAAATCCAGGAAAATGACCTTATAAGTCAGAACTTTGTCTTCTGCCAGGAAGGACATAGTTTTTACTATCTCTATCAAAAGCTACAGGAAAACAATTCATTGAGAGGATGTGATGAAGGACTTTTTTGAAGTTTCAGTCTGAAACCATTGTGGGGAAGGACAGATGCAACTTTGTCCAAGGACTTCAATCACCTGTAAACATAATCTGCATAAATCAGCAATTTGTCTAAATAACGAAAAATGCAGATGCCTAGGATTCTGCAATAGGCAACCACTGGACCCAGACACTTTGTAAACACTTGAGGTACAGAGGATAGCCCAAATGGTAAAGCAAATAAATAATAATGTAAGCCCAATACATCAAATCTTAAAAATTTCCTGGAACTGGCAGCAACAGTTATATAATCATAACCATCCTTGAGATCTACAGTCACCATGAAACAGTGGCCTGGGAGCAATGCTAGGACCGACTGTAAGGGGAGCATTTTTACAAAGGTTTTAGAATGGATAAATCATGGATGAGTCTCTGGGAGTGCACCTTTTTTGGTACAAAAATATTATGGAGTAAAATCATTTGCCTTTGTGCATCACAGATACTGGTTCTATGACCACTGCTTGTACCATATGATGGAGCACTGAAGGAAACAGCTCTGTCTGGTCTGAAAGGAGGAAGATTATCTATCCACTGCCAAATGTATCCTCTCTGAATCTTTCACAGAAACCATTTGTCTGAGACTACTTGCAATCAGGCTGCAGGGTTGACAGAGAGACTGGGGGAAGGAAGGAAGGAAGGCTGGATGGGAGTAGGGGTGCTCAATGACTTGGTATAATCATTCCTTTGCAGGGTGTTTATTCTTTCTTGGAAAGGAATCCCTCTTGCTTGGTTTTGAAGAATTATCCTCCTGCAATTTCCTTTTGGATCTCCAAATTTTGTTTGGCTAGGAATTTTGTTTGTTCTGACCCTTGAAGGAATATGCCTTGTTTGGGGAGAATCTGGGTACATGAAATATCCTAGACACCTTTCATTAATTTGCCTCCATCACCAACCTGTTTGAGAATCTGATGTAACAGGTGGCTCAAACACCGAGAACTTATAGGTTCATAGGGTGGTACTAAGCTATCAGCCCTAGGGCCTATACAAGGCTAGCCATAACAATTCCCTGGCTATTTCTTCCCACACTATTTACTTCCATGGAGCCTTGTCTGGCAGGGTGACTGACGTGATTCCCCAGGGCGAATTTCCTTTCTCCCATCCAATCGTCAAGGTTCCTTTTGAAGAGGGCCAAAGAGGCACTCTGCTTGACATGTATTGGCAGTCTATTCCAGAGTCTGGGGAGTCTCTGGGTCAGGAACCTATCCTGCCAGCATGTTTGGTTTATTGTGATCCCTGAAGCATGTGGCTCTGAGGGATTGGGATTTCTTTAAGTGTAGCATGTCCAACAGCTCAGGGTTTGACATGGCCTTGTATGTTAAGCAGAGATCACCTCTGAGTAGATGATATCAGACAGAGTATAGCTAGAGTTTTTTAAGGTGGTTAGCATAGGGCATCTGCTTTAGGCCTGTGATTGTTTTAGTGAGGTATTTCTGCGGCCTTTCCAGTTGTTGCAGATATCTTGACAGGTACATATCAAACGAGGCGTTGTATTCTATAATGGGTCAAATGAGGTATGAGTACAGTGGGACAATGACCTCCTTTTTTCTGGATGAAAAGGCCTTAGTGATGAGGTGTGCCACATAGAAGGATTTCCTGACTGTTGTGGCGATGTGGTTATCGAAAGTGAGACCACTGTCCACCTGTTTCCCTAAGTCTCTTATCACACTTTCCATGTTTAGTGTACTGCCACCTATGTGGTAATTCACGGGTACATGTTTTTTCCCCAAAGGGGATAACTATGCATTTCTTGCCATTGAGCTTGAGCCCATGGCTCTGGCACCAAGCATCTGTTTCTGTAAGGCCCGTTTGTAGAGTATCCACATCATTTGGGGATTCAATAATGGCTCCCAGTTTGCAGTCAGCTGTGAACTTTGTTAGCCAGAGTCCCTTAGTGTTGGCCTGTACTTCAGAGAAGTAGATGCCAAACAAAAGCGGTCCCAGGACTGAACCCTGAGGTACTCCACTTGTCTGGAGCTGGATTTGGAGTAAGCTACTTTTACAGTGTGGGTTCTGTCAGTAAGCCAGTTGGCAACCTATTGAGTGACGTAGAGTTTAATGCCCAGCTTAGTAAGTCTATCTATGATTCCAGATTGGGGGATGGTGTCAAAGGCCTTGGTGAGGTCCAGATAGGCTGTGTGGACTGCCTTACCCTCGTCCATGGCTCTGGAGACTGATTTGAATAAGTCAATAAGGTTCAGGAGACAAGATCAGCCCTTCACGAACACAAACTGGGTGGGGTCCAGTGTTTGAAGGTTGCCAATGTCTTTGTTTATAAGTTCCATGATAATACATTCCATGGCCTTGCAGATCAGGTTCATCAGACTGATGGGGCGGTAGTTCCCGGGATCCAAGGTGGAGCCCCCCTTGTGGAGTGGGATAACTGTAGCTGTGCGCCACTCAGTGGGCATGAAGTCAGAGGTGAGGCTATGATTAAACATGACACTTAGGTGAGGGGCCAGTTCATTCTGTAGTTCATGTAGTACACAGCCCGGGATGTCATCTGGTCCCATGGATGCTGTATTCTTAGCTTTGGAGAGTGCATTTTTTACCTGTGTGGCCGTTATTACTGGAATTTGGCAATCTTCCGGTATTGAGATGGGCCGTTTAGGGGGTGAAGTTGGCACTGAATTGATCTGCCAGGATATTGGCAATATCCTTGGGATCAGTACATTTAATGCCATTCTGTTGTATCTCAGAGCAGATCTGAGCATTGCCATTTAGATTCTTGACATAGTTATAGAATGCCATGTGGTTGTCTTTGGAATCTTTGGCAATTTTATTTTCGTAACTAGCTTTGGAGGATTTTATGAGGGATCTCAGTTTCTTACTGAGGCTGGTAAGGGAGTATTTTGTATCCTGGGATTTTCCTCTCTTCTGCAACAATTTCTTCCCTTTGTTGTAAAGTCTGTTTATGGTAGGGGACCACCAGATTGGCTACCTTTTTGTTCGAGGAGTGCATCTTGGTTCTATTTGGGATGGCACGATTCATGCATGAGTGGATGTGCTCATACTTAAAGGTACATTCAAAAGTTTGCTTTTAAATCAGCAGAAAAGTTTGGATTATGTAACCAACATATTGTCTTAATTCAACTGAAGTAGCAGCATGTCTAAAGACATTATCTGCACATTCACCACCATTTCTCAAAGCATGTTTTGAAACCTGAGTCAAATTAGAAACAATTTCATTCATATAAGACTTTAGCTCTGTAGGTAAGCATGCAGTAAAATCATCCAAACTGAATGCACACTATACACTAAATGTTCATACGTAGCCTTGATAATTTAACATTCTAAAGGCTAGATTACTAGAGAGAAACATCCTGTTGCCCTGAAGATCTAACCATTTCTTTATCAACGGGACTGGATTAGATGAAGTCAAGGAGTTTTTATTTGAACAGGAAGCTTGGGAGATCACAGCTAGGTAAGCACTTAAATAAAAAATTTAGACCTGTCAAATCCAACACTTTACTTTCTCTGAGCCATTTTAGAGATTGCTGGGATAGATACTAGTGTCTTGCAAGAAGCTTTATAAACATCTTCCAAGACAGAATCTTTAGTGTCATATTCCCTGCCTACACTCAAGCAAAAATATCACTAAATCTAGCAATCATTTTGGAAAAATTTAACACACTTGTTTGGACTTAAGTTCTGGTTCACCTTCCAAAGAATAAGAGTGACTGGACTCTGTCAACTAGGAAATCACCATTGCCATTAACAGATTCCTCCTCATTCTCTAAAACAGAAAGTTGCTGAGCCAAACTAGGACTAGAGTCATGTATGGGAAGAAAACCACCAGAATTAGCTGTCTGCAGAACAGTTAGCCAAGGAAGCCACATCAGCCTTATAAACTACCATTATCTGATCATTAGCTGTATGATGAAACTTCGGTTTCTTTTTCCTGTGAAATTTACTACTGGATAAAATATCTGGAGACAGAGTATTATGGCTAGCAGGGTTTTTTTTTTTTTTTTTGCCCTGGACTACTCCTGTACCTAAAAGCTTTGGTTCCCCTAAACCTGTGCCAGAAACTGGAACAGCTCTCAGAGGATATGTTTAAACACTTTCCATATCCCATGGGCCTCTATTACAGGAGGTTTAAGATATCACACAGTGAAAACCCTAGCTTGGCTAGGTTTTGTCTAGTAGTTAGTACTAATTGGTTTGTTTGTCTGACCTTTTTACTCTGAGTTTGATGTTAGCTGGGATATTTTGCAGACATCTTGGTGATTATGGACATCAGTTGGGTTTAAAACACCTGTGTTTCTGAAGTATAGCCAAACAGTCCATTATGCTGTGCTGACGAGGTCATAAGAAGGCCGAAACATGTATGTCCACAACTAGTGAGGTTTGGCTTTATTAGCCTGAATGTATTCACAAAGACGTAAGAAAAAGTGAAAAGTCATGGATATTCAGGAGCCATATAGCTGAAGCACAGGATGTCCTTAAGGGATAATTTGTATATATCCCATGGGCCTCTATTACAGGAGGTTTAAGGTGTCACACAAAGAAAACTCTAGCTTACCTAGGTTTTTCATGTAGTCCTTTCCATAGTGGCTGGGAAAGCCCCATTAGAGGGAGGCAGGATAAAAAGTAAATGGTTTGCAGGCTAAGTGGTTACCAACTATATGCAGAGGCACATTTTTTTCTAGGTGCAACCAGATTTGATTGGCGGGGAGTACCAGAGTTAGGATCCATCACATCAGCGGAAAGAACAGCAGCCAGAGTAATACGTTGACAGTACTAGATAATGTATCACAATAAGCACTTAATATTTCTAGTAATAAGTATGTTCCCTCACAACTAAACTCAGCCAAACTGTCCGATTATCACAAAAAAGTTTGAAATGTTTACAGAATTTTATTACAACTGACAGAAGTTAAAGAATTTCCAGTACACAAAGTCCAAACCACAAAGCAACCAATGTGTCAAACCAGTGTTAAAAATTAATGCCACACACTTTTATCCACATTAAACTGCCATAAAATAACATTTAATGGCAATTTAAACTATATTTTCTTGTCAGAAAAAGTAAGATCTCCACAGTACATTCCAACGGATCCTTTCAAGGTAAAATCAAAAGCCAATATTAAAATCACACAGAACACAGCCATAAATATAGTAAATAATGTATAAATGCTGAAAAATCCAAATCTTGCAATAATTTCCTGTCAAAAGATTAAAATAATGCAGAGTACAAACAGTAAACACAGGCCTGATAAGCCCAAGACAGCTCCTAGTGTCTAAAAGCACATACACACACTGCACTTCTGAGAGAAATACTGATTTATTTTATTTTATCTATCATTTGTTGACCGGGTTAGCCCCGCTAGGCTAGTAGCCTATTTTCAGGGAGACGCAAGGTGGTATTTATACTAATAGGGGAAATTTGACCACGGCATCAGGGAACTTCCTCTACTCTTTTTGATAGGTGACTTAGGATCTTTTACATCCACCTGAGCTATCACCAACTCATGCAGATGGGACCTGTGTTTAACACTTCATCAGAAGGATGGTACAGTCAGGAGTGCAGCATTTCCCCCGTAACTGCACTGCAGAGTCAGCAATCGAATGATCTTGTGTTGGACCAAAGTCAAGTGTGTTTCCTCTGTTGCACCACTGACACTGCTGAGCTCCACACATATCTAACCACATTAAACTGCTTTTCTGTTTATACTATGCTTTATTTTCATCTTTTAACAGGAAAATATTGCAGAACTTGGATTTTCCAGCAAACAAGCAGAAATTCCACACAGGAATTACTGAAGACACTGACAGAAACAAAATACTAAAATAAATACATTTTAAACAAATTAAAACAGAAAGAATAAATCTGAGAATAAAATGACAGGCAAGGTAACCCAAATGGGATTACAAGAGCAGCAAGTCGGAAAAATCAGCAATGGATTCTGTGAAGTCAGAAGACTATTCTTTGGATGGTAGAAAAAGACTGAACACACACTTCCTGTAATAGCTGCAGGCTTCCCTCTCAAGATATACTTGGCCAATCAGCTTTCATAGGGACAGAAAGGGAAGGGAGTCTGAGCTTTTGAAAGCTGGCCAGTACTGAGTTACCTTGGCAGATAATCGAAAATGCCACTGAAGTAGTGGGAATGCTGAACATCCGCTGTAGTACATATATAGCATGTTATCATCTTGTTTTAAGTGAATATCATATAAAAAGCTATACAATGGAGCACATTAAAATATCATACATAGTTCTAGAGTGTGCTCTGACTTTATAAACTCAAGCAATGAGGCCACAAATTGTGCACTGCACTAGATAACCTACTTAAGCTACGCCTTCTGTTTAAACTATGTGCACTGCACTAGATAACCTACTTAAGCTACGCCTTCTGTTTAAACTATTTGCATACTAATTCAGACTCACAAAGCAGACTTCATGGGTTAAGTTATACTTGCGCCTTTGCACTGGGCACTGGTGACCATCACTCCAGGAGCAGGATCATTTGGTGGCTGGATCTGGAGCTTATTTACTACATTGTCTACTTGTCACACAGTGGCAATACACTAAAAATGTGTCACAGCAGTAGGAATAAAGGAAAGATTGCGGAAGGTACTGCTCTTAGAGATAGTCTGTCCTTTTTGCCTGTAACATTTTCTAAACAACTCTATTCACATTAACTAGGCATTAAAATATGCAGTGAATAAGCATACCTGACAAGGGCTTGAAAAAAGGTAAGTCAAGGAAAGAAAATTGTGAAATGGTAAGGTAGAAATAGAAAAAATCTGGAATCAGTGTTTCTGACAAAGGGGATCCCTTAATAGCAGTGGGAAATAATACAAGACAGACAGAAGAATCAGTGGAGAGTAAAAATGGACACACTGGGTGCGTTTGGAATCTTTCAGGTTCTGAACTTTTTCCTCATTTAGAAGCTACCACTATTAGTGCTCTTCTCTGAAATGACATGCTATTCAACAGGTAATATAGATAGCATAAGTGCTTTTAAGATCAGAGATGGCAAAACACAAAATCTAAGTCAAACACTGCACAATGCTGATACATTCTACAATATGTCCTAAATTACATGAGACTTTAAAGTACGCTCTATACATAAATGAGAGGGGTCAGTTTAGGGGCTTACAGCCAGCTGCTAAATTCCAAGTAAAGGCAATAATCAGGCTCTGGTATCTCAGCTTACTAAGACTGTAACTTGTAATCTCAGATCTATAACTCTAGCCACACACACGATGGAATCAGATTTCATTAACATTTACCATCTTGATTTCTGAAATGGTGTTCTCACGAAACACCTCCATCTGGATGAAGATCCCATTGGGAAGCATGAAGTCAAACCATATTGCTTCAGCTACAACAGATGAATCCACCTCCCATAGATTGAACATTGGAACTGGTGACATTTCTAGATGTCAGCACTAGGACAGTCGCATGATCCTGGAATGAGAAAAAAAGATAAATGTTCATAAACAACTACAAACAAGCAAGTCTGGTGAGTCTGCTGCCCAACTAACACACATGCTGACTTGAAACTTAAATTGCTAACTATATAAAGAATAAACAGTAATGTGAGAGAACACAGATATTTATGTTTTCAGTGAAGCTCAAAATACACCTTGGGCCAAAAAGATCAAAGTTCAACCACTCTTATTATAAGCCACTGCCTGGTGCGGGTACAGTTTTTTTTTTTGTCTCATAAGTTAAGCTCCCCCATCAGCCAGTGAGCAAGCCAGGGTGATTAACTGACATCAGGCAGCTGTGATGTAGGTTTTACTACTACACTAGAACACATGCTGGAGCCAAGGCTCCTAAATCCAGACAGTGACAGTACTTGTGGGAGTACAGTTATAGACATCTGAATGTAAGGGGCTACCATCCCTGCATGCCTAGCTTAAGAAGGTGGGGGGAAAGGTAACTGAATCATCTCCTTGTAACAAGATATTGTCATACTGTGGTATACTACACTTCCTTCCTGTTAATATAAGGACATTGAGAAGAAACAATGATGAATGGCAAAGCGTGGGGTAAAATGCATTAATTCTGATGAAAAGCAGTTCAGAAACAGTTGTGTAACACAGGGAATGATGTTTGCAAAATGTATAGTATAAGTAACATATGTTAGCTCGTCAACAGTTTAAAAACATTCAAACAAGCAGTAAACAAAAACATTTCATGTTAATGGGATAGCTAACATTTTATTGCTTTTCGGGGAATGAAAGACCCCTCAAGAGATATTTTGGAAGAGCTTTTCTTTTTTTACTCTTTTGAATAACAGTACCAGAGGTGCACTATGTGAGCCTTGCAGCTACTTTTCTGATCCATATTAATAGATATACAAACACCTTGCAATAAAAACTAAAACCAGTTAGACATCTTTTAATAGCGTAATTTACTTATTTTATAACATTAGCATGCACATATGTACTATAGGGTATATATGGAAAGCTTCACAATAAGAAATGCCATCTATTTAACTAAATTCATGCTGGAATAGGAAAAAAATTCCCAGGTGGTGATAATGCTCCCACCCAACCACACTTTTGAAAAACAATGTCTCTGGCCATCAGATGCAAAGAGTACTGTCCCTAAACGAAGCAGCTACAGTACTGCTATCAAGATGTTGTAAGATACAGTTATTCATGGCAAATGATAAAAATTACCCTAGCTGCTTGTTTTTACCACCAGTAGTGGATGCAGGCAAAGTCAAAGGTGACCATATAGAACCTGGATACAGTAGTATGGCCAGTGCTTAAGTTTAGGACTGTAAGGAGGACTCTACTTCCACACAATGGTCAAATAAGATCTGTTAATGGGAAAGTAGTTAGGCAAAGTAATTACACATACTGGTGTTCAGGATATACGTTTTATTATTATTTATTTATTTTTTTTTTTTTTACAGAGGATGCTAGAAAACCTGCAACTCTATAGATGCTAGCACATGCACCCTCATCCTTTCTCAGGTATAAATGAGCTGATCTGCTTTCGACTAAGACTCAGGTATAGCAATGTAGTTAAAGTTGGGGATCACAAATGAGGTCTATCTGGTCATCTCAAGTATAACAGGCTTTATCTTCTTTCTTGCCAACCAGAAACAAAGGTGATTAGTATCTTTCAGTGCTACTAGTGCTATAATGAAACTCACTAATTAGACAAGTAAACACCTTAGTTTGTTGAACTGACCTGACAGAAACGCCAAACTTCTGCTGGAAAACACTGCACCATTTTTGCCTCACACCATAAAGTATGTTAACAATTAGTTCAAGGTTACAGGCTGTTTCAAAGTGAGATTCAAATCTTAATTTGATGAAACATATCAAGGCAAAACAGCCTTCATAAGAGTAGGCTGTTTTTTTAAAATAAAAGAAACCATATTTTGTTTCTGTGGGGTACAATGCATTCCACACCACTATGCAGTTGCCAGCACACAATCTAAACATAGGCAGTCAGATCCAAGATCAATGCATCAGTGTATAGAAAGACAACCTTTCCTAAAACAGCAGCTTTTGAGAATTGTAACACACCAATGCTATTGGCCCAAGCTTACTCTTTCTGTCTTACTCTAGAAGGCTTACATGTCTCCAATTACACTGTTAATTCCAGATTATGTACAGGCAATCTGATTCCTGCATAAACATGTTTCAATGACTCCATTGCAACTGCTACTCATGGTCTGCAATGTCTTACTACCTTACAATAAGGGGAAACAATTTTAATGAGGTGACAGAAACAGAGCAGTAGCTTTTCATACAAGAGTAACCACAGTATGGAACAAACTGCGGTTGCTCTAAGAACTGCATGCAACTTGTCATTATTTAAGTAGACAACTAGATAAATTCTTTGGGAACAAGGACTCCCATCAAATACCCATGGGATCCAGACTCATTGGTAACCTCTTCTGGGGTTTTGAGTCTATGTGCTATCATGAGGTAATGCTGTTACATGCCACCACACAAACATGCACAGGACAGGATAACACAGCAATTTAATGATGCATTGTACAATGGTACCACAAAGAAAAATACTGACTTAATTACCCTCAAGTATTCAGTCAAAAAATAAGAGATTCAATTTTCAACAAGTTCCCCTCATTAAAATGAGACCAAGTTTCATTTTAATTTACTGACAGGCAGCACATTCTACTACACTACAAAGAAGTAAATAGGATGAGAGGTAAAGGACTGACAAACCATAAATTTTACTTGCAGAAGGCTGGAAACTTTCATAAATATACCGAAACCATCAGATAAACACACTTGTTTCTGCAAATGATATGACAGGTGCATGGCAATGATTTTAGAACCTATGAATCATTATGTAGACATGGGAGCATCAAAACAGAAGTAAAGTACTAGATTGGGTATATCTATTTCTGGGACTGGTCATAACACATTCTGTGCTGGTGAGGTTAAAATAAAAGCAAATACGAGTGTATTAGGTGATGGAAGTAAAGGTTGAGATGTTAATCTGAGTACCAAACTTACAAGTCAGCTTGCATCTGTAGGTAAATATGGCCAAGGTAGTGGAGATGAAAACCAAGTACTTATTAATATATGCCTCAAATGTCATATATTAGGATAGCTCTCACTTTACCTCTAGTATCTCTATGAGAGGAAAGAGCAGTACTCTACATAACCAATACACCCATTCTGTTGCAAATTTTTTTAACATAGTATGTCATGCACAAACAGAAGGAACAGAAATATATTTAAGTGCACTATACTTGAACTTCTAGTGTCGAGTTAAACTATCTTGACTCACACTTTTTCTTACTTATCACACAGACTGTCGGAGTTTAGAGAGAAAAATATTAAGAGATTTGCTTCAAAACACTGGGAAGTTGGAGTTCCTAAATGATTACTGTAAGCTTGCTAGCTTCAAAGGATGTGCCTGTACCAAGTCCCAAACAGAGACAGCAGGTCACAGGCCCTATAAAGACAACCCAAAGCTGTATGCCACCACATCAGAACAATTGCATTACATGCTCATGACCCACCAGAAACAAACACAAAAAAATGTGGTAGTGTATGTAGACTCTATACAAGACAGACAGGGGAAAACACTACTCAGGTCAATTAATATTATGGAGAAGGAGAAGATCTCTGGGGGATAATTCTAAGATAAACATTTGACAACTATGCAACTTTAAAATTAAAGATGCTGGTTAGTTGTGTAGAAAAGGCCACCTTGACAGGTTTCAAGTGCAATAACTGGTATTTTTTTAATAATATTTTTACTGAATTATCATTTAAGACATATGCAAGCATACATTTACATAAAAGAAAAAACATTAATGTTCCCAGTTAAACATTATACATCACATATATTCTTTTGTATAATTATCATCAATCCAACATTACATAAATTGCTCAATCTTCTTCTTCCCTTAAAACTCACTCCTTCTCCAAAACATTATTATGAATGTATTATTCCCACAATCTCCTTTTTTGTATGTAATTTGCTCCTACACTTTTCTAAAGATCCCACTTTCAGTTATTTTATCTCTACTTCAATATTCAATACTTCAAATACAACTGGTTTAGACTGATTTCCATTTTCTAGTAATTGCTTTTTTGGCAGCCACCAGAATTAACTTAACAATGCCTTACTATATTGTAGGCAGTTCAGATCCTGTATCCTAGCACTAAAAAACACTTCCATTTGCTCACCAACCCAATATTTTTTTAGAGTAGTCTGTAGGGAATTTTTCAAGTCTGCCAACTTATTATTACCTCTTAAAACTTATGTTTCTCAATTACCTTTTTCTTCCCCATCCCATTAACATTTGCATCTACCGGAGGACAACAGCTTTGCATAGTCTGACTGGGGTATACAAATACGTATGCAAACACTTCTAAGCAAAACTTTTAAATCTTCTATACTTCGTTGAGTACAGGAGAGAGTTGATTATCCAAACATCAATTATCCGAAATGTCAGTTATCCAAACCAGCCTTCCAAAGTTTTCAGGTAGGAAAAAAATCATAAAGTTTGAATATGTAAACATTATACATATTGGCTTGAGCACTTTTTTTGCACTCGTAGCCAGCTTGTGTGCGAAAAATATTTTTTATTGTCCATTGGAA
This sequence comes from Protopterus annectens, assembly GCF_019279795.1. Classification (NCBI taxonomy): domain Eukaryota; kingdom Metazoa; phylum Chordata; order Ceratodontiformes; family Protopteridae; genus Protopterus; species Protopterus annectens. The sequence continues at coordinate 138,353,799 of NC_056734.1, forward strand.
TTGCTGAATGGTTGACAAGTGCATTTCTGCATGCAGAAAAAAACAAGATCTTAAAAGTTTTTTATTCACTTCAATTATATGTTTCATTATCCGAAACGTTTGATCATCCAAACTACCCTAGGTCCCAATTAGTTCAGATAATCGACTCTCTACTGTATTTGGGAGCCATACATATGTCCCTCTCATCGTTTCCTTGTGAATTACTCTATTCTCTCTGCCAGGTCTTTTCTAGTCTCCTCTGATTGATTCCTATAGTTATAGTACAATATTTTATATGTCCTACTAATTGCCCATTTTTAACAGCAGCCTTCATTCTAGATTTAACTAAAAAGTTTAACAGAACATGAATTTCACTTAAATTCCTCTATCCCTTTCATTTTTCCTATTCTCTGACATCAATCCCAGACAGGGAAGGTAGTCTCCAGCTTGATTTCCAGATGTCTTCTTGGCCTCTTCCCATTCTGTTACCGTGACCCTCTCTAGTTTTTTGCGCTCAGTACTTTGGTTACTTTGTCAGTAAATTCCAGTCCCTACTGCCTATTCTCTGTACTCCTCATTGCAGTCATCCTTATCATGAAAGCCTATATTCTCATGTTGGTTTAGTTCTTAGAATACTTTCTGCTACTTCATGAATATAATATTCTGCATGTCTGTTGTTATTCTCCTTAATGACCTGCAGCCAAATCCCACTCTCTCCTTATTTCTTGATATCCCCTCTGCTTCATCATCTTTTTCCATTTTGAATTAGAACCTTCTGTTTGTGTTGCATATATTTCTTAACTGTGTAGCTCTAAAATATCCCTTCAAACCAAGTAATCCTAAATTACCTTCTTCTATTGGAAGGATCAAGTTATCCCATTTGACCTTTGTCCTCTTCCCCTAAGAGATAAAATCCTTCAACTCTTAAGTCCACAACTTAAAACTAAAGGGACAAACAGTTTCACTGCTTGCATCCTGCTATCCATAAAAATACCTTCTAGTTTCTCAGTTTTTGTATTATATTTTCTTCAGTCTCTTCCCACAGATCTTTAGCTGCCATAACTACACCCTTCTTAACCCATACTCCTAAATAATTCATTTTATTGTGTCCTCAAAAATATTGGCATTTCTGAACCAATTAATTTGTTGATGCATAGTTTACGGCTATAGCCTTTATTTTATCTTCACTAATTTTAAAATGTTCCACAACACTGAGATACCTTTTTCTGTTTTTATCAGGTACAAAATAACATCTGTAAATCAAGCTAACTTTTCTTGATTACCATAGCAATTATATCCTTGGGTTACTGAGTCCCTTATTTTCTTTACCAATAGGTCTAAAATATAACACAAATAACAAAGGGGAAAGAGGATACCCCCGCCTGGTTTCTCTATTCAGGAACAACTTATCAGTGAGGAACCCCTCGCCCCAATTAATTTTTGCCTATGATCCCACATATATCCTCCTAATTAACCTTATTATTGTATCAGGAATGCAAATGTTTTCAATACCCTACTCATAAAATTCCAGCTTACTCTGTCCAGTACTTTCTCTGCATCAAGATCCCCAAAACAGCAATATTTTCTTACATTCTGCTTCTATCTGGATCACTGTTCTATTAACGCTGTCAAATGTTGCCACACTTCCAAAAAACATACTGATCCATATCAATTTTGGCAACATTACCATTCTTTTAGCTATTACAGACAAGCACTTTATAATCATGGTTTAAAATTGAAGTAGGTCTAATATGAAGCTATGTCTGAAAGGTCTTTACCATCTTTAGATATTACAGCCACCACAGCTTTCTTCCAGGATGTTGGTGCTTCCCCTGCTTTTAAAACACTATTAAAAAAGTTATACACTTACCATAATGTTCCATCTGTGTTTTCCACTTTCATTTATCCTTGACATATGGGTTCGATTCTGATATCGGAACAGACTCGGCCGTTACTACAGCTCGCGCTGACCAAAAAACTCTCAAGCTTTACCTCTACCCATAATCCCTCTCTCCCAATTACCTCAAGTTTGCAGATTAAATACAGTGACAGATAAAGCCTGAATGGAAGCCATATGCGCTATGCCTTAAAGATTATCGTAAGACATAAATACATTATCCATTCCACCAAGAGTCTTCAATGGCCGGGGGATGGAAGGAGTGGAGCCGTGGATAAATAAAAATGGACAACATACATGGAACATTATGGTAAGTACATAACTTCTTTACCTGATACTGTCAATTTTCATTTTATCCTTGATATACGCGGCAGAGTCCCCAGCTACCTTAAACCTTGGGAGGACACAAGGATGGGTATTTCTGAGTACCACTGAACCAAAGGATGCTCTTCCCCCCCCTAGAGACCAAATCCAATTTGTAATGAGCAATAAAGGTTAAAGGTAAGGAGAAGCCCAAGTAGCTGCTGCAATACATCATCCATTGAAGCTATAGATTGGAAAATTGCTGTAGTGGCTACAGATCTTGTAGAACGTGCCTCAACAGGCCTAGGCAAATGAATTTTCTTTTTGTCATAGATAAAGAAAATACAATCCTTGAGCCATCTGACCAAGTCACCTTGCTGACTGGCCAATCAAACCTTGCACTTGAAAAGGAAACAAATAGTTAGTCAAATTGTTCATCTCTTTTGTCCTGTGAAGACAAAAGCATAGCTGTCTGTGAACATCTAACAAATGCAAACAGTAGACACATTTTTTTCAAAAGTTGGGAAAGAATGCTGGTAAATTAATAGTCTGATATTAGACTCTGACAATACTTTAGGTAGAATGGTGTGATTTGTTCTTAAAGATATTCTATCTTTGTGAAAAATCAGATAAGGAGGTTTACATGATAAGTCCGGAATTTCTGAAATTCTTCTAGCAAATCTTATTGCCACCAAAAATAATGTTTTCCCCTGACAAGTATTTTAGATCACAGTCTACAGATGGTTCAAAGGGAGAACGCACGATGGTTTGCAACACTAGGTTTAGCTCCCAAGGTAGAGTAGGATCAGTTCCAGCCACAGTGTTCTTTTCAAAAATGACTTATAAAGTCTATGAGAAGCCAAGGAATGTTCTTCCAAATCATCATGGAAATTTGAAACAGCTGCTAGCTGTATTCAGATGGTAGAAGGGGAAGCTCCTGCATTGAAAAGACAGGCTAAGAACTCTAAAATATTATTAACAGACATGGAAAAGGTGTTGATATCCCCTGTCACAAGCTGAGACGGTAAATTCCTTCCACTTACTATTATATAGTTTCCTGGTGAAAGGTTTATGAGAAGCTAGGAGAATTTGGCGTACTGGGGAAGAAAGGTTAAGATACTAGTGGAACTGAAGGAACCGTGCTGTCACAGCCTGAGGATCACAATATCTAGGTGAACTAGCCCAAATGGATGGAATGTCTGGAGCTGGGTCCAGAGTCCATGGTCATTGAATTAGATAAGGCCAAAGAAAGGGGAACCATATCTGTTGAGGCTAAAATGGAGCAATGAGGATTCCTCTGCTCTTCAGCCTGAATGTTTTCTGTAAAAACTTTGGAATTTGAGATACTGGGAGAAAGGCATACAGGAGTCCTGGAGGGCCAAGTGTGGCGAAGAGCATCTCCTGGTGACTTCCCTGGAGGGGGAATCGGGTAAAAGTAGTAGTTGCTGCACTTGTTGTTTAGGGGAGAGGAGAACAAGTCGCAGCAAGGCTGGCCCCACTGATGGGAATTTTTTTTCAGACACTTCAGGACTGACAGACCACTCATGAGGCTGAAGGATACATCTGGTCAATTTGTCTGCTATCACACTGGCACTCCCCAGAATATGCACTGATATCAGAAAGCAGTTGGAAGAGATTTGGTTCCTCCCTGTTTGTTGATGTACTGAAGTACTGATATATTCTCTCTTTGAATCGCGACTGTTCCTACAGGAACAGCAGTTTGAAAGGCTGGCAATGCTAAAAGCACCACTCAGCTCCAGAACACTGATATGCAAGTTGGCCTCTAAGGGGGACCAAGTGCCGTGGACAGTCTTGCCCAGAAAATGCCCCCCCCACCACCATCGTCTGGGAGGTGTCCATGGTTACTATGGCCTTGGGTTTTGTAAGAATGAAGGAATGGCCCAGGAGAATTTCTTTGGAGTGAATCCACCAAGCTACATCCTTTCTGCAATGATTGGCTCCCAGCCAGAAGTGGAGGAACTTTCTGGAGCATTTATTCATTTTTATGTGGTAATGCACAGATCAAGCACATCCAGCTATGGATGTACCACGACCATCCAGAATTTCATTTGCCAAGCTGATTTTTTTCAACACACACATCCAAAATTGGTCTCCAGTCCATGGTCTTTTGGTACTAAAAAGAATCTTGAGCAAATTCTGGATATTCTCTGGACTGGTGGGACTTCCTGAATGACTCTTGTCTAGAAATTTTTGAATTTCTATAACTGTTGGTTTTCCACTGACTGGGTGGAACACTTTTTTTTTGCATATGGGGTAAAGATGGGAAAAGGGTGTGGAATAACCTCTGATTATAATCTGCTGCACCCAAGAATCTGTTGTTATATTTAGCCAGGCATTTAGGTGCAAGGATAAGCATCCCCTGACTGCCTCCAGAGGAAGACAATTGGGACTTATTTCAGGAACGCAGAAAGGACTTACCTGGGAAGAAGTCTCTGAAGCCTTGGTTCTGCGGCCCACCTCTGCCGCATGGATGGTGTCTTCCACTGTAGTTCCCCCCTTTGTCCCGGGGGGGGGGTGCCTCCATGTGCGTCTTGGAAAGGCCCTTGGGACTTTCTGAATCACATCTTTTCACCACTCTGATTCCTAGACAAGGATCTTTGGGGGGATAGGTCAGCAGAAAGAGTCTTACCATTCCTCTCACACCTGAATAATGTCTCTATAACTTTTGGGCCAAACAGAGACGATCTGTCAAAAGGTGCATTGAAGAATGAAGACTTAAATGGTTCCAGAAAGTCACATAATAGGTGCATCTAGGTGTCTCTCTTTATGGCTACACCTAAATCTGCCACTCTGGTGGTCCCTTTGGCTGCATGCGTAATAAGCCTCATGGATGAGTTTGACACAGACTCCAAGGTAGTCAACTGGGAAACAGCCTTCTCTTGGATTCCCCTCAGTAACAGCTTGATCAGATTCCTTTGAAGTCTGGTGAAATGTGCCAGAGAATTCAAAGACCTTAAAGTGAAATCAATGAAGTGTAAACCCGCTTCCCAAATCAATCCATCACCCGAGGCTGTCTGCTGGGTGGGTGGATGGATTAACTCACTTCAGCAAGTTCCTTTTTCATGGCAGCCACTACAACCTTGGCATCTAACACTAAACATTTAACCCAGAATTGTTTATCCTCAGGTGCAGATAAAAATTTTGTCTGGTCTCTTGGGGGTGGGTTCAATAGTGTCTGGAGCCTTCCACACCTGCTGAGAAATCAAATGAGTTCATCCACAGGCAGAGTCACCCATGAGCTACATGGGAAAGTACAGAAAGGAGGACGGGTTTTAGGACTTCCAATCACCCCTCTGATTCAAAATTTCCTGGATGTCTCCAATGGAGACATCTTCAAGGGTGACTTTGGGGGCCCTTCCTCATCATCAGAATCAGTGTATTCCGTGATTGATTCCTGAGAGGAATTTAAGTGTTTCCTCTTGCACTTCTCATGATGAACCTTCTCAGGGGGACAATCTATATCTGAGATTCCTAAGGTTTTGGTACTTGCTGCTCCAGTGGAGAGACAGGTCAAATAACTGTCATGAGGAAAATATCTGCTCCAAGGTGGAAGGGGCCGACTGAGTTACTGTAAGAGACAAGGCCCTCTCTATTGCCTTGAAGGCTGGCCCCCTCCAAAGAGGGAAGGGAGCCCAGAATTGAGATAGACTGCCTCGGAATCGTGGCCACTCCCCGATCCAAAGAAACAGCCCCGGAGATAGATGCCGGAAACAACTTGAACCATGCTGGACTCCAAGGTAACGGCTATGAAAAAATTGGAGTCGACCACTGCCCCTCACAGACAACAGGATACATACAGCCCCAGGTGGTCCCCAGCTCCAACATATGAACAACTCAGGAAAATAAGGGATTCCAAAGAGAGAGATCTCCTGAACGAATACAATTGGTGTTGGACGGCTTGGTGCTGTAAACTCTGAAGCCTCAGAGGAGATCACAGGAGGAGTGGTTTAGAGGGGCAAATGAAGGTTTGGCTCCTGAACCCATAGGGGCCAGACACCCACAACATTTTATTCACCAGTCTCTCCACATCGAGCTCGTAATGCTTTTGGTGGAACGTACTGACAGAGAGGGTGATTTATCTCTGGTAACTCACCCACAAAAGCTCAATAGATGGGAAGTAACCAGCCCTGGGTAAAGATTCATTTCGCCATATATGAAAAATCTACAGAGAAGTAGTTGGCATTGATGTAGAACCAGAAGGGAAATTTTCTTACGCTGAAGCTATTGGCGTCAAGGGTTTTAACATAGGAATGGTGGTTGGTGCTGGTGATTTTCCTGGTACAGAAGTCCTAGAGTTAGAGTCCTTTGGCATCGAGGAACTTTTTGGAGTCAAGGATCTCCGCTTTTTGCCCCTATACAAAGAGAAGGATGAAGAAGGGGAAGAAATATCGGTTTTACTTTTGTCTACAGCAGATATGACCTCTCCAAAAGTGAATGGAATCAAGCCTTTTAAATCAGCTTGTTTCTACTCTCAGTAAGGGCCTTGTGGCTAAAACAATGGCAAATACTGCAATCCTCCTGTAAATGCACAGGACCCAAACAATATACACACAAAATATGCAAATCAGAAAGATGCATCTTATGGCTGCACTTCTGGCATTTTGTTAAGCCAGAAGGGGCCTTAGTTTTCTTAACCATAATAAAAAAAGGGCTGGAAGCACGCACACATACAACACTCTCATGAAAGGGAGATAGACAAACACTCTCAACAAGAAAAAACAGAAGGAAGGGAGACTTTTTAAAAGGCAATAACTATCAATGATGATAGTTAAAGAAAACACCAAAGTATACAGAAGAAAACCATCAATGAAGATAGCAGAGAATACACCAGATTGTATGGAAATGGTGTATTCTCTGCTCTCTCTAAATAAAAGGTAGAGAAATAGCGAAAGGGAATAAACACTGAACAAGGGAAAAAACTTTAAAAATATAGGTAAATAGAAGAAACTATCCCAAAAAAGCAAACTATGCTCAAGAGCTCTGGTGAATGTGCGTGTCTGGAAAAAGCGGCAAACAAGATCTGAGGCAATTGGGAGAGAGGGATTACGGTAGAGGTGAAGTGAGTTTTTTTTTGTCAGCATGAGCTGTAGTAACCCATATGTCAAGGATAAAATGAAAATTTATATCAGATCAAAACATTTCAGATCTTTATCACCTTCTATCCTACTAGCTTCCAAACTTCCACAGCAATACCATCTATTCTTGGGCCATATTTGGTATACTTTTGACCAAACATATCTATATGGTAACAAAGGTGCACATTTAATAGAATAAGCATTTAACAAGAAGGCAACTGCCAATAATATAATAAAGTTAGTTTTAATGAATAAAACTCACAATAAAGTCTTTGATGGTCACCGTACAGCACATTCAGAATTTTCTACACAAATATCAGAAGAAATTTAATGAAAAAAGTATTACTGGCAATAATTCTGATGTGGCACTGTTAGAAACAAGTGGAAAATGAAAAAGAACAAGGGGTAGAGGTACTACTGGAGTGAAAGAAGAATGCAAACACACCTGAAAGGAGAAAGTATGGAAAGTTTGTTTTTCTTTTTTTTTTTGCAGTCAGGTATACCATACATGTAACAGTATAAACATGGTTCAAGAATTAGGACTGGGATACAGGTATATACTTGCACATCCATTTTCAGTAATTATGGTGTGTATAATATGCAGAGTTGCAAACATGCTTAGCCAACAAAAGTAGTTCTCTCTGCGGGCCTGTTCTGATTATATCAGTATCACTACTACGTCACTTATAATGAGAAACAAGACTGCATGTCTCAGTGTTCAGCAGGTCATCTAAGAACTAATCACAATACAAACGACATCAAGCTATTTTCTACTCTTTTTTTTGCAAAGATAACAAACGGGACTAGAAATACTCATAGATTTATGCAAAACAGCTGCGATGAGTAAGTTTGTTCTATAGGTCCAAACTCATTGCTCTGGATTTGTTGAATACGCCTTGGAGAAAAATGAAGAGGTATACAAGGCAAACAGGAGCAATTACTGACTTAACTGTATGGGTCTGGCAAAACACCAGATGGCATACTGTGTTCTCAAAGGACAGCATTTGGAAAATGCTTTCCATAAACAAACTTTGAACTGTTTGGGTGAAGAAGCATAGAACAACCTTCCTGATGACCTGAAATGCTCTCCACAAACTAGGGTAGTTACATTCTGGGCATACCATATCTTTATTGCCAAGCTCTCTGATGACGCGACTCCAAAGATGCAGCTCCCAGAATGAGATGTACGGCTCCTAGTGAAACCCAGAAAAAGGGTAAGTATTTTCACGAATTCAAGCTGATGGAATTAAGGACATGTTGCAAATCTCCATCAGACATATAGAAGCATGCTCATGAGTTCAAAATAACCCTCTCAGAGTCACTCAAGTAGACTTTTTGTGGGGCAATGGATGCCTTAAAGAGTAAAAATAAAGTACTACAAAAGCATAAACCAAAACTTTTTCACGTTAAAAGTAAATAAATTACCGAGGCAGTTTGATTGCAGACTACCAAAATTAAATTCACAAACAACGTGAAAAAATGCATGGAACATACAGACTTGCTGTCTTATACTTTATCAATATTTCATCAAGGAATGTCTATATAAAGTAATAACAGTAACATTTCTTGCTTTACCCTACCAGTTACTAAGCAATGCGCCTACATTATAGCATCTACTGCAAGAAATGCTGCTCAAAGGTGCAGCAGGGCTTCTTTCTCTGAAATGCTGCAGTAAATTTAAAAGCTGTCGCTGATTCATTTAAAAGGTTGCATGATTTAACGGACGTGGATGAAAAGCAGTCATTCCAGTTTGATGTTATCTGCACTTGTCTGTTTTTGTTTACTCTGCAGCGCTCCTCTTATGTGCATCCAGCTATAGTCCTGTCATTACTTCAACAGAATTTCTGTTAAACCTTTTGTCTTTTTTTGGACAGCAAGTCCACACACAACCAAGAAAAAACAATACAGGAAATGAGTTCAGATTACATAGCATTTTGGGGCCAGATCTGCACCTGAGACTATATACTGACCTTACTTCTCTTAAGTACTCCTCAGAAATAAGTTACCACAGATACAAAGCACTCTTAGGCTGCTTTAAATTTGCAGTACCTGATGCCTACTTTCTCTTTCAACTTTCTAAATATTTTCTTTTTTTTTTTTAACCTGCACTGCTGTCAACAGGATACCACTACTGAGAAGAATCAGGGCAGAATATAAACCACAATTCAGAAACTAGACAATCTAATGAACATTTTGTGTAACATCCAGCAGCCACACCTATTCAAGAATCTTAATGGATAAACCTGTTGAATAAGCAAAGGAAAATACTACCAAACAGAACAAGTGCAGATAAAATTGATGCTAAAATGTTTAAGATGAAACTTATTTCAGAAAACAAGTCATTCTTAAAAAATAATTTTGATGATAAAATTTAAACTGCTGCAAAACCCATTACCTCTTCAGTTCCAAGCAAACCTTTAGAAACAATGAACTATCATGGTTGCCAGGCAGGCACCATAATACAAACTTGGAATCAAGATCGATTATTTATTTTATTTATTTATTTTATTTTACATTTGTTGACCGGGCTAGTCTAGCTGGAGACATGTCCATTTTCAGTAGAGGCCCGGGGAGAAAAGCTCCAAGAAATCATATGGAGTTAATACAAAGTTAAAATTGAAGTTATTACAGATATTATAAGAACAGTATTTATCGGAAATTTTATTTATTTATTTTTTTTACACAGGTAGTACAAATTAGAATACTCAGTGATTTTGTGAGAAGGTACAATATACATACATGTTATATGCAGTAATATTGTTTATTGACACAAAAGGAAGTTAATAAAGGATGTAGGGTGAGATATAGTGAAAATGAGAAGATTTAGTCGGGGTTAGTACAGGAGCAACGCAGTGATTATTGAGATATAGTTTTAGATTACTTTCAAAAAGTGAGAGAGAAGTCTGAGATGTGATTTCAGAGGGTAGTTTATTCCATAGTTTTCCAAAAGAGTTAGAGAACAAGGAGTCACCTGCTGAGTTGTTGGGTTTAGTAGTATTGATCAGCACTTTGTTTGAGAAGCATAGATTTTTGAGATTATTATAAGGTATAATGAGGCTAGAGTGTATTGGAGTGTTACTAGGTTGATACAGGGTCTTGTGGGCTATTGTGAGCTGGCGAAATTGAAGCTGGTTAAGAAATTCAAGCCAGTTTAATTATTTTAGATTTAAACAGTGATGGGTTCTGAAAGGAGTGCGTGTAGCAAATCTAGCAATATTATTATAGGATGCTGCTAGTTTATTGAGGTTGTTTTTAGAAAGATTGGTGTATATGGGAGAGGCGTAAAGAAGAGTGGATATTAGGTGAGTTCTGGCTATAGCGGTCCTAGCTCCTGGTGTAAGATAGGGTTTAATTCTGTAACAGGATCCCAGTTTTTTGTTAACTAATTTTATTGTGGTGTTTAGTGAGTATCAAAGTTAAGATTGTTGTCTATTGTTATTCCTAACAGTTTAGTGGTAGGGTCAGGAGAGATAAGAGTACTGTTGTTAGAAGTGAGATTGAAATGTAAAGAGGTGGACTTTCGGGATGGTGTGAAGAGTAGCAGTTTAGTTTTTTTAGGGTTTAGAAGGAGGCAGTGGTATGAGAACCATTGTTCTACAGTGTTGAAAGCTTTTTGGGTAAGAGTCTGAAGTTCAGTTTGAGAAGTGGCTGAGCAGATTATGGTAGAGTCATCTGCGTACTGAATGAAGGTGGAGTATGGAATAGCTGTTTGCAGGTCATTAATGAAGATGGAAAATAAGAGTGGGCCTAATATGGAGCCCTGTGGGACACCAAGGGAGATAGAAAGGTGATTAGATAGTTTATTTTGCCAGAGTACAGCCTGGTGATGGTTTTCAAGGTAAGATGTAAACCAGTTCATAGATAGAGGATCAAGTGAAAGAGAATTTAGTGTAAGAAGGAGTAGTTGGTGATTAAACATGTCAAAAGCTTTGGATAAGTCAATGATGACTGCAGATGAAAGAACATGTTTGTTGCGGTTATTGTTGATGCAGTTTGTGAATGATAGCAAGGCCATGGTGGTACTATGGAAAGGTCTGAAACCATGTTGACAGTTAGCAAGTAGGTTGTTCTGGAGAAGGTGGTTAAGAAGTTGTTTATGGATGCATTTTTCAATACTTTTTGCAATTTTGCAATAGGGGATAGTAAAGCTATGGGTCGAAAGTTAGAAAAGTTATTGGAGTTCCCCCCTTTATGTAGTGGGATGATATGCAAAATTTTCCAGACAGATGGGACAGTTCCTTTGCTTATGGATCTATTTATCAGAATAGAAATGGAATAGGGAATGGCTTTAGCTCCTTTTTGCAAGAATTCTGCTGGGAGTTTGTCAGCTGAGGGGGTGGTAGGTTTTAACTTTTGGAGAAGGGAGGAAATGTAGGAAGTAGACACTGGTTGTAGGTGAAATAGAGGGGTGGATATGTAGAAGTGGGCAGGTTAGAGGTATCAGGAGATAGGTGGCTAGCTAGAGTTTGGATGGTGTCTGTGAAGAAAGAGTTAAAGGCATTTGCTGTTTGTGTGGGATTCTCAGGGTTTGAGCCTTGTGGGTTGGGTGTGATCAATTGACCTGGGAAAAGAAGATTGTTAATACTAGTCCAAAATTTTCTAGGTTCCTTGAAAGAGGTTTGTTGTAATTGGAGATAAAAGTTATTTTTGTGTAGGATGGCTTTTTTTGTACTGTTTCTATGTTCTCCAAATGTTTGGCAGTCTATAGGATTCCTAGTAGTATGCCATTTTGCCCAGGATTTATTTTGAAGTAGGATTTTTTTGTTTAGTATTGTTAGTGAGCCAAGGAGCTGGTTTAGCTTTGATTCTAATAGAGCGAGTTGGTGTGTGGTGGTCAAGGGTGGCTAAGAATGTAGAATTAAAGTATTCCACTGCTTTGTTTAGAGGGAGAGTTTTTAATGGTGGCCAATTACATCGTTTCAGTTCTGTTTGGAAAAGTTCTGGGTTAAATTGTTTTTTTGAGCGTATTGTTCTGAAAGTGTTCGGGAATATTATGTTGGTTTTATGTCTGATAATATACATTAGTGAATGGTCACTTAGGTCATCTGGAAGGGTTCCTGTTATGTAGGTTTGCTGAGGAGTATTAGTAAGTATCCAATCCAAGGTACTTTCTTTGTTATTGAGTCTATTGGTTCTGGTAGGGCAGTTTATAAGTTGTGAGAAGACATATAGGTTGATATAGGTGGTGGGATTTATATTAGTACAGGAATTCCAATCTATTATTAAAGTCCCCAAGGACTATGGTTTCTTGGGGGAGATTAATAGAAAGCCAGTTAAGGATATACTCAAGTGTATTAATGTTATTTCCTGGGTGAAGATACACACAGATGATATTTATGGCTTTACATGTGTTGACCTGAGGTTTGGAGATAACTTACCTTTGGACAATAGTGCAGAAATAATTAAGATTTATAGTGCCGACTTTTTTGGAAGTATGGTCAAGTCTAATGATATTGTAACCAGGTGGGGTGATTTTATTGTCTATAATGGTAGGTTTTAGCCATGTTTCTGATAAACATAGGATATCAATTAGGTGAACCTGTAGGAGGGCGTGAACTTGAGCAATTTTACTACGTATATTAGGATGTGCTATAGAGAGTGTGTTGGCAGGTTTGGCAGTTGATAGGGTCATAGTTTTGTCTTGGTTGTTGTTTGCAGTGGTAAGGGGATAGTTAGAGCCAGAGATTGGATGAATGTCTCCATCTAATAGTGAGTGGGGGAGTGTTAAAGGTTTAGGCTGTTGAGGCTTACAATAAAAGTCAAATAATTTTCTAGTTTTTAGGTTAGTGAACTTAATGTGTGCTAATCTATGATATTTGGCTAGTAGGTAGCTGGGTTTGAAAATGAGGTTTAGGAGGTTTCGGGAGAAAGGTATTGTTGGTGTTGAGGTGTGTTTGGATGAGAAGGGAAGGGTATAGTGGAGTGAATATTCATAGGAGGTAAAAAGATGGGTGGTGGCTAGAGGAGGTAGGAGAAAGACCCAAATTAATAAATGTAATTTGTGGGGGATGATTAACATAGACATTTTAAAGGTTGGTGAGGTGAGAGAGAGATGGGAGGTAGGTATTAAAAGCACTTAAGAGATATAGTAGTAGGTTGGGTATTAGAGCAAAGAGGGATGAGAGGTAGGTATAGGTGGGTGGGTTGTAAAAAAGGGGGTTGGGAGTGTTAAGGATGTGTTTTGTATGATAGGAGTAGGTATAGAGGGGTGTGTCCTTTAGGGGAATAAATGTAGGAGTACTGGGGTGGGTGGGATTTGGTGGCAGGTAGGGGAGTGGAGTGAGCCCGAAGGGCGAACGGAGCAGGTAGAGACAAGAGAGTAGTCTGTCAAGGAAGGCAATCAGTGAAGTATGAGAAATTCAGCAGGTAAGTCTGGTAGATCTGGGAGTTGGAGTGGGAGAGTGTGGAAGTCAAGAGGCTAGTAAGAAGAGATTCAGGCCATTAGATGAGTAGCAGGTGATTAAGGATACCTTAGGACAAGGAGAGATGGTGAAAAAAGTCTGCAGAAAACTGGGGACAGAGTACTAGAGGTACGATTAACAAAGGGGTAGGAAATTAATATACAAAAGCTTATAATGAGATGCCACCTAGTGGCCAGTCACTTAATTGCAAGAGATAGGTCTCCTACAGGAGATGGCAAGCTAAAGTGAGAGTTGGGGATGGACCAGATAGTAAAAGAGAGGATATAAGTTGGAAGTAGGGGTTATTTAAAGAAATAAATGGGGGGGTTTGGCTGCTGGCTAACCTGACTTGGAAGCTTGACTAACCTAGCAGAAGCTTAATACATTTGTATAGTTGCATATTACTCTTAGCTGTAACCATACATACTTTCACTGCCTTATAAGAAGGGAAATGTCTCTCAGGGAGCCGGTAGCTAATTCTTTAATTTGAACTAATTTCTGTGGCGTCCAGCAGGGTAAATTCAGATGTACGGTGCAAGGACAAACAGGAACACAAGGCTGGTAATATAGAGAAAGAAAGAAAAGGTAGTGAGCAGACAATAATACAACTAGAAAGCAGGTAAAGATATTTCTTAGACAAGGTAGCATTAGATGCTTCAGTAAAAGAATACTCTGTTAGTGTATCAGACTTCTAATGTACTCTAAACTACTCAAACACATACAGATAACTAGGATAAAAATGAGTTGCATTTGCAATTAAATAATATAATCCATTTACAAACAAACAAGAAATTACATAGTATATTGGAACTTCTATGACTCTAATACTTTCTTATAATACAGTCAGATAGCTAGGAAAAGGAGTAGCTTTGATTAAATAATACACTTACAAACTACTGTTTTAGGTACAGGACACTGTGCATTAGAGGTATCTAGTCCAGGATACTTTAAATACATAGACAAAAGTAATTTGGGGGTACTATAGTGGATTAGTCTTGGGACACTGTTTGGGTTAAGCCTAATATATTTGCCTATGGTTAGAAGTTGGCAATGATTTCATTTATTAGTTATTTGAATACATATTATTGTGGCTTTACTATTAATTTAATATAGGAAATATAAGGAAACTGTTGCGTTGGTAAAGGTATTAATTGGTACTATGCGTTATATTTAGTGTTTAGGTAAACATCTGCACTTAGAGAAAGGTAGAACCAAGTTATGTTTTCAACAGTGAAATCGGTTCTGCCATGTCTTCGTGCTCAACGCTCAATGTGATCAGCAAAATGCGGTAAGAAACAGTGATAAGTATAGGGTTAGTGTCAAATTCTATACAAAGTATAAGGGTTATTTCCACTCTGCACCTATAAGGGGTAATAACACTTTTTATAAGTTCAACGGTAGTAGAGCCACTTGGAGTCCCTGGTGCATGCCGCTTTGTAGACTCAACATATACAGCGCAGTGTGCTTTAGGGCAGTGTTAAGTTGAATAAATTAATGCCACACACAGGATTTCACTGTTTACAACTATGCAAAGCTGTAAGGTGATAATACAGCAATACTACCAGTTTAAGATAGACACAAGGGATTAGAGGAGAGGTAATATAATGTCTAGAATTCAATCCGCTTAAGATAACAGATTGTATACACTACAGGAGCTGCTAAAACAGCACCATGAGCACCACTCTTACACTGTATGAGAAATAATGGAGCAATTAGGCATGCGTCATTGGTTAACTACACTCTTCATGAAAATAAGGTCACATAAGTATCTAGGCACAGTTTTAAGGATTGTATCAGCTATACTGAGGATAACTTAAACACTAGTGAAATTAGATTAACTATGTGTATTTATTCATCCTTCTAAAGGCTCTAACGAGCTAAATTATATAGAGTAAAATCTGTAATGTGCGAGAGATAAGAAATGGTCCAGAGGACCTATTGATGTTACTTTTTAGACCACACAATAGGCTAACTGTGGACAGTAGTAGGGCAATAACCAACAACAGTAGGATATCTGGTTTCAGTCACACGTGCTCAACTCTATCTAGGTAAAGCATTTAATGAGAGAGTGTAGCCAGCAACAAGTCGCAGCACAGCAAACAGTTTAAAAGGATCAAACATACATTTTTCTCAATGAGCAAACATCGCAGCACAGTAAACAGTTTAAAAGGATAAAGCATAAATTCTTCTCAATGAGCAAACGAACCTCAAGATGCAGTCACATGTGCTCAACGATGTATAGGTATATGTGTTTGCAGTGACAGCTATGAGCACAATGTAGTATTAGCACAGCAACAGTTTAAATGTGTAAAATCATGTAAGCATTAGAAATGAACATTAACAAATGAGTATTAACAAAGCTGTGGTTAACTTACTGCAGGTTAAACGCCGAGGCAGGGAGCACAGATTACCCCTAATGCTTACTGAAATAGACTTAAGTGCATCATCTGCTATCAACTGAAACATGCAAAGCTGTTTCTGTAGCAAAAAAAATGCTCCTCTAAGCATGCAAAAGCAGCATTCCCAAAATGTACTGATTACTGTCAATGTTACAGATCTGTGTCTAGACTGCTGTTGTAGAGGGATGGTCCTCTGAACCAAAGAATTAAAACAGGGATGCTTTGCACCTCTGTCCATATAGTTATTTACTAGTCTACGCTCTCTCTGACTGCAGTCCTAAAGCTGTATAATCAGTACAGTGAAAATTATGGCAAGTCCAGTTATAAAACCTTATGATTTTAGAAGGTGAAACTGTTTAATTTTTATTTATTAACCAGGTAAGTGGCCTGGTCCTTTTCATCCACAATGTGGGCTAGATGGTATTTTTTTTTTCATGATTTCCTCACAAATATTCTAGAATGATTTCTCAATGAAGATTTCATTTACAAATACAACATACTTAAAAAGGCAAGACAATACAGTAATCAATTTAATAAGAAAATGAAGTTATGGATGCTCTTAAAAATCTGTTGTACAAACTGGTCAGTATTCTGTCAATATTTGTATGCAACAGCAAGGAAAATCCATCAGTAACATATTTAATAAATCTACTACAATGTTAATATCTCAGTTACTGGGCATACATTTCAAATGTCCACAACTTAGCAGATTCTACATTTTTACCTCACATTTTTGATCTGTTACTCAAAATTTGTGGTTTAAATGACAGACCAGTGAGGATTGCAGTTGCTACATAATGACAAACATTTGAGTTTGACTTCATATCCTTCAGAACATATATGCTTATCCAAAACCTATTCTAGAAAATAAAGTATTTGTGCAAGCAATTTTTAAAATGTCCATATTTTTGGGACTTTGTCCTCTATTATTGTTGGTGTTTATTTAACATTTGTTGACCGGGAAAGTCAGACTAGGACAGAGCCTATTTTCAGCAGAGGCCCAGGGAGAAACACTCCAGATGCATATCTTCAAAATTGTGTTGTCCTTGATGCTGTCACTTAAGAAGTTCAAGGGTATTAATTTGGGAGACAGGCTACCTGAGCTCCTATCCACAAAGATGCACTTAATTTAGACCCTTCAGACTTCACATCGGCAAATTTAACGTGCATATTTTGTAAAGATCTTGAAGGAATTCATTATCTTATTATTTAAACGATATGCTGAGGATCTAGTATATTAGTCTAAGGCAGTGGCAGCTGGTGACTTCAAATCAAAGGGGGGCTGCAGGAGACAGCTGAATGGGTGGGGTCAATGAGAATGGGTGTGGCCAACTATAAAGGGGAGGAGTTATGCTCAAAATCACAAAAACTAACTAAATACACTGCCCTGGGGTCCAATCAAGACAAAATGAAGTGTAGAAGAATAAAAATATTTCAATGCATTGGTTGCATGACAGCTTACTTAATATCTAGATGGAAACAAACAGGTTGTGAGGCATGAAAAAATAAATTACTTTTTAAATACATTAATGGAATGCCAGTCAACCCGCGGTGGTGGTGCTGCGGTAATGTTGTCGCCTCACATTAAGATGCTGTCCGGTTCGATTCTCAGCTAGAGCGTCTTCTGTGAAGAGACATGCGTGAATGGGCGTACCTTCATTAAAGGTTGTGTGTCAGGGCTGGTAACTCGGCACGTAAAAATCAACTACCAATCATTAGCGGTCCGGAGTTCCACTGTGGCGACCCCTAACCAGGAAAAGCTGAAAGACACAACAAAATGGAATGCCAGTCAAAATCAAGTATAAGAAAAACAAGCAGCACTCAACTCAAACCACTTCTTGCACTGCAGTTCTAATTATAATTTATATTCAGCTTTATTAAAGTACCAAGTAACATGCTGAAAGTAGAAATCTCGGATGCCCCCACTTGTAAAAATGTTTCTTATCCAACAAAAGACTTGCTGCCTGACAACTGTCTACTTGTTTCATGGGGAAAACATGATCAAAGTAAAAAATGAAAAGCAAACAAGAAATAAGATCAAGATACATTGCTTAAAAGGATTACTGTACAGGTTATGGACCACACGATTGGCATTCTATTTAGTTTACGGGTAAAGCCTGCAGAGATGACTGGAAGGCTCCAAGTGTAATGAGCTTCTTAAAATAATGTAATCTTGTCCTTTATTACAACTACTGTCATATGCATTTCAATACCCAAAGCTTATACATTATCTAGTTAAGTATTCTCTACATGGCAACAACAGAAAGGCTTTCAATGTTGGCAATTCTTTAACAGTATGCTTATTAAAGCTTACTTGCATCTTACGATCTCAGCCAAGCTTACTTGATGGTCATTAAAGTATTGCTAGTTAAACACAGAGCAACAGGCACTTTGAGTAATAAGCATAAATCAACAGTACAAAAAATATGACAGAAACTAGACCATTCTGCAAAAATCAAGGACAGATGAAAAGCCACTGTAGCACTTGTGTCTACCTTGGATGGGGGGGATACTCTGCACATTTACACTGCATAACTACTCCTTGCCTTGCTTCGACACATCCAGAGTCACTACATGGGGGAGTGGGGTACAACAAGTATGTCAATTTGAAATGTCTCTAGCTGACTGTGATGGCCCTGGCACATTCACATTTGTCATACCTCTCAACCTCAGAGCAAGAAATCTGGACAAAGCCATACAAAGAAGTGGGACAAAGGCCCAAAAATAAGGACAAATTTTAAATATTGCTCTTATAAACTTAAAAAGATAATAGAATAGGTCTTGCATTAGTATGAATTTTCTGAATGGTATGAAATCTGAAACTCAAATGTCTGTCATTTTCTAACGCCAGTCTTTAATGATTTGTCACAAATTTGCCAAAAAAACCCACAATTTTATGAAAAATGGACCAAAAATGTGATGTAAAAATATAAAATAGCCACACAATACAGCTGGGAACCTGTCAAAGAAGGGACACTTTAATATTAGTACTGCTAACTTGAGCAGCTGACAAAATAAAAGAATCTACATGCATTTCTGAAATAAAAGTAATCTATAACTCTGATTATTACAGTTATTTCTTAATTGTAAACCCTCCATTGTTTTCTTCCAAAACTGCTATTTTGCGGAGGGATTATTAGGGGGAAGAGTAACATTTTGAGCCAAAATCAGGGGCAGTTGAGAGGTTTGCCTATGCCTAATTCTATAAAGCAATTTATTTGCATGTACCTCTCACAACCTGTTAATGCAATAAATCTGGACAAGGCCAAATATATTGGGGGAACATATAAACAGTACTAAAACTTGCTCTTGTATAAACTGAGACAGTTGATAGAACAACAGGTCTTACTTTAGCATGCATTTTCTGAAGGTTATGAAGTCTGAAACTCAGTGTGTCATTATTTAGTGACTTAATTCCTAAATAATTTGCCAGAAAACCACAAATTTTATGAGGAACAAACCAAAAATAAGAAGCAAAAATCTATTCATTCTTTGAAAATCTGGACAGTTGGGAGGTATAGTTCAGCTGGGGCTGTCTTTAAGTTTGCCACCCTTCCCCCTCACAAAATCATGGTCGAATGGAGCCCTCCCCCTGCAGCCATTCCAATGATTCATTACTTGGCTATTTCACTCCATTTACCATAAACACTAATGTGCATACTGATTTACTTCCATGATGATTTGGCCTTCATTGGAAAGTTTTATTTTGCATTTTACAGCACAAACACTAAGACATCTGCTAAACAAACTTAGCATTAAAACTTCTCTGCCCTTGAAACTCTCATTCATTGAAACAGCATTGAAACCCACATTCAAAGAAAATACATTTTACCAGTGGCAGATAAAGATGAATTCTGGGCTGTTTTCAAATCAAAGGCCCCTTGCATATGAAACATACATGTGCTCTTTGATACACCTTCCTATTGTTTTGAACATTTTTCCAGTAAACTACGAAACAAAACGCATGCACAAATAACGACAAAACTGCCCAATTCAGAACATCTTTCCAGTAAACAATGAAACAAAATGCATGCACCCATAATGACAAAACTGCCCAGTTCAGAACATTTCCATCATAAAAGTCTACTCAAACTTCTACAGTCCACCATTATCAGTAAATATGCACAATTCTACAGTCCACCATTATCAGTAAATATGCACAATTCTACAGTCCACCATTATCAGTAAATATGCACAATCTCTGAAGTAAAACGTCATCTAAATAATTCCACATTAAATAAATCTGTAACTAATGAAGAGGTTGCTGCTAGCAAACACCTTTATGTTTCATAGTTTCATCGAAAAATAAAGTGTCTGATGCCTCTGAGGAATAAATTGCCTATATTACATTAAAAATGATAAGCTAGTAATATTGCAATAGGAAATGGATGGAAAACTGATAACAGGCTCATAGTTAGTATCTTAACTTTTTCAGTACGGCAGCATTCACCCCTTGTGGGAGTAGAACCAACAACCTTCTGCATCAAAAGCAAGTACACAACCTGTTGTGCTATTAACAATGCAAGCTGACTTAGCATAAGCAGCACTAAACTTCTCTTCCCCTGCAGCTCTCAGCTCCTTGTAAAATCTACTCAATACTCAACTGCATCTCAACTTCGCAGCACAAGAAATATGGAAAAAGCCAAATTTATTGGGGGGGGGGGGTCAAAAGCCCAAAAAAACAGGGACACTAAACATTGCTTGTATAATCTTGGAAAGTTGCTAGAATAAAATGCTGCGTTACCACCATACATTTTACTGCCAAGGTCCCTGTGCAAAAGAGTCAGAGCAACATACCACTATGCCAAATCACCTGCTTTGTAAAAGAAAAATGCTGTATTACCACCATACATTTTACTGCCAAGGTCCCTGTGCAAAACAGTCAGAGCAACATATCACTACACCAAATCAGCTGCTTTGTGAAAGAGCAGAAGACTGAAACTTAAATGGCTATTATTTAATGAATTCAGTTCTCACCATAGCTGTCAACCGCTTAGCACAAAACACCTGGACAAACCCAGTAATGAGGGAATACAGCCCTCAAACATATTCAGTGAATTCAGTTATTGCCATAGCTGTCAACCTTAGCACAAAAAACCTGGACACAGCCAATAATGGGGTAATACAGTTCCAAAACTAAGGACACATTTCAAATATTCATCTTATAAACTTAGAAAATTGCTAGAATAAAAGGTTGTGTTACTATGTATTTTCTGAAGAATATGAAGTCTGAAATTCAAATGCCTGTCAATTTTACTTCTGACGGAACAACAACAATTTTCAGCAGAGGCCCAGGGAGAAATACTGCAGACACATGTCTTTGTAAAATGGCAGAACACCAGAGCAAATCCACACAAACACAGGGATGAGATGCAGACTCCACAAAGAAGGCACCCCAGCCAAGAATTAAACCAGAAAACCTATAGCTGTGAGGCAACAATGCCACCACTGCACCATCAAATATGTAAGGAATTAAACATTCAGAAACCTGAAGTCTGAAATTCAAATGCCCGTCAATTTTATTTAACATTTGTTAATCAGGACAGTCTGACTTGGAACAAAAAAACAATTTTCAGCAGAGGCCCAGGAAGAAATAATGCAGACATGTCTTTGTAACATGGGAGGACACAAAAGCAAACCCACACAAACACAGGGAGAAGATGCAGACCCCACACAGAAGGCACCCCATCCAAGAATCAAACCTGAGAACCTGCAGCTGTGAGGCAACAATGCTACCACTGCACCATCAAATATCAAGCATTGCAACATTTAGAAACCACAGATATTATGAGGAACAGATCAGATGAAATATGAGGCACAAATCTGCAATTTTTTTCTTTACAAATGGTGGTGGGTAGGGAATTCAGGTCCTTAACACCTGCATACAAGGTACAGGGTTCAAGCCTGAGGTATTCCCCACCACACCACCATGAGTTTGTTCTAGCCACCAGTATATAGCAACTGGGGCATTTACACACACACAGACAGACACACAGACACACAGACACACACACACACACACACACACACACACACACACACACACACACACACACACACACACACACACCTCTTACCTGGAGCGATGTAGATCCCATCCCTTTGTGCCATTAAATCCATAGCTGTTAGTGCACTACAAACCTGCCTGCGCATTACGTCCGTTGGAGCACATCCACCACGCAAGATGTTCTTCCCCGGACGAGACTCCAGCCTGCTGACGTTGCAGTCCGAGTCCGATCCGTTTCCAGCGACAGTCTATGCAGTTACAACTGCATAGACTTCTGGGATCTCTACTCTTAAATGTTTCCCAGTCCGGACTGCTGCTGAAACGGTCTACGCATGCTCCAGACGGTCTCAGCAGCAGTCCGGACTAGTGCGCATGCGCGAAAGTCCGCAAATTTTAATTTTTTTTTTTTATCTTTTATTTTCTTTAATTTTTTTATTTTTACAGCTGGGGGGGGCTGCAGCCCAATAGCACAGGCCGCCCCTGGTCTAAGGTCAGTTATGGTTTTATTAAAGGTAGACCATGCTTTCTAATTCTTTCGCCATTATTTGAAAATTTTCAAGCAAGAGAGATTAAGGGTCATCTATTCACATTGAGGTCCTGGATCTAGGAAAAAGCCCTCACCTCCACATCACATGTCGGAGTTACACATAGTTTACTGAAACTAAAAGGCAAGCAGAATGCACATTACTGCACAGCAAAAAGCAGAAAACTTAACCAAATAGTGAAACATAAACATTAATTAATTGTTAATTTATGTATAATTAAGCAAGTTAATGAATGGAAAGTACAATGGGTGTAGCCAAATCAATAGTGTATTAAGCCCTGCCTCACAATTTCTTTAGAGAAACAAATAGCTTATATCAAGAAATAACTAGAGGTTCAATGCAAATTAATGTGTCATAGTACCCTTTGATAAGGGAAGAGCTTATACTAGAATGCAATGAAGAAGCATTATAAAACATGGTAAAAATAGCAGACAAAAGATGTGTCAATATAATTAGATACATTTAATTATGTCAGGATTGATTATAATGTATTAAGAGTCCAAAGGAAAGCACTCGATGCATGTTTGATACTGACAGGTAGTCACCGACATTATCCAATGAGTTATATTTATGTAAACATTTTTTTCCATTTATAAAGCAGTTACCACAGAAACCACTAAGGTGAAAAAAATATGAAAACTGTCAAAACATTTTTTCAGTCTCTTACATGCTATTTAGGAGAAATACATGTGTTTAATATCTAGGACACTTGTGTTTAAGCCCTAATGTTCTGCCTAACCTTCTTCTTCTTTCGGCTGCTCCCATTAGGGGTCACCACAGCAGATCACCTGTTTCCATTTCTTCCTGTCCTCTGCATCTTGCTCTGTCACACCAACCACCTGCATGTCCTCTCTCACCACATCCATAAACCTTATCTTAGGCCTTCCACTTTTCCTGTTACCTGGCAGCTTCATCCTTAGCATCTTTTTCCCAATATACTCTGCATCCCTCCTCAGCACATGTCCAAACCAATGTAATCTTGGCTCTCTGGCTTTGTCTCCAAACCTTCCAACTTGGGCTGACTCTCTATAATATACTTATTCCTAATCCTGTCCACCCTTGTCACAACCAGTGCAAATCTTAACATCTTTAACTCTGCTATGTTCAGCTCTGACTCCTGCCTTTTTGTCAATGCCACTGTCTCCAACCCATATAACATAGCTGGTCTCACTACCCTCTTGTAGACCTTTCCTTTCAGTCTTACTGGTACTAGTCTGTCACAAATCACTCCTGACACTCTTCTCCACCCACTCCATCCTGCCTGTACTCTCTTCTTCACCTCTCTTATGCACTCACCATTACTCTGAACTGTTGATCCCAAGTATTTAAACTCATCCACCTTCGCTAACTCTACTCACTGCATCCTCACCATTCCTCTATCCTCCCTCTCATTCACACACATATATTTCTGTCTTAGTCCTGCTGACCTTCATTCCTCTTCTCTCTAGAGCATATCTCCACCTCTGCAGAGCTTCCTCCACCTGTTCCCTACTCTCACTACAGATAATGTCATCTGCAAACATCATAGTCCACAGGGACTCCTGTCTGATCTCATCTGTCAACCTGTCCATCACCAAGCTCAGAGCTGATCCTTGATGTAATCCCACCTCCACCTTAAACGCATCTGTCACTCGCAACACAGACCTCACCGCTGTCACACTACCCTTGTACATATCCTGTATCACTCTTACATACTTCTCTGACACTCCCAACTTCCTCATACAATATTACCACTCCTCTCTAGGCATCCTATCAAATGCTTTCTCTAAGTCCACAAAGAGACAATGCAATTCCTTCTGACCTTCTCTGTATTTCTCCATCAACACTCTCAGAGCAAACATCGCATCTATAGTGCTCTTTCCTGGCATGAAACCATACTGCTGATCACTAATCATCACCTCCCTTCTTAACCTAGCTTCCACTACTCTTTCCCATAACTTCATGCTGTGACTGATCAGTTTAATCCCTCTGTAGTTACTACAGCTCTGCACATAACCCTTATTCTTAAAAATCGGTACCAAAACACTTTTTCTCCATTCCTGCCTAACCTGTATTACTGAAATTCTACATTCATTGCTCAAAAACTAGAATAAATGAATGATCTATACTGGAACCATTTCATCTAAAGCCCAGGCCAAAGGGAATAACGTTAAACACAGTATCAATCAATAGAGCAGCTCAGTAATGGGAAAGGGCACACAATAACCATCAATATGTCAGCTCTGCAATGGCTGAAATACAAAAGGTAAAGAAATACAGCTAAAAGGTAAACACTACCAACTGGAGTTGGGGGTGGGGACGCGTTTACACCTTAAGTTGTAAGACAGTAGACTAATATATAGAATCAACACAGTTTTACAATTTACTTACTGTATTTATTAAGTAGGATAGTGCAATGGGTAAAATTTGCACCTTTTTGGTAGTGTCCTGGGGTGAAAAGCTTTGTTTCACACAAACAAGTTAAGAGTATAAAGTTTTTCCTTACAGATAAAATCAAGGTACAACTGTGCACTATTTCAGGAACACTTGAGATTACATAAATTTAGTACAGATATCACAGTGCAGATACACCTGTTTTACATGTATTTGATGATAGACATACAAATCATGTGTGTATGAGCATGGATTGTAACTGAAAAGGGTCTAAGGAACAGCCCACCTACCTAGTTATCAGATGTAATAAACAGAAGAAAATGACCAAATGAGCTAAAGCTAACATTTCCACAGAACTGACTAGTCCATCATCCCAAGAAATGATTTAGAACAACTGCAAAAGGTATGAATTCTCTTTACTGAAATGAAGCAAGGTTTTTACTAAAAACAGACAGGACATATTTTCTTCATCTTACCAGACCTTCCAATACCCTGATTTTATGGAGTTAGTAGAATATGCCTGAAAATCACCTACCTTCTTTAATGAACCACTCTTTGGGCTAGAAATGTCATATGGAAGTTGGAAACATTTGAAAGCCTGTCCATGTACATAAGAGCTTGCATCTAACATCTTGAATGAAGTTACATTACATAATGATATTAGGAAACTAAAAAACAAATAAAAGTGTATTTACTGAGCACTTAAGTCTTATAGCTGCATAAAAGCTTCATCACAATAAAATTTATACAACGTTCACAATTTAAATATTTCAGCTAAAAGGTAATATAACAGAAGTGAACCAAAAAAAAAAAATTGCTACAATGCAATCCAAATGTCAGCAGTGAAAGAATTGATAAAACAATGGGATATTACTCCCGACTGCTGAGGAAGAGAATTTGAAAGTATAGTAGAGAAAAAGTAGTAGAATGACAATTGTGTTTAAATATTACTCAAATGCCAGGCATTCATGATATTGTTAGTATCAAGAGTGCTGAAACTTCTGAAATGATGCAGCTTCATTTATTTTCATTTGTTTAGTGGTTTACTTCACTTCTTATAAATATGGAGGGGAAAGTGATAACATTTGTTTTACAGACCAAATTTCTCACCACCACTAGCCTACAATCGCGTAGACTTCGGCATGGCATCACAAAGATCTTCTTGCCAGTCCAGTCACAGACAGACACCAAGATCTCTGTGGCTGTAAAATGCAGAAAGGCATTTTACATTATGCAGTGTAGAAGCCTGAAAGAAGAAAGAACAGATGGAGATAAGACGGAAGTATTTAATGGGGCCAAGTTTTTAAAGATGACAGGAAACTCACCATTAGAAACAGATGGTAGTTATTGGAGGGCTGCAAGCTGTCTTACAGTAAAGCCTATAACCAAGTGTAGGGCTAGTAGGACACTGTTGTTTTTCATTGGTGTCAAATAAAATGTAGCCGACAGCAGGATCATTATACCTGCTGACAGCACCAAAATAGAAGTCACAGTTAGGAAACAAGGGGATGGGATTGTAGGCCTTTAATATGATCTGTTAAAGCTAACAACGGGTGGATAGATAGCAGCTGGTGTGCAACATAAAGTAATGTAAATTTACTCATGCCAACAGGAGGGAATTTAAGGTGAAACTACTGTCTAGAGAAGTCTGAGGAGGGACACACAACTATAGTTATCTCAACCCCGCAAGTTATCTTGGTCCCTAAGCATAATCATACAGCACAGTGAAACAGTAAACAGTAAGTTGTCAAGTCTGGGAAGAGAATGACTGTGTGTAGAAAGATATACTGCTTCCAATGAAGTAATATGCTGCTTATTGTGAAGTATGATTTGTGTGTCATACTCAACTCCAACCCTCAGGTACTTTCCATCTTTGGGATACCCAAGGTTCACAAGAATGTGGATGACCCTCCACTTAGACCCATTGTTGCTTCAGAAGGGTCTGAGATCTCCCCCATAGCTAAGTATCTAGAGTGGAAACTTAAATCATTATGGGGAGGGAACATACACATCCTTAAAGACTCATGGGAATTTCTGAGCAAAGTTATACCCGAATATTCTTTACCTGACATAATATTCGCCACAATAGATGTGGTAGATTTATTTTCTGTCATTCCACACCATACAGGTATCACCTGGTTAGCAGAAGCTCCAAGGATGAAATCTGAAGTAACAGAAACAGAGATTTTCTTATGCTTAGAATTGGCAGAACTTCTCCTCAAGAACATTTTTTTATTTTTTGAGGGTGAGTTCTATCTTCAAGAGATTGGAGTTGCTATGGGGGCCAGTTGTGCCCCTACTTTTTCAGATATTATAGTATTAGTATGGGAACAAAAATTTGTTCACAATTGTCATTATACTAGGTACTGGAATTTATATACCGGATTTCTTGACGATATTTGTATTTTTTGTTTAGGGGGTCTAGAACTTTTGGATGAGCTTATTAAGTATTTTAAATTTATCTACCAGGCCACTATGCGTAGTGTTAACTATTTGGATGTTTCTTTGCATAAGGTAGAACAACGCTTCAAATCAACCATCTTTAGAAAACCAACTTTTTCTAATACCTACATTAGTTTCAACAGTGCACATCCACTTTTCCAGAAAAAAGGGATTGTTAAAGGACAATATGTACACATAAGTCATATGACATCTGATGATACTGACTACGAAACTGAGTGTATAGTTTTAGAACTTATGTTTTTGGAGCATGGCTACCCTCATGAGCTTATAACCACCATCAAAACCGAAGTCACAGATGGTAGGAAAGACAAATATAGTCCTATTTTGGGTATGGGAGCTAATTTTTTCAATAAACATGGATCTAGACCCTCCACTGACATTAGTTATAACAGAGCTTTTGTCAATGGTTTCAGTGCCACTGCTCATCAAATTAAGACCATTGAACAAAGAGAATGGGATAGATTCGCAGAGTTCACAGACTGAACTAATTTAAAAGGTGTTCAAGAAGGGACACACCGGCACTTGCGAACAGCTTCTGCTTCAGGCACCGCGCGGCAAGAAAGACGTGGGAAAATGGAGTCGGCTGATGCTTTTATACCCCAGATGCTCTGATGTCGGAGAAAGTGCGACATCAGCCGAGGCCAGACCCAGACTTTGGAATCCGGCCGACCGAAGGGCTGCCTGAGGCAGGACAGCCCATATGTTATGACTGCAGATGCATCCTTGAAGGACATCAGAGCTTTTGTCAATGGTTTCAGTGCCACTGCTTATCAAATTACGACCATTGAACAAAGAGAATGGGATAGATTTGCAGAGTTCACAGACTGACCTAATTTAAAAGGTGTTCAAAAAGGGACACAACATTAAGAACATTTTAGAATCTGCCAAAAATGAAAATGTCTTCACACATACAAGGAAGGGTACATACAAATGTGGGGCCTGTACCCAGTGCACTTATGTTTCCAACAAGGAACAGATACTTGTTACATCTAGACAAAAATTATTAACAGCTAAAACTTATAGTAACTGTAACTCCCAAGGCCTAGTTTACTTAGTCACCTGTGGTGCTTGTGATAGTTTTTATGTTGGAAAAACTGAAAGGCAGTTAAAATGGAGAATTTATGAACACATGAATGATGTCAACAAAAGAAACACTAATAATGCACTTTATAAACATACACTATTCATGCCCTAATGCTAGTTTTCCCTTCTTTGTCATTGAAACTGTCCCTAAAGAATTGAGAGGGGGGCCTTGGGAGCATAAGCTAGAATATAGGGAAACTTTTTGTCAGACAGTACTGGAGAACAAAAGACCTCCAGGTTTAAACAACAACATTTCCTTGGTACCCCTACTTAAACTTAGGTCAGCTAAATTGTGAACATAATGCTTTATTCAGTTTTGTTTTTGTCACTATTTGTAATATTTTGAGGATTTATATATATATATAACTTTTTATTTCTAAATGACAAAAATGCATTATATACACTTGACTTTATACTAGTCGTTTAGAAATGTACATTTTTAAATATGTTGTCAAATTCATAATTTATATATCTTTATAAAATATATTTTATCCACAATATATATGTATATATATATATTTTTTAGTATATTTCCGTCAATTTTATTCAGTCTTTCAAATGATTAATATTTATTAGCAAGTTTTAAATGTATTTACTTGTTTAAATAGTTGTTTTAAATATTTGATGTATTAATTAATCAATTAACTAATGGGTGTATATAAAGTGATAGAAATTGCCATTTTACTGTTTAATCTGAAGAAGTTTGAGGGATGCTTAGACAAAAATGCTTTTTTATCTTTTTTTGTAGCATTAAATAAAGGAATTTGTTACTCATTTCCAGCAATTCTCCATGTGGTGCCTTACATGTAGTGTCCAGATATTTGGTATTTATGTGTTCCCTGTATTGCAATCTAAAAAAAAAAAATCACTAAACGTATTTATGCACAGTTAACAACTGCTGTAACTTGGGAAACAATACATCTGAGGTGATGCACTCTCCAGAGACCATGTTTCAGCAGGACTTTGATGGGGATCTGCTAAATGGTATGAAGGAAGTCATTGTTTTTTGATGGATTCAGGTGCGTAGGCAGCGTGATACCCCCCTGTGAGACAGCTGGATGTGGACACATGGCAGTTTGGCATTATGGCTACATGGACAAATGCCTGTGGACAATTCCCTGTGGGAATAGAACATCCACTGCACCCTAACCATATGTGGCAGACACAAACCCCCATAGTGCTACACCCTGCACCCTCCCAGAAGCCAACATGTGCCATCATCAGTAGTACAAGTGGTCGGCGCTTGATGCCATGGGGGCATGAAAGTGGTACTGTGAAATCAGTGCACTGTGGGCAGAGCCTTTACTAACACAACAGATAAAGTGATGTGTGCAGTGCTTGGTGTGTACTAGAACCAAATATATTCACAACTTACAGAAATGTGCTACAGCACATAGAAAATCCTGTACATCACTGTAGTCACACTTATGTTGCAAGATGTGTTTTAGTCGACGCTCCCTTACAATAGCCTTCCTACGTAGTGTCATAGGCATCCCCCTCAAATGTGACTCCCTTCGGTTGTCTGTCAGGTTCTGTTCCTGTTGCAGAACAGACAGAAGGTCGGAAAGCTGTATGGTAGAGCGTACAAATAATACTTTATGGCATACCCTTAGGAACCTAAAGACTTCGGTATACTGGCCGGATGTGAGGCCACTCCTGGCAGTGAATCCTCTATTGTAAAGAATACAACACTGAAATGGAAGGACATCAGCAGATGGCTTGGGAGACTCCATTTGTAAAAGCTCATAATACCTCTTTCAAATGTCAGAGACCTGGGAGCAATTTCATTTGAAGTACTCCATCATACAAGCAATAGTATCCCCAAAAGATAATTTTTCCAAGGGGGAGTCTGTGCTCAAAAATCCCCTATGTCTGAATCATAATTTAGAGGAGAAAGAAACTGAGAGGAGTAAGCAAGGCATTCCTCCCTAGAATCCAAATCCTCATCTGAGGAATCCAATTTCCAAGGTTTCTTAACAGAAGTGGATGATCAGGGAGGGGCAGGGACTGACACACCTCAAGGAGGCTTCAAGGCCGTTAAAACATTGAACAGACCCGGACTAAAGTCTTGCAATTCACATTGGAGATCTTTAGCTACAGGGATAATATGTTTAGTTTTCTACTGTTTCTTGAGCAAGACATCTGCTCTAAAGTTCTTCGGAGGCTCAGACCCTTAGCAGAATTCAATAAATTGTAGTTGGCACCTCTTCACTCATGAGGAATCCTCATTGATCCCTCAGAAATCAACCAAGATTGCCTTTAATATCTGGAACAGATGTTGGAAAAGCCTCCAAGGACGTGCAAGAATTTGGATCCATGCTAGCCTCTGACAGGGCAATGGCAGAGGAATCTGAGGCAAACACCAGATGGTCTTTGGGGCTTTCACAGGCTTCTAGACAGATGTCCATGGGAGGATGGATGGCAACCAGATCAGGCTTAGGCTTTTTGACCTTTTTTCTTGGCAGGGAGCTGACCCTCAGGAAGGAAGGATTCAGTCATAGCAACTGAGCCAACAGTAAGTCACTGGTTCTCAAGGTATATGGATAAGGAAGATAAGCTACTACATATGGGTCTTAGGGACAAACGCTTGACAGAAAGAGCACTGCATATGCCCGTAGGAAGCACCAAAGAAAAAGAAACTTGTCATGATGGTCTTTATGGGGAATCTGCTTCCACACTGACATTTTCCCTTCTCAAGTGACATGAACAAAATACATTACAAATTTGAAAAAAGAAGAGAAGAAACCTTAATAGGGAGCTTATCTAAATATGGCTTGGTAACCAGC
The DNA here is from genome assembly GCF_019279795.1 of Protopterus annectens. Taxonomy (NCBI): domain Eukaryota; kingdom Metazoa; phylum Chordata; order Ceratodontiformes; family Protopteridae; genus Protopterus; species Protopterus annectens. The sequence continues at coordinate 138,385,131 of NC_056734.1, forward strand.
ACTGCAGAAGGGCGTTCAGATCAACATTTGATAATGGCATTTAGACTAACAGCAACAAAGTTCTGAGTGTTTGCATCCATACATCACCTTTATGCCCTACATCATGTGTGGAGAGCATGTCTGTGAAGTACAGCACCTATAAGACCTAAAGGGTCTGGTATACTAGATAGATGTTGGGCTGTCTTTGGCAGGAGATCCCTTATGTAAAGAATACTGCAACAGTGATATGGAAGGACATCAAAGGGGTCCCACAGTGTGTTACATTAGGTAAATTACTTTTCACACATGGTGAACTCATTAAATAAGGACTGCAACAACCTTTCTGCAATCCAGTACTCAGATGACACCGTTCCATTGTGCTTTGCTAATAGCCATGAACTAGCACATCTAGAGCAACAAGGCAGAATGTTTTATTTATTTTTTTTTGTTCTTCAAAAGAGATTTGGTGATTCTTACCTCACCCTCAATGCAGATGAAAGCAACTCTTGTTGATTTACTCCATATCAAGCCCAAATGGAGGTGGCACTCCTTTCACAAGCATTACAAAGGACCCAGTTGTTATATTAGACACCATTCTTCACTAATCAGATTCTTGGTAAGGTGAACAAAAAGTAATCAACTGCTAGGCAACTTCTGCAGAGTCCGTTACTATCTGATCTAGAGATTTAAATCAAAATTAATATCCTTCCTTCTCCAACCCATTTATGGTTCCAATGTCTGAACTGGTCTAGCAGCAAATCACACACTAACACCAACTGTACCTTAATTCACCGTGAAGCTTAACCATCTCCACCACAATTTTTAGAATGGTACCATCTCTCTCACACTGTCCAATTAATGGACAACATGCTCATTAAAACCACAAAGAATCAAAAGTTACACAGTTTTTGGGTCACTTATGGAAACACCTGCTCTGTCTGTCTCTCTCAAAAACCGCAGGTAATATTTACACCTATAAAATCCTTGTTTAATTACTACACTGACATGGTAAGCCACAGTTGCTACAGATAAATTAGTTTCATCTCACCCTTATCTTGCTGTGGCTGTCTGCATTTTCAACAAAAGTGCATTACAAAATGTACTAGTTCTTGCAATCCTTTATGTATCTATTGTAACAGCACAACACTGCAGCCACCATGCCTGTTTGCCATGAATATACTTGAACATATTTCTCAGAATACAGCTGAAATTTTCTTTTGTTTCCTTTTTTATGAAAAATGTTCCTTTTTTATGAAAAGAGACATGGAAGAGCTCTTGAATCATGTGGCCCAGGCAGGTATGACCCTAGCCTGGAGTAGCATTCTGCCTTCACCCAGAATGACATAGTATAAGGACAAAATGACTGACTTCAACAATTGGCTAAGCTTCTAGTGTCATTCAAAGGAGATCCAGTATCTGTCTGACTGGGATGACATGATCGACAAACCACGATGCTTTGCCTGAGATGGTCTGCACCTGTCACCCCTGGGATTCAGGTTACTGGCTAAAGCTCTTGCCACCCCAAAAGTGCCTTTTTTGGGCAAAGTTCAAAGGACAAAACCACCACCATAACAGATACAAGCATGCAAAATCTGAAGTTAATGCAACTCAATGCTAGAAGTCTAAACCTCAAAATGCACTCTCTTGAGACACTCCTAAAAATGGAGAACATCAATATCTGTGCAGTATCTGAGACCTGGTTCAAGGCTCTAGAGAGCATCCCTGCAATACCAGGCTACAGCTCTTATCACACTTTTCGGCCACCAAACCAAGACTGAAACACTAAAGGTGGAGGAGTGTCCATATTCATCAAGGATATTCACACCTCCGGGCTAGTTGCCCAACACAATGCATCTGAAATTCTCCAGATGCAACTAACACTAGGTAAGACTACAATCCAAACTGTAGCTTGCTACAGATCCCCCACCATGCCCCAAGATTCTCACTACACCTTTCTAAAAATACTGGAAAATATTAAGCTACAACCAAACACCCTAATACTGGGTGATTTCAAATACCCTGTCATTAACTGGGAAAACTACTTGGATACCAACACCTTTTCCCAAAGGTCCTTGGAATTCATAAATTCCAATGCCCTGGATCAACTAATCCATTGTCCCACCATGGGCTCCAACATCCTACACCTGGTCATTACCAACATGGGAGACAGATGCTCCACACCAGTGGTCACCTCCTCATTGGTCAGGTATGACCGTAAGCAAATCACCCTTGACATCCACATCCCACCCCCTTCCCCCAAGTAAGGAAACCTCCGTAAAAAAATTCTCCAAAGCCACCTTCATGCTACTCAAGTCAGAAGTGACAAACGTCATGACACCCATGCAGCCGGGATTTGAAAGTTCAACTGCTGAATCCTACACTAAGGCACTGTACAAGCACATCCACTCATGCATGAATCGTGACATCCCAAATAGAACCAAGACGCTTTCCTCAAAAAAAACTAAGCCAATCTGGTGGTCCTCTGCCATAAACAAACTATATAACAGAAGGAAGAAACTGTTGCAGAAAAGAGGAAAATCCCAGGATGCAAAAAAACTCCCTTACCAGCCTCAGTAAGAAGCTGAGATCCCTCTTAAATCCTCCAAAGCTAGTTACGAAAAGAAAATTGCCAAAGATTCCAAATACAATCACAAGGCATTCTACAGTTATGTTAAGAATCTAATCGGCAATGCTCAGATCTGCTCTGAGCTACAACAGAATGGCATTAAATATACTGATCCCAAGGATACTGTCAATATCCTGCCAGATTGATTTAGTGCTAACTTTACCCCCCTCTCACCCCCTAAAGGGCCCATCTCAATACCAAAAGATTGCCAAATGCCAGCAATCATGACCACACAGGTAGAAACCATACTCTTCAAAGCTAAGAATGCAGCTTCCATGGGACGCGATGACATCCCGGGCTGTGTCCTACATGAACTACAAAATGAACTGGCACCTCACCTAAGTGTCATGTTTAACCGTAGCCTCACCCTTAGGCTTCATGCCCACTGAGTAGCGCACAGCTACAGTTATCCCACTCCACAAGGTGGGATCCACCTTGGATCCCGGGAACTACTGCCCCATCAGTCTGATGAGCCTGATCTGCAAGGGCATGGAACACATTATCATGGAACTTATAAACAAAGACATTGGCAATCTTCAAACACTGGACCCCACCCAGTTTGGGTTCGTGAAGGGCCGATCTGGTCTGCTGAACCTGATTTACTTCTTTGAATGAGTCTCCAGAGCTGTGGACAAGGGTAAGACGGGTCCACACAGCTTATCTGGACCGCGCCAAAGCCTTCAACACCATCCCCCACTCTGGAATCATAGATAAACTTACCAAGCTAGGCATAAATCCTACATCACTCGATGGGTTGCCAACTGGCTTACTGACAGAACCCAGACTGTAAAAGTAGCAGACTCCAAATCCAGCTCCAGACAAGTGGAGTACCTCAGGGTTCAGTTCTGGGACTGCTCTTTTTTGGCATCTACTTTTCTGAAGTACAGGCCAACACTAAGGGACTCAGGCTAACAAAGTTTGCAGATGACTGCAAACTGGGAGCCATTACTGAATCCACAAATGATGTGGGTATTCTACAAAAGGGCCTTACAGAAACAGATGCTTGGTGCCACAGCCATGGGCTCAAGCTTAATGCCAAGAAATGCATAGTTATCCCCTTTGGGGAAAACCCATGTACCCATGATTTACCACACAGATGGCAGTAAACTAAACACCGAAAGTGTGATGAGAGAGTTAGGGACACAGGTGGACAGTGGTCTCACCTTCGATAACCACATCACCACAACAGTCAGAAAATCCTTCTATGTGGCACACCTCATCACTAAGGGGTTTTCATCCAGAAAAAAGGAGGTCATTGTCCCACTGTACTCATCCCTCATTAGACCCATTATAGAGTACAACGCTCCGTTTGGTATGTACCTCACAAGACATCTGCAACAGCTGGAAAGGCCGCAGAAATACCTCACTAAAAGAATCACAGGCCTAAAGCAGATGCCCTATGCTGACCATCTAAAAAAACTCCAGCTATACTCTTGTCATATATCGTCTACTCAGAGGCGAACTCTGCTTAACATACAAGGCCATGTCAAACCCTGAGCTGTTGGACATGCTCCACTTAAAGAAATTCCAATCCCTCAGAGCCACACGCTCCAGGGATCTAAACCTTGTCATCACAATGAACAAAGCATGCTGGAGGGATAGGTTCCTGACCCAGAGACTCCTCAGACTCTGGAATAGACTGCCCATATATGTCAAACAGAGCGCCTCCGTGGCCCTCTTCAAAAGGAACCTTGACGATTGGATGGGAGATAGGAAATTCACCACAGGGATCATGTCAGTCGCCCTGCTAGACAGGGGTCCAGGGGAATAAATATTGTGGGAAGAAATATCCAGGGAATTTTTATGGCTAGGCTTGTATAGGCCCTAGGGCTGACAGCCTGGTACCAGCCTATGAACCTATGGCGGTTGTTTCCATGTGTCTTACTTATGTCAGCAGTTTGTCTCAATTTCAATGAAAAATTCCAGCTGCATTACTCTTATGCTTTACTACCTCAATGTCTTCTGCATGTCAATATAAATCTGACGATTCAATGTTCTATTTTATTTTTCACTCTAAATGAGGTTGACTGCTTTTATTACACTGGTGTTTGTATTTTTTCATGTGCCAATCTGTTAAGTGGTGCTTTAGTTTTGTTAATGTTAATTCCTCATGCATTTGCACTGGCACTTTTCTCCTCAGTCCTCCACTGGAAATGGGCCAAAACACAGCTGGATAGCAGTTTTTTAAAAATAAAATAAAATAAATAAATGCAAATTTCACACAGACACTGACTAGAGGTCAGGACTGATCAGTGCAGCTGTGAGGTTCAACTCTTAAACCACGACATTACCACTCCAACAATTCAATGTTCAAGTGCAAGTCCCACTGCATGTGGTGGTCATATAAGCCAATAATGTTTGACTAAAACAACATTACACAAAGGTCATAAGCACGTTAAACATGTTAACAACAACCAAAAAGCAGTTTACAGTAATAGGAAGACGCTAGTTTACCTGCTGTTCTGAGTCCAGTGTCACACTGAAGTAGTGTTATTGGGCATCACAAAAAAACAAATGTTAAACACTGTGACTTGGCACAGGAGAAAGTAACAAAAACAGTATCCAAAATTTAAGACAAAATATTCAATTAAAAGCAGCAGAAGCAGTAAAGAGTCTTCATCTTTAAACCTATCAACTTTAAAATGTCATCTATAAAGCTCAAAATCAATCAATTGTTGCCAGATTTAAAACTGTGTCAAAGTATATAACAAGTGAAAACACCAAGCACTTCGAGGATAACATGAATATCCTTTTATTATCAGAGCATGATGGTTATCTCTAGACAGGACAAGATAATACACCAAAAATGAACACCAGTAATCCAACTGGTGTTAGTGAGCTCGATCAAACAAGCCTCCTCCTAAACATTAGTAAAAAGAAACACAAACCCCAAAGTCAAAAATCAAATAAAGGCATATTAAGAAAGCTAAAAGAACCTTCCAAAGGCAAAACATCTGAAGTAGTAGCAGATGTATGTGCATGTAACAATATGTATACTGTTACATAACAGGTGGAAGAATACTTCAGCGTTAGACATCACCTCATAGTTTTACACATTCTACAAAAAAAAAAAAGAGAGAGAACTGAGGCAGTAGAATAACGTTCTGAAGATCTAAAAACTGCAGCTGTACATAAAGAGAGATCTTTATTTCCTTGCACTTGCCCCAAAATCCAAAGAATGCGACAAAAAGTACCTTCACGCTGAGTGAAGGTATGATGCCAATGTTCAGCTGTTTTGTTTTAGACAAAACTACATCCACTGACGGGGAAATGTGAGGATGCAACTGATGTGTCTGAGGACCTGAAGCACTGCTTTCAACAAAGACAGAGTTTTCCTCATCTAACATTTAAAAGGCAAAAACAACGCTTAAGACGAAGCTATTGTGATACAGTATGATATTACTCTACATAGCGCACACACTTTAAAGGTCCCAGTTTTTATAACAGCTGCCACTCAGTCTTAGTTCTATCTCAAAGAACAATGGGGTTCATCATCATGCAAAACCAAGGGGTGTGTTCACCTGATGGATCTTTGAAATGGAAATCCTCGACCTAAAAGGGTTTCAGTATAACAGAACTAATCTACAATAGCATTACAGAATTCATATACAGTTCATATACTTCCAGTTTCACAGCTGACAGATACTTGCCCATTCACCTAGCTCTGGTAACTTTTCAGTCAGTCGTCTAACAAGGGACATACTAATTTACTAAACAATACTAATTTACTGTCTTAAACAAGAAAGAAACAAACTCCTACCATCTTTTCAGTCTTGCAGTATACAGTTAACAAGCTTTTTTGCAAGAATCATATCCTTCAGGTGGTATAGATTTCAAGTCAAAAGAGAACCATCAGAATATATTCCTTACATAGCATTCAATTACCTGGTCCTCCGATTCTATACTCAAGTGTGCTTCATTCTCAAAAACTGCTTCAGAACATAAGGAATATCTTAAATACCATAATCTGGATGTATGCAAGAAATGTGTAAAAGGATGGCTAAAAAACTGATTCAGAGAGTGATCACATTAGTCTGACTGACCCCTGTTTCACCACCTTCTTTAATATTTAACCCAATAAAAAAAACAAACCCAACTGCAGCAACCAAACGAAACTGTAAAATTCCTCAAAGCAGGCAGAAGACAGCTCAATATGCAGCTAAATCCAAAACTTGATGAACCAGCAAGTAATCGTGCCAAAAAACTTTATTGCAGAGAAAGAAAGTTAGCGCTTTCACGGTAATACCATACCACTTCTTCAGACAAACATGAATGGGGACAGAATAACTTATACGCAAATGACATCTCAAACAGCTTAACAGCTAATAGAACAAACATTCATGCAGCCACATTCTCAGTTAAAGGCATATAAAGTAAATATTTACTAGCATAAAATCTGATAAAAAATAATAATAAAAACATTAGCACAAATAAATAAAACATGAAAGATATTTATAAATATGTAAACAAACAACAATAAACACCCTACAGCCATTTATTCGTTAATACAGGCTTGATGGGGACATGACAATTCAACCCCATAACTAGGTGTGCCCCCAACCTCAAGCTCCACTCTAACTCGACCACCTCAGTACGAGTCACTATATCACCACCTCGCAGACCTGGGCTGTTCAAACATAATACCTGGAAGACAAAGTTATGTTCAGGGCCAGTAGACAAAACATGTTTCGCTAAGGCACTAAAATCATAATATTTCTTCGTGTAATACACATGGTCCCTAATTCTTTCTTTTAAGCTCCTGTTCATCTTACCAACGTAGAATTTATAACAGCACTGACAATGTGCTAAATAAATCACATTCCTGGTGGAGCAATCAGCAGATGCCCTCAACTTCCACAAATCGCCCATGACAGGGTGCCTAAAGAACCTAGACTCATCTATAAACTGACAAAAATTGCATTTATGACATTTAGATGTACTCATCAAAACTTGGGATCCTACATAACATGTCTAGGTAAACATAACTGCTAATATATCGGAACATCTGCTGTCAGTCTGTAAAATATGCCAGTTCTTGGTAACTATATCTTTCACCATATTAACACCATGGGAGAATTTCAAAACAATGGGAGGACAACAATACCTACGAGGTGATCTGACGGATTGCCTATACAGAGCAGAAAAATATGGACACGCTCTACTCATGCTCGTTGGTTATTCTGGCACAAGCTTGATTAACGTCAACTTGGGTGTAACCCCTGATGGCAAACTCTTTCTTCAAATCTGACAAACTTTCTTCAAAGTCAGATGTAGTACCATGACAACCACGAGACCCTGAAGGCTTGACCTCTCTCACAATGTTCCCAAATATATGTTGTGGATGCATACCCCACCTATAGAGACATGACTGTCTATAACGGTCCTTCCTATGCAACCTGGTCAGCATTTTGCCATTCTCCAGCCGAATGTTCACATCCAAAAAATCAACAGTAACTTGAGAACAAGTGGGGGTAAATTTAAAAAAAATGACTACTATTGTTTAAAGAATAAAAAAACAAGTCAAGCTCTTGCTTGTTGCCTTTCCAACCAATAAACATGACATCAACAAAACGTCTATATATGGCAATATGACCTCTATGTTGTCCCAATACATGATGGAATTCCTATTCTGACATCACCAAATTGGTGTAAGAATTAGCACAGCTGGTCCCCATAGCCACACCAGATTGTTGCCAGTAACATTTATCCTGAAACAAAGATATTGTGTTCAAGGACCAGCTCTAGAAGCATACACAGGAAGTCAATATGCTTCATGTCAAATTTATTACTCCTAGCCAAAACTGCCCTGACCATACTAATGCCTTCCTGGTTAGGAATGCACGTAAACAGGGACACAGCATCTATCGTCACTAAAAATTGAATATCCGACACATCCCCCTCACTGGTCACATTACATGAATCTCTCAAAAAGTTTTCAGTATCTTTCAATACAACTTCACTCATATCAAGAGCTATTTGAAGTTGTTTGTCCAAATAAATGGACATAGCCTGAGTCAACTAACCACTCCCAGCTACAATCTATCTAAACTGTGTGAGTGCAGGGTGTTTGTGAATCTTAGGTAAGCCATGAATCTGAGGAACAATAGGAAATTCAGTAATAAAATAATCAAATAGTTCCTTGGTAAGTAGACCTAGATTAAAGCATTCAAGTAAACAATTATCTATTCTATTCTTCATCACACTCACAATATCAGCTTCCACACTAATATATGTATTAGTATCAGACAACATCTGATTCATCATATAACAATATCCAGAATCTAAAATCACTACACAGCCGCCTTTGTCTGCTGGGCAGTTAGCTATATTTTCATTCTTAATTAAATCATTCAAGGCTTGTTGTTCAAATCTAGTCAGATTATTACAACTTGTCATCTGTATTCTATTAATGACTTGATATATTTCTCTCTCACAAACTGTGAGGAAGACATTAAGTGCTGGTGTAAAAGCTGGTGTAAAAACACCAGGTTTCCTAAAAACCTTAAATTCAGTGTCCTGCCTCTCAGAAATATTAGGTCCATCATCAAAAAACATATGTGAAGACAAATTACGTGCAACCAAACGTAAATTAATCATACAGTCAACAAAATCCACTTTAGCTGCAGGTATAAACGATAACCCTTTTGACAATACTGACAATTCATGCTGTGTTAAAACATGTGTTAAAACATGTCTGGAAATATTCCAAACTAAGTTGTGGCTCCCATCCCCCACATCTTTTTCCAGGAGCGGTTCTGTTGGACAGAAGGGGGTTCTTTGAGTTTCTGTCCTTTCAGTATTTTGTTGTCTAAAGAGTATTTCCTCCCCGTACGAATAGGGAGGGGCAGAATTGGAATATCCAGCTGAGACTGTGGGGGCAGTATCTTCCTTCTAACCACTGGACCCAAGTCATTGTGGGTAGCAGGTTCAGTACTTTTGGTAACACCAGGATAGTCCATCATTGGTGTAGAATATACCAAACTAATTTTGATGGGTACATTTAAATGTCATAAATGCAATTTTTATCAGTTTATAGATGAGTCTAGGTTCTTTAGGCACCCTGTCATGGGCTACTTGTGGAAGCTGAGGGCATCTGCTGATTGCTCCACCAGGAATGTGATTTATTTAACATATTGTCAGTGCTGTTATAAATTCTACGTTGGTAAGATGAACATGAGCTTAAAAGAAAGAATTAGGGACCATGTGTATTGCATGAAGAAGCATTATGATTTTAGTGCCTTAGCGAAACATGTTTTGTCTACTGGCCCTGAACATAACTTTGTCTTCCAGGTATTGTGTGTGATCAGCCCAGGTCTGCGAGGTGGTGATATAGTGACTCGTACTGAGGTGAACGAGTTAGCGTGGATCTTGAGGTTGGGGGCACACCTAGTTATGGAGTTGAATGATCATGTCCCCATCAAGCCTGTATTAGGGAATAAACAGCTGTAGGGTGTTTATTGTTGTTTGTTTACATATTTATGAATATTTTTCATGTTTTATTTATTTGTGCTAATGTTTTTATTATTTTTTATCAGATTTTATGCTAGTAAATATTATTTACTTTATACGCCTTTAAGCTGAGAATGTGGCTGCATGAATGTTTGTTCTACTGGCTGTTAAGCTGTTTGAGATGATGTCATTTGCATAGAAGTTATTCTCTGTCCCCATTCATGTTTGTCTGAAGAAGCGGCATGATATTACCGTGAAAGCGCTAACTTTCTTTCTCTGCAATAAAGTTCTTTGGTACGATTACTTGCTGGTTCATCAAGTTTTTGGATTTAGCTGCATATCGAGCTGTCTTCTGCTTGCTTTGGGGAATTTTACAATATTTAACCAAAGATGATACAGTTTATATAATGGACTCAGAAGGTAAATGGCCCTCACTAGATGTACAACACTACACAGCATGGTCTTAATCTACCTGCAGTTGCATAGCTAAGGCAGGGGCATAGCAAGCAACTGCCCTCTGTGCAAAGTGTTAGGGGACATGACTGGCTGATGCCAATCGCTCTTTAATGAATACCAGCTTTTAAAAGCTAGTACTGCATTGGTGGACGGACTTGAGTGCTCTAGTACCTGTTTGCTATGTTGTAGGAAGCAGTTTGCTACAGTTTAAAAGACAACTTTTTATTAACTACATTCTGAGTGCTGTAGCTCTCTGTGCAGGGCATAAACTACAGCAACTGCTTGCTACATCTCTAGAAAGCAGTTTCCTACAGTTTGAAAGAAAAAGATTTTTTAAGATAGGCATTTTCTGCAGTCACATCCTAGCAGCACCTCTAGGAGTCAAATAATGTTTGTTCATATTTGCATTAATAACTCCAAAATCATGCTCTACACAAGGTATTAGAAGATTTCATCTTAAAGCTTACAAAATGGCAAACACAACTGCACTGATATTTGACATCTGTTAAGTGATAAACCACAGCAGAAATGTGAGGAGATAGCTGTCCCCAGTGTAAAAATAGCAGACTGCCTTCACTTCCTTACCTGAAAAAATTAAAAATAAAAACTCTTACATTTAGAATTTAAAACAACAGTAAACAGTCCAACATTTCAGATGTTAATTCCTCTTCTACAAAAATACTGAAGAAATAAGCTCAAGCAGACTTAGTCACCAGAATAACTCAGCTTTTATTTATTAAACAAAAACTATAATATTTTTAAGATGGAAGATAGTAAGGGTATGCTTGTGTGTGTGTTTGATAATATTATGTACTGACTCCATCCACATGCGACGTGCAACACACCATGAGCAAGTTAGCAGAGACACATCTAATGGTCTGGAAATTGCTTGCAGAAGGTCATCGAAGGACTCTGCTTCATGATGTGTGAATGCATCTTTGAGATGCTGACATCCTCCAGTCTTCTGCAGAAAGAATATTATGCGGACAGAGGGGAAAAAGCAGATGTCAGATTAATGGGGTTATGCCAAAGGTTCTTCTGAGTGGGAGTGAAATGAAATGACCTAAGCTGTACCTCCCTAGACTACATGAAGAGAGACATGGAGGAGCTCTCTGATCACGTAGCCCAGGCCGGTATAACCCTGAGTAGCATCCTGCCCTCACCAAGAATAATACCATGGTATAAAGAAAAAATTATCAATTGCAACAATTGTCTAGGCTTCTGGTGTCATTCAATGGGGATTCAGTGTCTGTTAGCCAGGGATGACATGCTCAACAAGCCACGCTGCTTCATTAGAGATGGCTTGCACCTGTCACCCTTAGGCGTTTGAATACTGGCCAAGGCTCTTGCCACACCCATAGTGCCTTTTTTAGACAAGGCTCAAAAGACAAACGCACCACCATAAATAGCACAAGTAACAAAATGCCAGAAGTCTAAACCTCAAAATGCACATACTCTAGGTACTCCTCAGGATGGAGAAAATCGATATATGTGCAGTAACAGAAATCTGGTTTAAGGCTCCAGAGAGCACCCCAGCAATACCAGGCTACAACTCATACCATACATTTTGGCCACACAACCCAGACCGAAATACAAAAGGTAGGGGGATATCCATATTCATCAAGGATACCCACACCTCCAGGTTAGTGGCACAGCACGATGCTTCAGAGATCATCCACATGCAACTAACAATGGGCAAAACTGCAATTCAAATTGTAGCTTGCTACAGATCACCCACCATGTCCCAGGACACCCATTCCACATTTCTGGAAACACTGGGAAACGTAAAGGTCCTACCACACACCCTGATATTGGGTGATTTCAATTACCCAAACATTAACTGGGAGAACTACTTAAGTACCAACTCCCTTGCCCAACATTTCCTAGAATTTATAAACTCAAACACCCTGGATCAACTGGTCAACACCCACACCAGAGGTGAAAAGATATTGGACCTGGTCATCACCACCATGGGCAAGGTCAACCCCTCATTGGTTAGATCTGACCATAAACTAATCACTCTGGATGTCCACATTCTGCCCCCACCCTCAGTCAAAGAAACCACAGTGAAAAACTTTTCAAAAGCAAACTTTACCTTACTTAAGACAGAGGTTGAAAGCTTCAAAGCCCCCATGCCAAAGGATTACGCTGTCCAAGCTGCAAAATCCTTTACTAATGCACTCTACGGGCACCTACAAGAATCCATGGATTGTGCTATCCCAAGCAAAACCAAGGCTCACTCCTCCAAGAAAAGAAAACCAGTCTGGTGGACCCCTGCCATAAACAAGCTATACAATAGGAAGAGGAAACAAGTACAGAAGAAAGTAAAATCTCAAGAAAGAAAGACATCCCTGATCAGGATCAGCAAGAAACTACAATCCCTCATACAATCATCCAAGGCTAGCTTCGAAAGAAAAATTGCCAAGGACTCCAAAGATAACCACAAAGCATTCTTTAGCTATGTCAAGAATCTAAGTGGTAATTCTCAGATCTGCTCAGAGTCAGTGCAGAATGGCACAAAATACACTGAACCAACCAATATCGCCAACATCCTGGCAGACAGGTTCAGTGCAAACTTTACCCCCCCTCTCACCCCCAAAAGGGCCCATAACCATACCAGAAGAATGTAGTGCCCCTGAAATCACAGACACTCAGGTTAAAACTGCCCTCTCAAAAGCCAAAAACACAGCATCTATGGGACCGGATGGTGTCCCAGGCTGTGTCCTACACAAGTTCAAAGATCAACTAACCCACACCTAAACACACTGTTCAAACTCAGCCTCTCCACAGGCTATGTGCCCATAGAGTGGCACACAGCAATGGTTATTCCACTCCACAAAGGTGGAGCTACAACATAACCCGGTAACTATCACCCTATAAGCCTGACTAGCTTGGTCTGCAAGGCTATGGAGTGCATCATCATGAATCTCATAAACAGAGACATTGAGAACCTCCAAACACTGGACCCTACCCAGTTCGGCTTTGTTAAGGGCAGACCATGCCTCCTAAACCTGGTGGACTTGACGGTTACCAAGGCTATAGATGAGGGAAAGGTGGCCCACACAGCCTACCTAGACCTCACAAAGGCATTCTACACCATTCCCCATTCAAGTATAATAGACAAGCTCACCAGCCTGAACATAAACCCCTACATCATGAGATGGATTGCCAGCTGGCTCAAGGACAGAACCCACATAGTAAGAGTTGCAGGAGCTAGGTCTGACACTAAACCGGTTAGAATTGGCGTTCCCCAGGGCTCAGTCCTAGGACCACTCCTGTTCGGCATATACTTCTCAGAGGTACAGGCAAGCACAGAAGGACTATGGTTGACAAAGTTCACAGACGACTGCAAACGTGGTGCTATAATTGACTCTCCAGCTGACACAGACATCCTCCGAAAGGGTCTCACTGAGACAGGTACCTGGTGTCAAAACCATGGCCTCAAGCTAAATGCCAAAAAGTGCATAGTCATCCCCTTTAGAAAAAAACAAAGTACCCACAAACTACCACATAGGTGGTAGCCCCCTAAATACGGAAGACGTAATAAGGGATCTGGGGACCCAAGTAGATAGTAACCTCTCCTTTGATAATCACATTGCCAAAGTAGTTGGAAAATCCTTCTATGTGGCACACCTAATTACAAAAGGGTTTGTATCCAGATCAAAAGTGGTCATTGTGCCCCTCTACACATCAATCAGACCCATCATAGAGTACAATGCCCCATTTGTGATGTACCTTACAAGACACCTGCAACAACTGGAAAGACCACAGACGTACCTCACCAAGAGGATCACTGGCCTCAAATAGATGCCCTATGCAGCTCGATTGAAGAAACTCCAGCTGTACTTGGTTGCATACCACCTACACAGAGGTTATCTCTGCCTGACATAGCCATGTCCAGCACAAAATTTCATGGACATGCTCCACCTAAAGAAATCTATAACCCCTCAAGCCACATGCTCTAGGGATCTAAACCTCACCACAACAATAAATAGGACATGCTGGAGGGATAGATTCCTGTCCCAGAGAATTCCCATGCTCTGGAATAAGATTCCAATCTACATTAGGCAGAGCTCTTCACTAACCCACTTCAAGAGAAACCTTGACTAGTGGATGGGAAACAAAGTTTACCCCGGGGATCACTTCAATGGCTCTGCTGGACAGAGGCACAGGGAACTAATCTAAGGGGGTGGCGAAAGCCAACACATTCCGGCTAGGCTTATAAATGCCTTTGGGCAGATAGCCTAGTACCTACTTATGAACCTATGATAAAGCCCTTTCACCACCATCTGGACTTCATCAGATCAACTTTTTAATGATAGATTTACCCATAGAATATATACTTAATGAAAACAAAGTATTATAAATCATGATTGACAGACTCATGCATTGTAATGAACCAAAAGAGGGCCTATTAGTATAAGCAAACCTGATGTAAACACAAGCCACCTTAACAACCTCAAAGGGATGGGATCACAACTCACAAGGGCCAAATCCCACAGCTCCTCAGACCCACTGAGATGCATTCTCTATGTCACTGGTATTAAAAACACCACATGCCAACATTAACAAAAGTAAGTCACATGTCCCCACCAAAAGGGAACACAGCACAAGTCAGGTAAACCACTTCCCAAAAAATGAACATAATCAATCCTAATGGTGAACGATACTAAAACTAAAATAGAAAAATAATATGCATAAGAAAAAAATGTGAACATTTGGCTCAGATCCAGACATCAGCACAAAGAATTACCAAGCTGTACAATTGATACTCTGACAGTAACAGCCAAAACAACTAGTGTGAAAAAATGAAATAATAAAAAGAGCCAGTGCTGAAGCAGTAGTCAATGGTAAACATAAAAAAAGAGAGTAGTAGTAGTTCAATCTTGACTGACATGAAGTTGTTCCAGGAGTTTTCTGAACTTGCAAGTATATTTATTTTCCACATTTCTTACCTTCTCATCTGATCCTGCACTTACATTTATTTTGTTTTATGGCACACAGTTGTTGCCTGATTTTTACCTTCTTCTGGTTTGATTTCCATTCCCACTTGACACAGATATGTTTCTGCTGAACTAAATATGGAAGTTATGTCAGACTTGTTCTCCTCATGTTTTAAAACTCACTATATTTGGAAATTGTGAGGTCAGCAGACATGTATGCAGTCCTACAACTACAGATCTACAAATGTTATCAATTACAAGGAAGCCCATACCTCCTTCAGAATGAGGAATACATAATCTTGGTGTACACTAATTTTTATAAACCATCTGATAAGCATGAAGCATTTTTCCTGCTTTCCTGTACAAGTGATACAACACCTTTTCGGTCAGTCAATCATCCCAAAACTGCAAGTTAGAACAGGAACAGCAAACTGGTTTATAGCTTGGACTCTACTCCTAGATGTCACAGGGTTATTTTCAGTATTAATTTTGGTCTTGTAAAACATTCCTAAGTTTTATTTGCATTTGCTCATGTTTTATTGTTGATGCTTCCCAAATTCCCAAATATTTATACATTCCCTGTTGCTCAAGTTCTTTTATATCACATTCCTATCAAGACAGATATTTTCTTGGTGTGTAGCGTTCCTGCTTTAAATGTTGCTTTTGCACATTTACCAAGACCAAATCATATTCTTATATCAGAGAAGGTTTAGACCACTTGCAGTTGTGCTTCCCATTCCTCGTGATGAACTATACAGTTTTAAATCACCCACAAAAAGATGATGAGAAGTGTTTACACTTTATTGCTTCCAGGGACCCAAATTGCAGCCATGACCTAAATCTGTTAAGTAGACAGCTTAATGGGTTAAGGGCAAGACAAAACAGCAGCGATGAAATGTCACCCTGGAATATTCCCCTTTGAAATTTTATCCCTGCGATAATAATTTGCCCCTTATTATGGCTTAGCTACAAAGTGGTTTACCACTGTTTCATGGCAACTGTAATGTCATCAATCGAGGTAGGGTGTATTTATACATTTGTAAGCACTCTATCATTGAATGTAGGATTCTGTCAAATGCTTTTTTGAAGTCTATCCATGCCATATTTATAACTCCCCATTATGACCAACAACAAATGATCCTTTGATCTACACGACTTTCTTCTGTTATCCTTTTGCTCTGTTGCCATGATTGAGTTTTCTTCTAAATTACTATAAACTATGTCTGCATCAATTCCAGTGTAGTTTATACATTGTCGGAAGGCAAATTATTGGTCCATAGTTTTTAGGATATCTAGCGTTGTCGCCTCACAGCAAGAGGTTCTCCCATTCGATTCTCGGCTGGAGCACCTTCTGTGTGGAGTCTGCATGTCCTCTCCATGGTCTAGTGATGCTAAAGACATGCAGGTAGGTGCGAGCATGAATGAGCGTGCCTTCTTTGAAGGTTGGGCGTCGGGCTGGCAACTCGGCACTGTAAAAATCCACTGCCAATCATGGGCGGACCGGGGTTCCACTGTGGCGACCCCTAACTGGGAAAAGCCGAAAGACATACTAGCTTTTAGGATATCTTGTAGGTTCACTCATAAGGAGTATTATTTTTTCTGTTGTTAACCAGGTTGGCATCTATTCGGGGTGCGCATATAAATAGTTATTACTCATGGCAAAATCTTTTTTATATATAGTTTTATGGAAATACATTGACTGCAACAAGGTATGAGAATTAAATGGGTAAGGAACACGAACTATTATAACCAAGTGCAGAAGATGATTGGAAACACATGAAGGTATATAGGGTAATAGGATATGAGAATGTATAATGGAGGCTAGAAATATTTCATGCTTATTATGGGCCACAAGTCTTTGCTCAGCCATTAAGTGCAACCCCACTGTCTCATCTGTACAGTACTTACAAGCATCTGAGGACATTGGGCATGGGAGACTTGGGGATTGTGATGAGGCCAAAGAGTTTACCAGGTATTGTATTTCAAATCAACTTATGCCAGGGTTTCATGGTTTGCTTGCGTTATCTGCAGCACCTCTCAAAGATGCTAAATGCACAGAGTACTTAAAGTAGATTTATTTAAGTTTAACTATTGAAGAATACTAATCCACCTAGACCATTTTCAGACTCAGCACAGCAATAAACAACCAAAGGAACACATTTTAATCTATATTAAGGCAACAGTGGTAATGAAGGAAAAGGTATGCAAACAAGGTACTAGCCAGGATAATGCGTAGCATAAATGAATACAGCCATAAGTAGACATGATGCAAGAATTCAGTCACTAAAACAGACAAGAAGAAAGTCTGAGCACTGTTGTAACATATGCTTCTTTGGATACAATGATCAAGACATCTACATGATGTACAATTTTTGGGCCTGGGATGTGAAGGAGAGTGGGCCATAAAACAAACTAGGAGAGGAAGGGAAAGAAAGGAGTAATAAAATACAGGAAAAATAAAAATCAGTATGGGGGCACAGAGACTGAGATGTTTGGAAGCTGAAGAAAATGAGAAGCAGAGGCAACATGAAAAGGAGATGCTGACAAATCTCCTTTTGAGATGAGGGTCATGGAAGCAATGGGGAAGGGAGTAACCGAACCCCAGAAGCAACAAATGTCAGTAAATTTCTTCCACAATTTAGAGGGGGATCATTTTGATAGTTTATTCATATGTTTGAAAGGATATGTAAACAGTATAATGTTGACTAAGACCTCTGGGTAGAGTTCCTGACCCCCTTACTCAATAGTGTGCAGCTACCTCCTACCCAGGTTAAGAAAACTCAGGTAGACCTATAGGAGAGTGGGTACATGTTTACTGGTAAGCCAGGATACACTCACCTGCTGGAGCACCAGGTAGACAGAAGGTGTTAGGTGGCCCATTAGCTAGGCCCTGTAAAGTGCGACTGAGCGAGTTAAGCACACCCTGACATAGCTACAGGAGATGTTAAAGCTAGAGATCATCCAGGAGTCCATTAGTTTAACTCTGTTTTAACATGTCTTATGACAAAATTTAGGCTAATAAATAAGCACATTGTTTTAATTTTAATACACAGCAATAGTATACATTCCTGATACTGACCTGGAGTAGCCTTAAATTCAAGAATCCATCAAGTGGAGGGAGGGCTGGGGTGGTAAGATGGGGGGGGGGGCAGCTGGGGGACTCACCAAAATGGTCCAAATTGGGCCCTGCAATTGCTAAGACCGGCCCTGCCAGGGGCAGTTCTGCCTGTTATTTTTTCTGTGTGTTTCATGAACAGGAGTTGTCCCCATATTCTTGGTGTTACATTGAACGCACTCAAGTGGGTATTGAACTCTGCTAAGGGTATGCCTGGTTCTCCTTTTCTGTTTGTGATTTGTGTGAATGGAATATCAAAATGGAGTCAAGGTCTGGAGACTATCAAGTCCAAAGTGAACAAAGGTATTGAGACTATCCATTACAAGAATGTTAAAGCTGCATCTTTGTTGTATGCAGACAGGGCTGTACTTTTAAAATAAACAAGATCACTGGTGTGAAATGGGACAGTTTGCTCCCAGGTATAAAGCTGTTAAGATTAAATTCAGCTCCTTCAAATCAAAGGTCATGGTTCCCTTCTGAAAAAAGGACAGATTGCTCTCTACAGGTAAGGGGGAAGCTGCTTCCTCAAGTAAAGTGATTCAAGCAGTTTGGGGTCCTGCTCATGAGCGAAGGTAGAAGAGATCAGAAGACCAACCCGCTGACAGGTCCAAGTAGTGGCAGTACTATTATGTATCATACTAGACTCTTGTGGTGAAAGAGAACTAAGTCAAAGCAGCAGCTTCCACTTAACCACTCAATGAATATTTTTATCCTCATGAACTTTGGACAGTGACCAAAGGAATGACATCATAGACATACATGTAGTAGAAATTATATGTTTTGATGAGGAAGATGGACTCACTCTCCATGATATATTAAGGAATTTGCAATCTGCAAAGATACAGGAGTAGAACCCTGGGGCTGAATGTCGTCAAAAAGATGGTGTGAGCCCTGGTAATGATGTTCCAAAGTGGCTGTTACAGGATATGTAAGATAGATAAATGGCTGTACAAATGCACCACCCCTGGTTAAACTGGTACCAATACAGATGTATGAATTTGTGCCATCTCTCTCACTCTCTGCTACATAAAACCTAATCCACTGTTATCAGAGCTATAATCTTCTCTATCATCTCCTTTATCTTCTTTGTGCCTCCTCCCCACCTTCCTTTCTGTGGACTGCACTAACTCTTGAAATGATTTTCCTATATCTGAGATTTTGAACAAGTCTTTACAGTAACAAATATTTTTATGTAAAACCTGACATTCTATGAATACTGACGATATTTCGCTGCGAGTACCTCCCTGTATTAAAAAAAAAAAATATATATATATATATATATATATATATATATATATATATATATATATATATATATATATATGGATCCCTATCACATGGTCGACAGGCCATACGATCGACACTCATTTGGTCGACCGTTCATTTGGTCGACAAGCAGTTTTAATGTGGGGGGCTGTGCCCCCCACACCCTCCCAAACAATATATATCAACTCCAGGGTCGCACAACATTGGGGAGGGGGGCAAATCTGCCTGTCGACCAAATGAATTGTCGACCAAATGAAAGTCGATCAAATGGCTTGTCGACCATCTCAGGTAGACCCATATATAGATATATATATATATATATATATATATATATATATATATATATATATATATATATATATATATTCATGTACAAGAAACTGTAAATGATGTAGCTGATATGAAGGGTCTACATTAAAGCATCGAACTCTTAAAACAGCGAACAATGTTTCATCGACCCTTTTTCAGCGAAAGCTCAAAATGTTGACACCTCAGAACAGAGATTTCTTTCCTAGGGAAAGAAATTGCTGTTCCAACCAAAAACAGTAAACACTTCCAAACACATACACACGTACCTAAACCCTAATTCTACCCCTCCAAAAAAAAGTAAACAGCTGAAAACACATATGCACGTAACTCAACCATACATCTAACGCAAAAAAAGAGTTGTTTGTCTTACGGCTTTTCCCGGTTAGGGGTCGCCACAGCAGAACTCCGGTCCGCTAATGATTGGCAGTAGATTTTTACGAACGCCAAGGTGCCAGCTCGATGTTCAACCTTCAACAAAGGCACACCCATTTACACGTCTTTCGAATGCCCATCCAACCACAGGGAGGACATGCAGACTCCACACAGAAGGCACTCCCCGAACTCCAGCCGAGGGTCGAACGGGAGAACTTTTTGCTGTGAGGCAACAATGCTACTGCTGCACCACCGCGGATGTAACGCAAAAAAAAAGTAAACATTTTAAAACATATGCATTTACCTTAACCTGCACCCTAACCCTAAGGTCAGTAACTGTTGCACATTTATGTAAACAGTTCCAAACACACACACTTACCTTAACCCTAATTCTACCCCCCCCCAAAACAAAAGTAAACAGCTTAAAACACATATGCACTTAACTAAACCGCACATCTAATGCAAAAAAAAAAAAAAAAAAAACAGTAAACACTTTCATACATATGCACTTGCCTTAAGTTGCACCCTAACCCTAAGGTCAGTAGCTGTTGCACATTTACGCTCGGGAGCTATACCGGACAAGGGACCACACTACAGTGCAGAACACAGCAAAACAACGAAGCGGTCAAGGGACTTATTTCCCAGGGAAAGAATTCGCTGAACAGCCGCTTCACTGTTTTGCCTGTTCGCTCTTTAGGTGTCGATGAAAATGCATTTGACAAAATGTGTTTTTGTCGTTCTAATAGGAACCCGATATGAAGGATGTCTGAATAATGGAACTGTTGTTCATGAATGAGATTGGCTGAAAATGATGAAATAATTGATATGATGCCCATAATGTCTGTATAATGGAGCTTTTCTCCATGGGCCTCCACTGAAAAAGGGCACAGTTAGGTCAGACTATCCCAGTAATTAAATGCCAACAAATAAATAAATGTACCAAGCAAGGGTTACTGGAAGAAGGCTCCTGGACAGACCAATGATATACTGGATGATTATACCTCATCTTATCTGGAGATTCAACAAGAAAGTAAAACTGTTGCAGAGGATAAGGAAGCTTGGTATGCAATGTTCGCTTGGTACCACCATGACTTTTAGCAGCTCAAGTGATTCGGCATATGGAGTGGACACAGTCTATAAACAAGTACAATTTTTTACTGCTGTTGGATATACTGCTACTCTGGTCTAAAATCCAAGTATATCTCTAACCAATCAAACCTTTTTTTTCCTGACTTTCATTTACAGTATTTTGGCTCCAATCAAGTAGCAGCATTTTCAGAAGTTATTAGATATAGCTCCATACCAATTTGTAATGTAATGCCTGTTGAACTGTGTGACGATTCTGAACATCTTGTACAAGATTGTCTAGCCTTGATAATATGCAAGGCTTTCAGCCCCCATTAAACAAATTTGCACACCAACATAATTTTCCCCATTCTTTCTGCAGACATTAAGAACCCAGTCCATTGAGGTATGCCTGGTACTACTTGTGGTTTCAGAGCAGAAAATTTCTGAACTAAAATTTTTTCATGATGCAAGATTTTTCCCCGAAAAATGATAATGAAGTACAGGAAGGGTAAATGAAAGTCAACAGTAGTGAAAAAAATGAAAGTAGGATTTTCATCACACCACTGACAACAGAGGGGTGAAATAAAACAATCTGCAGAGTAACAAGCGGCACACTAAACCACTACTTAAGGAATGAATTTCATTTAGTAACATTCTCTTAGTTTTATTTGTAACTAATTCTTTGCAACGAAGGCTCAACACTTGTTTTCTTCATCAAACAGCTTTTCTGTTATTGTATTGACTATAGGTTCTCCACAAAGTCTCCAGTTACCAATCAGTACGGCTGCAGAAAACGTCGTACACACTTAAGAAATTTAAATGGTAAAATGTGAGGTCCAGATGGGTTTTGGATTTTTTTAATTCAGCTTTAATACCACACCAAGTTCTTAAAATGACTGTGTAAAGTTCATGGGAGGGTATTGTTATGGAACAAAATCAGCTTATTAAAATGTATATTAATTTCAGTTTCATTAATGATGCTATAATATGATTGTTAAAGCAAATATAATTTTTATGCAGAGCTGTGGAACAATACAGCTTCATAAGCTAAAGTTACTGCTGTGCTTTAACTTCATTCTTTTTAAGGAAAAAGTAAGTATAGTATGAGAAGAGGCATGTTAGCTACTGTAAAAGCAATTTGTTAGGCTGACTCGCTATTCTAGGAGTGTGTTGTTGCTACGGAAGGTTTGAAACATCCAAGGTCAGAAAATAAATCCCCTTGAAGCAGGTGGGTCATGTATAGGAAGGTGTTCATGTGAAGTCCGAGGCAAAAATCATGTGGGATGAGAGCATTTGCAAAGTCATTGATTTGTTAGAATCATTATATCGCAAAAAGTTGCATGATTGGTTTGATAAGGAAAGTATATAAAGACACAGTTTTTCTCTGTCCAGAAAGAATGATTTACCAACTGCTATAAAGATGGTCTCCCAGCGCTGTAAATAAAAATTTATGTTTGCACATCTTGAAGTGCTATTCTTGACTGAAGGCATATAAGGTAAATTTTTAATGTTATTTATTTATGACTATAACATTTTGGTGCCGTGCTCTGGATCCGAACTTTTTTATTGTTGCAAGGCAGTTCTGGAATAGGACCCATCAGAGATTTTCTGTGAATTTCACACTGCTTAGTATGGAATAGTCAGAGACTCAGATGTACAGCTATTCAGGGTGTGCAAACATATTAGCTTTGGCAGGGAAACTGTGTTGTAAAGGAAAAAGGGATTTTTTTTCCCTCTCTTTTAGACAATTTTTAGCAAAATGTAGAATAAGTGAATGACTGCATTTTTCTCAACTGAGTTGTTTGTAAGGTATACAAGTAATACTGGGAGGACCCCACAGCAAATGAGAATAGTAAATGTATGTGCACATACATTAAAGGACAAATTAACAGAAGGAGGCGCCTTGTGTCGAGGGCAGTACCCTCAGGATTGAAAGGTAATAGGTATGAGAACTGTTTTGTTAATGTATGAATGAATGAAAAAAAAAAAGAGAGAAAAAGTTAAAGATAAACAACTTCATGAGCCCACTGCATGATTGGAACGTAGACTACAAACTGTTAAAACAAGTTCATGAGCCCACCGCATGATTGGGACAGACTGTAAACTGTTAAAAGAAGTTCATGAGCCTACAGAATGATGGGATATAAAAGTATACATGGCTAAAATAAATTCATGAGTCCATAGCATGCTGGGACTTAAGTATGATTGTGTGGAAGTACCCTCAGAGTCCAAAAGAGTGGTCAGTTCTGGACACAGTACCTATCTGCCCTGTTATCCCAATCACAATGCTGGGACTGTAACTTTAGAGCTCGCACAGGGATGAAGGCTAGGGGGTGCTGTGGGAAAAGGCTGATCGAAACCTCTCCTCTGCTGTGGCATGCCGACAGACTTCTACCCTTCCATCCCTGTATGGTGTGTGGATTACTACAGTTATTTTCTGTCTTCTGAACTGCCAGGATCCAGGATTTGTAAGGTAAGCCTAACATTTTTATTATTTATTTATAAAATTAAAAAAAAGGGAAGAAAGATAAGCAAGCAAGATCAAATCCCTGAAAATATTATATATATACATTTATATATATATATATATATATATATATATATATATATATATATATATATAGGAAGGAAAGTTGTAAATATTTGCATAACTGGTTTCATCTTACTAAGAATTGTTCTGGTGGAGTATTTCCATTAAATGGAAGTTATGATAAGACTAAATTGATGACACAGATATCCTTCAGAAGGGTCTCACAGAAACGGATAACTGGTGCCAGAGCCATGGCCTAAAAAAAAATGCAAAAAAAAAATATATATACCCACCCGGGAAAACAAGGTTAGGTCTACCAAATAGTACCAAATAGGAGGCAATCAGAAGAAGTTAGAAGAAGTGGGGAGGGACCTTGATAGTAGACTGTCATTGCCACCTTATCATGAAGGGATTCTTCATCTAGATCAAGGGGTCATAGTCTCCCTATACTCCATCACTCATCAGACCAAATTGAGTGGAAATGCCCATTTGAATGTTATCTGACCAGACACTTGCAGCATGGAGGAGGCCACAAAAGTTCCTCACACCAAAAAAATAAAGGTCAACAAAACAACTTCAAACCCAGATTTGATGAATATGACACAAAGGTATTTTGGAAGAAAAGAAAAGCAAAGTAGGTGGTGAACAAATGACAGCATTTTATTCTTGGTACGGTGAAGCACTTAAAAAGGAAAAGGAGTCAGCATTAAGAGGGTTGCAGGATGCTAATAAGAAATTGTTGCAACAGGTAAAAGAGGTTAAAAAGACAGTACAGACCAGTAAAAAGAGATCCCTTTATCCTGGTTTAGCAGGTTTGGAATAAACTGAGGATAGCCAAAAAGCAGAAACTTCTGAAGAGGATGATAATCCTCCAGTAGCTACTGCACCCCCCGTCCCCATATGCACATATATGGGTACCTCCTGTACAAGACTCCATTGTTTCTCAGACCCCCACCTTTTGGTCAACTGTCCATTGGATACCCAGTCCGCATGATACTGTTACATCTCAGATTAGTCACCCTGTTCAATCCTCATCTTCTGAACAGGATTCTGCAGTTAAGGGGGTGGTTCTTCCTATCCTTCTCAGATGGCTTCTATTTCCCCAGCAGGGGCATTAGTATTTGACACTCCTGTATCTCATCATACACGCTCATATGACAGGGTACAACAAGCAGATTATGACCTTTGGGGGGGATCTTTTGGCACCTCTCAGGGAAATTATGGGGGCTAACAATAGAGAACTTGCTCATTGTCCTTGGACCCCTGCTAATTTGTATACTATGTCCAAAAATTTTCCAAATATTAGAGAAGATCCATTAAAATTCAAAGAGGAATTAAAAACTAACAGAATGTTACAATCCTACTTTGATAGAATTAAATCAACTGCTGAGGGTAGTTACTTCAGATGAAATAAGGAAACAGTTACTGGAAAAGGCTGAGAACAGATTTCACTCTCACAGGGAATGCGTTAACAGATAAATGGACAGCATTGTAAACAAAATTATGGATGTGTGTCAAGTTAGGACTGACTGGTCTAAAATACAGACATGTAAACAAAATAAAGGAGAAGCCCCTGCAGACTACTTGAGTCAACTTAAAACAGTATTTACTAGACATTCAGGAATACCAGACCCAGAAGAGCAAGCTATTGCAGCAGCCTTTGTGCAGTGTCTGCAAGCCTCTGTACAAAAACAAATAAAGCAAGTGCTCATAGACTGGCAAGGAAAGGACTTAGAGTCTTTGTTAAGTGCTGCAAATCACTGTACAGAGTATCAGGAAAAACTGAGAAAGGAATCCGAGGTTAAGCTAACTTTACAAATCAAGCAGCTGGAAAACTGAAGGGGTTGAGGCAGAAGCAGGGGAAGGGGCAGAGGTATTGCTAGAGGATTTAGTAAAAGTACTGGCTGAGGGGAACAAGATGCAGCTGGTTGGCAACGAGCTGGCATTGCCACTCCAGCTTCATATAACACATCTTGCTTCAACTGTGGAGAATCAGGACATTGGAGAGGGGAATGCCCACAGAGGCAAATGCAGAGTGTCCAGGATACTTGGGCTGAATGGCAATTAAATTATAATAATGCATTTCCTCCACAACCTCCTCAGATTGGAAGGAGTCAGGAAGCTGCATGCTGACTAGATCAAGGAAATAACACAGAAGTAAATCTTAACCCTCTACTGCCAATAGATCAGAACAGACCTTACATTACGATGAAAACAAATTAAAAGAAAACCCCACTTCTGGTGGACACTGGAGCCTCTATGTCAGTGTTAAAAATTACTTCAGATAGTCAAATACCAGTATCAGAGTATAACATAAAGGCAGTCGGAGTAACAAATACTATGGTTACGTATCCTGTTTCAGAACCCATTCCCATTTCTTTAGGTCTGGTCGAAGAAGAGCATTCTTTTCTTTTGAGTACTACTGCACCAGTATACCTACTAGAAAGAGATTTGTTATGTAAGCTGGGTTGTACTATTTACTGTACCCCAGAAGGGGTGTATCTGGATGTTCCAACAGAATCAGAAGGGGGAAATATTGGCAGTTTTAGCAGAAGCCGAGGAATAGTCTGTTGGAAGCATACAAGCAGATGGGAGAGTTACTACAGCAAACACCTGCCAACTTGTGGGCTAAGCATGCAAATGAAGTAGGTATACTGAAATCAGCAGAACCAGTAAAAATAAAATTAAATCCATCAAAACCTCTCCCTAGAGTTCCACAATATCCACTAAAGCCGGAAGCAGAGCAGGGAATCAAACTTGTAATTCAGTCTCTGATACAGAAAGGAATAATACCAGCTAAAAGCCCTTGTAATACTCCTATTTTCCCTGTGAGAAAGCCAGGAAAGGATACTTGCAGACTTGTACAAGATTTAAGGGCTGTAAATAATGCAGTATTGCCTACTTTTCTGGTTGTTCCAAACCCAGCAACAATACTGAGTTGCATACCACCTACAGCTAGTTACTTTTCTATAATAGACTTACGTTCAGCATTCTTTTCTATACCTATTCACCCTGACAGTCAGGGAGAGCAATATATCTGGACATGGTTGCCATAAGGATATACTGAATCTCCATTATTTTCTTAAATTCTGAAAAAACATTTGGAGAATGTGACATTTCCGGGTGGGTCTGTGTTAGTACAATGCGCAGATGATTTACTAATAGCATCAAATTCCTTTCAGCAATGTCAGCAGGATACCTTGCATCTTCTGACTATCCTTGCAGAAAAGGGACACAAAATGTCTAGAGAAAAACTACAGTTGTGGTCATCTCAGGTACATTATCTTGGTCATTTAATATCTCAGGGTAGCAGGCAGGTGTTACCATCTCATATTGATGTAATATCTAAGGCCCCACATCCAACTACTCAGCGACAGATTAGGTCTTCCCTAGATATGACAGAATACTACAGACAGTGGATCCTTAACTATGCAGAAATTGCCAAACCTTCGATGAGTCTCTTAAAGCAGAATACACCAGAGCCTCTCCTTTGGAATAATGAAGAGGAAATTTCATTTCAGAATTTAAAACAAACTTTAGCTACTGCCCCAGCTTTAGAGTTACCAGACTATGATGAGACTTTTATTTTAGTCTGCCATGAAAGAAATGGATTTGCTCAAGGACTACATACACAGAAACATGGGGACAGCTATCGTCCATTAGCTGCTTATAGCATGGCACTTGATTCTGTTGCAAAAGGTTTTCCACCAGTTGCCGCTGCTGCCATTCTAGTTAATCTTGCACAATTGCTGGTGGTTGGGCATGATCTCACAGTAGCTGTCCCTCATTCTGTATCATCTATTTTCTTAAAATGAAAACTCAACCACTCTTGACTGCACGTCTAACTAGATATGAACTTACACTTCTTTCTTATCCATCTATTTCTCTGATCTGCTATCCTGTTCTATATCCTGCATCTCTGTTGCCTACTGCTGAGGATGGTGAAGAGCATGATTGTGTGTGTGTAACTACTTGCTTTTTCCTCGGAAGGACTTAAAGGACACTCCTATACCCGATGCTGACCTGAACATATTTGTGGATGGCTCCAGTGGAAGAAATCAAAGAGGGCAACTGACTTCAGGAATAGCCGTCTGCGCCAAAGAGATAATATTGTTGCAACAAAGAAAGATTAGAGGGTGTTTGCTCTGGTCAAATAGCTGAGTTAGTGGCTCTGCAAAAAGCCTACGAGTTAGACAAAGACAAAGTGGCCAAAATGTTTACAGACAGTTATGCTTTTGGGGTGGTACATGATTTTGGGCAATTTTGGAAAGAGAGGGTTTCTGACCTCTTTAGAAAATCAAATTAAAAATTCAGGGTACATAAAATCATTGTTAGATGCACTTTTGCTACCTAGGAGGCTGTCTGTAATCAAATGTGCCAATCAAAAAGGTAAAGAAGTTATAACAAAGGGCAACAATTTGGCAGACCAAGCTACCAAACAAGTAGTAGATTGTCGTAAAAATCTGTGTATGTTAACTATAACAAACTACAACAGTAACGATGTGTTTGACTTTGAAAAGTTGTCAGGCTTTCAAGCTGAAGCATCACAGCGAGAAGTTCAGAGGTGGCTCAAGGATGGATGCATAAAATCCTCTGACGGCATATGGCGACATCCAGATGGCAAACTGGTGGTGCCTGCCTCTTTGCTACCTTACCTGGCAAGGGCATATCATCTAACTTCCCATACAGGTATGACAGCTTTATTTAATCAAATTACCTGAGGTTGGTATGCCTCTCATATCTCCTCTTTGATACTTCAGTATGTACAAAACTGCAGTATATGTCAAGAATATAATGTAAATAAAAACACCAACAGTAAGACTGCATGTTTTTACCACCACCCTGGGGACCTTCTGTTAACATGCAGCTGGACTTCATTCAGATGCCTAGGACTAATAATTTACAATTTATTTTGGTGGTGGTGTGTATGTTCTCAGCATGAGAGGAAGCTTACCCATGTCGCAAAGCTGATGCGGTCACAGTAGTGAAAAAAACTTCTGTATGACTTTATACCAAGATTTTGGTATACCATGTACTATCAATAGTGACCAGGGAACACATTTTAATAATTCTTTACATAAGGGATTGTACAAAGTTTTTAATACTAAATTGAGTCTTCACTGCCCCAACCATCCACATTCACCTGGATTAGTGGAAAGGTAAACAGGACCCTTAAAAATAAAATTTCGAAGATTTGTGCTGAAACCCACTTAAAGTGGCCCGAAGCCCTTCCCTTAGCACTGAGGAGTATGAGGGCCTCACTGAATGCCACCAGGAAGTTGAGCCCATATGAAATATTAATGGGGAGACCCATGGCCCTTCCAGCTAATGCTCCAGTGGGAAATGCTGATTTAATCTTGTCAGATGATGCGATGAATTCATATTGTAAGAACTCGATTCGTATTTTGCAGCTGTATCAAACAGTAAGAGCAGCGTTACCAAAGCCCCCATCATCAACTACAACCACGTGATTGGGTTTACATAAAAATTTTCCAGAGGAGGAACAGCCTCAGCCCGAGGTGGAAAGTTACTTTCAAGGGCTTGCTGAAAGCCCCGACTGCTGTTCACTGTGCAGGACTAACAACGTGGATCCATTCGTCTCATTGCAAGACCTGTTGTGTGGGGACCCCAGACGAATCATTGCATCTAACACAGGGAGATTGAGGTGTGACAGACAAATCATCTGCCCAGTGAGGAAGTCAACTTCAGTAGCAGTCCATGATGAATCCAGTGACAATAGGTACCCCTTGCTATGTTTCTGCTGCTGTTTCCTTCTATAAACTGGTCAAGAGAAAACAGTTTCTTGCTGGTCCTTCGGCAACATGCAAAAAATTTAAACAAAACAAACTGCTGGGTATGTCTGCATATGCCTCATCATTCTAAGGCAGGGATTTCTATGATTCCCATCCCTGCATCACAGGTGTCATTTGAAAACGACCTTCATGACATCAGTCTAACCTGGTGTAATGTAACTGATTTTTCAAGGTTTGTCTCTCTTCAGCTTGCAACCACACATCATGGGGACACATGTTACGCCAGAAATGGGACTGTACCAGTAGGAAAAAACAAATGTAATGACACCAGGCATGAAAGTGTGTTAGACTCTCTGCACTTAAAAATTTATGACTAGGGGCATGGCATTGGGCATAAGTGACCGTTACTACATCTGTGGTGATCGTGCCTATCCCTGGTTGCCTATAAACTGGTCTGGATGTTGCTTTGTAGGCTATATTACTCCTGCTATTCAACAGTTTGAAAACGCACCAGCAGGTAGACTGAGAATTAAGTGAGCAATCCACTGGGCAGAGCAAGTATTTTCAATTTTTAATCCTGGGTATGGAGTGCAAAGGATAATGCTTGAAATCACCATGCTTGCTCAGATTCTACAGGAGGTGGCCAACGAAACTTTGCATCACATCAGGATGGCAAGCCGAGAAACGACTGAAATGTGAACTGTGGTGTTACATAATCGAATGGCACTTGATATAATGTTTGCTGCAAAAGGGGGGTCATGTGCCCTCATAGGGAGTCACTGCTGTTCATATATTAGTGACTATCATGATGAACAGGAAAAACTGGCAAATGTCATGGAGCAAAGGGCCAAAGATTTGGACAGCACATCAAACCAATGGACATTTTTTGGATGGCTGTGCAGCATTTTTGGTAACCAGGTAACTAGCATAATCCAGGGTATTGCCATTGTACTTTTTATTATATTTGTTATCATTTTGGTATTTTCTATTCTAAAGGCTGTGATTAGAAGATGTTTAACCTCACCTGCACATGAAATGCCACTGCATGTACCAATCAATGACCTTTCTCTTTTGACAGATGATGATTACTACTACAATGCTGAATCATATTTAATCACGTTAAGAAAATTAAAAATATAATTCCACGTATGGCATGACACCGATGGTGTCAAAGGTGGGAACTGTTATGGAACAAGATCAGTTAATTAAAATGTATATTAATTTAAGTTTCATTAATGATGTTATAACATGACTGTTAAAAAGCAAATATAATTTGTATGCATGGCTGTGGAAAAATACAGCTTCATAAGCTAAAGTTACTTGCTGTGCTTTAACTGCATTCTTTTGATATGTAACAAGGAAAAAGTAATTATTATATGATCAGAGGCTTGTTAGCTACTGTAAAAGGAATTTGTTAGCCTGACTCCTCCAGGCTAGGAGTGCGTTGTTGCTAGGGAAGGTTTGAAACATCCAAGGTCAGAAAATAAGACCCCTTGAAGCAGGTGAGTCATGTATAGGAAGGTGTTCACATGAAGTTCAAGGTGAAAATCATGAGGGAATGAGAGCACTTGTAAAGTCATTGATTTGCTAGAGTCATTATAACATAAAAAAGTTGCATGATTGGTTTGATAAGGAATGTGTATAGATACAGTTTTTCTCTGTCCAGAGAGACTGATTTACCAACTGCTATGAAGATGGTCTCCTAAGGCTGTAAATAAAACAATTATGTTTGCACATCCTGTTTGAAGGCATATAACATAAATTTTTAATGTTATTTACTTATGATTAGAACAGTAGCAATGCATAAGAATTTTATTACTGTTCTGGAAGGAAGGGAAGTCTACAGTTTCTGTCATATACATATATAAGGGTCATGATTTGCAGATTTTAAAAATCAGGCTCAGCTCTAAAATACACATACTAGATGACGACATCCACCAGTGTTAGACAATTTGATCAACCAAAACAAGTATAGACCCACTCCTGAAAGACAAACCAGATATTAAGAAAACTGTTTGAAGATAAGGCTAGTGAAGAACATTAAATAATATTTTCTCAGTCACAATGTGTAAAAATGCCCCCAACCTCCAACCACTGCATACCTTCCAGATGATCTGCTGCTCTGCTTCAGTCACTCCTAACACAAGTGCCCCCCCCCCATACTACTGATCGACCCAGGGTCTAGAACCACCTCAGTCACAGGCAGGTTGGAACAGTGATTCAGAAATGTGGGTGCTAGAATGTGTAGGAGAATGGGTAGAGTTTCTCACATGACATGCTCCACTGCACGCAGCATCATTAAATCCCCACTCCCTCTCCTGCTAATACTGAATTTTAACAATAACCGGTCTTGTATGTTGTGGCAGCAGTGGCGACTCATGATAATGGACTGCAGCCCCTCCAGCTGCAAAAAGAAAACAAACAAAAAAATAATTTACAAGTCTCGGAACTCTGCGCATGCATTCTCAGTGTACCCGTACACATCCGGACTGATTAAACAGCAGTCCGGATAAGGTAACAAAGAATCAGACTACAGATGCCCGAGAAGTCTATGCAGTTAAAACTGCATAGACTGGAAGGGGATCGGACTGCAATGCCTGCAGGCTGGAGCTGCTCTCACGGGACCACAACAAATGTGATAGTGCATGCGGACGGATGGGAATTGAATGAATGCAATTCATACTGTGGCGGCTGTGGACTTTTTGAATGCAGGAGTTGGGAACTGGACAATGGGAACATGCAGAATGCTAGAACTCAGGTGTGTGGACTTTGGACAAGTGCATTTCAGAATGCTGGTGTGTGTGTGTGGACTTTGGGCAAGTGCATTTCAGAATGTTTGTGTGTGTTCAGAATGCTGGTGTGTGCCTGTTCAGAATGCTGGTGTGTGTGTGTGTGTATGTTTGGACATGTGCATTTCAGAATGCGTGTGTGTGTGTGTGTGTGTGTGTGTGTGTGTGTTAAGAATGCTGGTGTGCATGTGTGTGTAAAATGCCCCAGGTGAATATACCTGGAGGCTACAGACAGGGTCAAACCCTGTACATTGGATGCATGCAACAAGAGACTAAATTCCCTACCCACCACCACTTGTGAAAAGCATTCAGATGTTTGCCTCATATTTTTTGTACCGTTCTGTTCCTCATAAAATCTGTGGTTTTCTGGATTCTAAATTCACTAAATAATGACAGACGTTAAGAATTTATATTCTTCAGAAAATACATGATAACACAAAACCTTTTATTCTAGCAATTTTCTAAGTTTATACGATCAATATTTGAAATGTGTCCCTATTTTTGGGGCTGTATTCCCCCATTACTGGCTTTGTCCAGTTTTTTTGTGCTACAAGGTTGAGAGCTACAGAGAGAACTGAATTTACTGAATATTTTTGGGGGCTGTACTCCCCCATTATTAGCTTTGTCTATGTGTTTTGTGCTAAGAGGTTGAGAGCTATGGTGAGAATTAAATTCACCAAATGCTAGCCACTTAAGTTTCAGTCTTCATGTCTTTCAAGAAACAGCTGATTTGGCATAATGGTATGTTGCTCTGACTGTAGTGGACAGGGTCCTGGGTTCAAGACTTGGTAGTGAAATGCATGGTGGTAACACAGCATTTTATTGCAGCAACTTTCCAAGATTATACAAGCAATGTTTAAAATGTATCCTGGTTTTTGGGCTTTTGCCTCTCCCCAAATAAATGTTGGCTTTTTCCAGATTTCTTGTGCTGCAAAGTTGAGCGTCAAGTGGATTTTACAAGGAACTGAGAGCTTCAGGGCAACAGAAGTTTATTGCTGCTTATGCTGCATTTGCTTGCATTGTTAATAGGACAATGGGTAGTGTTACTTGCTTTTGATGCAGAAGGCTGTGGGTTCTACTCCCACAGTATGTAGATGCATTGCTGATACTGTACTGTGTAATACATTTAAAGGAGGTGGATGCTGCAGTCCTGAGAATTTCTTCTTTGGCAGAGATACCTAGTAACTATGAACCTGTTATCAGTTTGCCATCCAGTTCCTACTGAAATATTACTAGCTTATCATTTTTTAATGTAACATAGGCAATTTATTCCTCAAGGGCAACAGGCACTTTATTTGTAGATGAAACAATGAAATATAAAGTTGTTTGCTAGCAGCAACCTCTTCATTACTTACAGATCTCTTTAATGTGGAATTATTTAGATGACTTTTACTTCTGCAGAGATTGTGCATATTTACTGATATTGATGGGTTGTAGAAGTTTTGAGTAGACTTTTATGATGGAAATGTTCTGAACTGAGCAGTTTTGTCATTATTGGTGCATTCATTTTGTTTCATTGTTTATTGAAAAAATGTTCAAAACAATACATTTAAAATACCCTCTAACAACTGTACTGTATTATACAATATAATTTAATACAATCAAGAAGATGTATCAAAGAACACATATGTTTCATGTGCAAGGGGCCTATGATTTGAAAACAGCCCACAGTTAATTATGATCTGCCACTGGCCAGATGTATTTTCTTTGAATGTGGATTTCAGTGTTGTTTCAATGAATGCGAGTTTCAAGGGCAGAGAAGTTTTAATGCTAAGTCTATTTTCATTGTGAGACTGCATTGCTTTGTTTAGCAGATGTCTATTAGTGTCTGTGGTGTAAAATGTAAAATAAAAATTTTAAGTGAAATCTAAATCATTGCAGAAGTAAAGCAGTATGCACTTTACAGTGTTTATGGTAAATGGGGTGAAATAGCCAAGTAATGGGACATTGGAATGGCTGCAGGGGGGAGGCCCCATTTGACCATGATTTTGTGAGGGGGAAGGGTAGCAAACTAAGACAGCTCTGGCTGAACTATACCTCTCAACTGCCCAGATTTTCGTAGATGGAATAGACTTTTGCTTCTTATTTTTGGTTTGTTCCTCATAAAATTTGTGGTTTTCTGGCAAATCATTTAGGAATGAAGTCACTAAATAATGACAGAATTTCAGACTTCATACCCTTCAGAAAAATGCATGCTAAAGCAAGACCTGTTATTCTATCAACTGTCTAAGTTTATACAAGAGCAAATTTTTAGTACTGTTTGTATGTTCCCCCCAATACATTTGGCCTTGTCCAAATTTCCTATGTTAAGAGGTTGAGAGATACATGCAAATAAATCACTTTATAGAATTAGGTGTATCCAAACCTCTCAGCTGTCCCCAATTTTGGCTCAAAATATTGCTCTCCCCCTAATAATCCCTCCGCAAAATGGCAATTTTGGAAGAAAACGTGGAGGGTTTACAATTAATAAATAGTTGTAATGATCAAAGTTATAGATTACTTTTATTTTAGAAATGCATGTAGATTCTCTTACTTTGTCAGCTGCTCAACTTAACAGTACTAATACAAAAAAATGTCCCTTCTTTGACAGGTTCCTTGCTGTATCGTGTGCCTGTTTTATATTTTTGCATCACATTTTGGTCCGTTTTTCATAAAATTGTGGTTTTCTGGCAAATTAGTTGCAAATCATTAAAGATTGAAGTTAGAAAATAAAGGCAGACGTTTGTGTTTTAGATTTCATACCCTTCAGAAAATTTATACTGACAAGACCTACTATTTTATTATCTTTCTAAGTTTATAAGAGCAATATTTAAAAATTGTCCTTATTTTTGGGCCTTTGTCCTATTCTATTTATGGCTTTGTCCAGATTTCTTGCTCTGAGGTTGAGAGGTATGACAAATGTGTCGGGGCCATCACCTTCGGCCAGAGACATTTCAAATTGTGACATACCTCTTGCACCCCACTCCCCCATGTAGTGATTTTGGATGTGCCCAAGCAAGGCAAGGAGCAGTTATGCAGTCTAAGTGTGCAGAGTATCCCCCCATCCAAGATAGGCACAAGTACTACAGTGGCTTTTCATCTATCCTTGATTTTGAAGAATGCTCTGGTTTTCCATCATATTTTTATACTATTGATTTATGCTTCTTATTATTCAGAAAATGCATGTTGTTGCAGTGCCTATTGCTCTATGTTTAAGTAGCAATGCTTTAATGACCATCAGGTAAGCTTGTCTGAGATTGTAAGATGCAAGTATGCTTATGACTTGCAGTCATCTTTGCAGGCTTTACCTGTAAACTAAACAGAATGACAATCTATCATGTGTGGCCCATAACCTGTGCAGTAATCCTTTAAGCAATTTATCTTGAGCTTGTTTCTAGTTCATTTTTTTACTTTGATCATATTTTCTCCATGAAACAAGTAGATAGTTGTCATGCAGCAGGTCTTTTTTGGATAAGAAACATTTTTACAAGTGGGGGTATCTACTTTCAGCATGTTACTTGGTACTTTTATAAAGCTGAATATAAATTATAATTAGAACTGCAGTGCAAGGAGAAGTGGTTTAATTTGAGTGCTGCTTGTTTTTTATACTTGATTTTGACTGGCATTCTAGTAACGTATTTAAAAAGTAATCCTTTTTGTTTCCATCTAGATATTGAGTAAGCTGTCGTGTAGCCAATGCATTGAAATATTTTTTTTCTTCTACACTTCATTTTGTCTTGATTGGACTCTCATAATGATGGTTTGGCACCCAGAGCAGTGCATTTAATTAAAGTCGCAGCTTTTATGGTTTCAAGCATAGCTCCACCCATTTCTAGTTGGCCACACTCTCCCTGTTGGTCACACGCATTCAACTGTCTCCTGCAGCCTCCCTTTGATTTGAAGTCACCAGCCACCACTGTATGGCAGTATCCCATCCCTTGGGGGATGGTAGATCACAAGCAGAAATCATACACCCAGCTTATGGAAAAGGCAAACTGACAAAATGCTGCTACTTCCTAACCCACTCCACTGCACCTACAGCACCCCAGCCACTAATCACTCAAGGGTCATCTGGACTGCACTCAGGGCTCCATACCTCTATACCATGGAACCAGGTTCAAGAAAAAATGACCGAGTTAGAATCCTGAATATTTTGCCATTCAGTTTTAATTCCTTTGTATGGCTTTGTGGAATTGGGGATTTCAAACCTATATTATTTCAGCTGGGCTTCAGCAACTGACTACACAGAAATAGTTTACAGTTTCTGCTGTCAGTGTGCCTTCCTACACATCCAAGAATCTCATTAAATCTGTTTGCTGCTTGTTTTGCACAGCTAGTTTACCACTGTATTGACCACATGCCCCTCTTCTACTCTTTTTTATGCAGTAACCTCCCTTATATACTCTTCTAGGAGTGGAAGACAGCTGGCAGAAAACAAAAAACTACAAGAGGAAAAACATGAAATTAACAAAAACGTGAAGCCAACTTTCAAAGTGTACTGCACTACCATGTACACAAGTTCAGTTTTGCATCATAAAGACTGCTACTTGAGAAAAATGGCATAGTTTATGAAACAGTTTAACCGCACCTTGTACTGAAATTCCAGTAATTAAACCAGTCCCAAAAATTAAGCAATGGTGTATCCCCAAGTTCCTGTAATGCAACATGGAAAAAAAGCAGTGATCACTTCTCACTTATCACCACCCGCTATTAAACTGTACTGGAAAAAAATGTACAAAACAAGTATTCTGTGCCACTGAAATCAAATCAGCCCCAAGGTATTAAGGCTCAAAAAAAAAAAAAAAAAAAAAAGCCACATACCAGTCCCTTTACATCTTCTGGAAACAGATAATTGTGTAACGGCATAGAAAAATTACTGCACAGCATGCCCTGTAAGGTGCCATTCTGCTATCTGATGTACTCTGAAAGAATAAAACATTTCAGCTATATTGCTTGATTCACACTGAGCTCTTTCCCTACCCCAACCAGCACACAAACGTTTACCTCGGAGGAAGTTCTGTTTTGCTAACACTTTGGGGAGATCCTCAGTGCATACCAAACATTAAGGCAACCTGCTCATACCTCACTGCAAAGGTTACTGGCAACTACAGAAAACAAATTTCTGAAGTTTATCACAATCCTGCACTCTCTTCTAGGCCACACAATGAACTGATATTCGATGGAGATAAAACTATTCAGTATATATCTGTGATGGAATCTAGTCTTGATGTAATAGAAAAAATGCGCGCATGCAACTTTACAGAAAATTTTGTCAAAATTAAGTCCTATAATTTATCACATAACTGCGATGTGAACTAAGAATTAAGAAATAGGCACAGATTAATTCTAGAGATAGATTTCTATTGTAATCACTGAAATAAACTCTACATATACATTGTTTTTGTTAGAAGTGAGAGACGGACAAAAAAAAAATGTGTTAGTCAGTAAAGCTGACAACTGTCAGCATGCAAGTGCAAACCACAAAGCAGGAACTACTGCAGTGTGACCATCAAAACATCTTGCTAAAGCTAGTTATTCATCTCCTCCAACTGCAGTCTGTGAAAACAAACAACAAGATGAACCCTGGATTGTAGTTCTACAAATGTCTACATGTTTAGACGTTCTCAACATGTTAGTAATTAAAGGAGGCAGTTGCAATTTAAATGCAAGAAAAAAAATCTGCATAATTTAGAAATCTAATTTATAAAATGCCATACCAACATGTAAAATGACTCCAGTGAAAGAAATTTAATTTACAGCTAAAACTGTGCACATTATAACATGTGCAGTAAGATAAAGTGTCCCTTCATGTATGTTTAAAATTCAGCTCCTTGAATAACTGCGATAGGGCACATTCCCACAGTAGTAGCAGCAAAAAAAAAGAACATGTAATAATTAGGATGTCACAAGGGGTCAGAACCTATAGGTATAGGAGGACCAAGGAGGAGGGGGGTCTCATGTATTGTGCGTGGACTAGACACTGGCACAAAACCAAAATCTTATTCTATACACAGACCTGAATTATTTTCTAATCAACAAAGTCTGGTTTCAGTTAAATGGCATAGTATTAAAATAAATATAAACAAGCTGTTTTCATTGCAAGATGTTCCCCACACCACACACCAGCTCTCCTGCAACCTTGTTGCTTTGTAGTAATTTCAACCTCAGGGTAAAAAAATAAGCTGTCAAAGATGTCAATATAATAATAATGTAATAAATATTAAAAATCCCATGTAGTCACTTAGGAGGCAGACAAATGTTAAAAACTAAAATAGGGGTCCCGTTGCTGCTACACTAAGATGCAATTATTTATAGGACTGGCAGATTCATTTAGAAAGTGATATTCTATACACAACTGCTTGATTTACTAATCAGGCAATATCCGACTGAAAAAAGCTGAAATATGAGTGCAAGGACTGCTTATATCAGGGTAGGAACAGTGTGATGATTAGGAAGTGAGAGAACTAGGACTAGCAGATTAATTAAGAAAGTGAAATTGCAAACAATTACTTAATTTGTAATCAGACAATATTTGACTGAAAAAAAGGTGAAATATGAGTGCAAAGACAGCTTATCAGGGTGGGAACAGTGTGATTATTAGGAAGTGATCAGTGGGGTCAGGTGCCTCAGGGGTTTAGTTCTGGATCTAGTGCTATCCAACATATTGATAATGGATTTCATCAGTGACACTGAAAAGGTGATTGATTTCTCAGCAGTGGACACTACAAACAGATCAGCTGTACAGCATAGAGGACACAGCTTGAGAGAGTGTAGATGAGTTACAATGCAAGTGAAAAGTTATGTAACGATTTTAACCAAAATACATAAAGTACAGTGTGGAGCCATTGGCAATCAAAGAGAAGGAAAGCAATATGGGCAAATAACAGTCACAGTAAAATTAATCACCGTGAAAGTGAGAAAAACAGTGGCAAGATAAGGGTTGTAAAATTAAGACTGATTAATCTGTTGTCATATGATAAGCTAGAGTTGCTTGGAATGTTTGTAGTAGAGAATAGCATGGCAGAGGGAGTGAGAGACGGACAAATGCATAGGATAATTAGGAATAAGGTAGGGAGAAGGGGATATGAGTGAAAAACCAAGCAAACTACATCCAGAATGAATGATAGGAAAATGGAACAAGTTAACACAGGAGAATTCTGAACTTGGGACAGTGGTTTTAATTTAGTATAACATACAGAAAAAATGTGGAAAGAAAGTTGGGAAAACCTAGTTACAAAGGGCTTTATGCAACATACAAGTACAGAAAATTAGACTTTCTAGTCTTGCAAATATGTACACTGATTGGAGATGTATGATGGATTACGATGTTGCTATATGAGGGAGTTCAGAAGTAGGGCAATGAGTGTGTTGTGGGGAGAAAGTTGCAAATTAAGCTTGTGTCAATGTATAGTAGTCTGTCTGTATTGCCTGAGTATACAGAACTCTGAAGTAGACTTATAACAGAGGACAGGGGGCACAGAGAAATTCTGTTGGAAAGGCAAGCTAAAATGTTTTGTGCTCAAGTCGTATTTCTGTATACGTGTACACCGATTTTCAGCTGTTTGAACTGCATTCTTTGAGTTGTGTCACCAGCACTTTAACAATACTGCAGTCGATAAGAAAAACTGTCAGATCAGCTGCTGAAAATGTCCCATTTGACCCTGTGAGTGATAATTTATATTAATTTGAAATATTCCACTGCAGCTGAAGAAGACAGGTCATAAATTTCCGTCAGTCAGTACAAATATAACTTAGATTTACTCTATTTTTGCCTCACGTTTCTTCACTGCCCGCCAAATGTCAGTCCCTCTTAACCAAATGACCAATTGTTTCATCAAAGAGGTGTGAGTCAGTTGAGTGGGGTCATCATGCAGGCCATTAGGGTGGTATGAGGGTTTTCCGTTTTGCTGTACTACTTCCATGCACTACTGCACTAATTAATAAGCTGCTAACAAAAGCTATTTTCATTAATGTGCTACTTAATTCTAATATTTCTGTTTAATAGCTTTACTTTTAAGTATAGTATATTACATTAAATGTAGAGCATAACAATATTAAAAGATCTTACAACAAAGTGGGGCATGATGCATTAGCAAGGGCAAACCCA
Source organism: Protopterus annectens (assembly GCF_019279795.1). Classification (NCBI taxonomy): domain Eukaryota; kingdom Metazoa; phylum Chordata; order Ceratodontiformes; family Protopteridae; genus Protopterus; species Protopterus annectens. The sequence goes on from NC_056734.1 coordinate 138,425,872, forward strand.
ACAACATTTTAGAACAGTGACATAGTGGGTGACACAACGATAGAAAGATATGAAATAAATGGCTTTCAGGTACATACTTGAGCTATAGGCAGCTGACAGATTAAACTGTATAACCAATTAAAAACTTTAGGAGGGAAATGCACTCAACCAAATGAAAAAAGAAATACTGGTGCTGATAACTTCTATCACCTACAGAGACAGGGTGAAATGTTATGACTATTTAAGCAGTTTAAAAAAAACTGTTAACATGAGTTTTTACTCTAATAACCTGACCATGTTGTTACTTTGTGGTCAATTAGATCCATTTTACAAAGTGACACTTTGAATCAAGTAGACACAGGCATAAAAAACAATTTAAAGGCATCATATCAGAGTGTACAAAGAATGAGAAGGACCATTTAAATCTAATCAGCACCCACCAATAACGGGGGTGATAAGAAAACATTTAAGTTCACAAGCTGTACAGTCAGATATAAGAGGAATGAGGAATGAAGACACAATAAAATACAAGATTATACTAAAACATTTGTTCAGTTAAATACATCCCATGGAAACTTGTCACACAAGGTGAAAAATTTGAAATCAAAGCATCTTATGTTTTTTGAGTTTCATTTAAGTATCAGTAAATACAACTTATTAACATACATCAACCATCCATTCTTCTATGTTCTGATAACCCACATTATCAAAAACAATCAACCACCACAGAAAGCCAAGAGTAGTGTAAAGAAATCTGTTAACAAATGAAAAAAAAGCTGAAAAGTCTCCTCAGGATAAATTTAATTGGTTAAGTGAATGCATTCATCCACAATGAAATGATGGATTTTTCAAACCGTGTAAACAGACTAGCACCAATGAAGCATTTAAACAAGAAAAGTTATGCAATAGTAATAACATAACTAATAAAACTGCAAAATTCAAAAACATTGCTAATGACTCAACACACACAATAAATAACATTAGTACATGCATGACAAGGTCCCAAGAAAGTAGATTTATGCAGTTCTTTGATGGTTAGATGTCTTGGAAAAACTGGTAGAATTAGTGTAGGCTATGTAGAGAGAACCAGTGACAAAACTAAGAACAGTGCTCAGATTCACTGAGGTGTCTAAAGTGGGAGCGACTCTGAGCCCACTCTTGTTCACACTGGTGACTGCCATCATCAGTAAACAAGTCAGAGGGGACAGATCAAAAAAGCTGCTGTATGCAGACAATGAGTTGCTACAACACCACTCTGAAGAGAAACTCTTGCAAATGATAGGGGACTGGAGTGCAAAACTGAGGGCATATAGGATGAAACTGGTCATGGCAGCAAATGGGGTTAGAGTGGACACCTTTCATTGTGGCTAAAACTGGAGTAAGGCCATGCACCCTACACCACCTGTAACCCCGTCCACTCCAACCCATCTGCCATTCATGCCACGCCTATTGTGTGATGTCATTATGACGTCGGTTGATGGGGAGCACCTACTTTTTCCATTCCTGATGCTTGCTTTTAGCCAATTTACTATGCGTTTCTGTAAAAAAGCATAGTAACCCAGCTGATGTAACAAACTGTGGCAGTCTGTTTCCATTTGGAAACAGAGTACCAGAGTTTGTACAGTGTTTTCCAGACTAGAAGAGAATCACTGATTTCCGGATAGTACGGAAAAAAAAAAAGAGAGAGGAAGCAACACTAAATAAGGGAAATCAGGAGGGGCTCAAAAACTGAGATAGAAGGTAAACGTAGAACAGGTTAACAGCGTCATGTATCTGGGAGGTGTGTCCAATCAGAAGGGGATCTAAATAACGAAGAAAATCAGAAGAGCTTCAGTCAACTGGCATAAAGTGTCAGGGGCAATGAGTGATAGAAGAATGTCAAAACACATTGAAATGTAAGGTGTACAACACAGTAAAGTGACCTCTCTTCTACTTAATCATCATTGCTTCTTTATGACACAGTGACCTGGACAGTGAAGGCAGAGCAAATGGCAAAGCAGCTGGTAGAAGGCGCACTGTGGAACAGATGAAAAAAGGAGGACATCAGAGAAGGAGCCAAAGCAACGCTAGGGTTACCACCTGTCCCACTTTGGGAGGGACAGTCCCACTCTGGGCAGTTGTGTCCTGCAAAAAAATTGTAAAAATGGCAAATGTCCTCAGATTTTAGGACAAAATTATTTCCTATACTTTATGTAATAGTTTTTTTTTCAAAAATATTTTTATTAGTTTTAAAACATTTACAAAAAAGAAATGAAAATAAATATAAGATAAGGAACTTGTAAGGTACATCAAACCAAGAAAAAGAAAGTAAAGTACAAACAGTACATTAGTACATTCTAAATTAATACAAACAGTTAACAAGTTTTGATTTATAGACAAGCAGTTATTGTAACAAGTACCTTACTCTTGAACGGGTAAAACATTCACTACGGTACCCCAGAAAAACATAATACAAATAGAAATCAGGCCTCCCAAGAGGAGGATAACTATAATCAGATAACATACTATTATATAAAGTATAAACTATTAACTATTTTGGGGGTACACCACCTAAAGTAAACTATACATGACCTAAAAACCTATTTACACCAGATTTACAATATATTTACATCATGGATGTCAGAGGACCTCTCTGAATAAAATGACATAAGACAATTAAGTAAAGTGTAATGTCTACATTATCAAATAATTTTGGACCGTACCTAGTACAAAAAGGATCCAGCTTGGAATGCAAATGTATAAGAAAAAAAATTGCTGTATTTTACTTATTCTGGATTAGATCAAAGAGATTTTCCCAATATTTTTTAAAATAATTATTTTTCTTTTTGCTATTCGTGCACATTTTGTGTGCTGATATATATTTTATTGTCATATCCTTAAAGTTTTCCCATGAAATTGCTGAGGGGTTGAACCAATTTTTAGTAATGAAATATTTAAGGAGAGCACAAATTGAGACAAGAACATGATGGCAAATACCTTTAATTTGAATAGGAACAATATTAAGGATCATAGTTTGCCAAGAAAATGTAGTTTTCTCATACCCCATTTTTTCTAATTGAATTCTGAGGGAGCACCAGAGTTTATAGATGGTCTTACAACTCCAGAACATATGTATTATGTCAACATGAGGGAGAGTGCAGAAAAGACATGTTAAGTTTTTATTACATCCAAATTTTTGTAAAGCAATTGGGGTGTAGTAAGAGTTATTTATCATTAGCTGTGTGCAAATTAGATTTTTGAAGGGGGTCAAGTTTATTGTATTTCTGATTGCTTCATACTTACATTCTCTAGAGATTTCATCCTGTACTGAATCCCAGTATTTGGAAAATAAAAGTGAATGACTATGTATAATGGACGGCACAAGTTTATAAGTATGTAAGATCATTTTGTTTTTTTTAGGGAGAGCAAATTGATGATTGATTGTTTTAATTGAATATCTTGTTCCATAACTCTGTATTTAAGGAATTATAAATATAAAAATAAATATGACCCTATTTTGAGACAACTCAGCTCACTTATTTTATGTAATAGTTGCATAAAACAGTCATGCTGTACCTGAAACACCTAAATGTTATAAGAAATAGAATAAGCAACTAAAATGCTACAAGAATAAGCTTTTGTTTAGGTAAAAAAGTAAAGTTCTGTACTTTGTACTGGCTGTGGGTATGTTTTGGCCTGCAAAATGTGACATTTGTGCCAAAAATATCCCACTTTGGGCATTTGAAAAGGTAGCAACCCTAAGCAACGCCCATTACAGAAAAAACAAAGAACAGATTATGGTGGTTCAGTCTCATGTGCACAACACAGAAGGCAATTTGATAAACAGATTTGGAGAGATAGGAAAAAGACAATAGCAGACGAAGATATCCAGCCAAGAGTTGGATGAATTGCAAGAAACAAGACCTGAAAATGGCAGGCATGATTGTCAAAGAAAATAGGAGAGTGGCTCTAAACAGAGAGAAAGTAGTGTCAGTCGGTGCAACACTTTGATCACTTCTAAAAATGGGAAAAAGAAGGTTAATGATGATGAGCTACAAAGACGTGTCTGGAAAACAAGTGCCGAAAGTCAGAAGTGTAGCTAGGATGGAGCTGAATGAAGCAGCTGGATCATGTGCAAAATGCTAGGGAGGCCACAACTGGCTGATCTTAGCATGCTTAAATGTAATGGTAACATTCAGAAATGAGTGCTGGCATTCCAATTGTTGTCAGAACTGAAGCTCTTCAGTAATCAGTTTATGGCATGAACTGTAGCAACTGCTTGTTTCAAATATAGCAAGCAGTTTACTATAGTCAAAATACAGAATTTGTTTGTTTTGTTCTTTGTTCCTGAGTCCGAGTTGAGCAGCAGAAGAGAACAAGACTGGACATGGCTTAAGAAATGTAATCCGGACCAGACTTTTTTTTTTTTGGGGGGTCCTCGATGCCAGATCAGGAAATGGCACCAGGCACCAAAATTGCTCTACCTTAAGTGTCTGTAGTACAGTTAAGTTAGGTATTGAAATTAAGAATTATGGTTAGTGATGTCATTGCTGATGGAAAGGGTTAAGTTAGAAGTGCTGGTAGTGGCAGTGGCAAGAGTTGGTTTGTATGATAGGGCAACAAAAATATTGCCAGATTAAGGTAATAACTAGCGAGAAATGGTGAACTTGTTAATGATAAAGGTAAGCAATTATAGGATGGTAACTTGAAAATGGAGAATTAAGATTAAAAAAAAATGTTTAAGTGCCACAATTAGGTACGATGAGGAAGAAAGACGTAATTGGGAACATATTTTTGGGAGTGTAATGAGTTGGCAGATTTTAAAAATTTCATGCAGACTACACTATCAGAAATACTGGGTGAGCAAATTGATACAACCAAGGATTTTTTTTTGAGCTATGATACAGAATTAGAATTGCCTAGACATAGTAAGGCCTTGCAGAGTCTAATTAAGGCAGCTGCCAAAAAGCAATTACTAGGAAATGAAAATCTAAACAAACGGGATTCTTCAGAAAAGGGTAGGTGCAAATTGTATAGAAAAAATGTGAATTATGGGAACAATACATGCAGAATAATGTTTTGGAGGAGGAATGAAAGCAGGATTTGCATGAGCTACGTAATTGACTGACTGACAATGACTGGATAGATTATAAGTGATGTATAATGTTTGCAACTAAAACTATGTCAATATAGTTTGTTTTCATTTATATACATGTGATTGTCCATGTCATACGTGACAAACAAATCACAAAAAGTTTGGCCACAAAGTCCAAGAGTGAAAGCAGTTCAGTAATTGAAAAGGCAGGACGCAATGCTAAAACCAATGCTGCTAAAGTTCACCTGTTTAGTCCCTCCAACCTCCTAGAATACTTATTCTTACATATCCTATAACCTGTCCTACTGAATTCACAACCAAAAAAAAAACTGCTGAAATGTATTCTTATGTGTATGTAGAAATGTATTCTTATATGCCTGTTTGTATGTCTTAAACGTATGCTTATGCAGTTATGTATTTGTACACTCATTCAACTCATATGTACTATAGTGTCAAATTGGAGCTTTTCTCCCCGGACCTCTGCTAAAAATGGACCTGTGTCTAATCAGACTTTCCTGGTTATCAAATGTAAAATAAATAAAAATGGTCTGAATCCAACAACTCTCTTGATGGCAATAATAGTCTAATGTATAAAACAATGTGTTAGCAGAGCAGTGCAACCAAACAGTGAATGACAGTTAAATAAATGATGACCTAGTAAGATACAAAAAAGTGCAAAAGCAGTGTAGATCAGAACAATAAATGACAAGACAGCACAATAAATGCAATCAGTGCAAAAGCAAACCCATTTAACAGCAGCAAATAGCTCTGTGGAAGGAAACAGTTCAATAATGATCCAGTTAACTGGCAACAGTAATGAAATAGCAGCAAACTCAGCATGAGCAATAAAAGTACAAACAGTTCTATAGCAGATCTCTCAGTAAGTAGAAGTGTGAGTGCAACAAAGAAAATGTGATGCAGTAGTCAACCAAATAAAATCAGCAAAAATGCAAAACAGTACAACAAAAACATGATACAAAAATGAGACAACTCAGAAATGTGTAATATGTGTAAATAAAGTAAATACAAACAGGGAAAAAGCTGGTTCTTTGACAGGAACACCCTTACAGAGCAGTGGGTACTTAGCAGACTGATCAAAATTAGACCTAGAAGGAATAAAGGAGTCCATCTACAGGGTCAAGATGCTGTGCTTTGTGCAGCTAGTCTGAATCCTGATGTAACAAAAGGGGGACGGGGTGCAATCACCTCTCTGGTTCCATCTCTCTTGGGTGTGTTGCAAGTATATAAATCATGCCTCTCAACCTCACAGTACAAGAAATCTGGACAAATCCAAAAAAAAATGGGAGAAATAACCAAAAATAGGGACAGATTATAAAGATCGCTTTTATGAACTTAAAAAAATAGGTTGCTTAGAATAACAGGATTTATATTAGTATGCATTTCCTGGGGGTTGGAGGTGTATGAGGTCTGAAACACAAATGTGTCAATTTTTAGTGACTTCAATCCTTAATGATTTGCCAGGAAACCACAGATTTTATGAGGAACAGACCAAAAATAGGAGGCAAAAATCTGGACAGTTGAGAGGTATATGTACCTCATTTCCCTGGTTAGCAAAATGAAACATCAGGTAGTACAATATTCCATTATTTATAATACAAAAGTTCCTGCCAAAACAGGAAATCTTATATTCAGGAAAACAAACCCAGAATTAGCGCACAGAACAGCAGGAACACATGATGTCCTTCAGCTCTCATCAGAAACAGCAGCAACTGTCCCAATTTATTTTCAGGCAAGCCGATCTCAGAGCTCACTTCAGGGCTGAACCCAGATGTGAAATTGGAATCTCCTCCTCCTCCACCCTTATACATTTTTGTGCTAATGCAAGTGCATGCAGCACCCCTCAGCTTTTTTATGTTTTTTTTTCTACCGTCTCTGAAGGACTGTTATGAGCAATTAGGTCAGAGATTTCCAAACAAAGCTGGGTGAAAGAGTGGGATTAAATCTAGAGGCACTACAGTATGCAGGTGCACACTACTGTACCTACAGTATTAACCCACTTTTTTGGAGGCAGCTAAAATGTCAGTTGCTCTCTCATATCTTTCTATCAGTTTAAGGAGATGGACAGCCCAATATAATCTACTGAGCGTTGAAGAAAAACTGGATGGAGCTTCTAAAATGTAAGCAGCAGGCAACATAACATACACTTGGTTAAAAGCTCAACAGGGACCGGTAGAACAGAACGAGAAAAAATCCAAAATAGCCACAGAGCACTGGCAGTAGTCCCAGATTAAATCTTATCCCATTTACGTTAAATAAAAATGTTACTTTGTGGCTCTTGCATCATCATCATCACCCCTCTTTTTCCCATTTTCTACATGGGGTCAACATGTTGTGTTAAGTGTCGCCATCCCTCTTGATTCAATGCCGAACTCCTGCCTTCTTCAACACTCATGCCAGATTGTCACAGATGATCTCTCTCACAATCCATCCACCTCTTAGCTGGATGTTCTCATTTCCTATTACCTTCTTCCGGTCTGTCCCAAATCTTCACCAGATTGTCTTCTTTTCTGCACATATCCCCAAATCACCTCAATCTGTTCTCTTTGACCTTTTCTGCACTGCAACTAGAGCTACTTTGGTTTCTGCTCTTTTGTCCTCATTTCTTCATCTGTCCCACAGTGTGCATCGTACTACCAAGTCTTGGGCACTTCATTTCCATCATCCCTCCCTTTCTCATCTGCTCTGCCTTTACTGCCCAGGTTTTTGTACCATACAGTAGTACTGGTCGCAACACTGTTTTGTACACTTTACTTTTTACCTTTCTTTGGCATTCTTCTGTCATACACTACAAGTGACACTCTATGCCAGTTGACTATAGTCCCTCTGAATCTAGCTTTGACCTCTTCATTCAGAATTCCCCTCTCTTCAACCACCTCCCAGATGCTTGAAGCTATTACCCTGTTCCACTATCTTCCCTTCTATCTCAGTTCTCAGTTTCTTCTGAATTCCCCACTTTGCTGCCATTACCACTGTCTTCTGTATTTAGTTTCATCTCTTGTGCCTTCAGTTTTCCATTCCCTATCCTTTGCTGAGGTTTGTGCTCAGTGTCTGCCTGTATTTCCACATGATCTGCATACAGAACCTTTTTTGATCTGTCCCCTCTAACCTGTTTGATAATGTAGTCCATCACTAGTATGAACAGCAGTGGGGTCAGTGCTGAGCCCTGATGTACACCCACTTCCACTGGGAATCCCTCAGTGAGACCAAACACTGTTTGTACTTAAATCATTGGATACTTGGACATAGCCTGCAATAATTCTACCAGTGTTTCTGTGACTTCAAACCACCACAGTACAGCTCAAATCAGCTTTATTGTGACCTTGCCATATGCTTTTAAGTCTGGGAATGCCCAGTTGGATTCTTTCCTTCTCTCTAGCTTCTTCTTATCTGTCTGTCTCACTGCAATCAGGTCAGTTGCACTGCATCCTGATTTGAATCTGAACTGCTCATCTCCCATCTTACTTTCTACTACTCTGGAAATCCATTTATCAATCACCTTCTCCAGAAATTTTATGCAATGTGACAGGAATTTGATACCTGTGTACTGCCCACAGTTGCGGATGCCCCCTTTGTTCTTGAACACTGGTACTGGTATGCTTATTCTTCAGTCATCTGGGATACTCCTTTCTCTCCACACCACTATGAGTACCCTCAGGAGCAATTTCTCCTCTATCTCAACCCATCATCTTCATCACATCTGTTGTGACCTCATCTGAGTCTGCTGCTTTCCCAGACTTCATTTTAATTTGTGCTATTCTTACTTTTTCTAGGATGGGCTCTTCCTCTTCTCTCATGATTGTATGTGTCCACAGCTTTACAGCTTCTGTGGGTTTTTCTTCATTTAGAATCACTCCTTCCATCTGCCTTTGATGTCCGGTGGACTGGTCAGCAGGTTGCTGCTGGCATTCCTTATGAAGAGTGTCTGTCTTCTTTATCTTTCTGTTTTTGCCTTGCAACCAAATATATTTTTTTTGTGCCACCTACTGAGTCACTTTCCAGAAGTTGGTAGAATACCTCCTATGCCCCATTCTTTACTATTGCAATTCCTTTCTTAGACAGACCAGGCTAGAAAGGAATACTGGTTGTCTATCTCCCACTTTGTAATGCACTCCTTTTTTTGATGACTTCCTGGACTTCTGCATTCCCCCACCAGCTTTCATTATGTACATTACTTCCATACCTAACTCAGCCACATATCTGTTCTATAGTCCTCACACATGCTGTTTTGAGGTACTGCCATCCTTCAACTCCACCTATTTCCTCCTCTTCTTGGGGGGCTAGACTCCTGAGTAATTCATTGAACTGTTGTAATTTCTCTCCAGTCAACTTCTTCAGCCTGGTCTCTGTTGACTTTAGAGCAGCATTCTCTGACCATTGCTTGCAGCTGATTGTGGCCACCAGTGGTTTATGGTGTCGGCCAACTGTTTCACTGGGGATGACTTTGCAATTCTTGATTCTACCCAGTGCCCTTTTCTTACTAGGAGAAAGTCTACCTGAATTTCATGCTGGTCGCTCTTGTATGTGATCTTGTGACTCTCTCTCTCTGAGCCATGCGTTGTCTACCACCAAGCCATTTGCCAGACAGAAGTCTAGAATGGCCTCTCCTTCTTTATTACTATTGCCCTACCCATGTGGACCCAGGCAGTCCTCGTATCTTATTCTGTCTGTCCTGATTTGCACATTCAAGTCGCTCATTAACACCAATTCATGTTGTCCTACTTTATTTAGTAAGTCCTGCAACTGCTGTCTGAATGCACTCTTTTCCCCACCATCACAGCCCTGCTGTGGGGCATATCCTGAAATTATGAATACTGCCCTATCATTATATTGGAGTCTGACTGCCATGAGTCTGACACTAATTCTGATGACATCCCTCACTGCCTTCTGAAGTGTCTCCCTCACCACAATTCCAACACACTTTCTAGCCTGTCCTCTTCCTGAGTAGTAGACTCTGTGTCCCAAGACAAGTGGCTTTGTTGCATTGCTCTTTCATCTTGTCTATCAGATACACAGGATGGCCAACCTCTTCTATACCATCTACTTCCAAACTCTGTTCTATCAGTGAACCTACTTTGGGGTGGTGCAATTCTCAGTTCATGTTTGGCATGTTGCTTGGTTTTATGTCTAGATTTTGCTAAACAGAGCTACCCCAGGAAACCATACTGGGCAAGTGAACACCAGGCAGCGAGTAGCTCATTGACCCAAGGCTGCTGGGCTTTATGGTAGGGACAGACTGGTCAACAGGGGTACATATACCCCCTCCCATCATTAGCACAGGTCCTTGATGTGGGTGTGCATGCCAGGACTTCAATCCACTTATCACCGCTAAATACCCATGCCCATTTGGTGACATTACTCAATATGACCAAATCACCCAGACCCATATTTTACATCACTGAGTGGCTAGCCCTGCCATGGCACACAGTCAGTGATCCCTGTTCTCCTATCTTGAAGATACTATGCACCAAAGTAGATGCCCAAAGCAGTTGTTCGCTACGACTCTTCCCCCATAGGGCACCATGTAGAGTCTGTGCTGCTGCCCACATCTCTATTCATTGGTGAGTTTGAGATGGAAACACTCAGCATGTTTTTTGAGGTGGGAGGGACCCACACAGACACAGGGAGAGCATGCAAACTCCAAAAAGGAACTGGCCAAAGGACAGAATCAAACCTTTTTATCTTGTGCATAGGAGTCAAAGACTAACTATTAAGCCAACTGGTCTCAGCTCCTCTTATAATTCTAAGACATTTAATATTTTTGTAGCCAAAGAATGCAATACAAAGCATTACTAACTGGTCCTAACCAAGAATGCGTTAAATCTTCAAGAAAAGAAAAGAAAAACAAATGCAAGTACAGCAACAAACTGAAAGCAAAATGTACGACAATAAAAATGACAAAAGACAAAAAACAATGCAAGTATGTAAGCTTCAAACCCTGAAATCCAAAACAGGCACACAACAGGAATCAGAGAGAATCGTCAGATCCCAAAGATTAAACTTTTTTGTTCCACTTACCCTAAATAAAAATGTTTCTGGCAGCTCATACAGATTAAATCTTACCACATTAAGTTTACCTTAAATAAAAATGCATATATCTCAGCTCCTCCCACATTTCAGAAAGACTTAATGCCTTTGCAGTCAAAAAATGCAACACAAGTCTTTGCCAGCTGTCTCTAACAGAGAATGTTTTAAAACTCTTCAAGTAATATCACAACCTAAAGAAAATACCGCAATACAAAAATTATAAAAGACAAGAATCAATGCAAGTATACAGACTGTAAACCAAGAAATCCAAGAGATACTGTCAACACTGGCAGCTTTCACAGACTTCATGGAATTCTACTTTCCTTGAAGGATCCAGTATAAAACAGATTGAAACAGTAGCATGCTATGTTTATCTCACACAGCATACACTGTTACATACATACACAGATATAAGTAAAACAAGAGAGACACAGATCAAGACCATGAAAATACATAATGCTATAGTTGTGAAAAGCACTAGCTACATTATGTACAACAGAATGTGCATGGGGTTTGACTGGGTGAAGGGTATGCACTGGACTATCCACCATTGTCACACCACTGTATGTAGTCTAATACTGAGGAGATTCCTTTTTATAAATTGCCCACTACCTGCATCGTGCACAACCCATTTAGAAGACTGCATACAATATTTACAAATCCCCTGGCCTATTAATTATGAAACAAAGATGTATAGGAAGAGCAGCAAATAGAAATACACTTTTACGAATCTTTAAATATTATTATAAACCCACATTAACTTTCTGAATATGCTTACAGAATGTTGTGAGGGCACTATCCTCATTGTTGTGTACTTTAAAACAGAGTAGTTTCAGGATTTCCTATGCAACTTGTGACTGGTTTCCAAGCATGTCCCCCTGCATGGAAGAGTGTGCTTATGTTTAATAACATATTACCACTCTCAAGCACAACCAGGTTCCTTTCAAGTAAACAGGGTTTAAAATAATTTAAGACAGAAAAGCTTTTAAAAGCTTGGTTTAATAAAGATCTTAAGCTGTTAAATGCTTACATGGCTCTGACGTTGTTGCAAAATCTTAAATACCACAGCATTAACGGTAAGTAAGTGTTATGAAATAAGTCTATATGAAAAACATTATTAATGAAACAGGCCAACATGACATGTCCTGAGAGCTAATAATGCAGTTATACACAAGAAAATCCAATTCACCTGTGATCAAGGCTAATGTTTCTGTCAATCTCTGCCTGGTACTCTCTCCCAACTAGAATCAGGACCCAAAGGATGAAGCTGTGAACACCACTTTGTGAAGTCATGCCTGCAGAGGAAGGGTAATCAAAGCCATGCCAGAATGCAGTGCGTGCGTGTATGTATATGTACGTATGCATGTGTGAAAAAAAAAAATATATATATATATATATATATATATGTATATATATATATATATATATATATATATATATATATATATATACATATATATATATATGAAGCCTACTAGACATTACCGAAAGGTAAGTAGAACGACTTTCAAATAACCGAGATGGCAATGCCAAAAACTCAGAAAGCTGGCAAGGCACATCGCTGTAAAAAAACTGACCCTGTTAACGTGCAACGTACTTCTCACAAAATACACAAACAAAAGCAACAACACATCCCCCCTCTAAGCACTGCCATGTCAAATTAAATGTACTGAACAGCTACCTAACTCTCCCCCCAAACCCTGCCCACAAACCAATACTCACGTACAAACAACAAATCCCACTGAATATTCATGCAGGTGCCCCACAAAAACATTCAATGGAGATTTTGTTAAACCAACATTCACAATCATTTTAACCTTAAATTTTACTTTTTTGCAGGGGGGATGCATCCGCCAACCCCCCTGCAAATTAAATGTACCAACTCCGAAATTCCACTACAGTGCAGAAATGAGCAGATTTCCTGTAACGCTCAGCTTGAGTCTTAGCATTTCAAAAGTTCAGTCATCTAACTGTCGGCATAGTGATGTTTCAGTTATGTCAAGTAGACCCATATAAAAATATATATATTTAAGTATAGTAACCTTTCATTTTAGGCCATGAATTTTTTGACTAGCACAGCAACCTTCATGGAGAAGATCAAGCCTTTGATGAATTTTAAATGTAGGAATCAACATGAGCAACAGAAACACATGCATATAAAACTTCCTCATTAAAATCTTAAAAGCCTACAGCCTCCAAAAAAAAAAACTGCACAGAATATACACTACCTGACACACACACAGCACAATACAAAAAAACTTAGAAAATCCTAGCTTACAACCATGTAACAGACAGGAATGCTCCAAAATGTTCTTCAGTGGATGGGATGTGAATCAGGTGGCTACAGATAAAGACACTGTTATATTTCTAATGTATATAATACAGCTCCAATATATGTATAAGAGATATATATACAAACCTTCTTTCCTCAGATGAAAAAAATAACTTCCTGCTTTCTAAGTAAGGGTGGTGGTTCAGGACAGAGATGGCTATCATAGCCTACATGATAACAGCCACCACACTACTCGGAGCCGCCCATAGATCCAATGGGGTGAGAAGTTATCAAATTGAAACCCTGGCTGCTCATGCAACCTCAAACCTCACAGAAAGGTGATGCAATGCAAGAGGAAGTTCATCACTACAGGACATGCAGACAAGTCAACAATCACAGCAAAACTTGGCAGGTAGGTGCTTCAAGGTAATGCCCATCCTCACTGATGGTCATCTATGGGATTTTTTCATCACAAATGTTCCTTTAATTCACAGTATTATAGATGTGCTACAACTACTATAATTAAGCTCATACTATCATTTTCAAAATATTACTCTATCCCCAGTTCACCATACCCCAAATCAAGAAAAGCATCCTTTTCAGTTAAACATTACGAATCATATTTTTTACAAACCCCCTATGTAAAAAATACACTAATTTTAACTTACTTTCCATTTGTGAAATCACCTCAAATCAGACATTATTATACCCAGTAGACAAATGCCCTACAGAACACATCACTGTAAAAACCTAAATAATCTTGGTTGGCTAGAACTGCCCAGGCTAATTCAGTACAACCAACTTATAGTGGCTCATAAAGTACTTAACCAACCTGAAAATACACCTGCACTTAAAAACATTATCTACCCCTACTGCAACCTCAGACCACTTCGCTCATCTAACAGACTGGTAATACAAACTGTCAAATCCAACAACTCAGCCGGTGACTCTCTGTTCGCCAGCTCTGTTGGCAAAACTTGGAACTCGCTGCCTGCTGACATTACTCTAGAGACAAACCTAACTCAATTCAAGAAAAGTCTCAAGCAGTATTTCAATTCTCATTGGTTATGTCCTTGCTCCAAGCCTGACTAAACCTTTAGTTATATTTGTGTACCAATACTGTTTCACCTGCAACTTTTGTATTTTAATTTACGCTATATCATAAGTTTGTGAGATTGTATAACTTATATGTCTCAAAAAGTCTGTAAACTGTGCTTAATTTGTATTATGTTATGTTTGCTTTTGTAACTACCTTTGGAGCTTTTCTCACCGGGCCTCCGCTGAAAATGGACATGTATCCAGTCGGACTATCCCAGTCAACAAATGTAAAACAAAATAAATAAATTGTGTCACACACCAATACACTATACAATCTGTCTGATAAAGCAATCATTGTACTAGTTTATTAAAATCTTTAAGAACAAGTAATAGTTGTAGACTTCCATAGGGAGAAAAAATTAAACAGGGAAGGCAAACTATGGAGAACGGAAAAAAAAAAAATCTTATTTAAGTTCTGCCTTGCCTAGATGAAATGAATAATAAAAAGAAAACCAAGAAAGGTGTTTAATCCACTGACAACTTAAACTTGAGGTCTCCCAAAATAAACAGCCAGAGAAGACCAAGCATGTTTTCGCAAAATATGGAAATCCCTGTATTAGGAAAATAAAGTGGGCAAAAAAGGCTCATAGAAAAAGAAAAACACAAAATGGAAACATTACTAGGCCAAAAATGTGGATAAGCTATTCCAATACTAAATTTATTTTAAATGTAATGTTTAAACCTAAGCATTCACAATTATAAACAGAAATAGTGTTAAAAGATATTCAACCCTGTCGCTCTCTAATCTGCCAAAGCAAAAACTACCATTTGCCCAGAGTACTGTTTTTTTTGTCACCCCCCCCCCCCATGTGCACACTTGCCTTGTACTCGTAGGTCTGTTCTTAGTATAGTGAGAAAAGCAGACTCTGTTGCACTTGTTTGACTAAAGATGAATTCAGTGCATCAAGAACTTTCCCCTTCCTGAAAAGATCTCATTACATTTATTTATTTACTTAATTATTGACATTTGATTACCGGGAAAGTTCAGCTGGATAGAAGCCCATTTTCAGTGGATGCCCGGAGAGAAAGCCTCAAAATTATTACAAAATGTTTGAAGAACAATAATTTTACAATCTTCAAAAATAAAACAAACATCTGCAATTTAAATAATTATAACAAATGAGACATAATATATAAAAAATTGGTTAAGAATGGATACAAGATATATGGCAATCATTTAATATTTGGAGAAATTTTAGACAGTTTATAGAGAAATTAAAGGTAAATTAGTCTAACAGAAATAAGGACTGAGATATGAAGTCAGGAAAAACAGGCTTATGGTAGAAAGTCGGGGAAGATAATTAGACAGCAATAAGCAAGTAAGTGAAAAAGCGACAGTAAGGAGGTATAAGGAATGAAGAGGTACTTGTTCAACATTTAGGGATATAGTTTATCCTGGTTTTGAGCAAGAACAAAAAATTAAAATCAATCTTTAATCTTAAAACAACATAGCCCATCATGCCAAAGAAATTACTGTTACCACAAACTATTATCTTTTAATTTCTCCAATAACAGATAACAGTTTAGACCGAAATTTGTAATTAACAAATGCCCGTTTGATCTCATAGTAATGAAGTTTATGTCACATTCATAAACAATAGTGGTTATATTCAAGAACATGGAAAACTGAGGTATAACTGACTTTTTTCAAATTTTTAACTTTTGTTTTATATTAAACTACAACAAAACAAAGAAATGGGTAGTGATTTTACTAACAAAAAAATAGTTATTGCACTAGAACAGGACAGGCTTAAGACAGTTTGAAAAGAACAGTTGTGTACATGTTACCATAAACGTAGATGTTCAAGTATATTCACTGTTGCAGTCATCATATTTGGGTTAGCCCTGCCAGGGTTGCCCTTGGCCAGCCCGAATACCAGAAGCTTAGTATTTCTGTGTCGGTTGCTGCCACTTCAGGACTGACATCAGGTTGTCAGTAGTATAAAGTAAGGCAGCCGATGCCATTACATCAGTTTTTCTTGGCCTGTCAGGAGCCCCCAAGTGGAAGCCAGGTTATGGTGGAAGAACCCCACCAGTAGAAAGTAAATACCAAAAAGTCCCTTGTAAGGACAGAGAGAAAGAAGAGGGGGATGGAGAGAGGGAAACCAGGACTGCAACAGTGAATACACTCGAACATCTACATTTATGGTAAGTGTACACAACTGTACTATATGTTCTTTGTGTTTCAATGTTGCAGTCATCACATTTGGGTTCATTCCCAAAGCTGAGGAAAAGGGGAGAGGCAGTCAAGGAGACTAGGGGATGGCTAGGATGCCCTGCAAGACTGCAGTGGCAAAGCCTTCCCTGGATTTGGAGAAGATAGGCAGGTGGTAATGTTTGGTGAAAGTGTGAACAGATGTCCAGGTGGCAGCCTCCAGAATGTCCCTGGTGGGGACTCTGAGGAAAGCTGCAGAGGTGGAGGCTGCTCTGGTGGAGTGAGTCCTGACTCTGTGTTGCTTGTAACAGAAATGGACGCAGTGTGCTATCCATTTGGAAATTGTTGGTTTGGAGACTGCTTTGCCCTCTGCCCCTGCAGCAAAGCTAACCAGAAATTGATCAGATTTTCTGAATGAATAGAATCTGAGCTGTCTGTGCACATCTAGAGAGTGCAGGATCCTTTCCCCCTTGTTCCGTGGGTTAGGGAAAAAGGTGGGCAAATTAATGGATTGGTTGAGAGCCACACTGGACACCACTTTGAGCATGAAGGATGGGTTAGTCCTGAGGGAAACCCTGTCAGCATGGAAGATGGTGAAGGGCTCCACAGCCATGAGTGTTGTAGTTCGGAGACCCTTCTGGCTGAAGTGATGGCCAGAGGAAAAGCTGAGAGAAATTTTAACTCTGCTGAAGATGCCGGCATGAAGGGGGCAGGGTGAGATTTTCCAACACAAAGTTAAGGTCCCAAGCTGGGGTAGGTGCTCTTCTGGGTGGCCTTAAGTTGCTAGCCTCTCTTAGGAATTATTTGATCAGAGGGTGTGAGAAAAGGGCTGCTCAGTGGGGAAATGAGCAGAGATAGCAGAGACATGAATTTTAATGGAGGAAAAGGAGAGACCACTGTGTAGCAGGTCAGCTACGTAATCCAGGGAGGATGGCTGTGCTTTATCAGCTCCCTTAGCTTGAATCCAGATGCAGAACCTTTTCCAATTGTCAGCATAAGACTTTCTAGTGCTAGGGCATCACGTATAACATCTACAGCCTGCTTACTGAGTTTGGCAAATTGATCAGTGGTTATGGAATAAGCCAGGCTGCCAAATTGAGGGGATGCATGAATTCTCCTTCCCTCTGGGACAAGAGGATTAGGGTCTGAGTGAGATGCCATGGTGGCAGAGGGGACAGGCTGTGCAGCAGTGGGTACCAGTGCCTATGAGGCCAGTCTGGAGCAATAAGAATTGTTCTTGGTTTTTCCTCCCTTATTTTGAGCAGTACCCTGGTGATGAGAGGTAGGGGAGGAAAGACATTGACCGATAGACTGACCCAGGGGAAGGACAGGGCATCCACTTTCCAAGCCATGCAGTGATGCTTCCTGGTGCAGAACTTGCTGAGCTGATGGTTGGTGTGGGAGGCAAAGAGGTCGACCTTTGGGGTGCCCCATTTCTGAGTTATTAGGGTGAAGGTTCTTTTGTGTAGCTGCCACTTGTGAGGGTCCAGAGGATTTCTGCTTAAGTTGTCTGCCAGAGAGTTTAGAGAACCTGGCAGGAATTGTGTTAACAGGGGTGTTGCATGACATAGGCTGTGCGCGCCAAAGGGTTATGGCCAGCCTGCTTAGAGGGTAGGAGTGAGTCCCTCCCTGCTTGTTGATATACCACATTACAGTGGTGTTGTCTGTTTTGATCAGGAGTGCCCCTGGGGAGAGAAGGGGCCTGAAAGCTGTCAATGTGTGCTGGACAGCTAACATCTATTTTTGTTTGATGTGCAGATGGATTTGCTGTGGGCTCCATTGGCCCTGTATGCACCTGCCGTCCAGATGTGCACCCCAGGTATAGTCTGATGCATCTGTGGTGATGGTCTGGGTGGTGAGAAAGGTAGTCCCTTGTTCTGGGAGCATGCTGCTGCCCATCAAAGAAACTTTCCTTAGGCAAGGTATCATGGGTATACGAGTTTCCAGGTCTTGAGAGTGTTGACACCAAAGGCTTTTTAGGTACAACTGAAGATTCCTCATATGCAGTCCGGCATATGGAATGAGTAAAATGCAAGAAGCCATGAACCCCAGAGCTTGCAGGATTTTCCTTGCAGATAACTGGGTTCTGGTGGCTAGTTGAGAGAAGTAGGCTATCAGGTAAGGTTGCTTTTCTGGTGTAAGGAATGCCATCTTGGATGCTGTGTCCAGGCTTGCTTCCAGGAATATAATCCTTTGGATGGGTACTAGTTTGGATTTCTTTTCATTGATAGTGTACCCTAGAGAGGTCAGTAGGGACTTTACAAAGGTCAGGTGCTTGATTAGCTTTTCCTGACTGTCTGACTGAATTAGGCAGTCATCCAAGTATGGGTAAATTTGGATATTCCTTTGTCTGCAAAAGGCAATGGCCGGAGACAGACATTTTGTGAAAACTCTGGGAGCAGTAGATAAGCCAAAGGGAAGTGCAGAGATCCTGCTCTGAAACGTAGGTATTTCCTGCATGACTCCCTGATAAGAATGTGGAGGTAGGCCTCTTTTAGATCTAGGGTAGCTAGC
This sequence comes from Protopterus annectens, assembly GCF_019279795.1. NCBI lineage: Eukaryota > Metazoa > Chordata > Ceratodontiformes > Protopteridae > Protopterus > Protopterus annectens. Next base: position 138,445,009 of record NC_056734.1, read on the forward strand.
CAAGCATCCTTGGAGAGCATGGGTAGCAGTTGCTGGAGGGTGAGCATTTTGAATTTTGGCATCACCAGGAAGGAGTTTAGAATGGAAAGATCGAGGATGGTGTGCCAGGTGCATTCTCTTCTGGAGTAAAAACCTTGGCCCTTCTGTTCTGCAGGAACATGCTCTATTGCCCTCATAGAGAGCAGGGAAAGGACTTGCTTTTGCATCTCTGCCCACTGGTATGGAGGTAGATCTGGGAACCCTTTTGGGGTTGGAAGTGTGCAGAAAGAAAATTTGTATCCCTGGGACACTGTTGAGGACCCAGCGGTCACTGGTGATGGTGGCCCAGGTGCTTGCATGAAAGGAGAGTTTTCCTCCTAGGGCTAAGTGAAGTTGGGCAGAGGGAGGGTGTGGGGGAGAAGAGTCATTGTGAGTTCTTACCATAAGGGGGTGGCTTAGAACTCCCTGTTTTTGAAGTGGAGGAATTCCACTGTTTTGATCTCTGCATTCCTTGTGGCTGCTGTCTGGGGGGTCTGCTTCCACGGGGTTTGGGCTGACATAACCTGGTGGGAGCAGGAAGGGACCAGTGCTTGGAAGGGCAATGAACCTGGGTGGCTGGGCCTGTAAGAAATCCTCAACTGTCTGCATAGATTTAGCTTGTTCTTCCATCTTTTTAAGGCCTCCTCTACCTTAGTGCCAAATAAGTTGTCTTTGTGCAAGGGTACATCCAACAATTTAGATTTAACATGGTCTGGCAAGGGCTGTTCCTTTAGCCATGCATGCCTTCTAAAGACAGAACCGGTGACTGCTGCCCTGCAAGAAGCTTAGTTACTGGACTTGCAGAATGCATTAACTCTTGTAATTCTTAAGATTCTGCATAAGCAGAAAAGGAAGACACTTTTTGTTTGAGGAGTTCCATGGTATGTTGTTGAAATTTTAGCATATGGAACTGACAATTTAGGGCTCTGATAGCAAGAGTAGCAGAGGTGTATACTTTTTTACCCCATCTGTCTAGTGCTTGGGAATCCCTATCTGAGGGGGTGGGATTCTTAGCAGAGGTTGCTTTAATTCATTTAGGCCATTGAGAAATTACCTCAGGGTCAGCAGTAGGATTTTTGAAAAGAAATTTGTGCGAGTCAGGGACTCTAATACCAGTCAGGTTTTCTGGGTGCAGGATAGAGGGTGTCAGGAGTCAAAACTGGATTCCAGTAAAACATCATTCACAACATCCAGGACTGGGGGAATGGCCAGGGGTCTGTGCTGTGGAAGATCTAAGAATTCCCTGAGTCTCTTTTTAGACAGAGAGTAGTCCTGACAATCTCATTGGAAATGCTCCCTTAAGGTATGAAGTGTTTCCCCAAAGGAAAAGTCCTCAGGGGAAGAGGCTGAAGGAATGGAATCCTCTGCATCAGAATCCTCATAAGCAGAGAGGCGTTGCATGTCTTCATATTCAGATGCATCAGAGTCCTCAGACTCCTGTTCAGGCAAAACTACTGGGGACAGATCTCTTTCTTTTGGAAGGGGTAGCTTAGCTTCCCCTGATCAGCATGATAAGGTCTTCCACCATTTTAAGCATTTGAGACTGAGGCAAGGAAGCAGGTGCCTGAGATTGGTCGTCAGTTTCTTGGGTGTGGTTTGAACCCTGGCCCTTAGAAACTCGGTAGTTTTCGATAGAACGGTAGACTGCAGCCCTCCCACCTGTGAAATAAAGTCCCCAGTCCCCGTAGAACTAAAAATTAAAATAATAAAAAAATCTCTCAGACTGCACGCATGTGTGCTTAGTTCCTGGCTGCTGTGTTAGGCAGACCAGAACACCAAGCACGCATGCTCAGGCATTCCTGAGCTCCAGACTACTCAGTCAGGCAGTCCGGATAGGGAAGGGAGTAAATTCCTCCCTTCCAACCCAGAGATCTGTGCGGTGACGGCCGCACAAACCAGACAGTGTCCAGACTGTGGGCAATGCAGTCTGGACCAATAGCAGGAGGCTCCAGCGGGAGAGTATGCACGGGCTACAGGATCATGCCAGCATGGAGGATCAAGAAGCTGCAGGATGGATTTGTTGCTGCAGGATCGGATCGCCTGGCCGTGAGACCGGTAGGGTGCATGATCGGGAGGTGTGTGTGTGTGTGTGTGTGTGTGTGTGTGTGTGTGTGTGTGTGTATGTTTGTTGATCTGTGTGCTTGTGTGTGTCCTGCAGTGAGCTGGTGTTCTATTCAGAATTAGTTCCTCTGTCTTTTTCCATGAGGAGGCTTTGGCCTCACACAGTTCCAAATTACATTAAGCAGGCAGGTCAGAAAATAACTGACTACCACCACTAACATTTCCTTGATATGGTAGAGGACAAATAATTAGAGTATGACATACCACTACTAAAAGGCTGTGACTTGGTCAGTTAGGTAATCCTTCAACTGTCGCATACATACTAAACCTTTTTCATCAGTATCTAAAGAGCGTAAAAAATTATACTTCCAAAACTAAGTCTGAATTGACATAGAACGCTTAAATGGTAGATGTCCTTTGCTGGAAATGTATTTAGTAAAAAAAAATGCATGCTCAGTACAGCAGCATAATTCGTTAAATGCATCACATTCAAATACTATGGCATAAGCTACACATCCAGTGTGTTCATCCTTCAATGAAGAGATTACAATAACAATGAATTTACTGTCCCATATTCAATGAAAGTCATGGGGAAGAGTTGCTTGGATAAATAAAACATGGGGAAGAGTTGCTTGGATAAATAAAATTCCTTGTATTTAATTGCCCTAAAGCTGTTTATTCTAGCAGCTAACTTTGTTCTGACACTTCTTGCATGTAGTTTTCTAGAAATTGCACTCCATTTCAGACATTTTGTGCTCTTGGTATGGCTGGTGTCATTTCAGTATAACTCTGCACCTTTTTTCTACATCTTAAGTGTCATACTACCCACCACATCTTTTCAGTTATACTAGGAAGTGAGCCAAATTGCATGTGAAATGCACCAATTGCTGTATAAGGGTGACTAGAGAGAACACATGGTGGTGGGTATAAAATACCTCAGGCTTGAACCCTGCACCTTGGTTGCAGGTGGCAAGGACCTGAATTCCCTACCCACCACCTTTTGTAAAAAATTGCAGATTTTTGCCTATTTGTTCTGTTCTGTTCCTCATAAAATCTGTGGTTTCTGTATTTTTGTTACCTTATACACAATCAATCAGTAGTGCAATGGTGCACTGGTAGCACTGTTGCCTGGCAGCTGCATGTTCTCTAGTTTGATTCTTGGCTGGGGTGCCTTCTGTGTGGAGGCTGCAAGTTTTCTCATCTTACAAAGATATATGTCTCGAATGTTTTTTCCTGGGCCGCTACTGAAAACTGGCTTTTGTTCCAAGTCAGACTTTCCTGGTTAACAAATGTTAAATAAATAAAAATAACAGGCATTTGAATTTCAGACTTCATATTCTTCAGAAAGTACATGGTAACACAAAACCTTTTATTATAGCAATTTTCTAAGTTTATAACATGGGTATTTGAAATTTGTCCCTATTTTAGGGACTGTATTCCCCCATTATTGGCTTTGTCCAGGTTTTTTGTGATAAGGTTGAGAGCTATGGTGAGAACTGAATTCGCTGAATATGTTTGGGGGCTGTATTCCCTCATTACTGGCTTTGTCTACATGTTTTTTTGCCAAGAGGTTGAGAGCTATGGTGAGAACTGAATTCACTGAATATGTTTGGGGGCTGTATTCCCCCATTATTGGCTTTGTTCAGGTGTTTTGTGCTAAGAGGTTGAAAGCTATGGTGAGAACTGAATTCACTAAATGGTAGACATTTAAGTTTCAGTCTTCCTTTCTTTCAAAAAACAGATGAGTTGGCATAGTGGTATGTTGCTCTGATTGTTTTGCACAGGGTCCTGAGTTCAATACTTGGCAGTAAAATGTATGGTGGTAGCACAGCATTTTATTCTAGCAACTTTCCAACATTATACAAGCAATGTTTAAAATGTGTCCCTGGTTTTTGGGCTTTTGCCCCCCCCCCCCAATAAATTTTGTCTTTTTCCAGATTTCTTGTGCTGCAAAGTACAGAGATACAGCTGAGTGTCAAGTAGATTTTACAAGAATCTGAGAGCTGCAGGGGAACAAAAGTTTAGTGCTGCTTATGCTGAGTCCAATTGCATTGTTAACATCACAAGCGGTAGTGTACTTGCTTTTGATGCAGAAGGCTGTGGGTTCTACACCAACAGTAGGTAGCTACATTGCTGATACTGTGCTATGCTGTAAAGGGGGTAGACGCGACAGTGCTTTTTGGTGAAGATACCTAGTAACTATGAACCTGTTATCAGTTTGCCATCCATTCCCTATTGCAATATTACTAGCTTATCATTTTTTAATGCAACATAGGCAAGTTATTCCTCAAGGGCAAAAGGCACTTTATTTGTAGATGAAACAATGAAATATAACGTTGTTTGCTACAAGCAACCTCTTTATTAGTTGCATATTTCTTTAATGTGGAATTATTTAGATGACTTTTACTACTTCAGAGATTGTGCATATTTATTGATACTGGTAGACGTTTGAGTAGACTTTTATGATGGAAATGTTCTGAATTGGGCAGTTTTGTCATTACTGATGCATGCATTTTGTTTCATTGTTTACTGGAAAAATGTTCTGAATTGGGCAGTTTTGTCATTACTGATGCATGCATTTTGTTTCATTGTTTACTGGAAAAATGTTCTGAATTGAGAGTTTTGCAATTATTGGTGCATGCATTTTGTTTCATTGCTTACTGGAAAAATTTTCAAAACAATAAATTTAAAACACCCTCTAACAACTGTACTGTATTGCACAAGGAATATAATTTAATACAATCAGGAAGGTGCATCAAAGAGTACATGTTTGTTTCGTGTGCAAGGGGCCTATGATTTGAAAACAGCCCAAAGTTAATCTTTATCTGTCACTGGCAAAATGTATTTTCTTTGAATGTGGTTTAAATGATGTTTCAATGAATGTGAGTTTCAAGGGCAGAGAAGTTTTAATGCTAAGTCTGTTTTCATTGTGAGACTGCATTGCTTTGTTTAGCAGATGTCTTAGTGTTTGTGCTGCAAAATGCAAAATAAAACTTTCAAATGAAATCCAAATCATCGTAAAAGTAAAGCAGTATGCTCATTAGTGTTTATGGTGAATTGGGTGAAATAGCCAAGTAATGGTTCATTGGAATGGCTGCAGGGGGGAGGCTCCATTCAACCATGATTTTGTGAGGGGGAAGGGTGGCAAACTCAGACAGCCCCGGCTGAACTATACCTCTCAACTGTCCAGATTTTGACAGAAAGAATAGATTTTTGCTTCTTATTTTTGGTTTATTCCTCATAAAATGTGTGGATTTCTGGTAAATTATTTAGGAATGAATTCACTAAATAATGACAGACACTGAGTTCAGACTTCATAACCCTCAGAAAAATGCATGCTAAAGCAAGACCCGTTATATTCTATCAACTGTCTCAGTTTATACAAAAGCAATTTTTAGTACTGTTTATATGTTCCCCCAATATATTTGGCCTTTTCCAGATTTCCTGAATTAACAGGTTGAGAGGTACGTGCAAATACATTGCTTTATAGAAGTAGGCATATCCAAACCTCTCAACTGTCCCCGATTGTGGCTCAAAATGTTGCTCTTCCCCTAATAATTTCTCTGCAAAATGGCAATTTTGGAAGAAAACATAGAGGGCTTACAATTAATAAATAACTGTAATAATCAGAGTTCTATATTACTTTTATTTCAGAAATGCATGTAAATACTTTTATTTTGTCAGCTGCTCAAGTTATCAGTACTAATATTAAAAATGTGTCCCTTCTTTGACAGGTTCTTAGCTGTATTGTGTGGCTATTTTATATTTTTGCATCACATTTTTGGTCCATTTTTCATACAATTGTGGGTTTTTTTTGAACATTAGTGGCAAATCATTAAAGACTGAAATTAGACAATAATGACAGACATTTGAGTTTCAGATTTCATTCCCTTCAGAAAATTCATACTAATGCAAGACCTACTATTCTATTATCTTTCTAAGTTTATAAGAACAATATTTAAAAATTGTCCTTATTTTTGGGCCTTTCTCCCACTTCTATGTATGGCTTTGTCCAGATGTCTTGTTCTGAGGCTGAGAGGTATGACAAATGTGCCAGGGCCATCACAGTCAGCCAGAGACATTTCAAATTGTGACATACTTGTTGCACCCCACTCCCCCATGTAATGACTCTGAATGTGTCCAAGCAAAGCAAGGAGCAGTTATGCAGTGTAAATGTGCAGAGTATCCCCCATTCAAGGTAGACACAAGTACTACAGTGGCTTTTCATCTGTCCTTGATTTTGCAGAATATTCTGGTTTCTGTCATATTTTTATACTGTTGATTTATGCTTATTATTATTCAGAAAGTGCCTGTTGCTCTGTGTTTAAGTAGCAATGCTTTAATGACCATCAGGTAAGCTTGTCTGAGATTGTAAGATGCAAGTAAGCTTTAATAAGCATACTGTTAAAGAATTGCCAACACTGAAAGCCTTTCTGTTTTTGCCATGCAGAGAATACTTACATAACTAGATAACGTATAAGCCTTGGGTATTGAAATGCATATGACAGTATTTGTAATAAAGGACAGGATTGCATTATTTTAAGAAGCTCATTACATTTGTTGGTGACTTGCCGTCATTTTTGCAGGCTTTACCTGTAAACTAAACAGAATGCCAATCTATCATGTGTGGTCCATAACCTGTGCAGTAATACTTTAAACAATGTATCTTGAGTTTGTTTCTTGTTTGCTTTTCATTTTTTACTTTGATCATGTTTTCCCCATGAAACAAGTAGATAGTTGTTCAGGCAGCAGGTCTTTTTTGGATAAGAAACATTTTTACTAGTGGGGGTATCACAGAGATTGCTACTTTCAGCATGTTACTTGGTACTTTAATAAAGCTGAATATAAATTCTAATTAGAACTGCAGTGCAAGGAGAAGTGGTTTGAGTTGAGTGCTGCTTGTTTTTCTTATACTTGATTTTGACTGGCATTCCACTAATGTATTTAAAAACTAATTTATTTTTTCATGCCTCACAACCTTTTTGTTTCCATCTAGATTTTAAGTAAGCAGTCATGCAGCCAATGCATTGAAATATTTTTTTCTTCTACACTTCATTTTGTCTTGATTGCACTCTCATAATGACAGTTTGGCACCCAGGGCAGCGTATTTAATTAAAGTTACAGTTTTTGTGGTTTTGAGCATAGCCCCTCCCCTTTCAAGTTGGCCACACCCCTTCCCATTGACCCCACCCATTCAGCTGTCTCCTGCAGCCCCCCTTTGATTTGAAGTCACCAGCCGCCACTGCCCATTGTCCCACTTTTATTAATGGCTTTGTCCAGATTTCTTGCTCTAAGAGGTTGAGAGGTATGCTGCCAAGCAAAAACTCTGTTGACAAATAAGTCAGATGTAAGTAAAGAATTTGACTGTCATTTTGAGATTACATCTTTTTTCTGTGTGTGTGTGGGGGGGGGGGTGGCAGATTAAAGATAATCAATTCTGAGACCACTGTGCTTTGGATCATGGCCAAAACCGGACCCTAGATATATATTTCAGTAGATGAGGGCTTTGCCAGCTCTTATTCTTCAAGTACTTGGCAACTGCACTACCAGATCTGCATGCTCCTATCATCTAAAGCCATCATAACTCTCAACCTCTTAGTGCAAGAAATCTGGACAAAGCCTAAAACAATTTGGGGGACAAGGGCCCAGAGAGAGACAGACTTTAAATATTTCTTTTACAAACTTAAAAAGCTGCTAAAATAACAGGATCTGTGTTAGCATGCATTTTCTGAAGGATGTGAAGAAACTCAAATGTTATTATTTACTGACTTAAATCCTCAGTGATTTGCCAAAAAAAAAAAAAAAAAAAAAAAAAAAAAAAAAAAAATCACAATTTTTTACGAAACACATTAAAAATAAGTGGCGAAAATCTTGACAGTTGAAAGCTAAGAAAGTTGATCAAAACAATAACATAGTGCTTGTGAAGTCAGTCACAGTGGAATAGTAAAGAACATGATACACAGCAAAAAGGTGCACCAGTGAAGTCCATGTGGTGGCCTTCTGGGAGAATTCCTATAAAACTCTGTAGGATCAAAGGGAACCTGAATTGTGAAACTAAATGCTAAGGAGGATTTTAACTTAAAATCGATCTCCATAATCATGGAGGTTAGCATTCATGAAAGAAAACCGCCTTGCTAAAAATGTAGTGGTAAGACAATAGAATATCTGGCAAGTAGGCTGTTTCCTTCAAATGTAACCAGTCATAGGGCTGCATTTTCCCCAGACCGGTTTAAACAGTAAATATTAACAGAGTAGGTTTTTCAAAAGGCAGACAAAAGAGATACAATTCTGTTATTCAGTGAATGGATTGGAGAAGTGTAGAGTTACAGGCAGCAGACTCTATAGTAGGAATACAGTAAACTCAAGCAATCAAAAATCTCAAGCAACCAGAAAAAAATATCGAAGAAATACAGTACAGTGTGAACAATTCAGTTTTTCATGTGTTACACTTTGTTCCCCCCTACAGAAACATACCTTATGTTTTTAGAGCTTTAAAAAGGAAGACAAATACCTTCCCTCTCTCCCCAACCTGAGAACAAGTTAAACCAAACAAGTCAAAGAGCTAAAATGTCAACACTTGCTCCATACTCACTCAGTTTGCATCAGATTATATATTCTCTCTCCAATCTCTCACACACACCCACACTCTTCAGCTTTCATACATCTCTCCAATTTCTCACACACAGTCACTTCTGCTTTCCTACATGCATTCACTCTCTCTCTCTCCCTATTCAATTACAATCCCCTCAGCGTGCCACTGAAAACCATTCCACATGCCATGCTTTCAAGCGGTAATACAAGTTTAAAATATTATTCCAGCCAGGCTTTTAATTACTATATTTCAATATTAAAATCAAATTAATACAGTGTTTATGGTATGGTATAGTATAGGTATAGTATTTGTCAGGTCTACTTTTAATAGTAACTCTCAAGCAACCAGAAACTACACTTATCCAGTATCTACCAATTCCCAGGAGTACCAGTTAAAGTTTACTGTATATGCAGTTCGGAGATCTGGGGAGGATGTAAAAAAATCCCTTGTGTGGTTGTTATGTTCTGTGAAGCAGTGCAGACTGGGAATCTGATTTTTGTCTGCTGCTTTGAAGGTTGGCAAGGTAATGGCATAAAAAGTACATATGGCAGTATATCATAAACCATTCAAATATAATACAGAAAATAATCCAAAGCTATATGCTTGTCAGTTTGATGATCCTCAGAATACTGTCTGCCTAACTGGGTTACGCATTAACCTCGCACTACGAAGGTTTGGTCTCTGGTAATAGCAGAGCTGTGGAGAGGCAGATTGCAAAGGTGAAGGCTGATAACATGTTGAAAAGATAGGGGACAAAGGAAAAGACAAAGCAATGCACATGATCTCAGTACTGAATAGCAGAGCTAATGACCACAAATACGATAATGTAAGACACATTATTATACTTGCCAAATGGGGAAGGCTGATAATATTCTGAAGCATGGCATTCCCCATAAGAAGTGCTCCCACAATGGCACAACATAGTGAGATGTACAGTACTGGGACAACAGCAGATTCATCAATTACTTATCACTTCACAATACTACTACAGATCAACAGAATCCTGAAGTTTATTTACTAAAGTTGTTAACTGGGAGAGAGCACTGATCACAAATGACAATTTTCAGTCTCAGCCTAACAAAACATTAAAGTTTGACAATTACAGAGCTACATTAACAAGAGGTAAAGTACAAATAATTATAAATTGTTGAGAATATGCTAGAATTAGGTGCAGTAAAATACAACTCTTCATATATACAACTTCTGCCATCACAGAGACAATGTGGAGCAGGTTTATAAAACATGCATTGCACTTTTAGAGTTACAGACAAATTATACAACTTTTAACAGATGATTAAACAAATGACTGAGGCTGCTTACAACACAGAAATTTTGAAGTACTTTAGCAGTGCATTAGTATAGCAGAGTTAAAGAGGAGGAAATAGGGAAGGTGTCAGTAACAAGGAGGCTGCACAATTATGTAATGTGATTTGAGAGATTTCACTGGCATTTTCCATTTTCATGTGGTGTAGTTCAGCAACGAATGGAATTTTGGGTGACAGGATGTGGCTTCAAGTGAGGCTGGCAAAGATTCCCAGACGGTGGGGCTTAGTACAAAGAAGCAGTGATTTCTGCACTGGAGTTCAGTTTCAGGGGTCTGTAATGGGGATACAGAATAGTCTAGGTTTCTAAGGTTGTAGGTCGTGGACTCTTGTATTAGTCTGGAAGCTACTGGGGAGAAAGTTTAATTTTGTAGTAGCTTGAATAGTTGTGATCCAAGGAGGAGGTCTATCCTGTGCGACAGGAAATCATTTTTTTTTTTTTTTTTAAAAACATTTGTTGACCGGGAAAGTCCGACTAGGTTCCACAGATCCTGTTTTCAGCGGAGACCCGGGGAGAAATGCTCCAGACGCATGTCTTTAGAATTCATTTTTGTAGTGCCTGCAAAGGTGGTGTTCTTTGGGGGGGTGCCTTTGTTTTGAGGAATATGTTACAGGAAAGGCTGTATTCTAGTTGGGCTCATAAAATGCCTTTGTTTCTATAGTGATTTGGGGGGGGGGGGTTGATGGGGGGGGCATTTTGTTATCCCAAAAAAAGAAGTGAGTTTATTAAGCAATAATTCACGACTGTGCGGGTATATCAGGGTTTACCCAAGAATGGTGTGGTTTGAACATGAGGCTGAATACAAATGTGGATAAATCTTGATATAATCACCAACAGGAGGGGATTATTGCTGTTATACAATTACATTATTTAAGAAAGAAATTGCTTACCTTTCTTAAATAATGTATTTGTATAAGCGCACTTCTGTCTTCTGCTGCATTTTCTTCACTACACTGAGGTACTGCACATGCATATGGGACTTACCTTCCCATGCTTGCACACTACATCAATGCAATGTAGAAGTGACGAATAATTACAAAACTTCTACTGCTCTATTTTTTAATAGTTTAAAAACGTTTTTATGATGGACAGCACAAAGATACAAGGAAAATCAGGTAGTTTTGTTTGTTTAGTTTTGCAGAATGTACCTGATTTTTCTTATAATTTGCACTCCACCACAGCATATACCGAAAGAATTTGGCTTTATAACAGTATTTCAGCAGCTGGACTTTTTTCTACTGGTATATGCTCGATTTACAACTGGCATGCTGGTTGGGCTGTCCAATCAATGTGATCATTTTTGGATAGTAATGAGCTTTTATTGCAGTTTGCTTTCTTGTATATTCCAAATGCAGGAAGAAGTTCAATGCACCATGTTCAATAATAGCCTTGCATCAGGCTTTGTGCCCACTGAATGGCGCACAGCCACAGTTATTCCACTCCACAAAGGGGGAGCCACCACTGATCCCGGGAACTATCGACCTATTAGCCTGACGAGCCTGGTCTAAAGGCCATGGAATGTATCATCATGGAACTCATAAACAAAGACATTGGTAACCTCCAAACTCTGGATCCCACCCAGTTCAGGTTTGTGAAAGGCAGATCATGCCTCCTGAACCTGATCAACTTCTTTGAGGCAGTCACCAAAGCCGTGGATGTGGGTAAGGTGGTTCACACAGCCTATCTTGACCTCGCCAAGGCTTTCGACACCATCCCCCATTCTGAAATTATAGCTAAACTCACTAAACTAGGTATAAATCCCTACATCACAAGATGGGTTGCCAACTGGCTCACTGACAGAACCCACACTGTAAAAGGTGCAGACTCCAAATCTGACCTCAAAGCAGTGACAAGTGGAGTACCACAGGGTTCCATCCTGGGAGCTCTCCTGTTTGTTATCTACTTCTCTGAAGTGCAGGCTAACACAGAAGGCCTCTGGCTAACGAAGTTCACAGATGACTGTAAACTAGGAGCCATAGTCAAATCCCCAAATGATATGGACATCCTACAGAAGGGCCTCACTGAGACAGATGCCTGGTGTCAGAGCCATGGCCTCAAGCTCAATGTCAAAAAGTGCAGTGTCATCCCCTTTGGTAAAAACTCTGTACCCATGAACTACAACATAGGCAGCAATCTACTTAACACCGAATGCGTGATAAGAGACCTTGGGACCCAGGTGGACAGTAGTCTCTCCTTTGATAGTCACATCGCCACAGTAGTCAGGAAGTCCTTCTACGTAGCACACCTCATCATAAAAGGGTTCTCATCCAGGAAAAAAGAGGTCATTGTTCCCCTCTACTAGTCACTCAGAATCATTATAGAGTACAACGTCCCTTTTGGAATGTACCTCACAAGACAGCTGCAGCCACTGGAAAGGCCACAGAAGTACCTCACAAAGAGGATTACTGGCCTCAAACAAATGCCCTACACTGACCACCTCAAAAAACTCCAGCTTTACTCCATAGCATATCGCCTACTCAGAGGTGATCTCTGCCTAACATATAAAGCTATGTCAAACCCAGAGCTGTTGGACATGCTACACCTAAAGAAATCCCAATCCCTCCGAGCTACATGCTCTAGGGACCTAAACCTTGTAACCACAATAAACAGGACATGCTGGAGGGATAGATTCCTGTCCCAGAGACTTCCTATACTCTGGAACAAGCTACCCATCTATGTCAAACAAAGTTCTTCATTAGCACTCTTCAAGAAAAATCTTGATGAGTGGATGGGAAATAGGAAATACACCCCGGGGATCACTTCTGTGTCTCAGCTCGACAGTGGTACAGGAAAATAACTTTCTTGGGTGGCGTAAGCCATGGAACCTTGCTGGCTAGGCTTACACAGGCCCTTGGGCCGATAGCCTAGTACCTACCTATGAACCTATGAGAGAAGGATCTAGTCAAGAGTCCCAGTTTAAATGAGTTAGTGTTTGATAGTTTTCGATAGTGGCATTGTTGCGGTCAATGATTTGCAGTATGGAGGTAGCTTTGATTAGTTTTTGCTTTGTCTTGAACAGTATACTTTTCATTTTGGATGAAAGAGTGCAAGTTTGTTATTGGTCTAATAAATCAGATGGAGGAATCCAAATGAAGCCATTTTTGTAAATCTGAGAGAGATTTATTTGCATGGTATAGAACCACGTCATCACCACAGGATAAGAGTGAGAGGAGAGGAAGACCCAAATGCAGTTTGTTGATATGTATGCAGAAAATGAGTGAGGGCAAGAATAGACCCTTGGTGAACACCTTGCTTCAGAGTTGCTAGTGGCGCCAGACAGAGAAAAGAATTTTAACCAGGAAGTGACCAGAAGACTGAGTTCGAACCAAGGCAGGGCTTCCAGACTAATGCCTCTATCAGTTAGGTGGTATAGATGTAGACTGTGTCTATTGTCAGGATGATAAAGATGGCACCTGTAAGTGTAGGAGGGAACGGTGGAGGGTGTGTTTGCCAAACAGGTGGCTGACTGGAATGTAGGGTTGTTTGAGATGATCTGTATCAACTGAGGTAAAGGAAATGTGTGGAAATATGTTTGAAGATAGTATGTTAGAGTGTTCTATAGTAGCAGAAGTATAAAGGGCAAGTGGTAGTTATGACAATGCATTGGTGGAGATCATAGGAAGTTATTAGGCTATTGACCCTGAGGCCTTACAAGCCTAGCCAAGAGTTTAGCCAAGTCAGTACCAGATGCCCCAGTCCAGCAAGGACACAGGTGGAATCCCAGGGGTGTATTTTCTGTTTCCCATACAGTTATCCAGGTTGCACTTAAAAAGGGACAATGAGGTACTCTGCTTGATGGGGAGAGGGAGTCTATTCCACAGGTGGGGGGGGGGGAGTCTCTGGGACACAAATCTTTCCCACCAAACAAGTCCTATCGATGTTACAAGACCAGGCTGGGGTTGCGTGTGTGGGTTACTCGAGTGGAGCTTGACTTGCAGACATGCAGCAGTACCATCAAGGCAGGCTCTGAGATTGCTTTGCATGGCAGACAGAGATCACCTCTGAGGAGTCTGTATGAAACTGAGTAGAGGGACAGGGTTTTTAGCCTTTCAGTGCAGGATAGATGTTTGAGGCCCTAGATTCTCCTGGTGAGGAACCTATGTTGTCTCTCCAGCTGCTGCATGTGTTTTGCGAGGTACATGCTGAAAGGGGTGTTGTACTCAATAATGGGCCTTTAAGGGAAGAATACACGGACATTAGGACTTCCTTGTCCCTGGATGAGATAGTTAAGTGGATATTATGATGGGAAGTGTTAATATGGTATTTTGCTTGGCTGCAGTAGTGATGAGTTTTGCTAGAAGTGATACGAGTTTATTTTTGCTGCAGTTTGGTAAGGGATTGCATGTAAGAATGTTTTATAGGTGCAGATTTGCTACTAAAATATTAAATGGGAATTGTGTGGTAGCTTAAATGGAGACTGCTGGTTACAAGTTATGTCTCCATTACTGTGAATGAGGGATGGCCCAAATGTAAGGTGTATGAAGAAGGCAGAGGAGTGGGTGGAGAACTGTTCCTATAAAGGTAATGGTACAGCAGGGTAGCTGGGTAATCAAGGGGTGGGGTTTGAGTAAAATAAACTAAGGCTCCCACACCAGCAGGAGGTAATTAGTGTGGGCCATGCTCAGTATGAAGACAGAAACTGGGAGCTATAAGTATCAGCTTAAGATAATTACTTCTGCCTATAAAATTAATTTAAAAACAGAAAATAGCATCTCTTTCAAAAATGCTGCTTGTCAAACTGCAGAGTTATGTCTCTGGAGTCTGTGGAAGACTGCAACTCAGAACTGCCACTTATATTTAAGTAGCATTAGTATCTCAGTTTGCTTCAGTCAAAGAGGACCATAGATGCTTAGAAAGGATGTGGAAGGAATTAAAGTTAGAAATTCTGGAAGTAAGGATGTTGAACTCTGCACCTGTACTTAATGCAGTGCAGTTCATTAAGCTTAATTTATTACAAGTATTCGCTTGCGGGGCACTTATTCCAGGAAGTTTTCTCTGAGAAATGTGTCTCACGCAAGATGTTATGTGCTGCTGCACCTAGGATACTGCAAAGTGTGTGTGGACATGAATTATTTCACCTTCCTTTCAGCTGTGCACAAAAGTTCTCCTTTAACATAGCTTTGCACTGAAAAAGAGAGGTCTGAAAAGGACTATCATTGCAATATAATCAATTGTTTTTTCTCTACATGTTTAAACTGCCTAACATTTAAAACACATGCATTCCAGCAAAAAATACCTACAAACTTTTTGTTGTCAACTTGCAAATGGTCTTGTAGCCTGATGGCTAGTTAACTTTCTGAGCCTGAAGGAGGAGTTCACAATGTACATTTACCATACGGATACATCGCTGACACAGATATCAGACTAATGCTATTAATTCCCTTTTGCATGCATCAGTCAATGTACCTTGGTGGATGCCTGCACATTTTAACACAGTTTAGAGGTTGACGTACAAGTAATAAGCCAGAATGGTGAAGAGACAATGACTGTTCCTCAGCTCAATACTGTCCTCTGTGCTGACAGCACATCACTTTCTAAAATTACAGCAAAAATTAGAACCTCACTAAACAGATTTACCTAACTCATACAAAAATGGATGGCTGCTACTCGATCCTAAATGGCTTTCCATTAAGCTCCATAGCTTTCACAGCAGTTACATGTCACTACACCTTCCAATTCTGAGAACACAGATTTCAGGCTTGCTATTACCCAAACAAAACTGCTTAGAGTAGTCACTGGTTTTGAATTTCTAAAGGAAATTAAACTGAGTAAAAAGGTTCGTCTTGCAACCTGAAAGTACTAGCTCTCACTGCTTTAGAAAAATCAAATGCCTTGGATTTGCAAACTTACAAGACATAACATCTTTTTCCACATTCATAAATGCATGGCCTTTCCAATATGTAAGAATAGTAACGTAAGAATACAGAAGCCAATTTTCAGTCTTTATGCACCATTCAACACAAACAATCTTACCTTGGCATCTTTCAAAAGAAGCCCAGGAACTTCCTGCACAATTCACAACTTATGTATGACACTATGCCACCAGGGAACCACAACCACCAAAGCATTCTCCATCAAAGGTCTTGTAATCTGAACACCCTTCCTCTGAAGTTAAAAGCCTCTGACAAGCCAGCAGTTTTCTTTGCCTGAAACGGTAGTCCTGAAGTAAACACACGGTGATCATGCTTTACTCACTTTATTACCCTTCGTTGAATACTTATGCTACACTTCCTGTTTTGCCCTTACACCGATGCTTTTGTATTCTCTACTTATATAGCAGCAGCAGAAAACTGAAGGAAACAGCAACTGAAATTAGTCGATTGTAAACCACTCTAAAGAACTTTATTGTGTTTTATTTTCCTTCATACAAAGCAAAACATGCATAAATTCACTTCTTAAAACAAAAACAACTGTTACACACTTGCTTAGAGCCAGGAAAAAAAGATAAGAAACTGTATGCAGAAAGAAAATGAATAGAGACTTGCATGTAGGACACCACACTCAGGGAGACAGAAAATGTATATTACTCACTCCACAGAGGAAAGAAAAAATGAATTCATGAAATGAAGGAATATTCCTAGACTTTTCTTATTAATATGTTATTGTTACAAATCTTGTATTACATCATATGATTCCAAAACACTGTGCGCGCACTCACAAACAAAATGCAACAAAGTAGCTTTGGCAAAATGCACCATTACGTTGCTAAATATTCTAAAAAATTATTAAACTTAAATAAGATAGACTGCACATTGTCAGCAATACAAATACTTGGAACTATCATGAAGTATGAAAAAAGCCCTCAAACAACAATTTCTAACACGGTAATACAATAAAGTATTCGATAAAATTATTTTCAATTTTTATATATATGTTTATATACATGTGTGCCTATATCTATCTATATACATACATATACACACACACACATATATATATATATATATATATATATATATATATATATATATATATATATATATATAATGGTATACACATTTAAGATTGAATATGCCCAATGCAGACGGAAGAATGTCGAAAATGTTAACTTTGACATACCACTACACATGCATAGAGAAACAGCCAAAATTTAAAATTAGAAAAACAAATAACATCTTTTTTTATAGTTGAGTTACAACACACCCTCTACTAATTATATATACTAACTCAGAGATCACACAAAGGGTAGGGACATATTCCCCAACCCTGGGAAAGTATAGTTGTGTACACTTACCATAAATGTAGATGTTCAAGTGTATTCACTGTTACAGTCGGCCCGAATAGCAGAGTCTTGGGATTTCTGCATCAGATGCTGTCACCTCATCCATGATGTCAGGTCATCAGGGGTATAAAACATGCAGCCGATGCCATTACATCAGTTTTTCTTGCCCCAGATATCAGGAGCCCTCAAAATAGGAAGCAATTAAATGGTGTGGAACACCTGCAGCAAAAAGTAAATACCATTTCCATAAGATATGGTCAAAAAAGAGGATAGGCAGAAAGTATAGAAACACAGGGGGCTGGAGGGAGGGTAACCAGGACTGCAACAGTGAATACACTCGAACATCTACATTTATGGTAAGTGTACACAACTGTACTATGCTCTTTGTGTTTCACTGTTGCAGTCATCACACTTGGGTTGATTCCCAAAGCTGAGGAATGGTAGAGGCAGTCAAGAAGTAGTAAGGCTGGCTAGCAGGCCTTGTAAGACTGCTGTGGCAAATCCAGCTCTGGATTTGGAACAGATAGGTAAGTGGTAATGCTTGGTGAAGGTGTGTACAGAACTCCAGGTTGAAGCTTCCAGGACGTCCCTGGTAGGGACTCCCCTGAGAAAAGCTGTAGAGGTTGAGGTAGCCCTAGTGGAATGAGGCCTGATCCCTTGTGAGGTAGGTTTTCCATGGTATTTGTAGCAGAAATGGATGCAGTGTGCTATCCATTTAGATATGGTTGGTTTCAAAATGGCCTTGCCCTCAGCCACTGTAGCAAAGCTGACCAGCAGCTGGTCAGATTTTCTGAATGGTTTAGTCCTGTCAAGGTAGAATCTGAGCTGTCTGTGCACGTCCGTTTGCAAAAATTAGGAAAGAATACTGGAAAATTAATGGATTGATTGATATTAGATATTGACACCACCTTGGGAAGGAAGGAGGCATTTGTTCATAGCGTTACTCTATCATTGTGAAAAATCAAGTATGGAAGTTTTGAAGACAAGGCTTGAATCTCTGATACTCATCTAGCAGATGAAATGGCTACCAGAAAAACACACAGCTGCTGGTTCAAAGGGGGAATGTATTAGTGCCTGCAGTACCAGACTGAGAAACCATGGGAGAGTACGGTACTTAAATGGAGTTCTCAAAAGGAGAGTGCCTCACAAGAAAGCTCTGTCGTGTGGCTTTGAATGGTGAGGCTTTAGGTGCAGAGAGATCTGGATGGATTGGAAATCCAAGGGGATTGGATCCACAAGTCCTATCAAAGCAGATAAAACCCATTTCACAACCTCAAAGGTTGATTGCTACAGACAGATATCATCTCAGAGCAGAGAAGACAGGTTTCTGGACCATAACCTGCTCACACCCTGAAAGCAGTCTCCCAAAGGATGAAGTAGGAGCTAAGCTATCCAGTGCTGAAGCACCAATGTGTAGAGTTGGCTACAAAACTTTCAGAGTTAACTCCAACGCCTCAAATCCGACATTGAGATTTTGGCTGAGAGAGTCCCCTGGATTTGAAAAAGTCTGAACAGAGGATCTCAGAGTCAACTTTGGATCCAATGATAAGGTAATTCTTGGATCTGAGCCTGATGGACCCGGAACACCAGGAACCTGGGTCTCTGAAACAACCAAGGGAATCAGGGGAGGAGTCTGAGATGGTGGAGTGGACAATGGATGGCCTTGCCTGATCCAAGCTGGTAAGCCCGGGAACATACCCATCTGGATCTGCATCAAGAGAAACTTCCTCATCATCTGATCCGCATCTTCTTCAGTTAAACCCATAAATGACAGAGATGATGTCAGAGGAGGAGATTTTGTATGGCGCCTCTCTAGGAAAGGAGAAGACAGCCTAGAAGGTGCAGGATCTACCGAAAGAGAATTCCGGGTCCTGGGTAAAGGCATAGGATCTGACAGTTTCCTAGTGGGATCCAAGGGTATCAGATCTGACAATATCTTTCTTTCTGGATCCAAGGGGGAAAAGGTATGAGACCTCCTTGGTTCTAATTTTGATTTCTTCCTGGAAGGCTTGGAGAATGGAGCCATGAAGCAGATGGAGCCTGAGATTTCAACACCTTAAATTTTTTCTTGGGGGGGGCCCTGCAACAGCCTCTCTGAATGAAGGTAAACCTTTTAATATTAACTTGTTTTTTCTGTCCACCAAAGCACGTGGATTAAAATTATTACAAATAGTACATTCTTCTTGAAGATGTTGAGGGCCCAAACAGTAGACACAGAGACTGAGTGTCCAACAAAGGAATTTTATGTATACACTTGGAACATTTTTTGAAACTGGAAGGCCTTTCTTCCTCTATGGTAATGATGAAAAGAAATGAAAAAGAAAGAAGGATGCTTTATATAGTTAAGTTTTTTCTTTTTTAGCAGAAAAAGAATAAAAAGGGAGGAATAGCAATTACCAATAATGGTAATTGAGGTTAATCAAACAAGTAGCAAGAGAACAGACAATACCAACAATGGTAAAGTAGAATACTCTGTCGAGTAACAACTATTATAAAAATAGCTACAACAAACTTTACGAAGGTAAGGGAACAATAAAGGAGAAAAATATGATGAAAAAGTATAACTTTGAAAAATAAGCAATGAAGATCAAGAGCTACACAACCATGTCCTTTCACAAAAAGGGGAAATAAGATCTTAGGGTTGGTGCATTATGGGTAAGGGAGAAGCTTGAGATCTTTTTGATTACCAAGAGCTTTAGTAATGGCCTAGTCAGGTCAGAGGATCGGATCCAAAACCATCAGAGGAGGATAGAATGAAAACTGCCATCATCAGATCATGTATTTATTTATATATATTTGTTTTCTGGGGTACAGCGCTGATCTCCATGGACCTTATTCAGACACAGCTTGGGAGAAGTGTCTGGCTATGTGACTCGGAGTTACACAGTTAGTCAAATGTGTTTGATTGTTCCATTGCCTGACAGCAGTACAGACCATTTCATATCTGTAACACAGCAAGATGTTGTCCTGTTGTGACATGACTCAGGGTATGGAACCCAAATGAGTAGTAGTAAGCAGAAATGGGTAATAAGCACAATGCTATTAATTCGATTTCTGAAATGCACTGTATATTCTAGCGTACTACAGTTAACAATACTTGCATATGCTGCATTCACAACCATCTTATGCATGAACACTGACCAGGACTGCTTACAAGGCTGAGTGCAACAGCAGTACATGGCAAATAGTGTTACACTGGTGTACATACTTAGTAGCTCACCATGCTGTCTCGGATTCAGTTTGTACAATGATATGTCTGCATTACATACACATTTGTCACACACACTGCCTAACTGGGTAACCTAGTGGGAGTAAGTGTCTGTTATCAAAGGCAAATGACTTACTGGCTGCAAGTGGAAACTATTGAAATGTTACCAAAGACCATAAGATGAAGCTCATTGGCAGCTGAAAGCAATTCCTCCTGATCATGCAGTAATACCTACAGCTGTGGTGTCTCCCCCACCCCCAGCACAGTGGGAGTTAGACTTTTACCACTCTGTATACTAATCATACACAAAACCTCTCATCAACTCTGCATGCCAAGAACTTCAGTCACTATAACCCTACATGGAAGCACAGCATTTAGTTTTTATTCATTACTTAAATGGGTAAGTGAAACAATGTACCCGACCCTTATCATCCGTGGCACAAACCAAGTAATAAATGTAATACACATGAGCAGGCTTAGAGAAGGAAATCAACCAGCATGTTTTTTGGGAGGAAGAAGGAATTGAGTACCTGGAGAAACCCACAAAGGAATGGGAAAATGTACAAATTTCACACAGGCAGGGACAAAAGGTCGGGACTGAGACCCTGGCAATAGTACTGCGAGGCAAAAACCTTAAAACATGGAGCTACTGCACTAAGTACATTACACATGTACACACATCTATTGCTGAACAATTTTAGTAATACTTCACGAGTTCATAACTTTGCCAATCCTTACCAGTGCCACAGTACTCCATGGGTATAGACCTTGCAATATACAGCACCCTACTCTCATATTTCCTTATTTGTATCTAGTAGTTTTTTCACTCCATGGGTGCAGGCTGCCATGTTGTATGCTCTCTTCATACATCACACCCTCCCAGAAAACCTTCTGTGCTGTGATATTGACAGAGAAACCATTTTATGAAGCCATCTGTACAAGACTGTAGCCCATGGTAGTACACTTAACGTATCTGAATATTAACAAGTGGCAAAATCTCCACCAAAAGCTTCCCCCAGGGTACATGCTCACAATACTACCATAATACTCATGCACAAATAATCTAGTGTTTTGTTGTCTGCATGTGCCATTTCTTCAGTTGGGTTTTTAACGCGAGTAAGGGACATCACTGAAAAATGGGTGTGCCCACTGTAGAATGTAGCAGCATGCACTATTTCAGATCTTGAGAGCTGTAACTTAATGGAAGCGCTAGACTGTTGCACTACAAACATTTAGTCGGCTCCTAATGTCCTTCTACATGAGCTGATGCACATGGCCTCAAATTCAGTATCTTGATGCTACCTACATAAAAGATTGCTGTATTACTACTTTCTCTGCCAATCTTTTCACACACAACAGGATTCATGAAAATAATTAGCACAATACCTGGTTGACAAGGTAGAGTATGTAATACTGCAGATCTTCTGCAAGACAAAGAAATGGTAAATCTGCTGTATGTGACAATGAACTAAGTATTGCACATGTGTTGTGTGTGAGGGTTAATGTGGGACACTCACTAGCAATGCAGTACTACTATAAGAATTTTTTCATTTCTCCCAGTTAAATGTATTGTACAACTAGAGCTGCAGCAGGTAAGGCCCCCATAACTGCCACACTTGGTGCTCAGTAGCGTCTTGCCATACATGCTAGCTGATGATGATGATGATGCTTTTCAACAAAGTACAGTTTTGTACATGTTTCAGATAGATTGCAGTGCTGAAATGCATAGCGTATTGAGCAGATGGTTCAAGTGCTCCCTTAATCTATTCAGTTCTGTGGGTCAATAAACACTTAGTGACACCTTGGCAACTGCTCCTAAATCTCATCTGTCAGTACTAAATCAGGCACTGTGTGCAATACCTTTGCTGACCCATTTTGCAAAAGGTTTCTGAATAAATTCACAAAACAGATAAAAGCTTTCATACAGCTTGTAAACATCAAACACCACAAAAAACAGACTGCAAACTGTGGAAAGCCGAAGAAAACAGTACCAAAGATTTTCTTCACATAAGGTGTCTCCAGTACTGTTCTGTTCTTCAGTTTTCCATGGAGTCAACAGTTTTTTTGTAAAGGTTTCTGAATACCATACTGTTAACACATTGCTTTAAACCATACACTTACACAATTAATGTTTAAAATCATTCTTTGTCTTAGAAAGAAGTGTCATAACTGGTTCATGTTGTGTTCCTTCAAAAATGAATTCACTGATGCCACTATTTCTTAGGTGATGTTTTACAATAGTACCCTCCCGGGCTATTTTGTGCATGAATGGGCGTGGCCAGATTGATTGACATGACTAATGGCTGTGATGTAGCAGGCAAATGATGCATGACTGATATGTCATGCAGATTTGCCTGTGACATTATGAATATTTATTGGCTAATTCTTCCTAAAAGTCTAAAAGTTGTGCAATCTTGGATCTCGAAGTTGGTTTTATTTATATTTATATACACGGGGGGGGGGTGCAGGGGGTCTTGCCCCCCCCCCCACAAAAAGCGCATTGGGGGTACTGTTGTAAAACAATGCCATTTCTTGAACATAGAAAGCTGGGGCATGTCTAGGCACATAAAGGGCACAGGGTAGGGAAACCAATCCTGGACAGTATAACAATCTTCAAAAATACCAAATTATGATTGTAAAACACACAGAATAAAAGCAACTTTACAAGACAAGTTCTGAAGTGAACTGTTTGGAAGTTTCTAGAAGGCCAGTCCTTGCTTGGGCTAAAGGGAAGTCTCTGTGTTCACCAGTGGGAGTGGTAAACACTGAACAGCCTGCCTGTACCTGGAGGAGTGGTTACTACCTAGAAGCTGTAGTTTTATTGGCCATTTTGGGTCAATTCTAAACTCCTTGATCTCTCTCTTAAAACCCTACAACTCTCCTTTTGCGCGGTTTTGCGCACTGAGCAGCATCGGGCAGCGCCGCCTAAACAGGTTTAAACTATTCCAGGCTCCACAAAGTCTGCTCTTCACTTTTTCACTTAGAACTGTTCAAACTCTCAAAGTAATCACTCTATTCTCTTTCTAAAGCACTGCACTTGCTCAGCTCTTATAAGGAAACACTAACTAACCAAAGCACTACACCCTCCTTGACTTCTCATAAGTATTAGACTCCAAATTGGTCCTTCCTGATCAAGTAAAAAATCAGTTCCCATCCCTAATCTGATCAGTAAAAAAAACAGTTCCCTACACTAATCTGGTATGTCCAAGGGTCAGTTTCAAGGTTACTCTCCAGTCCAGCTGGTGAATCTGGGAATTTTGTGGCAATGTTACAATTGCCTTATGTACACAGACAACCCTCTCCTCCTTCCAACAAACTCTAATACATGTGAGAGATTCAGTTACACAGCCAAACTGGATGCAGAGCTCTCTCAACCCAAGACTGGCACAGTCAGTCAGGAGGAAAAGGTAACCACCCACACCACAAATCCAGTCTCACACAGACCTATTGCATCTGCATACCCAAAACATAAACACACAAAAACATACTCGGAGGCTCTAAATAAAAATCTGCCTAAACAGCAAAGACCTCCTAAGCAAATATCCAAGCAACAGCCACCCCTCAACAATACCCACAAATCGCATATCTCACAAAATCAGTGTGCCTCACAGTCACAGCCCATAAGGTCAAACAACACACCAAATACACTTGTTATAGGGGACTCTATTGTCCGGCACACTGACGTCCCACTCACCAGACTGAACAAGGAGAAGGTCACTGTAAGCTGCCTGTTGGGTGCCAGGATCTGCCACATAATGCAAGCACTCAGGTCACTCCAAAGCAAGTACAAGTATGACTCTGTCATTGTCCATGTTGGTGTGAATGACCTGAGATGTACCTCCCTGGACTACATGAAGAAAGACATAGAGGAGCTCTCTAACAATGTAGCCCAGGGCTGGTATGTCCCTGACCTTGAGTAGCATCTTGCCCTCACCAAGAATGATGCCACAGTATAAAGACAAAATGATCAGTTTCAACAATTGGCTAAAGTATTGGTGTCATTCAAAGGGGATCCAGTGGCTGTCAGCCTGGGATGACATGCTCGACAAGCCACGATGCTTCGCTAGGGACGGCTTGCACCCGTCACCCTTAGGCTTTTGTATACTGGCCAAGGCTCTTGCCACCCCCATAGTGCCTTTTTTAGGCAAGGCTCAAAGGACAAACCCACCTCCATAGACAACCCAAAGATAAAAAAACTAAAGGTAGTGCTACTCAATGCAAGAAGTCTAAACCTCAAGATGCACGCACTCGAGACTCTCCTCAGTATGGAGAAAACCGATGTCTGTGCAGTAACAGAAACCTGGTTCAAGGCTCCTGAGAGCACCCCAGCACTACCAGGTTATAACTCATACCATGCGTTTCGGCCCCAAAACTCGGACAGAAGCACAAAAGGAGGGGGACTATCTATATTCATCAAAGATACCTACACCTCCAGGTTAGTGGCACTGCACAAAGCATTGGAAACCATCCATGTGCAACTAACAGTGGCCAAAACTGCCTTTCAGTTTGTAGCCTGCTACAGAACACCCTCCCTATTACAGGAACCCCACTTGGCATTCCTGAAAACACTGGGGAATATGAAGGTTTCTCCAAACACTATGTTATTGGGTGACTTCAACTACCCAAACATTGACTGGGAAAACAACTCAAGCCCAAACACCCTCGCCCAATGGTTCCTTGAATTTATAAA
Source organism: Protopterus annectens (assembly GCF_019279795.1). NCBI lineage: Eukaryota > Metazoa > Chordata > Ceratodontiformes > Protopteridae > Protopterus > Protopterus annectens. The sequence goes on from NC_056734.1 coordinate 138,470,123, forward strand.
CTCTAACAAAATGGAACAACTGGTCACCACTCCCACAAGAGGGAACAACATATTGGACCTGGTCATCACCAACATGGGGACTCTATGTTCCACACCAGAGGTAAACTCCTCATTGGTAAGATCAGACCATAAACAAATTTCCCTGGGCATCCATATCCCGTCCCCACCCCCAGCCAAGGAAATCACTGTAAAGAATTTCTCCAAAGCCAACTTTGCACTTCTCAAGACTGAGGTGGAATCCTTCAAAGCCCCTGGGCCAGAGGATAATACAGCCCAATCTGCAGAATCCTTTACAAATGCATTCTATGAGCACCTGCAGGAATGCATGGATTGTACTATCCCAAATAAAACCAAGACTCACTCCTCCAGAAACAGGAGACTGGTCTGGTGAACCCCAGCCATAAATAAGCTATACAACAGAAGGAGGAAGCTACTACATGACAGAGCAAAATCCCAAAAAGGGAAGGCATCTCTGATCAGTTTTAGCAAGAAACTTCGATCCCTCATAAAAATCATCAAAGGCCCATTTCGAATGAAAAATTGCCCTAGACACTAAAGATAATTACAAGGCCTTCTTTAGTTATGTCAGGAACATGGGCGGAAACTCCCAGATATGCTCTGAATTGTTGCATAACGGTACAAAATATACTGAACCTACAGAAATAGCCAACATCCTGGCAGACAGATTCAGTGCAAACTTCTCCCCCCCTTCCCCCCCAAAGGAGCAAACGCCTATCCCAGCTGAATGTAACCTCCCTGACATCACAGATGCACAGGTGAAAGCTGCCCTCTCCAAAGCAAAAAACACAGCATCTATGGGACCGGACGGTGTCCCAGGCTGTGTCTTACCATGAGCTCCAAGAAGAACTGAACCCTCACATTAAGTCACTGTTCAAACTTAGCCTTACTACAGGATATGTACCCAAAGAATGGCGTACAGCTACAGTGGTCCCACTCCACAAAGGTGGTGCCACAACGGACACCGGAAACTATCGCCCCATAAGCCTGACTAGTCTGGTCTGTAAAGCTATGGAGCGTATTATCATGGAACTCATAAACAAAGACATTGGGAGTCTCCAGACACTGGACCCTACCCAATTCAGCATTGTTAAGGGCAGATCTTGCCTCTTAAACCTAGTTGATTTCTTTGAAACAGTTACCAAAGCCATAGATGAGGACAAGGTAGTCCACACAGCCTACCTGGACGTCGCAAAAGCCTTTGACACAATACCCCACTCGGGCATCATAAATAAGCTTTCTAGCTTAAATATCAACCCCTATATCACAAGATGGGTTGCAAACTGGCTCAGAGATAGAACCCACATGGTCAGAATCGCAGGTGCCATGTTCGAATCCAAACCAGTTACAAGTGGCGTCCCACAGGGCTCAGTTCTGGGACCTCTCTTGTTCGGTATATACTTCTCTGAGGTTCAGGCTAACACGGGGGGATTATGGCTGACAAAGTTCGCAGATGACTGCAAACTGGGGGTCATAATCGAATCTCCAGCTGACACAAGCATCCTCCAAAAGGGTCTCACAGAGACGGATGCTTGGTGCCAGAACCATGGCCTCAAACTAAATGCTAAAAAGTGCATAGTCATCCCCTTTGGGAAAAACAAGGTGCCCACAAATTACCACATAGGTGGTAATCCATTAAGTACGGAAGAAGTAAATAGAGATTTGGGGACCAACATAGATAGTAATCTTTCCTTTGATAATCATGTTGCCAAAGTGGTTAGAAAGACCTTCTATATAGCCCACCTTATCACGAAAGGGTTCGCATCTAGATCAAGAGAGGTCATTGTGCCCCTCTACTCATCAATCATCAGGCCCATAATTGAATACAATGCCCCTTTTGGGATGCACCTTATCCGACACCTGCAGCAACTGGAGAGACCCCAAAAGTAGCTCACCAAGAGGATCATGGGCTACAAACAGATGTCCTATGCAGCTCGACTAAAGAAACTCCAGCTCTACTCAGTTGCTTACCACCTACTCAGAGGCGATCTATGCCTGACGTACAAAGCCATGTCAAACCCAGAATTAATGGACATGCTCCACCTCAAAACATCCAAGTCTCTTAGAGATACACGCTCCAGGGGCCTAAACCTCAGCACAAAAATAAATAGGATATGCTGGAGGGACAGATTCATTTCCCAGAGGCTCCCCTCACTCTGGAATAGAATCCCAATTCATGTTAGACACAGCCTCTCGCTGACCCTCTTCAAGCGAAATTTGGACGCGTGGATGAGAAATCGCAAATTCACCCCTGGGATCTCTCCTGTGTCCCTGCTAGACAGAGGCACAGTAAACTAATCTTAAAAGGGTACCTTCTGTGACCTACTTTACAGAGGCACAGTAGGCTAATCTAATAGGGAGGCGGAAGCCAAATACACTCTGGCTAGGCTTATAAATGCCCTAGGGCAGATAGCCTAGTATCTACCTATGAACCCAAGTCTGTTATAATGGACTGTACATACTACAAAAATAGATCAAACTGAACAGCACAGAATATTTGTATAAAAGGGATGGTAGTCATTTGAATTAAGCTAGAGCACATTCTCAATAACGCATTAAAGGAAAGGAGGATGTTTTTTCACAACTCTCCATTTTTATGGAGGACAAATCTCAGGTAGCCATGAAGACAAACTAAAAATCTTTTATACAAAATGCAAGACATTTATTTATACAAGACTACTGAAAATAATTTAAAACAGGACTTACAAACAGATACTAGTATGGCAAGTGAAACCTAGGGGAGAGATATAAGTGTATGAGATTTAACAGAAAAGTTAAAACAGAGTGAATAGCAATCCACATAAAAAGGGCAACTGGTCAAAATGTAATTCATGTAAATATGGAAAAAAATGTTACCCTTGATCCAAAATACGAAAACATGGAATAATTGATGGCTCTTCTATCAAATAGCAGATCAAAGTAACTTTCACTGATAATGGAGTTCTCTCCTTCACTGTTGTGTGACCTTGTGAGTGTAGGAGATGGGTCCCATACATAGGGAGTGTAGGGGAGCTTGCCAATGCGACAACAAATCTTACCTGTGAGGTTCACCAAAAGTTGTTTCAGACATTTTTTTTAATCTAGTGGCAAAAAAAAAAAGCTGTTAAGTACAGTGACGTGAACCCCATAAGGAAAGTACAGTTGTGTACACGTGCCATAAATGTAGATGTTCAGGTGTATTCACTGTTGCAGTCCTGTCTTCTGGGATTTCCCACCATGGAAGCCTTTGGCTGGCCCGACTACCAGAGTAAGAATTTTCCCTCTTCCTACAACTGGTGGACATCAGTACGCTGGGGTATAGGTGGAGTCCGCCGACATCACAACCTTAGTTATTTTCTTGCCACTAGGAGTCCCCTAACAGCAGAAGATCAGATACCTAGGGCTTGACTGCTTCCTACTAGGGACATGTGAGGTGGAAGTCCCTGGTCTTGAAGAAGTACAGTGGCCTTGCCCGGGTCTCTAGCATGGACTTTGGTCCCCTTCCCTCTAGGCCTCTCTTTGACCTGCTTTGGATTGAGAAGGGAAGGACCAGTGTTTGTTGGGATACTTTTTTCTAAAACATGGGGGCTGTAGCTGCAAAATATCTTTGACTGTCTGCATTGACTTTTTTTTTTGCCCTCCATTGTTTTAGCACATCTTCCACTTTTGGGCCAAAGAGGAACTCCTTATCCAAGGGAGCAACTAAAAGACTGGATTTATCATGCTCCGGTAGGGCTTCTTCCCTTAGTCACGCATGTCTCCTAATGCCAGATCCAGTGGCTGCAGCTCTGCTGGCAGCCTCCAAAGCATCAGCTCCACAGTGTAAGAAATGCTTGGCTACTTGTGCAGTTGAATTGCAAATGTCCAATAATTCTTTAGATAAGCTCTTATTTTCAGTGGTCAAAAGCTTTAGTCTCATCTGTTCCAGCACAGATTCTTGGTATTTCATTTTATGGAACTGGCAGTTTAATGCTGTGATAGATGGACTGGCAGAAGTGTATACCTTTTTGCCAAATCAATCAAGCCCTCTGCCTTCTTTATCAGTGGCTAGGGGGTTTCTGGATGTGCTGGCTCTGGCACCTTTGGGTCCAGGAATGACAACCTTTGGATCAGCTGAAGGGTTTTTAAGAAGGTGCTTATGTGAATCCATAACCCTGTAGAATCTGTCAGACTTCCTGGGTGCAGGAGGAAGGAAATCTGGCTTCAAGGAAGATTCCTGGAAATCATTATCAACCACCTCCAAAACTGGAGGAACAGCAAGGGTGTTTTATCCTATGGGATGTTGAGAAATTCCCTGACTCTTCTCAGAGATTGGGGGTAGTCCTGCTCCTCCCAATGAAAATGATCCCCTAGGGAGTGTAAAGTTTTCCCAAAGGATAGATCCTCAGGAGGAGAGGCAGAAGGCAAATATTCCTCTGAATCAGACTCCTCAAAGGATGCCAAAAGTTATCCTCTTCAAAAACTGAATCCTCTTGGTCAGAGTCCTGCACTGACTTAAAAGGACCTCTGGAATTGGATCTCTCTTTTTCCTGAGGGGGATTCAGGGGGAGGATGTCTGCACCTAACCAAGGAAATCTCCTCTGCTAATCTAACCAAATCCTGCTGATAGGTCTAGAATAGGAAGAAGATGGCTTCCTGGGAGCTGTCCTTTGTTTAGGCCTGGAGACGTTGGAAGCACTGACGCCTGTATACCTGAGAACTGTAGTGGTAGTGCCTGGTTGCCAGAAGTAGAGGTCTGCAAAGTGGTCCCGGACCAGATTGATGAAGGTAAATGCAATACTTGTGCTGATGTCGAGGGGCCCTATGGCATATCAGACTCAAAATGGGTCTCAATAGAGGCCTTCTCCACCACTTTGGTTGCAGGAGGGGGCTGCAAAAGCACCTTACCGACTTCCACAATAACCAGCCTTGGGGCCCAGCAGATGCTGAATGGACATCTTTAGAAGGCCTGAGTTTGGGCCATTTGTGTTTAGAAAGATGGATATTGGGACAATTAACAGATGCCATACCACATGGAAAATCAGAGTTCACACTAACAAACTTAGCTAAAATGTTTGCCCTATGCTGAATAGTCCTGGCACTGAATCAGGTACAGAAATGACAATTAGGGACACTGTGGTCTGGACCCAAACAGGTAACATAGAAGGAGTGGAAGTCTTGATGTATGATTACAATGGAGACAACTGTTAACTTTCTCTGACATTAGTTAGCAAAAAAGCGAGAGAGAGACCCCCCCCCCCCCCAAAGGGGTACTTGGCTTTCTGAAGTTTCTCTCTGGTGCTGACTGATGCACATACTGGATGCCTGCTTTGGACTCGGACGGCAAGAAAGAACTGAGGTCATGAAGTTGACAGACTCCACTTATACCCCAGTGTACTGACATCAGGTTAAAGTGTCTGCCACTTGTAGAAGTGACTGCACTGACCAAGGGCTACCATGGAGGGAAATCCCACAAGTCAGGATTGCAACAGTGAAACACGAAGAACATCAGCAGCACTGAGATATATCCATGCAACCACTGTAGCCTTTTACATAGCACCCAAAGCAAGTCTTCAAAATGTTTATTTAACACTAAAATTATAACTATAGTTACCTGTAGGTTATCTAGATGATGGATTTAAATATGGCCTGCTGAAAGAAAACGTCTAAATGGCAAAATAATTAAAATGCTTTATATGTCTACATTAATACACCATCAATTTATCAGGTAACTGATAAGACCACAAGATTCATTTTCAACCTAAACGGCTAACTAGTGGTAATGGGTAACACTGATCACAACTGACTACATCTGAAAGTACTGTATGATCATAACTATTAAAAACAAAATAAAAATTTGCAAAGAAACAAGTAGACAATATCCCTGGAAGTAATAAACAGATTCTTGTGCACTTACTAATATACTATATATAACTACAGAAAACAAAGACATTAGTGAACAGACCGATAAATACCAAATATACATGACAACTACCAAAGGGAGAATGAGATGAATTCATATTTTACTTAGCCTGGTGTGGTGGTCTTGCTTGAGGCTATGCCCTGGTGACAAAGTTAGAGCCTCAGCATCAATAAATGTACAAATTATCCACGACTATGATGTGGAGTATTATTTTTATTACTGTTAAAGAACGACACTATCAATTTAAAATAAACGCCATTGATGAAAACATTCCACAGTCATTCCATCCTCTGTATCAATGCAACTCAGTGTGTGCAAGATCACTGTTTTTCATGTGGCAGTACACATACTACATTAAATGTATATGCTTACCAATGCAGGAGTGGCAACAGAAGTAGAAAAAAATATTAATTTTAACATGCAAGGCAGGCATTTTTGATATTTATAAAAGTGATTTAATTTTTACTTTTAAAGAGGGTGCGATTTTACCATTGTTACATATTTGCCACTGCACAGTGAGGGGGAAAACTAGAGAGACTATTAGTCTCTATTAGACTATAGGGAGACTATTACATCACAGATTTGATGTAGTCAACTGAACTGTCTTTTGATAAAGCTACCGGACTAAAATCCTGTGCAGTTCAATGGGACGAAAACTATTCTCAGTCTGTTACAAACTTTGAAGTTATTTGACAATGATACATCACTTATAGGTACACTAAGAAAAGCTGCTTATAAAGAAAACTAATACAATAAATAAAAGCATGGAGGATAAGGTGCACATCGTGCAAACTATTAAGATTATACTTGCTAGATTCTGATAAAAGTATCTTTTACAAACAAAAGCTAATACAGAATACAAATGTGTTAATACTGACAAATGCACAGTGTGTCCTGAGTCACAAATGAAACAGCAAAACAGCTCTCTAAGAAACTTAAAAAGCTACAAAAGAACCATCACACTAGTAAAGTATACTGTTTAACAAATCCTTAGTAGAAGGAACAACTTCAGAATAAATGGGAAAAAGCACATGTTCATCCAATGCATAAAGGTAAAGGGAAAAGAAATTATAGAAATAATTAGGCCATTAAGTATATGCAGCAATACTGCAAAAGCTAATGGAAAGGTATATGTTGCAGTTGCAATTAATTTACAACAGCCTGGAATAATATTCATAAATTAAAATGACTTAATAAATTGCAATGCAGTCACCGGTCTACATTTCTTGTATACTACAGTTAATGCCTATACGAAGGACTCCCTCTGGATGCAGTATACTTCAGTGGGTTTCCTATGTTTGATCAGAAGATTTACGTGGTGTTAAAAATTTACACTGCAACATCTAGAAGTCAATGACCATACTAAGTATAAAGGATTGACAGCTGGACAGTTAAATGGGTACTTTTCAAAACACAGGAGTAAAGACAAAGTCTTCAATATTATACTGGACATGGAGTTCCAGAGGAATCCTATTAGGCTTGTATGACTTGACATCTGTTTACTGGAAATACCTATGTTTATGGGGTCATGATAAAATGAAGTGCTTAGGAGTATGGATTAAAATGATTCTGTTATGGTAGCTAAAGATATGAGGGAAGAGACTAACCAAATGATAATACAAAAACTAAGGAAATTGGAAGCTCTGCTTTATGGATATGGATAGCAAGATGCAAGCAGTGAAACAGTTTTTAGTCCCTTTAGTTTCATACACACAGGTCAGGCATATTTTTTATCAACCAGATGAGAATTTGTGGACTGCATTTAATAAATAATTGAAGGATTTTATCTGGGAGGAGAAGAGGGCAAGAGTCAAGTGGAATAAGTTGATCCTTCCAATAAAAGAAGGTAAGTTGGGATTACCTGATTTGAATGGGTATTTCAGAGCTACACAGTTAAGGCTCCTATACATAGCACAAGAAAGCTATAAGTGAGAAGGGATGATGAAATGGCGGGGGGGGGGGGGGGCTGGGATTTCTGGATCCTTAAGGAGAAAAAAAATGTATAGAATATCATATACGTATAGTAGCAGAGTGTTTTCTAAGAACTAAGCCAGCATGCCGATGGAGAAAGGAGATTCTGCCAATAGGGATGACTGCAATTAGGGGTACAGAAAATAGCAAAAGGAATCTGGAATTTACTGGGGAAAACTGGCAAAGGAACCAAGGTTGCGGGAACAAAATTAGAGAGACAAAGGTAACAGAATTGGAAGAGGTGAAGAATTCATTTGGACTGCAGGCTACAGAATGCTTTCCCTATCAAGGATTGACATCAAAGCACAGACAAAGAAAAAGAAGTAGGGGATCCGGAGTGAAAGACCAGAATTGGTAGAGTTTTTACTAGATTCCAGAAAAGAAGCTGCTGTTAAAAAGGGATAATTAGTAGGACATATAAAATATTGCATAATAACTATAGGAATCAATCAGAGGCAGTTAGAAAGGATTGGGAAGAGAGATTAGATAAGCAATTCAAAGAAATCATGGGGGATATATGTATTGTTCCCAAATGTGCAACAAAGTCTAGAAGATTAGGATCTTTGCTTGGAAGTTATTGCGTAGGTATTTTTATACCCCAAGCAGACTACAAAGAATTTTCCTCAGGTAGAATGCACATATAAGAGGTGTGATAGGGAAGAAGCAATTGGGAACATATTTTTTGGGAGTGTAATGAGTTAGCAGACTTAAAAAAAAATTCCTGCAAACTACTCCAACAGAAATAGTGTATGAGCAAATTGACGTAACTGAGAAAATGAATTTTTTGAGCTATGATACAGAATTAGAATTGTCTATACATAGTAAGGCCTTGCTGAGTTTAATTCTGGTGGCTGCCAATAAAATAGTCACTAGAAAATGGAACTTAAAGTCTAAACTAACTGTACTAGAAGTAGTGACTATAGTAACAGAGAGAAAATAAAGTAGTGTCTTTAGAAAAGGGTAGGAGCAAATTACATAGAAAACATGGGAATTGTTGGAACAATGGATGCAGAATATTATTTTAAAGGAGGAATGGTGTTTACAAAGCTCATTCAATTTCTGCCATCCCTTAATGTTTGACCGATAATGACTGCATAGATTATAAGTGATGTATAATGTTTGCAACCAAAAATATGTCAGTATGGTTTGTTTTCATTTATATAAATGTATGATTGTCTATGTCATAAGTGATAATTTATAAAAGGCGTTTCTTGTTTAAAATAAAATCTATTTACTGAACAGACAACGGATGTGTGGATAAAAAATACAAATGACAGACTACAACATATAGTTAATACTAGGACTGCAGCACTTATACTAGAAAACATACATCTGCCAAAGTCATGGGCAAATAAAAAAAAATTAACTGCATGCAGCTTGGTTTAAAACACTACTATCTTCAAAACTGTTAAAGCAGAGCAAAGAGTATTTACAAAAACAAAACTAACTAGGATGGAACAAAACTTCTTTTCAACAGTTATCTCCTATAGGAAACACATTTCTATTTCAAAATAATAAAAACTAATTTTACTTCCTTTTCTGCATTATTGACACCAGACCCCACTTCATTCTCCAAGTCGTACACTGTACCCTGATGACAACAGTAGTATACTCAGACTACACTGGCTGCAAACACCAGTTCCAGCTAAATAAATTCACTAGTTACCATGAAATAAAAGTTAAAAAACATTCAACTTTTCTTGTCTTTAATTTCAAAAATGATTTAATATAGCAATAACCCACGCCTGGGTGTGGGTAATGCTAAATTTACCCACGGTTGGCCTGGTTTGGTCCCGAGGCGAGCCCGAGGACCAAAAGCCAACCGTGGTAAATTTAGCATTACCCACACCCAGAAGTGGTTATTGCTATTATTATGACATTATTTAAGAAAAGAAACTGTTACTTTTCTTAAATAATGTCATAGTATAATGCCTGTTTACTGCCCTTCCGCAGATGTCTGGCATCCGCGGCAGTTCTGATGTACTGCGCCTGCGCAGTACATCAGAGTTGAGCAAAAGCAACGGAGAAAGCAAGATCTCCGTTGCTTTTAGTGTCTCGCTATGTTAAATGAGTTTAACATAGCGAGACAGCTTTAAAATAAGCAACGGAGATCTCCGTTGCTTATTTTAAAGCTGTCTCGCTATGTTAAACCCATTTAACATAGCGAGACAGTGTTTAAAAAAAACAAGTTATACTAATGGAAAAAAGTCCGGGCGACCGGACCTTTTTCCATTAGTATAACTCGATTTACAACGGGCACGCTGGCCAATCAGCGTGCACGTTTTGGGGGGATCATGGTATAATATAGCAATAACCCATGGCTGGGTGTGGGTAATGCTGGAATTACTCACACCCAGCCATGGGTTATTGCTATTATGCACTGACATTACTTAAAGCTACTTACTTTTCTTAAATAATGCCCTAGTACAACAGCACCATGGTGCTGTTCCACATTTTTCCCTGGTATCACGGGGCTATCTTGACGTACTGCGCACGAGTATGAGACTTGCGTTCCCACACTTTGGCAGTACATTAGCGCTATGGAAAGGAAACAGAGAAAGGAAAATCTTCATTTTTTTTTGGGGGGGGGGGGTTAATAAAAAAAAAATGAAATCCAGGGACTTCAAACATACGAGAGAAAAGGGAAAGAGAAAATATAAGGATAATCAGGTACATTTCGCTAGTTTTACAAAACATACCTGATTAGCATTCTATTTTCTCTGTCCCGTCTATTTCTTTTTAAGTCTCTGGATTTTTAAGTTTATTTATTTTTTTAAATTAAAGAAAAGGGGAATTTCCGTAGCATATATTAACAGAAGAAACTTCAGGTGACCGGACTTTTTTCTATAGGTATATGCTCAATTTATAATGGGCACACTGCTTGGGCTTAACAATCAATGTGTTTGTTTTTGAATGTTAATGGCCAGTCATTGTATAATATGTATCTTACCATTCACTTCCTGCTTCTTACCAACATTCACATCATTTCCTTTTGTCTGCTCTTTGCAAAAGTTGGAATTTAAAATTAACGGTTATCTGACAACATGCATTATGTGCCACTAACTCATTACTCATACAACAATTTCAAATTGCATTCATTTATTACAAACTTTTATTCTGGAGGCTTGGCATTTTTTTTTCACATTGGAGGATCACAGCATACAAATCATTTCTTTGTACCTCCTCTGTATACATATTGGGAGCAATTCTTAAAGACTTCTGAATTCTTAAATTCTTATAGACAGGCCTCAACACAGAAGTAAATCACTTACACTAAAAAGCACATTTTTCTGAATCAGGGTAAACTTGCACTGAGAGCAACTCTGGCCTATTGATACTTAGGTTGGGTCATGCAGACAATCTCAATAGTGCTTATATATTTACAGATCCTACATCATCCACACCTGAAAATACCTCTTGTGGTTACTTCTTACTGAGTCCATCTCCTTTAAATTTTTAATTCATTACAAAAAAAATGTTCTTTCACCTAGCATAACAGTTAACTTCCAACAGTTAAGTTTAACATCTCAATATCATTTCACTAAATTTTCTACTTACATAATATATTGCTGGCATATACTTAATAGGCAGGCACACAAACACTGTATTCCACTTTGTCCCCCCCGGGCAGATCCTCAGCCCTCTGCCGGGCAATTGGCCTACTAGTTCTCCAAACCTTGGGTGAGGGTTGCTGGGGAAGGGATATCATTTAGGTGGCCATGGGGAGGGGTGATTTTTTTTTGTTATGCCTTAGTTTCATGCACCAACTCAAGTGACTGCCCTTGGATGGGAAGTGCAATGAACATCAGCACTAACAGACTCCCACTTCTGTAAAGGGCTGACATCAGCAGTATCTCCCCATCCATACACTGGAGACTCCAAGTGGTTGTTTTCCTAGTCTTCGCCAGGGAGATCAACTCATGAGCATGTTCCCTTGCAATGCACACCCCCTCCCTCCCTCCACAGGATGGGCACACCTATTTTCTCTGCCTGTACCATCAAGCATCTGAAATGTTATTAGAATTCTTGGCACCTGGGCTTTATCCCTGTATAACACCAGCAAATAATTCACTAGGAAAGCCCTTTCTGCAAGTCTGTCTCAATGTTTCACGTTAACTGTAAAAATTTCACAATCTGATGCATTTCATATTACTCTTAAAAACAGCACATTCAGTATATTGTGTCTTAATATGTAACAGCTGGCAGCTATAAAACCTAAAAATCTTGTTAACACCTATGTTTCACATCTAGAAATGTTAGCTTACCACAGCTGAATTCTTAGATAACAGCCGTTGTTCTCTAATCTCACATATGATGCTCTGCATTGCACAAATCACCAGTTTCCCTCCATCCATTATCTGCCATTCCTAAACAACCTATATATCTTGGCACATACAAGGGTTTCCACCTAAGTGAAAGATGCTTAAGCAGAACTAATCAAATGAATGAGATTGCTATTGACTCTAACTTGCCCTAAGGTTGCGTAATGCTGGAATCAGTTATACAAGATAGGTGCAGGGGCTAAACACACTGTGTAGAGGTATGGAGTGGGTTCCTCCTACTATACCAGGATCTACATTTTTCTCTACATCAGATCTTCTCTTTAGCATTTCTTTCCTTATGAAAGCTTAACTTACATAAGTTTCAGCACAGACACATTTCTGTGACAGCAGCAATGTCCATTTTCACCCCTGTCTACAGCTATCCCACTTTCCTTCCTAAACATCTTGTTCTGCACACTATCATCACAGCTGTACTATGGTCACTAGTCTATTCCTCTTTTATGGTATATGTTCACATTCTTGTCCCTGCCTCATGGCTCAGGTACCTAAACACCCTTCATCTTCCTCAATACCTACCTCTCTCTATTTCATCACAGATTAAGGGGACGGATATGCCAACATACTCTCTCCACAAAGCTTTGAGCTTTCCTGTCCATTCCTGGCTAAGATGCAGCTTGAGTTTGAACATGGAAATGGTCTTTGTTAGGTCTGTTTCAATCATCCTAACATCAGGCCTTTTTCTAATGTCCACTGCCATAGTTATTCATATTCCGTAATCCTCTCCTTCCTTGTTGTGCTGGTTGCTGGCATGCACTTATAAGAATGCCACCTTCAAGCTCCATACACAGGCATCACTCTGCACCCACACTATATTACCCGAGTTGTCCCTTCCGATGGCTTTTTAGTGCCTGTGTGCAACACAATGAGTGTTCATCTTCCATCTCGGTGACTACCTCAGTTCATCTCTTACAGTATCTTAGAAAGTCTAAGTCCAGAGTTCTGTTTTACAGTAATCTGTTTTTCCACATCTCCTTTGCCAGGGAATATAATCTCACTTGATGAGTGAGATGACAACTATTAAAACCCTCTCCTCTGCTTCAATACTAGCCATTCCTCTTCTTTCTCACTTCCACCCCATATGACAGCCCCTCCTACCTGCATAATTCCACACCTAGTTTGCACCAATACATCCCTTCTGAGTGTCTGGGCTAGCTGACTCCTGCCCTGGGTTGGTTTCCTCTGTCTGTTTCCCACCCCTTCTGTATCCTTGCACAAGCTCATCTCATCTTTTGTACACTACTGATTTCCTCTCCTCTGACTTTAGCACCTCTCTCCTACTGCTGCTCTCCCCTCCTCTCCACTCTTTCCAATGTTTCCTGTTCATTCATTCTTTGCTCTATCCCATATTGAGCATCACTTTCTTGCCTTCTTCCATCGTCATTTTAAGCCTCCGAATCCTGCCCATCTCTTCCTGTCTTGATTCCATGTACCCTTTGCTACCTCTCTTATCTGCCTGTCTCCCTCATGTCTAGTACCGGCCACCCATTTTCCACCTCTTATGGTTCTTTCAGCCCTTCTCTATGTGATTCCATCCTACTCTCGCATGTGTCTCTGTGCATCCCCCTCTGTTTAAGCTCAAGTCCTCCTACTAACATACTTCTCCCTATAATGTCATCCCCTTTCACGGTTTCACATACCATCCTCCTGAGCACTCTAACCCTTCCCCTCCAGCACCCCTATCCTTCTAAAGAATCAACAACCAGTTCCCACTAAGAAATGTATTTATTTTACATTTGTTAATAGGAGTGGAGCACTGACCCATGTGAACCCCTTTCAGACTCAGTTATTGTCTGGTTAACTAGCTTGGTCACAGGCAGACAGCAAGTGAAGGGCAGCTGAAGAAATCAAAGCCAGGACTACAGCAAACAAGCAGATGAGCAGCTCTTAACCTTAATGCTCTGTGTACTAAATGCCGGATGCACACCACTAGCCCACACTTAGTGCAATTTTATCGAACTCTCTCACCTCTCTGTGGTATGATCTGCTGCCCCTGTACAACATAATTCTAACAGTCTTTCACACTTCAATATACTTTTAGCGAAAAGATGCAATTAACAGACTTGAAGTCTAAGACACCCAGGTGATTCTTCTTAAACAATTAAGTAACTGCCAGGCAGAAACTTAATACTTCATTAACACTGATTTCCACCTCAAAATAACAGCACATGCATGAATCAAGGCAGAGTTCACGAGAATGGCTGAAATATGTATCAAAAGTTACAAAGCATAAGAAATTTAACAGAGAGGAGAGGCTGGAGAAAGGATAAGGGTCCATTTTCAGAAGGAAAATAGATTTTAAGCAGCTGAATGTCATTTAAAGGATAGCTATACCATATACTTAATGTTTTCTCTTTCCACGATGTATTTTTCTCCTTACAAAGTTACTACTACTCTGATATATGCAGCTAAAGCAATGTCCGTTACATGCACCTCAGTGCACATTAAGTTAGATTTCCATAACATTTCATAATGATTTTTTAGGAACGCTTCTTCTTGGCTCTGTCTGGTCCATTACATGCAAGACATTTGGACTAGAAAAAGCACATATAAGGGCATTTAGTAGCCTGCCATTTTTTTCTTCAACTAAATCTATAAACATATTGAGATTCTGTTGTCAAAGGCTTACTGTGAACATATAAGGTAGATCTTCCTTCAAAGTTGAGCGAGCAGCTGAAATTGGAATGGCATGAAATGTGAAACTCTTGCTCTCCACGGTTGGAACAGATACCTACAAGGCGACCTGAAAAGTTCAACTTTAAAAACTTTTTCTTTCTATTTTTTCCCCATTTTGTAATCCTGGGCAGTGTGTTTAATGAGTCTGCTGCACCCATCCAATCAGCAAATGAAAAAATGTACAAGAAAGCTCTGAAAAATAAGCGTGAAAGGCATTAAATTCTCAACCCCAGTACAAGCACAAGTGTGGTAAATAAAAGGCAAAAACTGATTGCATTTGTTAAAAACAACTGACCACAACATTAAGCAGATGATGAAAAACATCAGAGAAACCAAAGCCATATCACAGAACGGAAAATATGCAAATTGTCAAACAAAGGTATGAATACTGTAGTTCAGAGGAATACTAAACCAGAAAATAATGCAAAAAATAAGCATATGACATGAAGACAGCCAACAACTAAGAGATGACAGCCATGCTATTAGTGAGGCAGCATGACAGCGAAGGGAAAAGGGGTGCAGGCAGAGAATGAACAAAAAACAAAACTACAAAGGAAAGAAGCAAATATCAAATAATGCAAAAACATGTTCATGTAAACATATCACAGCAAATAACAGAGTTTTACATAATTTGTTTTAAAATCAGTTGAATGTTTTCTCATACAGGTATCCAAACACTAGGGAAAAAAACTGAGGGCACAATATCTATCTTTAGGTGTTTCTAGTCAGGACAGCTTGCTTTCAGACATTTATTTGTTTACTGACATTTGATTACAAGGAAAGTCCAACTGGGTAGAAGCCCATTTTCAGCAGAAGCCCGGGGGAAAAAAAGCTCCAACTTATTACAACACATTTTACGAGCAACAATTTCACAATCTTCAAAAATAAAATCAAACCATCTGCAGTTTAAATAATTATAACAAATTAGACAATATAAAAACATTGGTTAAGAATCGATACAAGGTATACGACAATCGTTTAATATTTAGAGAAATTTTAAACAGTTTCTATAGAAATTAAAGATAAGCTAGTCTAATACAAACAGGAAGTGAAACATGAAGTGAGAGGAAAAACAGGCTTACGGTTTATTTAGACAGAGTCAGGGAAGAGAATTAGCAGTAAGGAAGTTACAAAGGGGAGAGTAAGGTGGTATATGGAATGAAAATACTTGTTCACATTTAGGGATATAATTTATCCTGGTTTTGAGCAAGAAGAGAGACAGATTTTAGCTAGGAAGTCTTTCAGAGTGGTTATGAAAGACAGAAGGGAGGATATAGACCTGATGGACACAGGTAAGGAGTTTCAGGTTTTAGCAGCCTTGTACGAGTATAGACTATGCCTGGCAGATTTGTAGGTTTGCAGACAGCCAGGTGTTTTTGGTCATTGGCTTGCAATGATCGACTGGAAACATAGTTGTGTAGAATTTTTTTTTTTTTTTTTTTAGTGCTGGACAGGCAGATGGTAAGAAGCTGTGTATATGTTAGTTGATGTGGCAGTTCTACTCAACTTAGGCTCTTCAGTGCTATACAGTGGTGTGGTGGGTTCTAAAAGGGGTATGTGCTGCAAATTTAGCAACTTGTTACAGCTTTGTTCAAGTTTTATTTTTGTGAAGCCTGCAGGTTAGTAAGGATAGAAGCACCATAAAGAAGAGTGGGGATAAGTAGTTGCAAGTATAATTTTAGTTGTGTTGTTGAGAAGGTTTTGGCTCTGTAAAGCATCCCTAGTTTATGATGAGTTTTTCTTATGCAGTTTTGGATATGCATTTTTAGCAAGAATTTTTAGACAAACTGTACTGCAAATAAAAGTGCATTTATCACTAGTAAAGTAAAAAAAAATGCTGATCTTTAAGAAAAATCATTACAGTGACCAGAGTATGGCTATGGGATCACTTGAGGAATAGGTCATCCAGCTGTTAGTTATCCAATTTTAATATGCAGTCATCAGCACAACAGGCAATAGTGAACAAGGTTACAGTATGATTGCTTCAGGAATGATTAATAAAAAAAAATGTCAGTCAAGAATGCTGTTTACCACCTTCAGTTCTCACTTCATTGTTATATCCTGTGGGCTGCTGCTTTAAGAGACAGGATACCTCCTTGTGTTTTTCCAAAGCTACAAGTGTCAGTTACTGAAGCAGCAGATGAGTGTGATTTTCTTTGTATATTTTATTAATATGAACCAAGCCAAAAAAAGGGAACAATTGTCTGAGTTAATGTGATATTCATGCAGCATAATCAAGCTTAAATGGCAGAAAACAGTTTTTAGAAACATTGCCTAGATATTTTAAAATTAAACTTCTCCACAATATGACAAATGATTAATACTTGAGCAATAACCGACGACACAGTGTGGAATAATGAAGATTTACATACAGTTGGGTGTGGTTTTAATCACGAGGGTGAAGCCAGAGTGATTAAATAAAGCCAACCGTGGGTAAAATTTCAATACACCACAACCATCAAATCGGTTATTGCTATTATACAATGACATTATTTAAGGAAAAAAAATACTTACTTTTCTTAAATAATGTCTTTGTATAATGGCACATTACTGTTCTTCCACTGGTTGTGGTATACAGTTTCCCTGTTTTGATGTACTGAGCATGCGTATGGGACTTGCATCCCATGCATACCCAGTACATCAATGCTTACTAACGGAAGCAACAGAGAAAAGAAAGTCTCCGTTGCTCCGTTTTTTTTTTTTTATTTGTTTAAAAAAATATTTTGAGGACTTTATACCAACGGAAAAAAGTCCGGGTGACTGGACCTTTTTACCATTGGTATATTGTGGGATTTACAATGGGCACGCTGGCCAATCAGCGTGCATGTTTTGGAATATTAATGGGGGGTCATTGTATAATAATTTTTATTTTATTCTAATCCTAAATGAACTGATGTGGAACAGCATACTGATAAACATTTTTAGCTAAGCATGGTTCTTTCTCAGATTTCAATCTTTGCCCCCAGATGATGAGATTAAAATGACCCATCTCTCCCAGTTTTCATGACCCCATCTCACTATCAGTTGCCCAAATACACCATTTTTTCCTCGAGTATCCCTGGTACTATCCACTAGGAACAAACAAATGACAGCATGGGATGAAGATAGGCAGTGGCTCATACCTGGCTTGTATGTTAGGGACAGTTTTTCAGTATACCCTAACTGGGCAGAGCTAGTGATGTCATACATATCATGGCATGCAGTGTCAGCTAGATCTGGCCCGACCCTCAGTATCTATACTTTTACTGGTGATCTTTCCCACAATTATGACATATCCCATTCAAGGGGATATGTCGTCATCATGGTTACTAACCCCTCCCAGAGTAAGCAAGCCTACAAAGCCACTCTTTCCCACCCCTCTCTCCCTGGCTCTTTTAGCACGTGAGCCACTAGTTGATCTTGGGTCACCTGGGCTGAAGTAAGGGCTCCATCTCACTGTGCCAAACGGCAGGTATAATGCTCCATTTCCTCCTGCAGGATCATCCTTCTATACACTTAACTTACTTTTAGAATTTAAGGTCACAGTGTCACTTTTTTTCCAGTGACTTTCACAGGTTTGCCTTCTAACTTTCTTTCATCAGCAGTGTAGTAAGCCCTTTCTTTCTTCTACAGGTAGTGCTGAAACTAAACTGTCATTTAAAAGACTAAGACTGTTAATTTTGGGTCTCTTTTTCAGACAGACACTTCACTCCCTCAGTCAGCACCACAGAATCAAACTTCATGCTCTTCCAGTGTTACTGCCTCACTCAGCTTTAAGAATAAAGCAGGCTTGTTTACAGTAAGGCTGCAATTGCATAAACTCAGCAAGCTGATGTCTCCAGTTGGAGAAAACAGAGCAGAGACAGAAGCACTTTGTTATGTAGGCTTTCTGTGTGCCAGAATCTCTAAAATGCAATGGGTTGTGTGAAGTGAGAACTAGAAATGCAAGTTCTTAAAGAAATCATGACATTTCATGCAAATCCAATTTAATGTAAAGAGAAGAAGCTAAACAGAAATTAATTTACAATATGAGAAACCTCTGTATTTTATAAATTTTTTATTACAACACTTTTATTACTATATTCAATTTAATTAAAATTGTACATGGAAGCTGAATTTAAATGCTTCTTTCACTGTTTATGGGCAAATCTTTTTACCAAATAGAGTTATGACATTGTGCTTTATATTTATCGATCGCACAGGAGCAAGATGCAGCATTTTAAAATAACTGCAGAAAGCAGCATTTAACAATATAATTATTCATTCATGTGCATTGTCATTCAAACATCAAAGATGTACATAACGTACTTTGTGGGTATATTGTGGGGGGTTGTAATGTGTTGCATTGTATGCATCTGACAGCAATGATCTTAAATATTGTTGTGGCTATTGTCTATAGAATCAGGAAATGTTACTAAATAATGATCTTGTTCCTGTATTATGCATTGTATTAATAAAGGATTTGCACCACGTTATTTAAAGTTTGTTTCTGCTTGAATGTGCTGTGCTTTTCGTGTTACTTATAAGAGGTAATTTCCAAGTACTCTTTTAAGAAAGAGAATATTAATGCTAATTTCTGCAGCCTTTGCTAAAAGCTGGGTTTTCAGCCTTACAATTAGTCTTGTAAAAAACTGCTGTACTACTACAGGTATGTTCAGTAATAGGTCTTACAAGTGAGCTATAAAGTGCACTCATGATTTTCTTGAGTAGACATATACTTTAGAATTGGAAAAACTACAGAATATTATACTATGAATTTGGTTTTGGTAATGTTCACAGTGGCGAAAGTCTACCCTCTTGTCACCTACATCTTTAAAATGGCCTTTTTATGACTTTATTTTGTAATAACTTCTATAAATAGCCTATACAATGATGCCAATTCCTGCAGCTTTTCTTAATTATCAGGCTTTACTTTTTTCAATAAAATATGCAAATGTGTAAACATTATATTTATGCACGTAGTTCAGGGATTATCCACTTAGTAGCATTTGCAGAATATCATTTGAAAGGTCAAATCAGCACACAGGTCAGGAACAACTGCTGACCTATATAGGGTGGTGAAGATGTGAGAAAGTTTGATTTATTTTCATGCCAAATTAGAAATGCATACTACATAAATATTTCTGATACAATTTAGGCAAGGAGGAGTTTATATGATAGTTCATGGTATCAAATGAAAGCTTGCATAATGCTGGAAAACCTTTCAGTGATGCTTTGTGTCCAACTACCACAGCTTTGTGGATATTTATACTTCTTTAGCAATATGCATAACTAGCATATTTATGCAAGCAGGCCAGGAACTGGCCCTTTAGTAGGCATTGCAAAACAAGACTTTGCAGTCCCTGCTTCTGACCCAAATGAAGTTCTCAGTTAATTGAGAAACTGAGATTTTATTTTTATGACAAATAAATGCATGCCATATTAATATTTCTGTAAAAACTTGACCAAGACAGAGCTGATATTACTTTGCATCAATAATTGAATGTTTACATAATGCTGGAAAATTGAACCGTAGCTGGCTCAGCCAGGACCCTATTCCAGTACAATGAATCAACATCCCACCCCCTCAGCTTTCAGTTGAAGAGTTGGAGGGGAGCACTTTACTGTATCTGTATAAAGCTGATCAAATGATTGGCTTATTACAGATCCATGCTCTCCCAAGCTCTTCCAATGAACAGCAAACTACAAATGTTCGGTCTATCACTACCAACTAAGTAGCCAGATGCACATGCCCACTCTCCCCCTTGCCCAGCTATTCAGGTCCCATTTCTGTGTCTGCCCTGACCCTCCCCCTTTTATTTACATATAAAAATAAGAATTTCTTCTTATAAACTGTAGCAAGCTGCATGCTACAAATGTAGCAAACAGTTGCTACAGTTTATACCCTGCCTGCACTGTGTGCTATAGCACAAATGTTTTAATTAAAAATAAAAAAGATTTTTTTTTCCTAACTTTTAAACTGTAAAAAACTGTTTGCTAAAATGTAGCAAGCAGTTGCTATGGTTTAGATCACTTGCAGAGTTATTGAGATATACCGGATGATGCCAATAGAATCCCCAGTCAAAGTTATTGGACGATATGCAGTAAAAAACACTGATGAATTCACCAACCAAAAAGAAGATGCTGTTTCAAAATGACATAAACTAACTCTTTATTCACAAACAAACAGATAAGCGCTTTCACGCACCTGAAGTGCGCTTCCTCAGATCTTCAGAGTGCTACAGTGCTCAAGACCGACCACGAACGCAATAACATTGCATTAAAAAAAAAGTGTGTGTGAGAGAGATCAGATAAGCTGGTGATTGTGCCCCGGGGCATTTGCCCCTTTCCTCCTGCCCTAGTTATTCTACTGCTGGAAGAAGTCTCAATGATAACCAGTGTCTACCACAACTTGCAATTATCTACACTTACATACTTATTTAGCAATAAAATATGCGAACTTGAATTATCATTATGCAAACACATTAGCGGTGTTTACTTTGTATCATATGGGGTGGTCAATAAATTAAATTTCATGCAAAATTTCTAATGTGTGATATTACTATTTCTGGTAATCCACAAAGAGCTGATATGGCTGTTTTTAAGTATCAAATAAAAACTCACATAAATTCATAAACATTGTCACTGCCACGTGTTGTGCTCTTATTACCACTTTCCAGATATTTACACTTGTTTAGTAATAAAAAGGCTGAAACATACATGTCTACAGCTATTGGGGGGGGTTGGCTTTATTGGCCTGAATGTATCCATAAAGACTTAAAAAATATAAAAAAAAAAAAAGTTATGGGCATTCAGAAACCAAGTAATCAAAACACTTTTGTGTTTAAGGTATCAACTGCATATATCCCATGAGCATCCAATAAACGTTTTAAGGTATTACACAGTTACAATTCTAGCTTGGCTAGGTCCTTCTTGCAGTTTTTACTTAATAGTTTGATTATTTTACCTTTTTAACTTTGTTCGTATATATTTAGTGCAAGGTTACAAAACTGTACTTTAAATGATTTAGCTCAAGTAAAAGCTGTCCAGCAAGGAACTTGGCAGTTGTCAGCAGGTGTGCCTTTTCACTGAGGGTAGGTGCTAATGAGATACATAAAACAAAGACAAAACGCCAGTTAGGTGCACTGGTGAAGGGACACATGCATCTGTCTGGCAACACCACATTGTAGGAGGAGGAAAAGGACCCTTAACAAAGTGTTTGTGTTTAAAACAGTGTGTATTGCACAAAGGGGAAACCAAAATGTAATAGACAATATTGCAAAATAAGATGGTACTGTAAATATTTCAAAATAACTGACACCAGTCAATTTCTATAAGAAAAAAGACCTGTTTATTGAGAGATTAATGCCTTCACTTCTTAGTTATCAGCCAGCTGTACTACTGAAAGCAACGTGAACACAGTACAAGTGAACATACCTCCCAACTGTACTGAATTACTCGAGTTTTACCAAGTTTTGGGGTCAAATAATGGGTTGCCATGATTCCCGAGTGGCACCCCTTCATTTCCGATTTTCCCGGCTTCTTTTTTAAAATTTTTTATTTTCCACATTTTTAGCTGACGTCATCATGTGCGCGATGTCAGTTCCATCAGCCTGTCGAAATTGAACTCCTTGCATGCGTTATGCATGCGTTTCCAGTGTTGAACGTGAGCAGGAAGGAAATGATTTAAATGTGAGCAGGAGGACACAGGACTGACTTTCACTTCTGAATGCGAGCGGAAAGGAAATGCGCCTGACTTTCAGGTACACAGCTGCTGCTCTGAATGGATCTGCTGTGGTTTGAATGGATCTGCTGCTGTGGGAAAGAAATGATGTCTCCTTCATGACTGCTGCTGTGGGAAAGAAATTATGCCTCATTCACGACTGCTGATTTTGAATGGATCTGCTGCTGGAAAGAAATGACTTTTAGATAGGAACCGGTGTGTGTGTGTGTGTGTGTGTGTGTGGTTCCCTGCTGTCTGTAGATTACTGTCTGCTTTGGATTTGTCTGTTTTGGTGGAAGTGTTGCTCTGGTAGGAAGATCCAAACTGTTCAAAATACAGAAAAAGCTGACTATAGCAAAAACAAGCATTATCGGCACTGTCCCTCTGTGTGTGATCACAAACTTAGTGCTGGAGTGTAAGTGTATCAATTAAAATACAGACAGCATTCTGAATGTGGTGCATACATTTCTGTTATTGAGGACAAACAGTTTCTCTGCATTTTCTTTAAAAAATGTAAATTTGCTTGTTGCTTAGTTAGGCATGTATCTGTCTTAATAAAATTAAGGTCAAGAATCATTAGATTAGAATTTGTTAAGCAGCTTGTAGTTAAAAAAACTTAGTATGTACAACATTTAGGAACCTGGAAGTGCATGAGAACAAATGTTAGGTTAAAGTATTAAGTAAATCATGCATGATATGCTGTTTGCTATGAGAATGAGGATCACTTACTAAAATAAGTATGAACCATCTTAAAATATTTTAAGAACCACAATCATTAAACCTTAAGGGGAATAATTTGTGTGGGTTCACACTGTCTCGCTGACCTTGACATTTTGTAGATGACTGCTTTCCTTAGTATGCTGGAGCTGTGTCTTTGGTAACAAGGCTGTTTGCTTGCTTCCATTAGGGAAACCTGATGAGACCCCTCATGTCACAGGCTCTATTTTCTGTGGTGTTTGGTGTTTTCCACCATTGTTCTAGTTGTCTTTCAGTGTATCTTGTGTCCTGTCCAGGTGTAGCTTCCTGCTGAAAGAAAGGGTCTTGTATATGATTATTGGAGATTAAATCAGTGCCAGTCTGGGAACATGGAGATGGGTGATGGCTTGGCTTCATCATCTGACTTGAGGCTTTACTGACCATGAACTGACGTTCCAGGATGAATGGCTGCTGGTAGTGGGCTGTTTCTTTTCATTCCTGCTGGTGATTAGTTATTTTATTGAGTGAATTGGCATTAAACGGTTATTTCAACTAGACTGATTTAAGGATAATGTTGATCATAAATATACCATGGTGTTGTCTTTTCAGTTATCTTTTCTAAACATACTGCTGTTTGGATAATAGTAACAAGATCCATTCTCTTATGTGTTCATCAAAACTGTTTCTTCCGCAATGGTAACTAAGAGTTTGTCATTGCTAAAAAAATTGTGTTTAGCCAAACAGCTGAGATGAATAGCAATGTTAGAAGAGGTGTTTCATGTTCTTTATTCTCCCTATCCTGTCTGTATATCCTGCTCTCTACCTGTAACCTTTATTTTTGTACCACCTTTGCATGTCTGTCCTTAGCTTTTCTTTTTATAAAACTAGTATGCCTTAAGGAAAACTTCACCTTGATGGATCCCTGGATAATGCTCACAGAAGAAGTTTTATGTGATGGATAATCTGCTGCATGCCATTTTATATATATATATATATATATATATATATATATATATATATATATATATATAGTGTGTGTGTGGAAGTAGACTTTTATGATGGAAATGTTCTGAATTGGGCAGGCAGTTTTGTAATTATTGGTTCATGCATTTTGTTTCATTGCCTACTGGAAAAATGTTCAAATAATAAATTTAAAATGCACTCTAAGTCTAACAAGTGTGCAGTATTATACAAGGAATATATAATTTAATAAAGTCAGGGAGGTGCATCAAAGAACACATGTATGTTTCTTCTTTTGTGTGCAAAGGGCCTATGATTTGAAAACAGCCCAAAGGTAATCTTTATCCATCACTAGCCAGATGCATTTTCTTTGATGTGGTGTGGGTTTCAATGCTGTTTCAATGAATGCGAGTTTCAAGGGCAGAGAAAGTACAGTTGTGAACACTTACCATAAATGTAGATGTTCGAGTGTATTAACTGTTGCAGTCATTACATTTGGGTAATCTGCTGGCAGGTTGCCCTCAGTCTGCCTGAATAACAAAGTCTTGGGTCTTGCGTCAGTTGCTGTCTCCTGTTCCATGACGTCAGGGGTATAAAACATGCAGCAGACGCCATTTTAATCAGTATTTCTTTCCCCAGATGTCAGGTGCCCCCCAAATAGGTAGCAAAAATATATATATAAACTATAAATATATAAATGCACCTTAGAAACATAAAATTAACCTTTAACTAAAAGCAAATACTCCACAAAGGCTTTTGAGTGTAGTGAAGGAAAGAAAAAGGATTAGAAAGGGGGCTGGCAGGGGGGTAACCCGGACTGCAACAGTGAATACACTCGAACATCAACATTTATGGTAAGTGTACACAACTGTACTATGTTCTTCATGTTTCACTGTTGCAGTCATTACATTTGGGTAGAATCCCAAAGCTATGAATGGGAGGATGGAACTAAACAGCATTAGGAGCAGTTATAAGGCCCTGCAGGACTGCAGTGGCAAAGCCTGCCCTGGATTTAGAGAACAGAGGTAAATGATGATGCTTTGTGAATGTATGAACTGAGCTCCAAGTAGCAGCTTCTAGAATGTCTCTGGTAGGGACCCCTCTGAGAAAAGCTGCTGAAGTAGAGGCAGCCCTGGTGGAATGGGATCTGATCCCCTTGGGGACAGGTTTACCATGGTGCAAGTAGCAGAAACAAATGCAATGGCTTATCCATTTAGAAATAGCCTGCTTTGATATAGCTTTCCCCCTGATCCTGCAGCAAATGCTACCAGTAGTCGCTCAGACTATCTTAGAGATTTTGTCCTGTTTAAGTAGAACCTTAGTTGTCTGTGTACATCCAATGAATGCAGAATCTTGCTCCCCCTTGTTCTGCGGATTTGGGAAAAAAAGTTGGCAGGTGAGTGGTCTGGTTAAGAGCCACATTGGATACCACCTTAGGCATAAAAGAAGGATTGGTCCTGAGAGCCACCCTGTCTGGGTAAAAAATAATGAAAGGCTCCACTGTCATGAGAGCCTGTAGTTCTGAAACCCTTCTAGCTGAAGTGACTGCCAAAAGAAAAGCTGTCTTCCAAGAAAGACATTTCATATCCGCAGTAGCTGCTGGTTCAAAAGGAGGCAGGGTGAGTTTTCCAGCACAAAATTGAGGTCCAATGCAGGAGTTGGCGCTCTCCTGGGAGGCCTTACATTTTTGGCACGTCTGAGATACTGTTTTAACAGTGGATGAGAAAAGAGGAGAGACTCTGTGTTGTAATGAGCCGAGATGGCAGAGGCATGGATTTTTATTGAAGAAAAAGATAGGCCTTTGTCAAGCATCTCGGTTAAGTATTGTAAAATCTGAGGAATATTAGGCTTTGCTGTGTCTATTCATTGTGTTGGTTCCAAGCACAGAATCTCTTCCATTTAACAGCATAAGATTTTCTAGTACTAGGCCTTCTGGCTTCCAAAATGACATCCATCACAGGTTTACTGAGGAAAAAAAATACACTGAACCCACAGATATTGCCAACATTCTGGCTGACAGGTTCCGTGCAAATTTCTCCCCTCCTTCACCCCCAAAAGAAGAAATACTTATCCCAGCTGAATGTAATCTCCCTGTCATCTCAGATGTCCAAGTGAGAACCGCCCTAAACAAAGCAAAAAACACAGCATCAATGGGACTTGACGGTATCCCGGGTTGCGTGTTACGTGAACTCCAAGAGGAGCTAAACCCACACATAAAAATGCTATTTAACCTTAGCCTTACTTCGGGATATGTACCTGAACACTGGCGTACAGCAACAGTGGTCCCACTTCACAAGGGGGGTGCCTCTACAGACCCTGGAAACTACCGCCCCATAAGCTTAACCAGCCTGGTCTGCAAAGCTATGGAAAGAATCATTATGGAACTCAAACAGAGACATAGGGGACCTACAGACACTTGACCCCACCCAGTTCGGCTTTGTAAAGGGCAGATCCTGTCTTTTAAACCTGGTTGACTTTTTCGAAACAGTCACTACAGCCATTGATGAGGGCAAAGCAGTCCATACAGCATACCTGGACTTGGCTAAGGCCTTCGACACAATACCCCACTCAGGCATCATAGATAAGCTCAACAGCTTAAAAGTAAACCCTTATGTCACTAGACGGGTTGCAAACTGGCTAAAGACAGAACCCATAAAGGTAAAATCGCTGGAGCAATGTCAGACTCAAAGCCAGTCACAAGTGGTGTCCCACAGGGATCTGTCCTGGGACCCCTCTTGTTCGGCATTTATTTCTCAGATGTTAAAGCAAACATGGGAGGGCTGTGGCTGACAAAGTTCGCAGATGACTGCAAACTAGGCGCCATAGTCGATATACCAGCAGACACACACATCCTACAAAAAGGCCTCACAGAAACGGACAACTGGTGCCGGAGTCACGGCCTTAAACTAAATGCCAAAAAATGTATAGTCATCCCCTTTGGGAAAAACAAAGTACCCACAAATTATCACATAGACAACAACCCACTGAGTAAGGAAAAAGTTATCAGAGACCTAGGGACCCAAGTCGACAGCGACCTCTCATTTGACACCCACATTGCCAAAGTGGTTAGAAAAACATTCTACCTTGCACACCTCATCATGAAGGGATTCACATCCAGATCCAAGGATGTCATTGTACCCCTATATTCCTCCCTCCTCAGACCCATGATTGAGTACAATGCCCCATTTGGTATGTACCTCACCCGGCATTTGCAACAGCTGGAGAGACCACAAAAGTACCTCACCAAGAGGATCAAGGGTCTCCAACATATGTCTTATTCTGCCAGACTAAATAAACTTCAGCTCTATTCAGTAGCATACTGCCTGCTCAGAGGTGATCTCTGCCTGACGTACAAGTCCATGTCCAATCAGGATCTGATGGACATGCTCCACCTCAAAAAATCCAAATCCATCAGGACCACGAGAGCTAAAGACTTAAACCTCGGCACAAGTATGAATAGGACATGCTGGAGGGATAGATTCATAACCCAAAGGCTTCCCATGCTTTGGAACAAGATCCCAGTTCGTATTAGGCAGAGCCCCTCACTGACTCTCTTCAAGAGAAATCTTGATGAGTGGATGGGAGATCGTAAGTTTACCCCAGGGGTCACATCTGTGACACTGCTAGACAGGGGCACAGTAAACTAATTCTATTATATAAGGGGACCTTCATTGTGTCACTACTAGACAGAGGCACAGTATTCTAAATTTATTCTGTACATTTTTTGTACCATTTCATGGGGTGGCAAAAGCCACATCACTATGGCTAGGCTTACAAATGCCCCAGGGCAGATAGCCTAGCACTATACTATGAAACTATGTGGTTTGAATAATTAGTTGATTAGCCATGCTGCAAGATTCAGAGTTTGGAGCAGAGTCTGCAGAATTTGATAGTTCTGCTGAGACAGTAGATGAGGTGTTTGAGGCAAGTACCATGGAGGAAGGTGTGACATATTCCTTAGAAGCGGGTACCAGTGTTGGAGAGGCCAGTCCGAAGCAATTAGAATAATTTTTGTTTTTTCCTTCTGACTTTTAGTAAGACCTTGG
Source organism: Protopterus annectens (assembly GCF_019279795.1). Taxonomy (NCBI): domain Eukaryota; kingdom Metazoa; phylum Chordata; order Ceratodontiformes; family Protopteridae; genus Protopterus; species Protopterus annectens. The sequence goes on from NC_056734.1 coordinate 138,498,392, forward strand.
CAAGTAGAGACAAAGGGGGAAAGGCATAGACTAATAGGTTTTTCCAGCTGAAGGATGGAGCGTCCACTTTCCATGCTTTTTTGTGATGAGTTCTTGTGCAGAATTTGTCCAACTGATAATTTTGGGGAGAGGCAAATCGATCTATGTCTGGGCTTCCCCATTTCTGTGTTAACATGCTGAATATTTGTGGATCCAGTTTCCATTTGTGTGGGTCCATAAGATTTCTGCTTAGGTCGTCTACCACAGTATTTTGCTTTCCTGACAGGAACTGAGCTTGAAGATGTATTTGGTAAGTCAAGGCTGTGTTCCTTAAGGCCATGGCTAGTCTGCAAAGGGGGTAGGAATGGGTACCCCCCTGCTTATGTACCACATAACTGTAGTGTTGTCCATCTGTATCAGTAGTTGTCCTGGATGAAGTAAGTCCTTGAAGGCTGTCAGAGCATTCTGAACAGCTAGCATTTCTTTCTGGTTGATATATAGATGCATTTGGTTTGGGCTCCATTTGTCCTGAATGCATCTCCCTGCCAGGTGGGCCCACCAAGCATAGTCTGACTCTGTAGTTAGGGTTTGGGTGGCAGGGGGTAGAGTGAATGACAGTCCCTTGTTTTGGTGACATGTCTCTGCCCACCAAAGAAACTCCTGTTGTAGGCAGGGAATAAGATGAATTGTTTCCAGGCTGTGACAATGGTGACTCCATAAACCTTTTAGGTACCACTGAAGTTTCCTCATATGCAGTCTTGCATATGGAATAAGTAGAATGCAGGATGCCATGAACCCCAAAGCCTGCAGAATTTGTCTTTCAGATAACTGGGTTTTTGTTGCCATTTGTTTGAAGTATGTTGTCAACTGTATTTGTTTGTCTGGCGTGAGGTAAGCCATCTGGCCAGTTGTATTCAAGCTTGTACCCAGGAATGTAATTATTTGAGAGGGTACCAGTTGTGATTTCCTTTTGTTTATGGTGCACCCTAGGCATGCTAGAAGCCTTTTTACAAATGCCAGATGTTGAAGAAGAGTGTCCTTGTCCTCTCTGCCTGAATGAAACAATTGTGCAGATAAGGATAAATTTGAATGTTTGTCTGCAGAATGCAATTACTGGTGCCAGGCACTTTGTAAAGACCCTGGGTGCAGTAGATAAGCCAAAGGGCAGTGCAGAGAATTGGTAATGCAAAAATCCTGCTTTGAAGTGGCGGTATCTTCTGCAAGATTCCCTTATTGGGATATGCAGGTATGCCTCTTATGTCTAGAGTTACTAACCAGGCATTCTTGCCTAGCATAGGCAATAGCTGTTGTAAAGTCAGCATTTTGAATTTTGGAATGTCCAGGAACATGTTCAGAATCAAGTCCAGTATTGGATGCCATGATTTGTCTTTTCTGGGTACCAGGAAAAGTCTTGAATAAAATCCTTGTCCTTTTTTCCTTTTCTGGTACCGGTTGAATAGCCCCCATATCCATGAGGGACATGACTTGTATCCAGGCCTCTGCCCACTGGTTTTGTGGCAGATCTGGCCATCCATTTGGAATTGGCCAAGTATGGAAATGAAATCTGTACCTCTGGGATACTTTGTTTAATACCCACTTGTCTTGGGTAATTAACTCCTAATTTTGAGCATGAAGTGCTAGTTTTCTCCCCAAGGGGGCTGCCAAAAGTTAAGTGCTTAGAGATGGTAGAGGAAAGTCATTGAGACTGCTTACTGTAGGGTTGTGCTTTGTTACCTCCTGATTTGGAGGTGGAGGCACCCCATTGCTTTGACCTGTAAGATCCCTCTGATTGATATCTGGAGCCTTTTGAGCACCTGGGTTTGCCCTGAGTGGCTCTGTTGGACACAGGAAAGGACCAATTCTTAGTAGGCCAGTGCCTACTGAACCTGGGTGGCTGCACTTGCAAGAAATATTTTACAGTTTGCATAGATTTAGCTGTGTCTTCCATTTTCTTTAAAACCTCTTCTGCCTTATTACTAAACGGACTATCATGCTGTAAAGGGGCATTCAACAATTTAACTTTAACATGATCAGGCAGATTTTGCTCCTTGAGCCAGGCATGCTTCCTTATCACAGATCCAGTTATGGCGGCCCTGCAAGAGGCCTCCAAGGAATCAAAACCACATTGCAAAGTATGCTTTTCATCCTGTTCTGCTGAATGCAATACATCCTGTAACTCTATTTTCCACACAATCAAAAATCAACATAATTTTCTGTTTCAGTAAGCCCATAACATGCTGTTGATATTTAAGCATATGAAACTGGCAGTTTAAAACCCAGATTGCCAAGGTTGCAGACGTATAAACCTTCTTACCCCCATCTATCCAGCGCCCTGGAATCTCTATCAGAAGGGGTAGGACTTTTGGCTGTAGAAGCCTTAACACCCTTGGGACCCTGAGAGATAGTCTCAGGATCAGCAGCAGGATTTTTGAAAAGAAATTTGTGGGAGTCAGGAACACTAATATCTGTCTGGCTTACTAGGAGCCGGAGGCAGGGAATCAGGAGCCATGCTTGATTCCGAGAACACATCATCAACAATGTCCAATACAGAACGTACTGCCAAAGGCCTATGCTGAGGAAGAAGAAGGAAATCCCTAAGCCTCTTTTTTGATTCAGAGAAGGCCTGACTCTCCCAGTGAAAATGTTCCCTTAAAGTATGCAAAGTGTCTCCAAAAGAGTAATCCTCAGGAGGAGATGCAGATGGGATGGATTCCTCTGCATCAGAATCCTCATAAGGTGGAACAGAAAATTCCTGATCAGAAGAGGAATCAGAAGAAATGGAAACCTGATCTAAAGATTCATAGTCAGTGCCTTGCCTAGGCCTCTTAGCAGCAGGGGGGGGGGCCTGATCAAGGTAATTAAATCCTCAGCCATTTTGATCATTTATTTTTTGGGGCATAGGGGCCTGAGCACGTGGCTCCTGCATCGGTTTTTTAGACATAGAAGCTGTTTTTGACCTTGTTTTTTTGATGGCGTTGGTTTAATATAAAAATGTTGAGGCCTGAAAACACCCTCAGAAGCCGGTACCTGCTCAGCGGCTCCGGACCCAGCCACGGGAGAGACATCCATGGGTTCTTTTACTGACATCGGTAAGGAGCAAGAAAAAGTTTCCCCGACAGGGTACTTAGCTTTAGTTTAAAGACGTCGGTTCTGAAACTCGAAAACGAAAATTTCAGGAGTCTGCCGACCGGCACTTACGAACTGCTTCTGGTACCGGGTGGCAAGAAATACAGATTAAAATGGCATTGGCAGCATGTTTTATACCCCTGACGACCTGACGTCATGGAAGAGGAGACAGCAACTGACGCTGGACCCAAGACTTTGTTATTCAGGCAGACTGAGGGCAACCTGCCAGCAGATTACCCAAATGTAATGACTGCAACAGTGAAACACGAAGAACATGTTTTAATGCCAAGTGAAGTCTATTTTCATTGTGAGACAGTACTGCTTTGCTTAGCAGATTTCTATTAGTATTTGTGCATTGTCCTATAAAATGTAAAAATGAAATCCAAATAACCATTGTAGAAGTAACACAGTATGCACACATTAGTGTTTGTGGTAAATGGGGCGAAACAGCCAGGTAATGGGACACTGGAATGGCTGCAGGGGGACTCTGGTGACATATTTTGGTAGTCTGTTCTTCAGTTTGCATTTGAAAGTTGGTATCCCACAATTTCATTGGAGTGGGTGGAGTTACATAATTATGTATGCAAATGTTAATCAGTGTACAGATTTGTACCTATTTTTCATGGGCCTTGTCCAGATTTCTGCTGTTACCAGGTTGAGAGGTATGCAAGTGAATGCCCCTGAATAAAACCAACAGCAGAGAGATGCAGCTGAATTAATAATTGTCTCAAGAGAGATGGGGTAACGCATACAACAGAAGCAAGAAAAGACCCAGAGAAGAGTAAAAGATTTATGTCAAACAGCATGGTGATCAGTCAACAGCTGAATAACACTACTGCAGAAAAGGATTCCACAGAAGGCATGCTGTACAATCAATATACACATCATGGGCCTGCAGAGACAAATTTATAGAGTATAACTGCAAACTGTGGAGGAACACAGAGTTGTTGAACCTGGAGGAAGTTGACTGACAAGGATGTCAGCAGTATCACTAAACAGTAAGAGCAGGTACAACTGGTATGACAGAAGCAGTAACCTCAGCATTCGCCTTATGCACGTAAACCATGACCAGAAACCTGTGAATGTGAGGTATGTCTCACATGTGCACACTGACACATGCAGATATCTTTAAATTGGTGTTACCAGCAAAGCAAGTAAGGTATCATGTAACTGACCACAAAGTAGCTCAGTAAAATATCTTGAATGCACATTATGTATTATGCATTTCTCTTGATTACCTCTGCCAGTGTATACTTACTTTTGTACAACACAACACAGTTTCATTTAAAGATGAACTTTAAGCTACTGGCAGTTTATAAATGCTATTGCATACAGCTGTGTCTGTTAAAGTCATTTCTGACCCTTCTCTTATTTTCCCCTTTCAGGCTGCTAATTTATTTTACCAACATACAATCAGTCCAGTCTCATTTCTCATTATCAATGGAATATTCTCCTGTTCAATGACAGCTTAATTTTACTTTCTCATATTTAATATAATAATTCTCAATTCAAGTTCTGTTTCACATTTTCAAAGCCTTTATATAAAAAGGGTACTATTTTGAAAAATTCGGTCAAAGATTTCAGTCTTATGAATAGCTTAATATTTTTCAATGAACCACTGACTCTTCAGCTGTATTTCTTTGGTATTTGGTACAAAACGTCTACACCAAAACTACTGACATCTCTCAAATTTTCATGAAACTTCAGTGAATTGGGAACTCTGGATTTGTAGATTTGAACTATAATTTATTCCCAAGTTGTTCTGCTAAAGAAAGAAGGCAAATTTTGTCTTCAGCATTTCTTCATATCACAGGTGAGAAAACAAGTGAGCCTAAACAAATGAGAGAGAGAAAAAAAATATCTGTGTTGCAAGACAAGGTTCAAGTTTACTGTGAATCAAAGTAAGCTCTACAATATACAAAATATATTTTTCACAGAACATCAAAAGCTTCAGGATTCAATAGTTGTTTATATGACTAATCTGAAACAGGAAGCAAGTTTGGTGGCTTGCTTTGTGTCTGGTACCTGCTAGTATTGGGTCTATATTATAAGCACAAACGTTTACTTACCCGAATACCTAAACGCCGACACACATTCCGCAAACCACAAATACACCGAATGCCCTAAACCGCAAAATTCAAAAAGTCGAACCGTCATAGCTGTCCCACCCCACCGACCGCTACATACTACCTACACAAATAAACTAAATAAACCACATACATACACTAACCAAAACCCTACTTCTAACCCAACACTAAATCTTACATATACCACACCATGTATGCACTTAACCCACAACCTAACCCTAAGGTCCATAACTATCGCACATTTACCTTACGGAGCTATACCGCAGAAGGGCCAACCATGACGACTCGACGTTTCCAATTTCGCACTTCTGGACAATCGAGTGTTTTTGCGGTTCGATGAAGATGTGTCAGCGTTTTGGTATTCAGGTAACTAAGCGTTCATTCTTTTAATATAGACCCGTAGTATTCACTTCCCACACACACCTGATCCACCTGATTAACTCACTCATCCTAAACTATGACTTAGCTTATCATACCATTACTGCCTTAAATCCACTAGACATAATCTAATTCCCTCATTCATTTTACTGATGTGTGATATTTTTCCTAACCTAGCAATTACTACCCACATCTCCCCACTTTTACTCATACATTAACTCTATTCTCCCTTCTCTGTTCCAATTATGCAACTGTACATATATATTTTTTTATTAGATCTTGTATGCATACATTGTCAGACTGGCTATGCTTAAATCTAAACCACTGCTATTTGTACACTATACATTATGTTACATTAAGCGTAACCTGGGCTCATCTTGTACAGTGGATATAAAATGTTTACACACCCCTGTTAAAATGCCAGTTTTTTGTGATATAACAAATGAGACCACAATAAATCATTTTAAAACTTTTCCCACCTTTAATGTGACCCATAACCTGTACAATTCAATTGAAAAACAAACAGATCTGTTAGGGGGAAAAAATATAAAAAATAAAAAATGTACAATACATTGGTTGCATACAATACATTGGTTGCATCAGTGTGCACACCCTTAAACTAATACTTTGTTGTGTGTGTACACCCTTAAACTAATACTTTGTTGAAGCACCTTTTTTGGAAAGTTGCTTGCATAAAATGTTATGTTACCACTGTACATTTCACTGCCATGTCTTGAACCCAGAACACTGTGCACTACAGTCAGAGCAACATATCACTAAGCTACATCATCAGTTTCCTGAAAGACAGGAAGACAAACTTAAATGGCAATCATTTAGTGAATTCAGTTCTTACTCATCACCATAGCTTTCAACCTTCTAGCACAAAAATACAGAACAAAGCCAATAATGGGGGAATACAGCCCCAAAATAGGGACACACACACACACACACACACACACACACACACACACACACACACACACACACACACACTAGTACCTTCAGCCCGAATGGTAAATCTTCTGCAGCTTATAAATCCTTCTGCCATGAAGAAATCCCTGCCTGAATGGTAAATACTCTCCTGCTATTCAAACGGCACTGAACGGTAAATCCTCTTCTGCTGCTGAAAAGGAGAAAGGACTCTGAATCTAATGGCGCTGAATGGTAAATCCTAAGCCTGCTGCTGTATTCAAAGGGCATGCAACATGCTGGCGTAATTACATGTTATTCAGGACACTGCAAGTGCTGCAAAAGTGGGGGGGTGCCCCTCCCCCCTCGCTCTATGGTTCCGGCGCCCATGGTTGGGTCTTAAACCAATGAGTGGTGAGTTTGATTCGGACTGATGGTGGTATGGAGAACCAATGCCATTTATTTTACTGCAAGGTAAGGATATGATCTCTAGCAGGCTAGAACTGTCCCAGTGTTAGGGGATGTTTTAGTGGGTAGGAGTCCCACATTACCATGTCAGGGCTGGAGTCTGGTCACCATTAGCTTTCACCTCCTTACAGTGCTAAAAAACAAAGTAAATTATGGTCCAGACTAATTTGAATAATCTATTATGAATCATACCTCCCAACCTGGAGACATCAAAAATCTGTACAAAGGCCCAAGAAAAGTAGGTACAACTGACCAAAAATCTGGACACTAATCAACATAAAATTTGCAGGTATAATAATGTAACTCCGTCCACTCAAATGGAATTGCAGGATACCAACATTCAAATTGTGAAAATGTTCCAAAAAATAAAGTCCACAGACCAACCACGACAGCTCCAAGTAAAAGTTTAATTCAGTAAAAGATATAAAAGGTTAGAGCTTTCATGCCCTTAACAAGAGCACTTCTTCAGACTATCATACAACAGCTTAAAAACACACTTCTTCTATATTAAAACACTAATTGCTTAACAAGTGATGTCATAATCATTTGAATAGATTACTGGCCTTCAATATAGGTTTTAAAGGTACACATCCATTCAACCCAGGATGTATATCTGCCTGCATCCATGCTATCCAATTTAACTTCACTCTGCTCTACTATATTATTGATGTCTCCTAAATGCTGCCTATATTCTTTCCTGAACTTAAAATTATGTGCCTCCCCTGTTTCACCTACATGCTTTGCAAAGGCATTTCTATAATCTCTATTCCTAATGGCCAAAAGATGCTCTCTTATCCTTTCCTTTAACTTTCTTATTGTCTTTCCTATGTAAAAGCAAGAGCATGCTTGACAGCATGCTAAATAAACTATACTTGCTGTAGAGCAATCTGCCTTTCACTTGAAATTTAAACTGCTGACTAGTGGTAGGATGTACGAATATATTCTCCACTGTCTATATATTCACAATATCTACATGAACCACATGGTGAGGGTACCACCCAATATGGGATTCTTCACACTCACTTTTTGTCCATGACATAAAATACGTTCAAGTGAATTTTTATTTTTAAAAACAAAATGTGTACACGGACCTACAACTTCTGCAATTTTTTCATCTACAAGCAAAGCTGGCCAATTTTTCTTTATATCACAAATATTTGTGTATCACTTGTATAATACATCAAAAAGTCCACTTTACTTGAATGTGGTTGCACTGGCTGATCCCTTCTTGCTATGCTTTGCATCTTAGAAAAATAAGGTTTAGCTGAACTACTCCTCAATGTTTTTACCTCACTGACCATCTTTCCAATTTCTTCATGTTTATACCCTCTTTCCTCAAACTCTTTAGTCAATTTATTCAAGTTCTGTTCAAGGTATTAACCTGACTATCAAGTCTTGATATTCTCATTCCTTGACCGTTATGCACATTTTTAAAAACTCTCGAGGGATGCATGCTGTCCCTGGTCAGTGTTACATTCACCTTACAAGACTTCCTATATCATTTTGTAGCTATTTCTCCTCCTGTTGTCTTAAAAATTTCTACCTCTAAAAAAATCTATATCAGATTTTGAATACTTATATGTGAACTTCAAGAATGATGTTGTCGTATGTAGATATTCTATAAACCTTGGAATGAGTTCTTCTGGCCCTTGCCATAAAAAGAAGAGATCATCTACAAATCTTTTAAAAAAATACTATATACTTCCTAAAAGCATTACTGTTCAATATATTATTATTCTCCCACTGGGACATGACTAGATTTGCATAACTGTTAGCACAGGATGTGCCCATGGCTACACCCTGCTGCTGCCACTAATACTCTTCATCAAATAAGAACACATTGTGTTCCAAGATCAGACTAATCAAAGAACATAATAATGTAATCTTAACTTCACCCAAATCACCTTTTTCTATCAAAAAACTAATCAGCAGCTTTAAGCCTTCTACATTAGGTATACAGGTAAACAAAGACTGCACATCCAAGGTCAAGAAAATCAGATTATTCACATCTAAACCACTGTCAACACATAGAACGAAATCTTGTAAAAATTGCTTAGTATCCAATAAAATGGTTTTAGATCTATTCACTAACTGTCTTAATTCTTTTTCAACATATATGGACATGGGCTCTGTCGCCCATCCTCTACCACAGACCATCAGTCTCATTGGTGGCAAGTTCAAATGTCGGTATCTTCTGCAAGATTCCCTTATTGGGATATGCAGGTATGCCTCTTATGTCTAGAGTTACTAACCAGGCATTCTTGCCTAGCATAGGCAATAGCTGTTGTAAAGTCAGCATTTTGAATTTTGGAATGTCCAGGAACATGTTCAGAATCAAGTCCAGTATTGGATGCCATGATTTGTCTTTTCTGGGTACCAGGAAAAGTCTTGAATAAAATCCTTGTCCTTTTTCCTTTTCTGGTACCGGTTGAATAGCCCCCATATCCATGAGGGACATGACTTGTATCCGGGCCTCTGCCCACTGGTTTTGTGGCAGATCTGGCCATCCATTTGGAATTGGCCAAGTATGGAAATGAAATCTGTACCTCTGGGATACTTTGTTTAATACCCACTTGTCTTGGGTAATTAACTCCTAATTTTGAGCATGAAGTGCTAGTTTTCTCCCAAGGGGCTGCCAAAAGTTAAGTGCTTAGAGATGGTAGAGGAAAGTCATTGAGACTGCTTACTGTAGGGTTGTGCTTTGTTACCTCCTGATTTGGAGGTGGAGGCACCCCATTGCTTTGACCTGTAAGATCCTCTGATTGATAGCTGGAGCCTTTTGAGCACCTGGGTTTGCCCTGAGTGGCTCTGTTGGACACAGGAAAGGACCAATTCTTAGTAGGCCAGTGCCTACTGAACCTGGGTGGCTGCACTTGCAAGAAATATTTTACAGTTTGCATAGATTTAGCTGTGTCTTCCATTTTCTTTAAAACCTCTTCTGCCTTATTACTAAACGGACTATCATGCTGTAAAGGGGCATTCAACAATTTAACTTTAACATGATCAGGCAGATTTTGCTCCTTGAGCCAGGCATGCTTCCTTATCACAGATCCAGTTATGGCGGCCTGCAAGAGGCCTCCAAGGAATCAAAACCACATTGCAAAGTATGCTTTTCATCCTGTTCTGCTGAATGCAATACATCCTGTAACTCTATTTTCCACACAATCAAAATCAACATAATTTTCTGTTTCAGTAAGCCCATAACATGCTGTTGATATTTAAGCATATGAAACTGGCAGTTTAAAACCCAGATTGCCAAGGTTGCAGACGTATAAACCTTCTTACCCCCATCTATCCAGCGCCCTGGAATCTCTATCAGAAGGTAGGACTTTGGCTGTAGAAGCCTTAACACCCTTGGGACCCTGAGAGATAGTCTCAGGATCAGCAGCAGGATTTTGAAAAGAAATTTGTGGGAGTCAGGAACACTAATATCTGTCTGGCTTACTAGGAGCCGGAGGCAGGGAATCAGGAGCCATGCTTGATTCCGAGAACACATCATCAACAATGTCCAATACAGAACGTACTGCCAAAGGCCTATGCTGAGGAAGAAGAAGGAAATCCCTAAGCCTCTTTTTTGATTCAGAGAAGGCCTGACTCTCCCAGTGAAAATGTTCCCTTAAAGTATGCAAAGTGTCTCCAAAAGAGTAATCCTCAGGAGGAGATGCAGATGGGATGGATTCCTCTGCATCAGAATCCTCATAAGGTGGAACAGAAAATTCCTGATCAGAAGAGGAATCAGAAGAAATGGAAACCTGATCTAAAGATTCATAGTCAGTGCCTTGCCTAGGCCTCTTAGCAGCAGGGGGGGGGGCCTGATCAAGGTAATTAAATCCTCAGCCATTTTGATCATTTATTTTTGGGGCATAGCGGCCTGAGCACGTGGCTCCTGCATCGGTTTTTTAGACATAGAAGCTGTTTTTGACCTTGTTTTTTTGATGGCGTTGGTTTAATATAAAAATGTTGAGGCCTGAAAACACCCTCAGAAGCCGGTACCTGCTCAGCGGCTCCGGACCCAGCCACGGGAGAGACATCCATGGGTTCTTTTACTGACATCGGTAAGGAGCAAGAAAAAGTTTCCCCGACAGGGTACTTAGCTTTAGTTTAAAGACGTCGGTTCTGAAACTCGAAAACGAAAATTTCAGGAGTCTGCCGACCGGCACTTACGAACTGCTTCTGGTACCGGGTGGCAAGAAATACAGATTAAAATGGCATTGGCAGCATGTTTTATACCCCTGACGACCTGACGTCATGGAAGAGGAGACAGCAACTGACGCTGGACCCAAGACTTTGTTATTCAGGCAGACTGAGGGCAACCTGCCAGCAGATTACCCAAATGTAATGACTGCAACAGTGAAACACGAAGAACATGTTTTAATGCCAAGTGAAGTCTATTTTCATTGTGAGACAGTACTGCTTTGCTTAGCAGATTTCTATTAGTATTTGTGCATTGTCCTATAAAATGTAAAAATGAAATCCAAATAACCATTGTAGAAGTAACACAGTATGCACACATTAGTGTTTGTGGTAAATGGGGCGAAACAGCCAGGTAATGGGACACTGGAATGGCTGCAGGGGGACTCTGGTGACATATTTTGGTAGTCTGTTCTTCAGTTTGCATTTGAAAGTTGGTATCCCACAATTTCATTGGAGTGGGTGGAGTTACATAATTATGTATGCAAATGTTAATCAGTGTACAGATTTGTACCTATTTTTCATGGGCCTTGTCCAGATTTCTGCTGTTACCAGGTTGAGAGGTATGCAAGTGAATGCCCCTGAATAAAACCAACAGCAGAGAGATGCAGCTGAATTAATAATTGTCTCAAGAGAGATGGGGTAACGCATACAACAGAAGCAAGAAAAGACCCAGAGAAGAGTAAAAGATTTATGTCAAACAGCATGGTGATCAGTCAACAGCTGAATAACACTACTGCAGAAAAGGATTCCACAGAAGGCATGCTGTACAATCAATATACACATCATGGGCCTGCAGAGACAAATTTATAGAGTATAACTGCAAACTGTGGAGGAACACAGAGTTGTTGAACCTGGAGGAAGTTGACTGACAAGGATGTCAGCAGTATCACTAAACAGTAAGAGCAGGTACAACTGGTATGACAGAAGCAGTAACCTCAGCATTCGCCTTATGCACGTAAACCATGACCAGAAACCTGTGAATGTGAGGTATGTCTCACATGTGCACACTGACACATGCAGATATCTTTAAATTGGTGTTACCAGCAAAGCAAGTAAGGTATCATGTAACTGACCACAAAGTAGCTCAGTAAAATATCTTGAATGCACATTATGTATTATGCATTTCTCTTGATTACCTCTGCCAGTGTATACTTACTTTTGTACAACACAACACAGTTTCATTTAAAGATGAACTTTAAGCTACTGGCAGTTTATAAATGCTATTGCATACAGCTGTGTCTGTTAAAGTCATTTCTGACCCTTCTCTTATTTTCCCCTTTCAGGCTGCTAATTTATTTTACCAACATACAATCAGTCCAGTCTCATTTCTCATTATCAATGGAATATTCTCCTGTTCAATGACAGCTTAATTTTACTTTCTCATATTTAATATAATAATTCTCAATTCAAGTTCTGTTTCACATTTTCAAAGCCTTTATATAAAAAGGGTACTATTTTGAAAAATTCGGTCAAAGATTTCACTCTTATGAATAGCTTAATATTTTTCAATGAACCACTGACTCTTCAGCTGTATTTCTTTGGTATTTGGTACAAAACGTCTACACCAAAACTACTGACATCTCTCAAATTTTCATGAAACTTCAGTGAATTGGGAACTCTGGATTTGTAGATTTGAACTATAATTTATTCCCAAGTTGTTCTGCTAAAGAAAGAAGGCAAATTTTGTCTTCAGCATTTCTTCATATCACAGGTGAGAAAACAAGTGAGCCTAAACAAATGAGAGAGAAAAAAAATATCTGTGTTGCAAGACAAGGTTCAAGTTTACTGTGAATCAAAGTAAGCTCTACAATATACAAAATATATTTTTCACAGAACATCAAAAGCTTCAGGATTCAATAGTTGTTTATATGACTAATCTGAAACAGGAAGCAAGTTTGGTGGCTTGCTTTGTGTCTGGTACCTGCTAGTATTGGGTCTATATTATAAGCACAAACGTTTACTTACCCGAATACCTAAACGCCGACACACATTCCGCAAACCACAAATACACCGAATACCCTAAACCGCAAAATTCAAAAGTCGAACCGTCATAGCTGTCCCACCCCACCGACCGCTACATACTACCTACACAAATAAACTAAATAAACCACATACATACACTAACCAAAACCCTACTTCTAACCCAACACTAAATCTTACATATACCACACCATGTATGCACTTAACCCACAACCTAACCCTAAGGTCCATAACTATCGCACATTTACCTTACGGAGCTATACCGCAGAAGGGCCAACCATGACGACTGACGTTTCCAATTTCGCACTTCTGGACAATCGAGTGTTTTTGCGGTTCGATGAAGATGTGTCAGCGTTTTGGTATTCAGGTAACTAAGCGTTCATTCTTTTAATATAGACCCGTAGTATTCACTTCCCACACACACCTGATCCACCTGATTAACTCACTCATCCTAAACTATGACTTAGCTTATCATACCATTACTGCCTTAAATCCACTAGACATAATCTAATTCCCTCATTCATTTTACTGATGTGTGATATTTTTCCTAACCTAGCAATTACTACCCACATCTCCCCACTTTTACTCATACATTAACTCTATTCTCCCTTCTCTGTTCCAATTATGCAACTGTACATATATATTTTTTTATTAGATCTTGTATGCATACATTGTCAGACTGGCTATGCTTAAATCTAAACCACTGCTATTTGTACACTATACATTATGTTACATTAAGCGTAACCTGGGCTCATCTTGTACAGTGGATATAAAATGTTTACACACCCCTGTTAAAATGCCAGTTTTTTGTGATATAACAAATGAGACCACAATAAATCATTTTAAAACTTTTCCCACCTTTAATGTGACCCATAACCTGTACAATTCAATTGAAAAACAAACAGATCTGTTAGGGGAAAAATATAAAAAATAAAAATGTACAATACATTGGTTGCATACAATACATTGTTGCATCAGTGTGCACACCCTTAAACTAATACTTTGTTGTGTGTGTACACCCTTAAACTAATACTTTGTTGAAGCACCTTTTTTGGAAAGTTGCTTGCATAAAATGTTATGTTACCACTGTACATTTCACTGCCATGTCTTGAACCCAGAACACTGTGCACTACAGTCAGAGCAACATATCACTAAGCTACATCATCAGTTTCCTGAAAGACAGGAAGACAAACTTAAATGGCAATCATTTAGTGAATTCAGTTCTTACTCATCACCATAGCTTTCAACCTTCTAGCACAAAAATACAGAACAAAGCCAATAATGGGGGAATACAGCCCCAAAATAGGGACACACACACACACACACACACACACACACACACACACACACACACACACACACACACACACACACTAGTACCTTCAGCCCGAATGGTAAATCTTCTGCAGCTTATAAATCCTTCTGCCATGAAGAAATCCCTGCCTGAATGGTAAATACTCTCCTGCTATTCAAACGGCACTGAACGGTAAATCCTCTTCTGCTGCTGAAAAGGAGAAAGGACTCTGAATCTAATGGCGCTGAATGGTAAATCCTCGCCTGCTGCTGTATTCAAAGGGCATGCAACATGCTGACGTAATTGCGCATGTTATTCAGGACACTGCAAGTGCTGCAAAAGTGGGGGGGTGCCCCTCCCCCCTCGCTCTATGGTTCCGGCGCCCATGGTTGGGTCTTAAACCAATGAGTGGTGAGTTTGATTCGGACTGATGGTGGTATGGAGAACCAATGCCATTTATTTTACTGCAAGGTAAGGATATGATCTCTAGCAGGCTAGAACTGTCCCAGTGTTAGGGGATGTTTTAGTGGGTAGGAGTCCCACATTACCATGTCAGGGCTGGAGTCTGGTCACCATTAGCTTTCACCTCCTTACAGTGCTAAAAAACAAAGTAAATTATGGTCCAGACTAATTTGAATAATCTATTATGAATCATACCTCCCAACCTGGAGACATCAAAAATCTGTACAAAGGCCCAAGAAAAGTAGGTACAACTGACCAAAAATCTGGACACTAATCAACATAAAATTTGCAGGTATAATAATGTAACTCCGTCCACTCAAATGGAATTGCAGGATACCAACATTCAAATTGTGAAAATGTTCCAAAAAATAAAGTCCACAGACCAACCACGACAGCTCCAAGTAAAAGTTTAATTCAGTAAAAGATATAAAAGGTTAGAGCTTTCATGCCCTTAACAAGAGCACTTCTTCAGACTATCATACAACAGCTTAAAAACACACTTCTTCTATATTAAAACACTAATTGCTTAACAAGTGATGTCATAATCATTTGAATAGATTACTGGCCTTCAATATAGGTTTTAAAGGTACACATCCATTCAACCCAGGATGTATATCTGCCTGCATCCATGCTATCCAATTTAACTTCACTCTGCTCTACTATATTATTGATGTCTCCTAAATGCTGCCTATATTCTTTCCTGAACTTAAAATTATGTGCCTCCCCTGTTTCACCTACATGCTTTGCAAAGGCATTTCTATAATCTCTATTCCTAATGGCCAAAAGATGCTCTCTTATCCTTTCCTTTAACTTTCTTATTGTCTTTCCTATGTAAAAGCAAGAGCATGCTTGACAGCATGCTAAATAAACTATACTTGCTGTAGAGCAATCTGCCTTTCACTTGAAATTTAAACTGCTGACTAGTGGTAGGATGTACGAATATATTCTCCACTGTCTATATATTCACAATATCTACATGAACCACATGGTGAGGGTACCACCCAATATGGGATTCTTCACACTCACTTTTTGTCCATGACATAAAATACGTTCAAGTGAATTTTTATTTTTAAAAACAAAATGTGTACACGGACCTACAACTTCTGCAATTTTTTCATCTACAAGCAAAGCTGGCCAATTTTTCTTTATATCACAAATATTTGTGTATCACTTGTATAATACATCAAAAAGTCCACTTTACTTGAATGTGGTTGCACTGGCTGATCCCTTCTTGCTATGCTTTGCATCTTAGAAAAATAAGGTTTAGCTGAACTACTCCTCAATGTTTTTACCTCACTGACCATCTTTCCAATTTCTTCATGTTTATACCCTCTTTCCTCAAACTCTTTAGTCAATTTATTCAAGTTCTGTTCAAGGTATTAACCTGACTATCAAGTCTTGATATTCTCATTCCTTGACCGTTATGCACATTTTTAAAAACTCTCGAGGGATGCATGCTGTCCCTGGTCAGTGTTACATTCACCTTACAAGACTTCCTATATCATTTTGTAGCTATTTCTCCTCCTGTTGTCTTAAAAATTTCTACCTCTAAAAAAATCTATATCAGATTTTGAATACTTATATGTGAACTTCAAGAATGATGTTGTCGTATGTAGATATTCTATAAACCTTGGAATGAGTTCTTCTGGCCCTTGCCATAAAAAGAAGAGATCATCTACAAATCTTTTAAAAAAATACTATATACTTCCTAAAAGCATTACTGTTCAATATATTATTATTCTCCCACTGGGACATGACTAGATTTGCATAACTGTTAGCACAGGATGTGCCCATGGCTACACCCTGCTGCTGCCACTAATACTCTCCATCAAATAAGAACACATTGTGTTCCAAGATCAGACTAATCAAAGAACATAATAATGTAATCTTAACTTCACCCAAATCACCTTTTTCTATCAAAAAACTAATCAGCAGCTTTAAGCCTTCTACATTAGGTATACAGGTAAACAAAGACTGCACATCCAAGGTCAAGAAAATCAGATTATTCACATCTAAACCACTGTCAACACATAGAACGAAATCTTGTAAAAATTGCTTAGTATCCAATAAAATGGTTTTAGATCTATTCACTAACTGTCTTAATTCTTTTTCAACATATATGGACATGGGCTCTGTCGCCCATCCTCTACCACAGACCATCAGTCTCATTGGTGGCAAGTTCAAATGTCAAAAGTTTTGTAATTTGAATAAAGATGAATGGCACGCCTTGATAAGTTTGCAAATGGATGATACCTTTGTTTTTAGACCTGCTGATAAGGGTGGGTCTTCAGTTATCTTAGATAAAGATTTTTACCTGACACAAATGAAAGGTATGTTGAATGACAAATATGTGTATAAGAACATAACTTTGTTTGAAGTACAGCATGTTATTAATAAGATAGAGTTCTTAAAGGGTATTTAGCAGCATCTATGATTACTTTAGATTTGTTGAATTATTTCAGGGTGCCCTTACCATTGATACCTGTATTGAATGGCAGGCCAAAGATCCACAAACATTTGAACTTGCCACCAATAAGACCAATAGTCTCTGGTAAGATGCACAAGTGTCTATTCACTCTTCTGATATACTCAGGGCACAAAATGGTGCCTGCACAACAGACTCAACTTGACTGTGAACATAAGTGTGAAAAAATATTTTATTTGGTATCCTTGAAGAAAAAATCAGGACTACCAAACATATAAGGCCATTATGCCTGCTAAACAATCAAGAGGATTGTGCAGTTACTGTGTTTTAGTACCTAAAACAATTAGCAACAGCAGGAACAGTTAATTATCAAGGTAATAAATCTGATAATACTGAAATGGCATTCGGTCAAAACAAGCAAACTATTTCAAGGGAAACCCAAAATATTTAAAGTTCCAGAAAATGGTCACCTACAGTCAAGAATAGACAGGACTCACAAATGCAATAACAGGTCTTTTAGAAGTGCCCATTACAGAATATGTACATCAACTGAGTATTATTTTCACATATGTATGGGTACCATACCTCTAAACTGTCAAGATTTTCACAGAATGGTCAGATGATGACCTCATATTTTTAGTCTGTTCCTCATAAAAACTTGGCTTTCTGACAAATCACTGAGGACTGAAGTCACTAAATGACATACATTTGAGTTTGACTTCATAGTCAACAGAAAAATACATGCCAACACAAATCCAGCTATTCTAGCAACTATCTAAATGCATAAGAGCAATATTCTTATTTTTGCGTCTTTGTCCCACATTATTTTAGGCTTTATCCAAATTTCTTGCACTAAGAGGTTGAGAAATATGATGGCTATACGTAGTTGCTGATGATATCTTATGATATGATATGTTGTCTTCAAGAATATCATCATAAAACTTCCCCTGAGACCGTACCAGTAGTGCATGTTGTCAGACATGATCCACTTTCACTCAAAGACAAAAAACAACAGTTATTAATACAAGAATCATCACTATGAGTCACTAAAGACAGTTAAAGACATCTAACAGGATAAAAATTATAAATAGCATGGTAACAGTCATGAATCAAATCAAGCTCATAACATGTAAGGCCAATAACAAATTGATCAAAGGGGAACTTTAGCTACTTCAAGCAACTGAAGTAACATAATTGTATTTAATGCTCATTTCTTCCCTGGGATTGGTGCTTTAAAGGGTTTGGAAATTCAGATACACAAGATGAACTCAAAAATGTGCATCTTTATCTCTCATTTTGGCAGATACAGTTCTAAGGCTGCATTTTGGAATCTCATCAACTCCCAAATTGCTTTAAAGAGCAGTGACAAGAGAGGGTTGAAGGTTTGAAATGTGATATCAATACAACTGATGATCTTCTAGTCTGAGATACCTCACTAAGGACCATTATTCACATTTAATTTTAATACTAGGCAAATTAAGGCAAAACAGATTAAACTTGAGCAGAATATTCAAATCCCCAAAAACCCAAATTTTACAGTATATTATTCAGCAGAGAGGATTAAGATTCCAAAATGTTAACAATTTGCTTTATTTAACCAGACATACACGGCTTGGTTTCTTCCACGTCTATTTGCTTGCTATGTGACTCTGAGCAAGTCACTCAACCAGACAGTGCTCCTGGGATGAGTCTCTCACTGGCCCATGTGGATCAGTGCTCTATCCCGACAAACAAATACAGATAAATAAAAAATAGATAACAAAATGCTTAAGTAGGCATCACTAAGTGCAAAGAAAGGGCTTCTGGTCCACAGATTGGCCCAATGGCTCCCTTTGCTAAAAACAAGTCCTCCAACCCATGCATTCCACAGAGGGGGTTACTGTCAGTTTTTAGGGAGTGGGCTAGTCTACAGATCCTGTGAACTGCCCTATCACCTCCTTATTAGCAGGCTGTGAGTTCTGCTATACCTAATTCAGCAAGTGCATGCCTGTTTCTGTTCATTGTCAAACTCACAACCAAGTGGCCCACTGCTGCAGCATGGACACACTACGTCTGTCATGCGGCAGCAATACACCTGAATTCATACAAGTGCTGCTAATGCAGCAATGCCAAGCTGCCTCTCTACCTACCACCCTCTGGCACTGGTCACTCACTTCCATCCTCCCTCACCTGGTCCTTCTAGAGTCTGTATGCTGCTAGTTTAACAAAGGTCCTCTGGGGTAGAGTGAAGGTTTTAATCCCTCTGCGATGTGGGTTGGTAATGGGCTTCTATTCTTTACCAGCTTACAACGTCTAAACAAAATTAACTAATGTTGCAGAACTGAGAAGTCTGTAATATTTTCAAAAATCGCAGTTAAAAGGAAAAAATAATACCCTATGAAATTCTGAACATTACCTGGATGAAAGTGAGAACTGAACTGTTACAGTACAAGGATATAGATCATTTTCTATGTATGGACTACTACTTTAAATTCCCAGAATCTGTGAAATTACATGAACCCACAAATCAAGAATGTTGTTATAGTACCAAGTGAAACTATGCATGTGAACTACTAGTTTGAACAAAATCTAAACTGCTTTATTTTACACATTTTAGACCAAGAACAATATGAAACACCAAAAATGAAAATAGAAATAAAGTGCAATTTGTATACTGGCATCTTGTAGGTGAATCATTACTATAGTACTTGATTTATTTGCTTCAGATATGGCAGACTTAAAGTAGTAACAGATAATGGTCTAGAGTTTATTAACAAAGAATTTCAGTTTTGTGAAAAAGTCTGAATTCAACCACAGTACTTTGAATCAAATGCGTCTTCAGAGTAATAAATATGTGGAACAAATGGTTCAAACAATGAAAAATCTTATTAAAATGTAACAATTAAAACTTTTTTTTGTCTGTGGCAGAGTACAAAAACATGCCATTACAAGTCTGCAGTCTTAACAATGGGTGGAGATATACTGGGGCAAGCAACAGCACTTGAACCCCTCTGTAAAACTGTATGCTATGGCGAGTGCACGCTGGTCCTCAAAACAGTCAAAATAAATACCAATGCACTTTGACCTGCTCTGCTCTTGGCTATATTTTTCGACTTTCATTGGCAACACATTCAAGCCAACAAGAACCATGCTCTCTATGAGAGGCAGCCACACATCTGGAAAAAGCAAAAAGTAGAGAAATAGAAGCAAAGTGCCTGTTGTGAGGATGGCACACAGTGGAACGTAGGCAATGAAAATGGAATAGAAGCCCATCTAGAAGGGGGAGAAAATGGCTTTTAGAAGGGGGAAGAAGAGGTGTGCCCTATACATCCCAAATCAGATGCAGAAATATGTAATAAATGCCACATTTCACCCAAACGCAAACCTGTTCTGGTAAGTCACTGAAAATGTCTACAGTTAATGCCATATTTCAAAATGTTGTCATTTGGAAAATCCTCATATTTAGGTAAGACAACTCAGCAGCAGTACCTGGTTAAGTGACTTGCTAGAATCACATGGCAGGCAAAAGGACAAATCAACGCTTGTACCCCTGACTACACAACTCGGCTCATTAAGAACTTTGAGCTTTAATCCTCCACACCATCTGCCATGCTATCATTAACATCTTCTTTTGGTAAATCACTGATGATTACAGCTCAGTCAATGTCAGTCATTACAGTGACACAGTTCTCATTGCTCAGAAAACGCACGACTGTGCAACATCTGCTGCCTGTTAACATTTTAAGTAAGTTAATGTTGTCTGGCACTTAAGGCTCTGAGCTGTTAAAATGCTTTCTGTACTAAAAGCAGAGAGTCTGAATCCTTCCTCCTCTGTTTACCTACTGTATGACTAAGTCACTCAGACAGTGCTCCTGGGTCAGCCCTTAAAAAGGGGTACTTTTGAATTACAGTAACTAAATAATGACAGGCATGAAAGTTTCAGAAAATACTTACAAATGTAACTTTTTAAGCACACAGAAGAAACATATAAAATCGGATCCTGTGTTTTGGGTCCTTGTCATTGATTCTTTAAGAGATTGGGAGAGCATGGGAGTTGCAATATATGGTTCTCATAGCAGTAAGCTGAAATCACTCCTTGGACATGATTTACGTACACAGTCAAACAAGGAGCTATAGCCGATGGTCAGGTCATCTCTCTGTGTCTGTACTTCTGTATCTGTATATGTGTGCATGTGTGTGCATGTGTGACACACACACACACACACACACACACACACACACATATACATATATATATATATATATATATATATATATGAGAGAGAGAGAGGGAGATACACATCTGTATATGTGTGCGTGTGTGATATATATACATGTACATATACATACATATTATATATACACACACACAGTGCTTGTGCCCAGCATCCCATAGCCATTAAGATATGTGTTTTGGGTCCTTGTCACTGATTCTTTAAGAGATTGGGAGAGCATGGGAGTTGCAATATATGGTGTCTGTATCTCTGTATCTGTATATGTGTGCATATGTGTGTGCGTGTGTGCCACACACACACACACACACACACACACACACACACATATATATATATATATATATATATATACATATACACATATATATATGGAGAGAGAGAGATACACATCTGTATATGTGTGCGTGTGACATACATACATACATATATACATATATATATATATATATATATATATATATATATATATATATATATATATATATATATATGTATATATGTATACACACACACACAGACCGTGCTTGTACCCTACATCCCATAGCCATTATGGTACAAATGAAGAAATTCATTGTAATAACTGCATGCTTCATCAAAACAACCATGTTCTTTGGTACACAGTTTTTGGTATCCTTGTTTTCTTGACCGTGCATTTATTATTTGGTTGTGAATAAATGGGACAGAATGAATGCTGTGTGTTTAAATTTAAAATATTAACTGGGAATGAATTTTTAATTTAACTTTTTTTTTTGCAGGCAAATGGGTATAAAATGCACTGTGTTGGCCTAACAAGAGGATGCCTGGTACTTAGCGCTGATGAGTAAAAGGTACGAGTGGTTTAATGAGTAGCTTCCAGTTGTGTAGCTTTTGATTCCCTCATCTGTTGTGTACTGTGAGTCCATCCACGTCACTTCACCAGTCTGTGTTCCTGGACTACCCCTGTAAGGGAAAACTTGTGTCAAGTAAACTGCCCCAAACTGTTAGTAAATTGCATTTTGAATTTCTGAACCCTTCAGATAGCATACAACAAAGCACTGATTATCTGACAATGAATCCCAGCATGTCTGTTGTAGTTTATTGGCTTGCCAGATTCGTTTTCAATAAACGTGAGTTTTGAATGAGAAGAACTTTACTGTTGCTCATGTTATACCAGTTTTAAATGAGAGTCGTTTGTTCATCAAATGACTCAGTGCTTTTGCTGTAAACTTTTTAATAATTTTAAATTAGATCCAAATCTTGGCGATCAATATAAAAGTAAAGAAGAAAACAGTATGCACAATAATTTCTTTAAAGTGTTATTTATGACAACTGGGCACAGAACAAGTAGTGTGATACTGCTATGGTTGCTGTTGGGGCTGCTGGTTCAGTACCTTGTCTAGGGCCCCATTTGACCATTATCTGTCTGGCTCTACTCTTACTGTTCATAAATTATACACAAGTATTCTGCCTTGTATACAAACCCTATAATTTTTTCTAATTTTTAAATCTGGTAAAAGGCAATGCAGGTGAACTGTTTGGTTAAGCAACTCGCTCAAAATTTCACAATGGGCAAACAGCGAGAGAAAGAATCCATCCCTGTACCAATGATTGCACAAAGCAGCTTACCAAGAGCTTAGAGATCTTTAATCTTCTACACGAACTGCCAAACGATTAACAACTTCATTTTTTTTAACAAGTCCTTGAGGATTACAGTCAGTCAATAATGCCAGTTATAAGTTTCTTAGTTTTTGTTCAGAAAATGCATGTGGGTGCAAAACCTGATGTTCTATTAAACTGTTTAAATTAATTAAAATTCTCTGACTCTAATTAGACTACAGTTTTGCATAACATCTCTGAATCTGTCTCAGATTAATGCCTTGTCCCTTGTTAACTTTTCTTTTTATAGTAAATCACTGAGAATTTCAGTCAGTCAGTAGTATCAATCAGAGTTCCATGCTTCTTATGGTCTTGGTTAGAAAATACAAGTCCATACAACACTTTTTAAGTGAAAGAGTTATGACATGCATAAGGGCCTGAGCTGTTAATGAACTCCTTCCTGTAGTAAAAGTACAGTAAACTCTGAGTTAACAGGCACCCATGGGGATTGGTAGATGCCAAATAAGTGTAGTGTCTGGTTGCTTGAAAGTTACTATTAAAAATAGACCTGACAAATACTGTACATTGTACTATACCATGAATACTGTATTGATTTGATTTTAATATTGAAATACAGTAATTAAAAGCCTGACTGGAATAATAATAATTTGAACTTGTACTTCTGCTAGAAGTGCGGCACGAGGAATGGTTTTCAGTGGCACATTGAGTGGATTGGAATTGAATGAAATAAGTAGAGAGAGAGAATGCATGTATGAAAGCAGAAGCGACTGCGTGTGAGAGATTGGAAAGATGTATGAAAGCCGAAGAGAGTGTGTGTGAGAGATAGGAGAGAGAATGTGCAATCTGATGCAAACTGACAGTGAGTATGGAGCGAGTGGTGACATTTTATCAATCTCACTTTGTTTAGTTTGACTTGTTCTCAATTGGTGAGAGGGGGAATTTATTTGTATCTTTCTTTTTAAAACTGTAAAACTCAAACTCTAAAAATGTAAGGTACGTTTCTGTGGGGGAAAACAAAATGCAACACATGAAAAACTGTAAATACTGTACTTCGATTTTTTTTCTTGTAGTTTGAGAGTTGCTCGAGTTCTGGTTAGCTGAGAGTTTACTGTACAGGGTTTGAATCCTTCCACCTTTATTGGCCTACCTCACTTTCAGCAAGTCATTCAGACAGTACTTCTGGATCACATGAAAAGGGTAGTTTTGCCTAGTAGATTTATATAGTTAATAGAGAGAAAAAAAGCAATACTTAAAAAGTGTTCCTTTTGGTGCCTTTGTCTCCCCAAATACACACACATGTGCACACAATTCCTAGCTTTGTCACAATTCTTAAGTGAAGAAGCTGACATATATTGTGGTCCATTCCTTCAAAACTTTGTGACATTTTGGCAAACTACTGTGGACTATACTCATTAAGTGACAGGCATGCGAGTTTCAGACTTTGTATCTTTCAGAAAATGTTTGCTGATCTAAAGCTGGTTATTCTAGCAAATTTCTAGGTATACAAGAACAATATAATGTTTTCCTGATTTTTGGGTCTTCGATTCTTGAGCTAAGAGGTTGGGTGGGCATGGGGGGTGCAATGGAATAATCATTAAGGTTTTCACAACTAGCTGATGCACTTCTAGGTCATTACTTATGTAACTGCTCATTAATTTGATTACAAGCGGACATCTGAGTGTACTCAGTCATACTAGGAGCTGTAGTGTGTTTGCATGTGTATAATTAAAGTCAACTTTTTATTATGCCAAAAACATAAAAGTAGTTTACTCAACATGGATTTTGGCCCAAGATGTGTGAAGGTGTCATCTCTTAATAAATGTTGTAGGAGAGACTATGTGTGATGAAAACTGGCAGTAATGACAGAAACAATACTACATAAGAACCAGATTGCAACTGATGGCCTCTATTCCCTGTATTGAGTGAGCCCAAACAAGTGTTGAGATTAGAAGTTAAGATTATGCACAGCTCCGAAATGATAACATTTAAATACTGGTTCTTTATATGTCTGACCTTGGTTACTGCGTGTGAGATGAAAAATCTGCAGAAAGAGTGAGAAGCCATGGGACCA